>NC_142596.1:32177706-32832180 GCF_965207765.1 Zootoca vivipara
TTAGCAAAGTAATCATTGCTCAATTGTGAAGCATGAAAAGTGTAAAATTATGATAATAGAAGTGGAAAGAATGAAAGCTATAATAGAGCTGACCTCATTTTGCTTGATTATTAATGGTGTTTCATCTAATTTACAAGGCCTAACCTTGTGTGATACAAATGCAGAGTACAAGTGTACCTTTTTTAGCTCACAAAACTTAATTAGATTTGTAATATATCATATCCTTATTTTTCCCCCTCGTTAAGCAACAGGAACCCAAGGAATTTTTGGCAGGCATAATGTAAACAGTGTTTAAAGAGTCAAGAAGTATTTACTTTTATCGGGGGTGGGGGTGGGGGCAGGGATAGGGACAGGGGTGAGACAAAGTCACACTGAAATCTTAGACTTGATCAGCGGTAGGGATCAGCTGTGGGTCTCCTGATGTCGTCAGAGCAACTCCTATCAGTCTCAGCCAAAATGGTAAAAGAGCAGGGATGATGGGAGTTCTACTCCATTAACAACTGGAAGGTCATAGATTCCGCACCTCATCAAATCAACTCCTTGGCTCAATGTAAGAAATCAAGAAAACTAGATCATACCTAACGGACTCGCTTTCAGATTCTTCAGAAAGAGAGAGCTCACTACATTTCTAGGTAAGAACATAAAAAGATCCTGCTGGATCCTGCCAGATCAGGCTAGTTCCACTCAGGGCCGTCTTTACCTGGGGGTACAAGGGGTGTGGGGCACCTGGGTGCCAAATTCTGGGGGGCGCCAGATGCCCACCGCTGAAGCCACCTAAGCTCTTAACTATCTACCTGTTATGAAATAATAAATAATTTTGATCAAGCTAGAAAAACAAAATACATATATACTGCACCTAGGTATTACCGAAATGTATACCTACTCTTTTACTATAGGACTGTTTCTAGCAGCTCTGCCCTGGGAGTGGTGAACCCATGGCCTGTGGGCTAGATCTGGTCTGCCCAGCCACTGTACACTAGCCACTTTCTTTGCTTCTTCTATTGACAGGACAATGAACAGAACATCTCCTGCCAATTGTGACACATGGGGCGCTCCCTCAAGTACTTGGGTCCAAGTAATTTAGGACTTTGTATGCTAATGCTTGAGTTGGGATCAGCCAGGATCAGGGTGGTGTGATCCCTCCTAACTGCACCCACCATCAGCAGCATTGAGTTCAGGGATACCCCCAAGCTGTGAAAATGTTCCATATACCAATATGCAGGGGTATCAATGGCTACTAGCCATGATGGCTATGCCCTGCCTCCACAGTCAGAGGTGGAAATGCTTCTCAATACTAGTTGATGCAAACCACAGGATGGGAGAGTGCTTTTGTGCTTGAATTCTGCTTTTGAGTTTCCCACAGGCATCTGGTTGGCACCGTGAGAACAGGATGCTGGACTAGATAGCGGAGGCAGAGCTAGCTGCTCCAGCACCCAGAGCAGTGCACCCAAGGCCGGGGCTAGCTCCCCACGGGGCAGGGCTAGCCACTCGTGGGAGTGGGACGAGTGTCCTGGGGGGCCCCACCCGTGGCAAGCGTCCCAGGGGGCAGCACAGTGCAGCAATGTCACCCCCCTCAGGGATGACACCTGGGATGGACTCATACCTGCCAAGTCTCCTGCTGAAAAATGCAGGATCAGCAGCGGCGCGGCACCGGAAGCCGCTTCTACGCAACTTCCGGACATGCGTATAAGTGACTTCCGGTGCCGCTCTGCCCGATTTTCGGTGCCCAGGCACCGGAAATTTCCAGACATGCGTAGAAGCAACTTCCATTGCCGCGATACAGATGCCTGGGCGCCGGAAATCGGGCGGTGGCAGCACCCAAAATGGAGCCTCCCTGGCAGGTAGGAAATCCAGGGGATTGCCGGGATTTTTTTCAGTTCGGGAGACCAGCAGGAAATGGATTAAAATCCGGGGGTTTCCCACGAAAAACGGGAGATTTGGCAGCTATGGATGGACTGCACCCACCGCACCCCCTTCCTCCACCAGTGCTAGATAGGCCATTGGCCTGATCCAGTAGGCTCTTCTTATGTTCTTATAGAAGGCAAGGATATGGTAGGAGAGTGTTGAGACAGTATAATGCTCTCTATCTATTTGCAACTGAACTTATGGTTGCATGTTTACAGATGTAGCAGATTAAGGGGAACTGTTCCCTTGAACATGGCACTGTTTGCTCTGAGTTTATTATTCCCTGATACTTCAGTTATCAGCCCCTTTTGCTTGTTTACCATTGCTATCTCGATTCAGATAACTTGGAAAGGAGAAGAACCTCTGTTGACTCTAGGTTGGCTGTATTTATGAAGTCCCCCCCCCCTCTCAGTGATCCTCGACTCCCTTTTGCTTACGCTCTGCTATTTTTAAAACCAGCTGTCTTAAACACCTGTGTTATCTCACTCCCTTTCACCACCGTCAAGTTTAAAGGGGATTAAGCACAGGTTGGTTCTGTTTCAGGGAGTTGGTGGGAAGCAATTTTGTCAAGCAGGAAGCCACATTGGCTACTTCTGAGTCAACCACAGGGGAGGAATTTGGCAGCTTTTGAAACCTGGAAGCAGAAAAAAACCCCACTGAAAATTGGAGAGGGGAGGAAGCCATCTCTATGTATGAATACTGGAGTGTGGGTTTGCATTTTTCATCTGTGTATTGCTAGGCTGAAAGAAATCCTCCCAAATGCTGCTCTGTAAAGGGATTTGCAGCTGCAAATAGGCTCTATATTATCTCCTTTGAACTAATTTTGGAAGGAGCAAGGGTGGGGGAGGCAGCCTCAAAAGATGATACCCAAAGTACATACCAAAAAGAGGAGCTGTGTAAAATATCTGCCACAAAGTTGAGCTCTGTTGAGTGCATTGAAATAATTTATATCTGAACCTGTGTTTTTGTAGGCTGTACTAAATAGACTCTAGTTGGAACAGAGGAGTCATTAATTTGGTTTGCTTTTTGCAGCGGACCTACCTAATTAGATGTTCCTTAACTTGAATGTGAATTGGAATACAACTGCCCTGGCTTCCACCCCAAAACATGCAAGCAGAGTTTCTTGCTTGTATGAAACAAAGCTTTATTCAGGCTCTGCAGCAGGCTTAGAAGCAGACACAGGGATCCAGAATCATGATTCAGGACATTGGCTGAGGAAGGGGGGTACGGTGGGGGCGGTCGGCCTGGGTGTCATCTCCGGGTGTGTGTGACATTGTCACCCCGCCCCCTGGGATGTTAGCCCTGCCCCTGGGACACTAGCCCCACCCACAGGTGCACAGCATTTGCACCACTCCGGGTGCCAGAGCAGCTAGCTCTTCCTCTGGTTCAGAAGTAGGGTAAGAAGTCCAGAACTGAACGGAAGTGATGCAGACCCCCCAACAAGTTTCCATGCCATACCCACCAAGCTGTTAAAGGTAAGGCATGGTGTGCTCACTTGTGAGACTTGCTCACCTTTTGGGAATTCCAGGATTGGAAATATGCATTTCTTTGAGGTGGGTTGATCTGATGACAAGCTTAAACCTCAAGGCATCTTCCAACTCTCTAAAATTCTATAATTCTAACAGTGTGATGCAGCAACAAAAACAACTATGCAATTCTAGGCTCCATCAACTGAAGTATGGTGTCCAGATCAAGGGAAGTCATAGTACCAATCTATTCTGCCTTGGTCGGACCCCACCTGGAGGACTGTGTCCAGTTCTGGACACCACAGTTTAAGAAGGATATTGATAAGATGGAACATGTGGAGAGGGCAACCTAGATGATCAAGGGTCTGGATACTAAGCTTTATGAGGAATGGTTGAATGAGTTGGATATACTTAGCCTGGAAGGGTGTGGGAGTGAGGACAGGAATCATCTCTTCACAGAGGTGAACTTGGAACCTTCATTATGTAGTTTTTGCCATTTGGTGAAAATGTACCACCTCCTCTTGGTGAGCAGTGGGTTCAATTGTGCTGGATGTAGAGGTTTTCTTTGCTAGTGTATTTCCTACAGGAAATGCAGTGGAAAAGCAGCACCTAGTAGGAACTGAAGCCTCTGCAGTGTGGTTGTGGGGTGACCATATGTTTCATTAGGTTTTTAAAAAATAAATTTGGGGCTGGATTCTGCTCAGGCCAGGTGTTCACTGGTCAGGCCTGGGTTGGTGGAAGGCATGCATAGCATAATAATAATAATAATAATAATAATAATAATAATAATAATAATATAATAATAATTCAAAACAGTGGAATTACATTCATATAACGTACGCCTTGTGCAAATTTCACCTCTCTTCTCCCCCAACCTTATACTGTATACATCTCTCACATCAAACGTAGAAAAAACTCTATGACCTGAAAATAGAGACAATGCATGTACTTTTGTAACCCAAGAAAATCTGCAATAAAAACTGCTTCTTAAAATAAAACATTACCTAATAGTTACAAAACACACACCCTTCTAATTTTCTACCTAAAATAGTCGGAACCAATTTGAACCAATTTTAGCTATTTGTTATTGCGCATGAAATTTTCCCCCAGGAATGAAATAACAGCTGATGCCTTAGTTTGGATCTATCCTGCATTAAGCGAGAGGAAGAAAGAGAGACATTTAGAGATCTCCAGTATATCAGCCATCGTATTAATCACACCATTAATCTTTGTTTTACCACTGACAACTCCAGTACAACCCCAGATAACGGGGAAGTTGCAAAATGCCATCCCAGTATGTTCTTGATTAGTATTTATGGTCCTAAAAATTACAGGCCCGGAGGTTAATTGCAACGAGAGGACTGGCAACATGCCTTGGAACTATCGTTCCTATCTAATTAATGTAGCATAATTAAATAAGTTGAAGAGTTGATCGGATTTATTTTATTTACCTTTGGATATCTAACCTGCCTTGAAATCTCAAGTGCATACCCATTCTTTTTTTTAAAAAAAGGTAAATTGAAGCATCTAAAATAATAATGTGATGGATACAATTATCTGGTTAATCTGGGAATTGGGCAGACGGCCAATTCTAGAACAGGTTGCACTCCCTGAAGTGGGAGGCACATAGCTTTGGGTTCCTCCTTGATCCGGCATTGAGGCCCAGATGACATCAGTGGGGAGGAGTGTCCAGCTGCAAGTGATTTACCCACTACAGCCCTTCCTGGACTAGCATAACCTGGCCACCATAGCTCACCTTCTCATAACTTCCCTATCTGATTACTGTAGTGTGCTTTATGTGGAGCAACCTTTGAAGACATCCTGTAAGCTAGAACAGAATGAAGCCACCACAGTTCTGAGCAGTGCAGATATTTTGAATTATGCAATGCCATTCCCATTCTAGGGTAGGGGCAAATTTACCCCATTCTGCTCCCTTGGGATGAATTCTTGGGAGGCTCTTCTCCCGAAACAGGGAAGGGGAACTGCAAGAATCAGGTTTCCAGTGGGGCTATTTAGAACTAGTTGAGCATCCTATTTAAGGGAGCCGCTTTCCCAATATCTTCCTTCCCATATTGCAATGCTTGTCCTCCTAACCTTTTAGGGGCTGAGTAGGATTGTTTTTGGGGTGTTTCTTAATTGGCCTTTGACATGTTTTTTTTTTTTTGCCTACTCCACATTGCCTTCTTTGGGTTGATTTTTGGTGTGCTTGGGTAAAGGGCAGTACAGTGGTACCTCAACTTATGATTGCCTCGACTTCCGAAGGTTTCGACTTCCGAAGTCGGCAAACCCGAAAGTATTTTTGCTGCGTGTGCGGTCTGTGCATGCGCAAAGTGCAAAATCGTGCTTTGCGCATGCGCAAAATGGACGCTTCGACTTCTGAAGGATTCGACTTCCGAAGAGCGCTGCGGAATGGATCACCTTCGTAAGTCAAGGTACCACTATATACAAATTTTAATAATAATAATAATAATAATAATAATAATAATAATAATAATAAGGCTTTTTTGTATATTGGCACTTAATGTGGCAGATAAAGGAATTAATCCATCGGTAAGCAACCCGAGGCATGCTTTTGCTATTAAGGAGCAGGCAGGAGGCTTTATCTCTGATCTTAGCACTGTAGTGCTTAGCACTGAGATTGGAAGAGAAAATCCCTCTGCCTGATCTCTGAGTGCAAAAGTCAGCTTTTCTCCCCATCCTCACCCCATTATGGAGGAATGCTGCTTTTTACTCTTACAAAGCAGGCAGAGGGGCCTTCTCTCTGGTTTCAGGCTTAGAACTGAGATAAAGAGGTCACTCTCTAGGTCCAGGAAGAGGAACTTCATCTCCTTATCAAAGTGGCATATAAGGCTGTGGAGCTGGAGGAGCTTTCCCCACAGTTTGCCTGGGCAGAGCCAACCTTTAGGTTATTCAGCCCTGTTCGAAGCCTCTCTCAGGATGCGTCTGTCAAACCTGCAAGTTGGTTAGAGCATGGTGCTGATAATGCCAAGGTTGCAGATTCGATCCCCATAAAAGACAGCTGCATAGCCTTGCATTGCAGGGGGTGGACTAGATGATCCTCACGGTCCCTTCCAACTCCATGATTCAATGAAATAAACTATGGTAGATGGCTACTAGTGAAATGGATGAAAGTCCTTCCTTGTAGATCTCAGACAAGCTGATATGGGGAGAGGTATGTATTTGGGTCCTCAGCTGTTCCGGGGTTTTGAAAGTTAACATCAACACCTTGAACTGACCCTGAATGAATTCCTCCCCATCCCTCCCAGTTACTTTATGGAAACTACCAGCTGGTCTAACTGGAAACTAACATGTTAATAGCTCAGTCTTTTTGCTATTGGGCTGCCTTGAAAAATGTGAGGTACTGCTGAGCTTGAATAGGCTTTTGAGGAGTCCCTTTCAGCAATTCTTTCTTTACTGATTCTGGTTCCAGTGTGTTGTTACATAGGAAGCTGTCTTATACCAAATCAGCCCAGTGGTCCATCTCAGTATTGTCTACAATGACTGGCAGGGAATCTCCAGGATTTCAGACAGGGAATGCTTCCCAACTCTACCTGGAAATGCCAAGGTAGATTCAGCCTGGGACATTCTGCATGCAAAGCAGATTGTCTCCCACTGTGCTACAGCTAATTCGTCCAAGCAAATTCAAAATGGGGCAACCCCAGCTCCTGAAACCCTAGCACTGAATGACTTATGGGCATGAGTTGAAGTTCCATTTGTGTTGCAAGCTAAACATTGCTGACTGAACACCTCTTTCTCTCTCTCTCTTGGAACAACCAGATAACTTATCTCAATGCAAACCTTCTAATCAAAAACCTCCATCCCAGAGGCTAGGTGTATTCTCTTGCCATTTATAATGATAAAAATTAACAGTGTTGTATTTATCAATGAAACCAACAGAAGTACATTGCCACCTAACATCAATCACTGTAGCTGCTCCTGATATGAGGGCAATTGGCTTTTCTCTGGGCACCTGCCTCTCTCTCCCAAGAAATTATGACCCCTAGCAATCACATATTGCCAAAGCCAGGGAGGAAGCTCACAAACCCAGGAAATAAAAGGAGGCAATTCCAAAACAGAGCAGGAATCAATTTGGGTGGGTGTGTAAAATATTCTCAGATTCTTGAGTCAAGTCCAATAGTAGGAAATACAAAAATAGCTTACTGAGCCTCTGGTATGGGAAACTGGCTAATCCCATAGTAATCCTTATAGGACAGGTGTATGGGTTGCTGTGCTATGATTAAGAGCACAGGATGGAAGGCAAAACCACCTTAAGAAAATATAAGAACATAAGGAAAGCTCTACTGCAGTGGTCCTCAACCCCCGGGCCACAGACCGGTACCGGTCCGTGGATCAATTGGTACCGGGCCGCCCAAGGAACATTGAATACAATTAAATTAAAATTATTAAATCAAAACAATCTAAATAAAATATAAACAACCAACGTCCCCCCCCTCAGCGGGCTGCGAAACAATCAACGTTCCCCCCCTCAGCGGGCCGCAGTAAAATTATCAAACATTGACTGGTCCGCGGCGATAAAAAGGTTGGGGAGCACTGCTCTACTGGATCAGGCCAGCGGCCCACCGAGTCCAGCATCTTGTTCCCACCATAGCCAGCTAGATGCCCCAGTATGAAGCACAACAGCTTCTCCTCTCATGGTTTCTAGAAACTGGTATTCAGAACATTACTGTTTCCAACAGTGGAAGTAGAAAATAGTCACCACTGATTGTATTATCTTTCATGTACTAGTCTTTTTCTTTAAGCCATTCATCTTATAAAGCACTTCATTCAGCCCAATGATGTAAACAGCCCTATAGAAAATCCCCTCTTGCCCTCTCTTCCCTGCAGATGATGTGGTGCTGCTCTTTCATCCCTGGGTCAAGCAAGAGGGGCCTGTTACTGCCCATTGCATCTGCAATATGAAAAGCACGCAGCTATAGTTACACTTACACAACTCCATAGTACCAGCACGCCCACCCCACCACATAATAAATGCAAGCAATCTTTTATGTTTGTAAAACATAAACATAAAAATCCCAAAGGCAAATGAAACCCACCTTAATTATGGATTTGCATATTCTTCTTGTGCTGCAGATGGCAATATGGATGAGGGAGAAAAAAGCAGTATTAAGGGGAAAGAGGGGGCTGGTTTTATTTCTATAACATTATGTCTACTATCAACAGGGTAATGTTTAAAAGAAATTGCTTGTTTGTGTATATGTCCCACTGTTGCTACTAAATTTGGAAGCCAGGCTTGTTCAATAGTCCTTTACTGTCATTATTCATGATGCTGTTCCCAACATGTTGTTAGTGGATAACTGAATTTTAAAGCACTATTTGGACACACACAGAGAGAGCTTTGTTAAGGGGGTGAGTGAAATGGCAACACAAAGCTGATTCAAGACAGGCAAGAGTTTTACTCAGCAGAAAGTTAAAGTATGGAAGTTGCGGCCACCAGACATTTAAGAGGGGGTTAGACAATGCCATGGAATATAAGACTACCAACTGCCATGGTGGCAGACCACAAGGATCATCTATGGCCTCGGTCCAGTATACCTGAAGGAGCGTCTCCACCCCCATCGTTCTGCCCGGACAGTGAGGTCTAGCCCTGGGGGCCTTCTGGCGGTTCCCTTGTTGCGAGAAGCCAAGTTGCAGGGAACTAGGCAGAGGGCCTTCTCGGTAGTGGTGCCTGCCCTGTGGTACGCCCTCCCATCAGATGTCAAAGAGAAAAACAACTACTGTACCAGACTTTTAGAAGACATCTAAAGGCAGCCCTGTTTAGAGAGGCTTTTAATGTTTAAAAGATTACTGTATATAATTTTTCTGTTGGAAGCCGCCCAGAGTGGCTGGGGAAACCCAGCCAGATGGGTGGGGTATTAATAATAATAATAATAATAATAATAATAATAATAATAATCACCATCATCATCATTATCTAGTCCAACCCCCTGCAATGCAGGAATCATTAGCCCAACGTGGGGCTCGAACCCACAACCCTGAGATTAAGAATCTCATGCTCTACCGACTGAGCTATCCTTAAAATCATGCAGTCTCTTCAAGTATTCTTTCAAAAACTATGGGCACAATATGGGGTGAAACAGATCTCTGAGCAAAAGCAGAACTGAAATGGGACACAGTTAGGCTGCTCAGCCCTTTCCTTGGAAATAGGCAAGAAACTGAAGGCTGTGAGAAATTGGGCCGGCCGGCCACACTATCTTGGAAAACAGCAATAACAGCTGCAACAGAGCAATGCAACAATTCTGCTTCACAGAAAAGGCCAGGTAACTGAGAAACAGACGACAGGACTTCTAGAAACATTGCATTATGATCTCAAGAGAGGCTAAGAAATAAAGCAACTTTAAAGAAAAAGGCCACACACACACTCCGCGCGCCACACACACACCTTGCCCCAAACTGCCTTGCCTATGTTCTGCATGACAGGAACCCATCCAGGAGTGAGAAATGGGTTCCATCATGTGACTGAGCTCTTGCGGAATGAGTTCAGTAGATACAGCAACTTGACACCTGGCCAGCTGTGCCCCTGAGGGCAAGGTTAGAAAGCCAATCCCTTTTGTCAAATAGGAGTCTTAACCGCTTGACCAACTAGGTGAGTCTGTACAAATTTGTCCGATGATTCCTCCATCCACTCTTCTGATTGCTTTCCCTGATGCAGAATCCTACTGCACCATTTTTGTGGGATTGCTGCATTCCTTCACTGAAAAGCGATCACACAACACCCTGTTGTTGTTGTTGTTGTTGTTGTTGTTGTTGTTGTTGTTGTTGTTGTGTGTAATGCAAGTTCAGTGTTAGAGAACAAGCTATATGGACAGAAAAGTTCCAGGTTCAATCTTTGGCATCTTTCAGGCAAAGCCAAAATGCTGTCCAATTTGCACAATGAAAAAAATAAATATGGCATTTTCAAAAACCGGGCTTGAGCTAAAATTCCACAATTTTGAGCGTGAAACAACCGCTCTTATTTTGAGTGACATATTGACACTCATTGAGATACATCCCACCAGTTCATTTACATTGCTCTTCATTGCTCCCACTCTCTGTTGCCTTGGCTTGCCCTCAGTGATGTCACCACAAACCACTGGCTACACGGCTTTGCAATGCCAACTTATTAGGATGGGCTATCTCCTTTTGAGAACACTTTCCCTCACTGTCCCTCACAGACACAATCATGCAGTCACATCCAACAGACTACATGGTGGTGTGACATGCTATTCATGACATCCCCAACTGACTTTAACTTAAATAAATGCACGTGTCTGAATCTGGAGAGGAAAGAAAGAAAGAAAGAAAGAAAGAAAGAAAGAAAGAAAGAAAGAAAGAAAGAAAGAAAGAAAGAAAGAAAGAAAGAGTTTGAAAGTGGGAGAGTGGTGTGGTGAGTCCAGACTCAATGATGACCACTTAAACAAAGCTGGGGTGGCACCTCATGCCATTCTCCCCGATGGACAATGTGTGCTATTCATAATCCTGTCACTTGGTCAGGATACTAATTGTTCACATGGAATATGGCCATATTAGGGAATCAGAATTGCAGAGTTGGAAGGGACCCCGAGGATCATCTAATCCAGGCACCCCAAACTTCGGCCCTCCAGATGTTTTAGACTACAATTCCCATCTTCCCTGACCACTGGTCCTGTTAGGAAGGGATCATGGGAGTCGTAGGCCAAAACATCTGGAGGGCCGCAGTTTGGGGATGCCTGATCTAATCCAACCCTCTGCAATGCAAGAACATGCAGCTGTCCCATACAGGGATCGAACCTGCAAACTTGGCATTATCAGCACCATGCTCTAACCAAGGGAAGAGCCACTGTTCACTGCCAGAGCAGGTTTTGCATGCAGGCAGTCCTAGGTTCAGTCTCAAGCATCTCCAGATACGACTGGAAGAGACTCCTTGCCTGGAATCCTGCTTCCAGCCAGTGAAGGCAATGCTGAGCTAGAGGGACCAAAGGTCAGACCAAAGACAGCTTTTGTGTTCATTCCTAAGTTCCATCACTCAGTGGTTAAAGTATCTGCTTTGCATGCAAAAGGTCCCAGCTTCATTCCTGGTAGCATTTCCAGGTAGGGCTAGGGAAGATTCCCTGCCTGAAACCCTGGAGAGCTCCTGACAGTCCATAAAAGTAATGTTCTGCTAGCTGGGCCAACGGTCTGACTTGGTATAAGGCAGTTTCCTTTATTTCCTATGATCCTATTTGCTCTGGGAGTGGAAAACAACAAATACTTGCCGCCTGCCTTCATGTATTGGCCATACAAAACCATCTCAAATGGATGAGCACTTGTCACATCTGACGAAAAGTCCCCGTCCCCCCATATCTGTGCTGCTCCAGTGGCCAGGCAATTGCATCCTTAGCATTTGCATCCATAATTTTTCATAACAATAATGCGCCCTAATGCACACACTGTATTGCATCTCAGCAGGACCAAAAGGATCCCAGCATCATTCCTGGAGCATTTAGAAGAAAGCAATTATCAGAGAGCACTGGGCACTCATCCGCCACCTACTGGGGGAAATTAATAAGCTTTCTGGGGCTTGTGGTTCACCTTTCACTTCCCGCATTCATCCTACAAACAAGAGGCAAAGTCGCAGATGTGTAGGAGATCAAATTTTAAGTGGGTTTTTTAGCTGGTAAGCAAATATCACTGCAGCTCCACAAGTGCGTTGACTTCATTCAAACAGATCTGGAGTTTAGGCTTTGCAAACAATCACAACAATATTTATCCGCTGTAACAAGTGTATTTTGGGGGGAGCAGGAAGTATTCACCATGCAAGCGATATCCTGCATCTTGAAACTCCTCTAGGGCATGGGTGGGAGAACTTTTTCAAGCTAAGATTTACATCTTCCTTCTGGGCAAACATTCCAGGGATCCATGGCAGTGCTGGGCAGGGTCAGGGGAATACATGAGTGGAGGAATGAATGAAAATTTTATCTTTATACACTCAATCACTTTCTACCCCCCCCACCCACCCGTTTTCCCCTCCATCTCAGGCAGTAAGAGGCATTACCAGAGTTTTTATTTATTTATTTAATGTGTTTATATCTGTCCTTTCTCTCAAGTTGGTATTCAAGGTGGCTAATAATAGATTATTATTTTTTTCTAGGATGGGTTTGTTCTTAAATTCGCTATTACCCTCTCCCACATTTCAGCCTTGAACACCATCAGTAGATACTGAAGCATAGATTATATTGGCTCTCATACTCATCTTGCTCAGCCTGGTAAACAATGACCTAACTGTAAAAGCAGGATGCTCGACTAGATGGGCCATTTGCCTCATCCAGCAGTGCTCTTCTTATGTATTTTTTTAGCACAGGGTTGTTTCTTTTTTTTCCTTTAAAGAAAAGAGCTTCTCTTATCTGAAAGGAGACAGGGTTTGATGAGTGCTTCCAGAGTTTTAAAGTCCATTTGGGGCCAGTAAAATGTATTGTCTCACCTGCTTTCACCCCCTTCCATTGGTGATACCATCTAAGTTAGGTATATCCATAAGTTGCAATGGGCCCACTCTGACTAATGTTGCACTCTGGTATTAAAATTAAAGAACAGCACACTAGAAGTACCTGAAATCAACAAATAAGCACCCATCATTCCTGATCATTGGCCAACCACATACCCCTGAAAGGGAAGATTTTTGACAAATAGAGGGCTGTCCCTTGTAAAGTAGGACACATGGCCATCCAGTTTCAAACATCACCCATTGTGGCGTGTGAACTGGTTCTGCAGAAGTGGCAACTGAGTCACCAATGTTTGATGAGGCCTTAACACTAAGGTAATTGATGCAACCAGTGAATGTCCAATATGTTTGGAGCTATAGAATGAGACTATTGCCACAGGCAGCATGAGATTATGCTTTGCAAGATAAGGGTTTCTTTTTCTTTTCTTTTTTTTTGTTTCAGTCTCTTGAATACAGGGCCATCTTCTTCTTTTCAAATTTTACAGTTGGCTGCAGCTGTCACAATTCATTTTTTATAGGACATCTTTTCCAGAGTGGTACGTGATAGACCTGACCTAACATGTTACTATGTCTGAGGTGTCACATTTAAAGCAGGAAATATAGAAGGTTTTATGAAGGGAAAGGAGGACACACTCCGACTAGTGTGTGTGTGTTTGACACACCGAGAGAGGGATCAATAAAGAAATTAATATTTGAATTGTGATTCACAAAACCTGCAACAGGAATTCCCCTTGCAATTTCTTGCCACAGTCTTTTTTATATCTCCTTCTGTCTATTGTAATTTTAGACAGTAATTCTTTTTGCAGTTTCATTTCTGCAAAAAAAGACCCAGAGCATCTTAGTCTGTGTGTTTCAGTGCATGGGACAGCATAGGCCTACACAGCTCTTCTCAGAAGTAGGTCCCATGGATTTGAGTGCTCTTTACTCCAAGGTAAGGGACTGTGTGATTGCAGTCTGTGCCTATATCTAATCTAGGCTAAGCAACATTGTGGGTTTCGTTGTCTTAAAATTCCTTATTCTGAGACTGGTGGTGCTGTTTCAAAGACCAGCAAATGCAAAAAACCCGAAAGGAGATGAGTTGAATTAATGGTGGAAAAGGCCATTAATGGCTACTAACCATCATGGCTATGGACTTCCTCCTGTGTCAGAGACACTTTGACCAGTTAATGGGGATCACAATGGACCTTTAGTCTGATCCAACATGGCTCTTATGTCAAGGGAGGAGCTCCCATAGGCTTAGACCAGGGTTTCCCAAACTTGGGTCTCCATCTGGATTTGGACCACAACTCCCATCACCCCTAGTTAGCAGGACCAGTGGTCAGGGATGATAGGATTTGTAGTTCAAAAACAGCTGGAGACCCAAGTTTGGGAAATGCTGGCTTAGAGCTTTATAAAACAGCCAGCTTTTTTTTTTTACTTTTCTTTTTTCTCAAACCCACTTTCCCCTGTCAAAAATTAATGTGAGAACTCATTCTTCTCCTCTGTGTCCATTATCCTTATTGCAATATTCTTGGTTTCCTTCACCGCACCAGATGGACATGGTCCAGTTCCTCTTTTTTTTTCATTATGTCTGAAATCCTCTCCATTTATTTTTTTATTTTTTTGGCTTCCAAACAATCCATGTTTTGAGAATTGTTGAAGACCAAGTGGCAGCAGTTACTATAGACTGCAGCTCAGGGAATTAAGAGGGAAATTAGCTTTTTCAAAGTGTGGGAGGGCCATTCAGAGCGTTCCAATGCAAACAGAAGCTACCACTAGGCTTTCCTTTTTGAAAAGGATGCGTTGGGGAATTCAGCAAAATCCATCATCTTCCCGCTAGCAATGTTGATGAATGCTCTCATTAACGTGGTCTGCTGTTCCATGTCATGTGCAGCGCTGGAAGAGGTTGAGCCTCTGCCTTGGCTCTGCAGCTTTTGCCAACAATGCTGGATGGATCCAAACCACAGAAGCGATAAAAGAGAAAGAAAAGAAATACTTTAAAGAAAGCGTCCCTCCCCCTCCAACTATTGTTTCTGCTTATAAGGCAGAATTGCTTCCACTCTTCACACCCTCAGCCACTTAGAGGTCTTTTGGTCTTTGCCTATTCTCCCCTTGTGTCCCACACCCAAAACAATTATACCAGGGGTGGGAAACCTGCAATTTTAGGCCCACTTGCAACCCTAATTTCAAAAGACCTCTCCAAGTGATCAGTCTGGGTTGCAAGCAAGAGCAATCTTCCCATACCCTTGCAGTACACTGGGTGGGGAGGAAGAGAGGGAGTGTGTGTGTGTGTGTGTGTGCCAGAGAGGAGGGAGGGAGGTATCAGAAGGAGAAAAGTGGGGGAGGTGGAAGAGAGAAATTCACAAGAACATAAGGAGAGCCTGCTGGATAAGACTAACAGGCATCCCCAAACTGCGGCCCTCCAGATGTTTGGGACTACAACTCCCATGATCCCTAGCTAAGAGGACCAGTGGTCAGGGATAATGGGAATTGTAGTCCAAAACATCTGAAGGGCCGAAGTTTGGGGATGCCTGGAGTAATGCAAGTCCAGCATCCTGTTCTCCCAGTGGCCAACCGGGTGGTTCTGCATACCAGCCTTTGTGCTCAAGTCTTGCTTATTTGCTTCCCACTGGCATCAGGCTGGCCACTGGGCCAGACTAGATGGGCAATTGCACTGATCCAGCAGGTTCCATATCCTCCAACATTTGTCTGATGGAAATAGGGATGTCCTAAGGAAAACCAAGATCATTGCCACTGGTCCCGTCACCTCCTGCCAATTAGAAGGGGAGGAAATGGAGGCAGTGAGAGACTTTACTTTCTTGGGTTCCATGATCACTGCAGATGGCGACAGCAGTCACGGAATTAAAGGACGCCTGCTTCTTGGGAGAAAAGCAATGACAAACCTAGACAGCATCTTAAAAAGCAGAGACATCACCTTGCCGACAAAGGTACGTATAGCTAAAGCTATGGTTTTCCCAGTAGTGATGTATGGAAATGAGAGCTGGACCATAAAGAAGGCTGATCGCCGAAGAATTGATGCTTTTGAATTATGGTGCTGGAGGAGACTCTTGAGAGTCCCATGGACTGCAAGAAGATCAAACCTATCCATTCTGAAGGAAATCAGCCCTGAGTGCTCACTGGAAGGACAGATCGTGAAGCTGAGGCTCCAATACTTTGGCCACCTCATGAGAAGAGAAGAATCCTTGGAAAAGACCCTGATGCTGGGAAAGATGGAGGGCACAAGGAGAAGGGGACGACAGAGGACGAGATGGTTGGACAGTGTTCTCAAAACTATGAACATGAGTTTGACCAAGCTGTGGGAGGCAGTGGAAGACAGGAGTGTCTGGCATGCTCTGGTCCATGGGGTCACGAAGAGTCGGACACGACTAAATGACTAAACAACAACAACAAAGGAAAACCGGGATCTTCTGGGATCAAAACAGAAACCAGTATGACTTCTGTAAATTCAGGGACTGTCCTTGGAAAACAGGCACACTTGGAGGGTCTGAAGTTCATCTTATGTTCTTATGCAGGGCTCTTGGGCCTAATTAGACCTATGGGCAGGAGAGTCCCTATCACTGCTTTAGGATTTCCCCCCCACGGTTATATATATATATATATATATATATATATATATATATATATATATATATATATATATTACTGCTGCAAATCTTAGGGTTTCTCCAAGTCTACTTGTGGATGGCAGCATTTGGGCTACATAATTGTGAGCCTTTGAAGACTTTGTTTTGGATTTACTATCCACATGATACTCACCCTTAGATTGTAAAAACCAGTGCTTCAGGTACAAATCCAGAGAGTTAGTTAGTTACTGACACACATGTCAAAGGCTTCCTTTGTTTTCTATGAGATGAAGAAGGTTCCTAAGTGCAGGACACCACATTGCATTTCCTCTTGCTGGTGGATTGAACAAATGAGAGACAAAAACATACAATGCTTTCCCCTCATCTATGCAAGATTTCCTTGGTTCCCTTGGTGGTCCTTGAATGACGAACAGTTTCAGCTGATCTTAACCTCCCTCTCAACACAAAGTGAAATTTAAGCAGCTTAGCCAGATACTGCAGCGCTTAATAGAATTAATGGCAGAGGTGGTCCAAGCAAAGAACACGAGACTGAAGCAAATATTTTATTTATTTTTATTTTATTCCCTCTCCATCAGAATTTTGTAAGTCCTGTTTTGCACCCATAGAGAGTGCTTTGTTAAAAAATTCCAAACAGCAAGCCCAGTTTCTCAGTCAAAATAAATGCTAAATGTTATTCAATTGTCTAAAGTTTGTGTGTGTGTGTGTGTGTGTGTGTGTGTGTGTGTGTGTTGTGTGTGCAGGGCCGGATTTAGGTTTGATGAGGTCCTAAGCTACTGAAGTTTTTGGGGCCCTTTATATGTCCAGCTGTCCTTTGTCAACAACAAATTGTCGCTGTTTTTTGTGTTGAATATATGCTATATGGTAATTTATGGACCTAATAGGTATCTAAAGCCATTGGCACATGTAGCCGTGCAACCAGTCCATGCAGAATGTAGGCACCCTATATATATAGAAATGAGCAAACCAGTGACATTTTAGGGAGCAGGCGGAGCCCATTACTTACATCATAGGAGCCTGCACAACACAAAACACTGTTGCTGTATGTAGGTTTTATTTTATTTTTATCTTATATTTTGGAAATGTACATCCAGGTTTTTTCCCTTTAAATTTTTTTGGGCCCCCAAGAGAGTGGGGCCCTAAGCTATAGCTTGTTTAGCTTATACGTAAATCCAGCAGTGTGTGTGTGTGTGTGTGTGTGTGTGTGTGTGTGTGTGTGTGTAGGTTTAGAGAAATGTTCCCCCATATACTAGGATACACACTGCTGCTGCTGGTGCCTAGTTGCAGAAGCTTTTCAACCTCTAGCACAACCAAACTATGGTTGGATTAACGTGGACCTAATTCATTCATGACTTGCTGAAATGGACTGCAGAACATTCCAACACCATTCCAGTTGATCCTACTGCCTTTGATCCTACAGCCCCCACCAGCTTCTTAGGGGACAGAGTGAGAGAGAGAGAGAGAGAGAGAGAGAGAGAGAGAGAGAGAGAGAGAGAGAGAGAGAGAGAGAGAGACGTTGCTCATTCCAGCAGAAGGGGGTTTGCCAATTAACTGTTCCATCGCACATTGCCCTCCAAACAATTCACAGCATCTCCTAGGCACACAAAACAGCTAACAATGCCGACTGTTGCATAACCTGCAGCAACCGGAATTATTTAATGCTTTTAAAACCACACAATTCATCGGGGGGTGGGGGGAGATGGGTGTAACCTTATCCTGTGTTGTGTAGTGGTTAAGAGCGGTGGACTCGTAATCTGGTGAACTGGGTTCGCGTCTCCGCTCTTCCACATGCAACTGCTGGGTGACCTTGGGCTAGTCACACTTTTCTGAAGTCTCTCAGCCCCACTCCCCTCACAGAGTGTTTGTTGTGGGGGAGGAAGGGAAAGGAGAATGTTAGCCACTTTGAGACTCCTTAGGGTAGTGATAAAGCGGGATATAAAATCCAAACTCCTCCTCCTCCTCCTCCTCCTCCTCCTCCTCCTCCTCCTCCTCCTCCTCTTCTTCTTCTTCTTCTTCTTCTTCTTCTTCTTCTTCTTCTTCTTCTTCTTCTTCTTCTTCTTCTTCTTCTTCTTCTTCTTCTTCTTCTCCCAGCACAATGTTACATTTCCATTTTTTAAAAAGGATCTGTATGTCTCAGGGATAAAGCAAAGGGAGTGGTTAATGTGCACAGCAACCGGCCATTGTGCACATTCCCCAGGAACCATGATAAACTATGTATATCGACCAGGAAATATGCACAGTTTCTTTATCATGGACAGACGATATGCACATTCACTATGAGGTGTGGTTAATGAGCACAATGGCCCGTTGTTATGCACAACATACCCAGAGAAAGCAGTCCTCTCCTTTGAAAGGGGGACAGGCTTCTCCATTTTTATTTCAAGCATATGTACTGTACATTTTCTGTGGGTTCTGCCCCTTGAGACACTGGGATCCACCCTCTTACGCATGATGTGTGTGTGGGGGGGGGGCTTGGGAAGCTAGTGGACTTGTGACACTCTCACTTTTGAGGGACACCTGAACAACCACTGCTCTTTTAGGGCAAGAAGCAGAACTAAAGCATGACATTAATGTATGCCAGCATGACCCTCATTATCTTTGGGGTCATTTGTCTCATGTGCCATCCATTTGAGGTATGTCCTTAACCATAGCACAAAGGAACAAAAGCTTGGTTGGAAATTAAAATGCTTCCCAGTTCTATCAGCTTTTATTGCATTACAATGAAGGTAGATAATTTAATTACATTTTCAGTGAAGGACGTTTTTTATATATTCAGTAGAACACTTGCCAGCCCCCCTCCTTTTAAACTAGTGCTGCAGTTGTATTTAAATACCAAAGGGGACAGGGCTACTTAATTTAATGATAGATGTTATTTTTTAAAAAAACCCACCCTACAGAACATTATTCAGCTGAAATGAGGACAGAGTTCCTTATAAACGCATGGGGAAAAATGAATGAAATGTAATATCAATATAACGTATGATATCCAACTAACTCATATTCAGGATTGAAATCAATGGGCTTCCAATGATTTCGATGAGTGTGACTTAGCTGGATGCCATCACAGAGGGGGCTGTGGTCTTTCTTGGTTCCACTACAAACTGACCTGATCTACATATCCTGGACTAATGCACTGATAAGGGACACAGTTACACACTGGATTTTACACTTTAGCAAATGCTGTGATACAGTTCAAAGTACTTATTTTTTTAAAATTGCATTGGGGGGGGAATGGGTATAGAAATACTTTTGCTTGAAAATTTGTTTTAAATGCATATATATTTATAGAAAGAAGATTCCACCTAAACATTAGGAAGAACTTCCTGACAGTAAGAGCTGTTCGACAGTGGAATTTGCTGCCAAAGAGTGTGGTGGAGTCTCCTTCTTTGGAGGTCTTTAAGTGGAGGCTTGACAGCCATCTGTCAGGAATGCTTTGATGGTGTTTCCTGCTTGGCAGGGGGTTGGACTGGATGGCCCTTGTGGTCTCTTCCAACTCTATGAGTCTATGATTTAAATATGCATCTTTGTGTACTTTCTTTTAAAATGCAGAAATGGAACTAATGGATGAATCTATGTGGAAGTGACATCCACCCCCAGCTTCACCGTAGACCTGCTGTTGACTCCATCCTGCAGATCTGTGGAGATTCCGGAGAAAATTTCTCGAGAATTGTAATTGATTTTTTTCTTCACTTCTGCAACAATTTTTATTCAAGGCAGAAGGGAAAAGAAAAGAAATCTCAACTAAGTTTATTAGGCTACATCTACACCACACATTTAAAGCACTATGATACCATTTTAAAGAGGCATGCCTTCCCCCAAGGCTTGTTAAGGGTGCTGAGAGTTGTCAGATGCCTCCTGTTCCCCTCAAAGAGCTACAATTTCCAGAGTGGTTTAACAACCAATATATCTTCACAGGAATTGTAGTTCATTGAGGGGAAAGGGGACTTTTTTTTTTCCTAGAAGAAAAGCATTGGTTAAAAATGTGGCACTTGTTGCAATAACTTCATGGTTAGTACTGGGACCTTTTCTTAATAGAAGAAAAGCACTGACTACACCCCAAATGACCCCCAAAGTGGGTTTTCTACCACTTCAGCCTATGTCCATTCCATGCAAGATCCAGAAAAGTGCAAAATTTGAAGGATAATTGTACTTTGATCCATGGTGCAATTAAAGTCTGTTTGCTTTAAAATGCAGAGCAAATGAACTTCTCTGCTATTCCTATTATAACATTCGGGGAAAGGAGCACATTTACATTGTTGAGTTATGGAGTTGTAGCGGTTTGGTTGCATAAAGTCACACTTTAAGAAGTTGCCTCCCTGGAAAATAACATTTTTTTTCGGGATGAGAAAATGAAAATGTAATTCATCATTCCCAGGAGATTAAACCAAAATCCATTCACAAATCCTCCCCCCCCCGATAATGGTGCAGCTGAAAAACTTCACATGGGGGGACCATCAATGATTTACTGCCTCATTTCACTTTTAATTTAGTGACTGTATTCATTCAGAAAGCAAAAAGAAAAAGAGAGAGAGAAAGTAAGGTGAACCACATGAACTGAAATTTTTAAACACCTTGTTAGCATTACAGATGCTTTTCTCTACCAAATATATTGTTCTGTCAAGGAAACAGATTGTTTCATGGACAATTTCTTCATGAAGATGTGGTGGGCTGTACACAGGGCTTTATAGGACAGAAACAAAATATATACAGGTTTGTTTCTGGCTACAATTCGGGGTCAACTTGAACTGAATATTGTTACTGCCTTTGTATTCCCCATGAGGTGTGTGGAGGGGGCTGTTATTTGCTGACTTGGAGGGGAAGGTAAGGCCAGATTTTGCTCTTAACCTGAAGGAAAGAGGTGGCTGAAAGGGTTTTCCTTTTCTTTTTACCCTTCCTTTAACAACAGCAGCAAAGGTGTGGTGGCCCCTTGAGGCAGTGCTTGGCCGCTCCTGGATGGTGTTGTGGTTAGATTCAGGCTGAATTTACACATATATAATAAACGCTGTGAAAAGGCTTTTTAAAACGTTTTAATATATATACTGAATTTGCCATTAGCTCACCATCGCCATCTAGTGTCACATTTGTATTGTTGTTTAGTCGTTCAGTTGTTTCCCCATGGACCATACCTGCCAAGTTGCTGTCAGAGAAATAAGGGACCGGGCCGGAAATAGCAGACCGGAAGTAGCGCTGCCGCCATTTTGGAACTGGGCAGAGCAGCATCAAAAGTCACTTCTGAGCATGCTCCGCTCAGTTCCAAAATGGCCGCCGTGTCAGACTAAACTGGGAAAAAACAAAAAAATCCATTTTTTCAGCTAGGAACAGCTGGAAAAACGGGGATTTCCCAGGGAAAACAGGAGACTCCTGTCCCCCACTGCCTCCTGCAGTTTGGTCAGACTCATGTTCATAGCTTCGAGAACACTATCCAATCATCTCGTCCTCTGTCGTCCCCTTCTCCTAGTGCCCTCCATCTTTCCCAGAATCGGGGTTTTTTTCAGGGAGTCTTCTCTTCTCATGAGGTGGCCAAAGTATTGGAGCCTCAGCTTCAGGATCTGTCCTTCCAGTGAGCACTCAGGGCTGATTTCCTTCAGAATTGATAGGTTTGATCTTCTTGCAGTCCATGGGACTTTCAAGAGTCTCCTCCAGCACCATAATTCACATATATTTGCAGCTGTAGAGCTGAGTCCTCAGTCAGTCACAAAACCACAAAAATACAAAAATAAAAACAGTATCAAGGTACATTTCAGCTTGGCTGGTTCCCCAGCACACTGTACCTCATGCTGTGAGCCATCCGTAGGAGTTGTGATGAAAAGGGTTGTTATAAGATTGTGGGGTTGGTTTAGATAATACCTTCAGGTCCTCTCCAAGCCTGTGGTTTTGTATCGGTAAAATGGGAGTATGTAGTATAAGGAACTGCTGAAGCGGCCAACCCAGTTAAGTTAAATTAATGGCCCGAGCCAAGCCTGTTCAGCTTCTGATTTCCATGTCTAAATAGTTGGTCATGTACAGATGGGAACAGCTAGCTAGTGATGTTTCCAGAAGGAGGGGGCAAACTCTCCCCTCCCTTAGCTGGAAGTCATGTCGCCCTAGGGGTAGGAGAACAATAGGCCAGGGGCTAGTCTTGTTTAGTCTCAGATGGAACTGAGAGCTGGGAAAATACAGGTACTGGACTTGTTTTTTCTGCTGAGTTCAAAGCTATGACTTTGGTATCCTCCCTAGAAACCTTACGTGGAAGTAAGATCTTAGAGCATTAATGCTGTGAGTCCTTGCATTTTATGCTCAGGTTGCATATGCATGTTGATAAATCCATATATCAAAAAGACACCACAGTCTTCATTAATTTTCATTCCAATGAAAATTACCCCTGGAACCCCTGAAGTCTCTCGCTCCTCAGAGTTTGGGGTGTACATAACAGTATAAAATTTTAATAAAGTATATAACATTTTTAAGTGGGCTTTTCACACATAGTCATGCTTTTTCTCCCTTACCAGTTTTCTTCATTAGGAAGTCTGACCAAGTCTAGACTAGTTGTGGCTCATGTTTTGCTTGGTCCAGCTTTTCTTTATGCATCATTAAAAGCCCACCACCAATAGTACTCTTGTGGGTTTCAAGGAGGGGCAGTATACAAATTTAATAAATAATTATAATTATAGTTTTAATTATAATATTTCCTCCCTATTCTCCCACCACAAACCTCTCATAAATAGCAATGCAATTAGCAGTAAAGCGATCCACTGGAGATGAAAAATCAATGATTTAATCGTACAGGAGAATTTAAGCCAATATTCTAGTGCATGTTATAAAGACCAATCACATTTGGTACATAAAAATCAACATAAACCGAAAACTAGCCTTGCAAGTAATAAATGCATTTTCAATAAAACCTCACTAGGAAAGCACCTGGTCTTTAAACACATCACACCTGTGAATCAATGCACCACCCATGTGAGGTGTGAGGTCTAATAAAGCACATGATATTGAATAGTTAAATCATTACGCAAGTCTATGTCTTCCTCTTTAATGTCCATGGGGTTGGCTTTTTAAAGGATTTATATGCAGTGCATTGTGGAATAACTCCTCTTTCAGATACTGTTGATCCAGTTGCTGAGAAGTGAGAGGAAGCAGTACCCCTGTACAGCTATGCCACTACAAACCACATCCTTTGTGCCACTACAGACTACTGCCATCTCTTCAAAATGTCTTAACTCCAGGCAAGTCATCTCCTCCTTCTGTGGAGTTTCAGCAGTCATTCAGAGCTTTCTGGAAACAGGAGTGCTGTTATAAAAGTCAGAACTCAAACCAGGAGCCTCTGGTGCACCACATTTCATAGAATCATAGAAATGTACAGGTTGAAGGGGCCCCAAGGGTCATCGAGTCCAACCACCTCCAGTGCAGGAATCACTGCCAAAAAGTCCCTGACAGATGGCCATCTGGTTTCTATTTAAAAATCTCCAGTGAAGGAGAGTCCACCACCAGTCTGTTCCACTGTTGAACAGCTCTTGCCACCAGAAAGTTATTCTGATTGTTCAGTCATTTATTGCAATTCCTACTCCCTGGAGCAGCAGAAAACAAGCTTGTACCATCTTCCATGTGACAGCCCTTCAGATATTTGAAGACGGCTACCATATCACCTCTCAGTCTTCTCTTCTCTGTGCTAAACACCGGGACTGAAAACATTAAATAATAAGTGGGTTTTTTAATATTTCAGATAATAAAATAAATCATGCATGCTTCTTTGCATGCAATATTTTCCCCTAATAATATTAGGAACATGCCGATAAGTAATCACACAGTTTGATGATGGAGTTAAGGTAAAGGGACTCCTGACCATTAGGTCCAGTCGTGACCGACTCTGGGGTTGCGGCGCTCATCTCGCGTTATTGGCCAAGGGAGCCAGCGTACAGCTTCCAGGTCATGTGGCCAGCAGGACTAAGCCGCTTCTGGCAAATCAGAGCAGCACATGGAAATGCCATTTACCTTCCCGCAGGAGTGGTACCTATTTATCTACTTGCACTTCGACGTGCTTTTGAACTGCTAGGTTGGCAGGAGCAGGGACCGAGCAATGGGAGCTCACCCCGTCACAGGGATTCAAACTGCCAACCTTCTGCTCGGCAAGCCCTAGGCTCTGTGATTTAACCCACAGCACCACCATGAAGATGGAGTTAACTCTTAGCAAAAACATGATTTCCACAGACTTGGTTGAATGTCATGCCTAATGAGCAAAGCAGCTCATTCATTCCCAGTGGTTTTACTCCATGAAAGTCAGTTGCTGAGACTGAAAGTCCCCACCTCCTTACAGCTGTCTTAAGTCCCTTCCTCTTCAGGGCTTTTTTCAAGCAAACGGAGATAGTGCCTGTGGGTGGCCACCCTCTCCCCAGGCTCTGAGCCTTCTTTCCTTGCTGGTTCCTTAGCTGGTTCCTCCCACCATTCATCTGAGCCCAACCAGTCCATGACAAATATATTGCATGTTTGCATGTAATTTGATCTAATATATATGTATTATTATGCACACTTTCCCACAATATACACTTTTATCAATATATTTGTTGGTTGGAGGATTGCATTACAAAATTTGGAGTAGCAAAAATTTCAGGCTGTCTTCTCATTCACGTGTTATTTCACGAGGTGAAATTTAGGTAAATTTGCAACAAAATAAAATAAAATTTCTCCCTTTCTCCAATCAGAAAGTTACCTACTAATTACAGACTTCCTGAATGTTCTGATGCTGTTCATAGCTCAAAGGAGTATCAAAACGTGTGAATTTTGAGTGACAAATTTATTTGAATTATGCCTTTAAATATATATTCAAGTGCAATTTTTTTCCCATGCAGATTTTTGTTATTGTTTTGTTTTACAACTTAGTGAGAAAAACAGGATGGAAGAGATTTATGGGCAAAGAGAGGTAAAAGTGACCTCAGCTAGAGCTGAATGGAAATTACTCAGAAGATGTTTTATGATAAAATTAATGAGATTCCCCCTCCCTCACCCCGCCACCCTCAAAGCCCTAGAATGATATGGGTTGTAGAATGAGGGCCTCAAGACACAAAACTTCCTTGTTTTTCCAGACTATAGCTTCATGGATTGCATTCTAACTTTGCAGTCCGAAGGCTTATCCTCGTAAGATTGCTGGCTTGGATAATTAACACTTGAAAAGCTAACACAGAGAGAAGCCTGTCACCGTGATAAATATCTGGGCTGAATTATTGATAAAAGGAGTCAGGGTGTTATGATGTCTAAGAATGTCCAAATGGGTTTTGAGTGGGGGTGGAGGGGGGCTCGGAACTCCACATTACAGCACATGACAGACCGCTGCAAAATCTTATGTCACATAAGTTCCATAATTGCTAGAGAAATGTGTGCTTTTTTATAGCGTTGGCCCATGAAATTCATAGAATGTGTCAAGGGATAAGTTACTGCAGTCCCGAGGCTGTAATCAGATTATTAGTGGGAAGTTTGACAATTTTTTGCTTGGAACACGAAACGAATAGCTCCAGTTCCTAAGCTGGAGCCGATTTCGCTGCACAGAGTCCAAACCTGCACACAAATCAGGTGTGCCTAGATCCACTGATTTCAATGGGTTTAAGAGTGCTTAATGCCTATGCTTAATGCCTACGCAGGTGGCACTGTGGGTTAAACCACAGAGCCTAGGGCTTGCTGATCAGAAGGTTGGCAGTTTGAATCCTCGTGACGGGGTGAGCTCCCGTTGCTCAGTCCCAGCTCCTACCAACCTAGCAGTTCGAAAGCACGTCAAAGTGCAAGTAGATAAATACAGCGGGAAGGCAAACGGCATTTCCGTGCGCTGCTCTGGTTCGCCAGAAGTGGCTTAGTCATGCTGGCCACATGACCCGGAAGCTGTACGCCGGCTCCCTTGGCCAATAACGCGAGATGAGCGTGCAACCCCAGAGCTGGTCACAACTGGACCTAGTGGGCAGGGGTCCCTTTACCTTTACCTTTTAATGCCTATGTGTGTCTATGTATTAGGGCCACAAATATTCACCCAAAACTGGCTCAGAATTGAACCCTTGTAGTTTGGAGAACCTGATCCATGCTGGTTCTGCTTCAGCAAGATTTGTCCTTCTGTATATGCTTGACACACAATTATCAATTGGATTACTTTCTATGTACTACGTCCATTGAGAGGCAGTATACCCCTGAGTACTACTTTCTGGGAATCACAAGTAGGGAGAATTCTGTTGCACTCATGTCCTGCTTGTGGGATTCCTATAGGCCAACATGGGAACAGGATCATGGACTAGATGAAGCTTATTGAAGCAGTTGCACTCTCTCATTATGAGTATGCAGGGTTACCTAAGCATGTGGAGCACATCCTGGGGTGGGGGGAATAGACTGAAAGATGATACTACAGGATATGGAAAAGCATGGGACTCCGGGTTTGGTCTAAATCAAGTGATTGACAGATTGCAGATTAAAAGTCTCTGCACCTTTTGAATGCATTAGAAAGGAAGAAGTAGGCTGAAAGTCAATCTGGGAGAATTAACTCTATTAATCCATGTACCTTGCCCAGGGAGTTATGCAATTTCTAAACGATACCTTTTTAATGTACCAATTACACTTTTGAAGGCAGTTGATAAATGACTTGCTATCTTTATGTGGAAGGACAAAGAAGGAATGGGAATGCCACATCAGACACTGCAAATATCAAAAGATAAAGAGCTCAAGAGTAAGCTTGCCTCATCTTCTTCACCTGCAGAAGCAGAAAAAGGAAGCAATTTAATGTGCTCTTGGATCAGAACATTGCAAATATATCATCTAGGACTCACAGGTTCAAATTCTTCTTTGTTAAGGACCTAAGAGAAGCCCTCTCCCACCAGAGCAATGCATCCTGTTCCATGGGCACCGGAGACTTGTTGGGAAGTAGACCGTGTTTGGCAAAGTCACAGCAGGTGCAGACTGGTCAAGATAGGACAAGTTAAGTCACAGGAGGCAAGATCAGCTCAAGAAGCTCAAATCCAGTCAAGCTACAAGTGGCAATGTCAGATCAAGACAAAAGCTTTCTTATGTAGGCAACAGATGAAATCAGGACCGTGGATAGCTCCAGTATAACCTTAGTAGCTGAAGCTATCTTTGGCTAAAGTTCCCATAGGAAGATGTTGTCAAGTCTTATGCAGGCTGACAGTACATGTAGTGTTTGCTGCACCTTCCTGGAGGAGCTGTCTTGGTTGTCAAAGGACCCTCCCCTTTGAGAGGCAGGGGAGATGGAGAAACTGCATGGGAGTCATCTTCTCGGTCCTCCATCACATGCTCCTGAAGTCAGGAGTCATGACACAATACACCATCTATTCCAGCATCCTGCTGTTTCATCTGTGGCCAGCCAGACACTCTGGGAAACACACAACACAGGGTTTGGTGACAACAACCCTCTCTCAGAAAATGCTGCCCTTGGAAAATGGGAAGGGGCTGAGGATATATGGATGACATTGATGGCAACAAAACAAAGCTCTCCCTGCTTTTCTGTGTGGTGCAGCTGAGTTGGCTTCAGCTGCCTGCTGAGAAATCTCTTTTAGGAGGGCGGAGGTCTATCAAGGTTTGCCAAAGCCTGCAGTCACCTCTGGATGGCATTAGGGATAAACCAGGAAGGAGACAAAAGGAGAATTAGTTGGCTCTGCCTCTCCCTGGTTCTGGCTCCACTGACTGTGGGTCTCCCTGCTTTCTGCCCCAACAGCCACTAATGGGCACCGGCTGCTGCTGTTGCTGCTTCCCAGGAAAGATCTTTTCACGAAGGCTGAGCTGGTAGAGATTGTGTGCCTTGCCTGGCTCATTCCCTTTTCACAGCTCACTGGCTTTTCAAGACAGCAAAGGGTGTGTTTACATCAAATTTTGGAAAAGAAACAACATCTCCCTCAGATTTCTATGTATACCCAGGGAATTCCTAGCAGCCAACCCATCCATGCCCAAAATTATCAGCAGATCAAAGACATTATATTTATCAAGCACTGCCATAACACATTTAATAGCGGCATGATGGATGCTGTTGCAGCGGGCACAGAACACTTTGATGTACATGGCCTTCTTTGATTAATGAGGGCGCCTGCTGAGATGCTGCATATGGAGTAGATTAGTCTTTTCAAAAATGGCTGGTTTTGCACTATTGGACTAATTATTTCACAAGCTTGGGGTCAGTTCCAAATTCCATCTAAAAAGAAAAGAAAAGGGGGGGGAGGCCAAGTTCTAATTATAGCCATTTGGGCCTCCTATCCCAGTTTCCCTGCTCTGGAGAGAGAAACAACTCTTTTTTTTAATGAGAATGCACTGATTTCAGCCCTCCAACTTCAGGCAGGAAAATAATGGCATGCATTTTTTTTCCACACAAAAGGGAGAAATTCTAAACACATCTGTGCGGACATAAGTGATACTGATGTCCATTAGAATTGCATAGGTAGGAACAAAAATTTCAGGTTGGTCAGGTTGAGGACTGGCAAGCGGAGTCTGCTTTGGGGAACAACTCATTTTGCCACCTGACAGGGGGATCCTAGAATAGTCCTATTTCCTGAGCAGTGTCGCTGCATCCACACCATGCATTTAAAGCATCTGGCCCCCACCTACCATTGACCTGTGACTTAGGCTACTAAGGAAGAAATGAGGCCATCAGGATGGAAAGGGCTCCCCATCCCTGATGTGAGCTTCCTTGCAAGATGGCTCAGGTATGAGGCAGCATCGCAGCAAGCAATAATGGGTGGAATTGCTAGATGCCGTTGTCCTGCTCTGCAACGTGGCAAGGCTCAGCTGGGATGTAGCACAAGTTGAGGCTCAGACTGGACATACGGCTGGATGCAGGATGTGCTGTGGGAAACACAAAGCTCTGAAGGCGCTCAAGAAAGGAGAAAATGGAACCCTTTTATAGCAGCAGCATCAGGTACACATTTGTTAGCAGTCCTCTCCCACTTCGTGGAGCCCATTTGGCCCCCTGGTATACTCCAGAGCTTAGGGTGAGGAAACTAGCTGGGAGACAGCTTGAACACAAGTGGAGGAAAAATCCGAATGAATGCAACCGAACACTGGTAAGGGCTTATGAGCCTACCTAGTGGCAGTAAAGGCAGCAAAGACGGCATACTTTCCTGCCTCCATTGCATCCTCCTTATGTTGTTCAGCACAGCTTTTCCAGGTTGTATGGGGCCTTTTACAGGCTTGCCCAAAGGAGGTGATTGAACCAATGGTAGCTCGCTGTGACTTATTTGCAAAGCATTTTGAGGCTTTTTATTATACCTTCATTATACACCTTTAGGCACCAGGCAAAATTTTTCCTTTTTATTAACCAGGGTTGATTGACATCATTTGATTGACATCCTATGCCCTTTTAAAATGCGGGGTTTCTTTGGGAGGGGGGGTTATCGGGTTGTTGTTTTTATTTTGATTACACTGTATATTTTGTGGATTTATATTTTGATTTTGTTCTGTGAACCACTCTAAGACCTCTGGGTATAGGGCGCTATATAAATTCAATAAGTAATAAAAATTAAAATAAAGATGCTGCTCTACTTAAAGGGGCCCAGCCTTCTTCAGTAGACTCCTACTGCAATGGAACAAAGAAGGCTCAGGTCTCCTGTGGTCTTCTACAGAGTGTGGGATATAATACATAAGTAGAAGTCAAGTACAACATTCCTTGTTTTCCTAGAGTGGACATGAGGGGGAATGTTTGGTAAAAAACTTCCTGTTTCCTCCTGACTGGGACATACTTCCTTTGCATGTGACTAGAGGTGGGCGTGACCTTACCTGTCCAGGTCCCCAAAAGGACAAGGCAAGCAGCACACTCTCTCTTTGACTTCTTCCGCAGTCAGAGCAGCTTTTAGCTAGAGATGCTCACTGGGACTATCTCCATATGGGATAGCTCCCCATGGAGTCTGCCTTCAGGGATCCAACTGTGAACTGATAATGTGAGTAAACTACTTATATATACTTTACAAAAGATTGTGGTGTGTTTATTCTTTTAAGAGGGATATAAGGAAACTTACCAGGAATCTAATATTGAGAGGTTTAAACAAGTCTGCAACCAGCTAGCTGTTGTGCGTTTAAAAGGGGAATGTAAATCTCTGCTAAGTTATAGAACTTGCTAGCGCAAGTTAGGTAGGATATTAACAAACAATATATCCCCTCCTGCCTCCCTGAACATTCCCACACAGAGAAGATGGGAGTGCTACATCCTCTGGCCAAGAAGGGAGAGAACTATCCCCCGGTACACTTGGTAGCAGCATCGCTGGAGTTGGTTCTGCATGCCCTTGCCCGTCAGATGTTGAGTACTCATGAAAAGGACCCTGACTCCTGGTCCCTGATAGTCATGAACTGGGGATATATCCACCTTCTTTCCCCCCCCCCACTATCTAGACCAGGGTAGGCAACCTCAGGCCCATAGGCCGGATGCGGCCCAATCGCCTTCTAAATGCAGTCCGTGGACGGTCCCGGAATCAGTGTGTTTTTATATGAGTAGAATGTGTCCTTCTATTTAAAATGCATTTCTAGGTTATTTGTGGGGCATAGGAATTCGTTCATTTTTTCCCTTCAAAATATAGTCTGGCCCACCACACGGTCTGAGGGACGGTGGACCGACCCACAGCTAAAAAAGGTTGCTGACCCCTGATCTAGACCACCCATGTCCTAAAAAACATAACTACAATTCTCTCATTCACTCTCTCTCTCTCTCTACACACACACACACACACACACACACTTTACTCCCGAATGTTACCATGAGGGGAAATGGTGCCTTAAGCAATTTACCCACTTAACTTAAAAAAGGAGGGAGGGAAAGAACCCTTAACTGCTGTGTTGGTTTTTAAAGAAAGTTTTGAAAGAGTAAATATTTTATCGTATGAACCAAGATGGTTTGTGTTGCTCTCTCTGGCTCACTGTGTTGCACTTGGAAGCATCTGCTTTTCATAGATTGCCTGGACAAAAGCAAGACACTTAAGGAAAAAGCGACTGCAAATCTCTCCCCCCCCCCCGACACAAAAAAGGTGTAAGGGTGGGGGGCATGAGAAAAAGGGAATCCCATTGATGGGGAAATAATTTCTTAAGTGCACTGGCTGTTCAGGAGGTTAGGCATAACTCAATTTTAGCTTCATAATTCAGCATTCCTTGGGTTCTTAAGCATTTTATTTCCAAGCAGTACGTGACAGTGTATTCCATCCACAAAGGAGCTGTACTGGTGCCCTGTGTTAACCTTCAAATTACATAACGCTGTATGACAAGGTATCACTTAAGTAGAGCAGTGGAGGTTTGAAAAGCTTGTACCCCAAGTTGTGCTCCCCCCCACCCACTCAAAATACACTGCGGAATGAGAACTCTTGTTGCTAATTTCAAAACAAGAGCTGCAAACTTGATGAGGGATGAGCAGATCAGTCTGCTTTTATTCCATGTCATTTTCACATGTCTTCAGTTATAAGTCTGTCTCATTCTGTTTTAGTGGCTAAGAACCAGGACTTTGCACAGCCCTGCTCCTACTGACTTGGGCTAACTTGGGAAACACCTAACCTAGACCTGGCCCCAAATTACTTTTAGGAGCGGGGACAGTGCTAATATTAAATTAGGAAACAGCAGAGTGAAAGAGTGTCACAAGCATTTGGGGGGGGGACCCTCTGGACTGATTTAAGGAAGGTATTCACATTGAACCAGGAGGTTGAGGGATGCGACGAAAGACCCTTGCTTCCGTCTTATTTATTCTACCTTTCACTTAATAAAAAGAACTAACAGGGATGGTCTGGGGTAAACCGAGCCTTCCCCCTATTGCTCCCCTTAGCCTTTCTGTATTCCCTCATGCACTCAAGGGTTTTTATTCTATTTCCTATTCTTTTATAAAAAAGAGAGTCTTCCAGCACAACCATGGCCAGGTACCTATTGTAGTTCAGGGCTGTATCTGAGACTATCCCTTGTGTCCACAGCATAGGGAGTTCTGCCTCTAAGAATCCCTTTCTGTAAAAGCTTGCCCCTTCTTCCCTGAGGTAACTTTATGACCCCCTGGGTCTGTCTGCCTCTTGGTGCCCTCTTGGTGCACCCCAAAGATACAAACTATCAGTTCCACTCTTGAGGGAAATGTTGTCCTTTTAATGGGTGTCCTCATGAATGAGTTTCATGTACCTTGACTGGAAAATAACACAGACGATTTTCTGATTGGCACTTTAACACTGGAAATTTTATTTCTCAAGAACGTAATGGTTGCTTTGAGGTATTCCTGTTGTACAAGCTTAGTTCCAATGGTAATAACCTTGTTACTCATGTAGTAGATAACCTAACCTAAACTTACTCTCCTAGATCTTCTTTACAACCACCCTCACACTCCCGCTCCCCCAGCACCCTCTCAACTGACAAAACGGCTGTCCCTTCTCTTTTAAACATTCAACCATTCCCCTCCCCTCATGGAATGTCCAGTCAGTTGACAAGGAGTCTAAGTTAACCCTTGATGGGTCGGGTTGATAAAGCTATAACAAACAGCGTAAAAACGTCTCAAGGGATAACCTCTAAATCACCCCAGTTCCCTTTATTTGGTCCACCAATCCCTGGTATTCATTACATCTATCTATCTATCTATCTATCTATCTATCTATCTATCTATCTATCATCTATCTAATTTCTATACTGCTTGATATATTGCCAGGTCTCACTTCCTTCCTGCCCCCCTGAAGCAGCACCATGCAAGATTGGATCTCGCCACTTAATTGGATCTGCTTAATTGGATCCTCCCTGTGATTGGCTCCTTTGTGAGCCCCATCTCCTGAATGCAGGTGAGGCATGCAGGATCGGATCCTCCCACTTAACAGCCATCAAGTATGGGGATCCAATCCTGCACAGTGCCAGACTACCTCCCCTGGTCGTATTTAAACCCCTATTTTAGCTGTATGTTAAAATAGGGTTAATCCCTCCTTAAAAATACCTTAGTTCTGTCCTCTCAATTAATTCAGGGACAGATCTGAGGTGGGTTGTCATCGTGGTGGCACCGGGCAAATGGGCCTGATCTGAGGGCCACAAACAGGGGCACAGCCCTTACCCGCTCTTCTTCTCTGGCTGCAAGTCACCTTTGGGACTGAAATGTCTCCTGCCAGATTCACTGCCCTTGCCATGCGTGCTGTCTGGTGTAAAATCCGTAACTCCTTTCCTCTCTGTGCGTGCAATCTGAAAAAGAGGAGAGTTAAAACAGAGGTTTGGAAGCGGGAGGGGGGGCACACAGAATATCTGTCAACCACCACAAATCTATGATGAGTGTGGAGAAAGCGTCATATTTATTTGTCTCCAAGAGTGCTGAATCATCAAGACTCTGAAACCCACATGCACACGGTTCAAGCGAGCAACTATAATAAGATTGGTTCCTCTGACCAAAATCAATCTATTAGCTGGTATGAGCTTCGAGACCTTGAGGAGGACTCTCTCATATCTTTCCTTAAATTGTTTTATGTCCTGTTAAAAGGTGAAGCAAACATATTATGTGTCTCCCATGAGCACCCCCCCTCTCTCGCCTTCCATCAGTAAGAGGGAAAAGAGCAACAGACTACCAAGGTGTAGGCTCAGCAAGAGAGCCTACACTCTGCATGCCAAAAGTCTCAAGTTCATTCCACCGATGCACTAGCTTCTATTTATTAAGGATTGGGGTTGGACTGGATAGTTCCCCACAGCCCGGCGATTCTGTAGAAGTGAGATTGCTATCTGGTATGATGGCCAGACCATTTTCTTTTGTTAAGTAAATAGCCCTGGCTGGATCCCATTTGTTATGTATGTGAGGGACAATATGTTGCTACAGAAATCCAATAGCTGCTTCTTGAAGATGAGACCCAGTGTAAAAATGAGGTCAATTTTTCCTTCCATCTTCCATAGCTAAGGCCCAATCGCCTTCTAAATCCAGCCCATGGACAGTCCAGGAATCAGCGTGTTTTTATATGAGTAGAATGTGTTCTTTTATTTAAAATGCACCTCTGGGTTATTTGCGGGGCCTGCCTAGTGTTTTTAAATGAGTAGAATGTGTCCTTTTATTTAAAATGCATCTCTGGGTTATTTGTGGGGCATAGGAATTTGTTCATATATATATATATATATATATATATATATATATATATATATATATGAACAAAACAAGGATTAGACTGCAGCCAACATAGGAGAGAGCGAAACTGAACTATGGGAGATTGAATTATGTCTTGTGGGTGTCTAATGCTGTAGATGTTTACCTATACATAAACTGCATATGTAGGTAATGTTGCTGGACCCCAATTCCATTAGCAATGCTAGCTAGGGGTGATGGAGTCCAGCACACCTGGAGGATTGCAAGTTCCCCATCACCTGCTGCAAATAAACTACATATCCCAAAACACCAATAAGACTCCAGTGACCTAATTTCAATGGGATCAGAACCTGACCACACCGGGAACCCCTGGAGCGCTTATTGCTTAGAGAATTGGGAGATGGGCAACAATATTTCTTTTCCTGACTGTGTCAAAGGTCTCAAAGAATATGGACCTTCTGGTTGAACTTCTGCAGTTCAGCACAATAAAGCCAAGTTTAAACCTTGGCTAACAGACAAGACAACAAATGAAACTTTAAAGCAGCTAAAAGCTTTTGAAGCCATAGGGAACATAGTGGAACATCATTTTTACAAGCTGGCCTCATTGCGGATGGGAGGGAGGGCTTTAATGAGTGGAGTGGGGAGGATGAAGAATGAAAAGGTTTGGGTTGCAATTCATAGCTGGTGACTCCAAAAGGCCAGTGGCAAAATTTCAAAAAATAAAATAAAAAATGCATGCATGGATGAGATCAGCTCTCTTCTTTACAGCTCCTATGAGTGATGGATCACAATCCAAACACAAGGTTCTGTGTGTCTGTGACAGCTGCTTTATACTGCTATGGCAATGGGAATATCTGTGATTTTTTTTGCTGGAGTGTATATACATAGAATAAAGTTTATCCACTAAATAAGTGACAAAATTAGTGTTGCGCTTTTGAGCCATTCCTTTACAGGGGGTGCTGGGTTGTGTGTGTGTGTTTGGTTCCCTTTTGAGCATTTGAAAGGAAGGCTTGAAGAAACAAATTGTTTTTGTAGAACTTCATCCTCTTTCAGTCCCCTCCTTCATCAGGAAAACCCACCCTTGGCCCTTGCAGAGGGAGAAACTGCCTGACTGCCTTTAAGGGGATTTATGGTACTGGGGGAGGTTAGGGGCTGGAGTTAAAGAGGAACAAATCTATCAGTTTTGTTTTCTCTGAGTTTCTCATCTTCTCAGTCAGAAGTTGTTCTCCACATTTCCACATTAGTTTTCTTTACAAAAAAAGCCATCATCATGAAAATTCACCTGGATTTTAGTGCAAATTTCTTCTAATATATGCATTTTTTGCAAAACAGTTTCCCCCTAATACAATGCATCTTTTTATATTTGCATATTTTCACTACTAAACACACCATTACCCACATCGAGGTTCCCCACTTCTGCTTTAACAAGGATCTTTAATAACATAGGGACTGCAAACTTGGTTTATTTTGTTTAAAATAATAATAATCTCCAAAAGTTGAATTCTGTGGCCAGGATCTTCTCTTGTGGGCTTTCTTCGGCTTCTGTGGGATCTAGCATGTACACAACTGTTACCCACATCATCAACAGGAAGCGAATCTCTTTTCATTAGGCCGATCAGAAGTAGCTACAGGTTTCCTTGCATGATTATTATGTATACTGCTGGGTTTGTTTTGCTTTAATGGGAACTGGAACCTAAATACCACATTTGGCTTTCTTGCCCTTTTGCAAATAAGTCCTGGAGGAATTTGAGGGAACAGATACTGTAGTTAAGGGCTTAGCATTGCTACCAACCAGCGCCAGTCTATGCATCTTAGTGAACTGTGCCATTTAGTAAAGGGCAGATGGAAAGATAGGCTAGGGGAAGGAGGGGAGAGAAATAAAGAAAAGGGCCATATCCAATCTCACTCAGTGTAAAATATAATTGGCTGTTTTCTGCCTGTGTAAGATATCTTTTTAATGCCTTCCGCCACATAGCCTCCCATTCTGATGTTCCACATTAAAAAATTCTCATGAATAAAATAAAAATATCTTTGAAGAATCATTCATTTTACTAAGTTCTACAACAGGTGGCAGTGACCTGGAAGACCACATGCCAAGTCTGCTTTTTATACCAAAGATGTGAGCTCTGAACCCTACTCTGGTTTGGCTCTATAGGCAATGTCAATTCTCTCGCATACTAAACCAAGGCCATATGCACTAGGCAATGGCTACAAACAATGATGGCTATGTTCAGCTTCAATGGCCAGAGGCCGGAATGCTTCTGAATACCAGCTGCTGGAAAGTACAGGAAGAAAGTGTGCCCTTGTGCTTGGGTCCTGCTTGCTCCCAGTACGTTTCCAAGCACAGTTCAAAGTGTTGGTGCTGACCTTTAAAGCCCTAAATGGCCTCGGTCCAGTATACCTGAAGGAGCATCTCCACCCCCATTGTTCTGCCTGGACACTGAGGTCCAGCACCGAGGGCCTTCTGGCAGTTCCCTCATTGCGAGAAGCCAAGTTGCAGGGAACCAGGCAGAGGGCCTTCTCGGTAGTGGCGCCCACCCTGTGGAACGCCCTCCCATGAGATGTCAAAGAGGAAAACAGCTACCAGATTTTTAGAAGACACCTGTTTAGGGAGGCCTTTAATGTTTAATAGATTATTTTATTTCATTTTTCTGTTGGAAGCTGCCCAGAGTGGCTGGGGAAACCCAGCCAGATGGGCAGGGTATAAATAATAAATTATTATTATTATTATTGCAGCTTACATCTGGGTGGTCATTGTAAGAACAAGATGCTGGACCAGATGGGTCAGTGGCCTGATTCAGCAGACTCTTCTCCTGTTCTTAGGTTCATTGGATGGAAACATTCTGATGGTGGGGGGCTTGAAAGGAAGAAATGGTCTGGGGGCAGTTTTGGATTCAGTTTTGTCACTGAAGTGCCTTTTTTTCACCAGTTGGCATGGCAGCTTCAATCATTCCTGGAGCTTGGCCACAGCAATTCAAAGTTTGGATTGCTAGAATATGTTGTATGTGGGGCTTCTCTCGCACTTGACCTGCAAACTGCAGTTAGTGTGGAAAGCTGCTGAGAGGAGTGAGACCTCTGCCCCCAAGTTCTGCACTTTGTTGTCAATTTGTTTCGGGGCCAAGTTCAAGGTGTTACTATTGGTATATAATGGTTTGGCGGGAATGATAATGAACAAATGGGGGGGGGGATACACACTCTGACCACACACAATATTACTGTACCGACTTCCCTAGCTGGAAAGGAGCGATCTCTGAGCCACCAGTCAGCTGTTCCAAGCCACACCATGGAGTTGAGGACTCCAACTCTCAATGCAGCAGGACGAAGGCAGTGACCGCAGCGCAGGGCCAAAAGCGGGAAGCACCGGTAGCTAAAGCAGATCCACAGCCCAAAGCAGGTAAACAGAAGCGAGATCCACGGAAGCAAGGAGAAGGAGAAGAAGGGATGTCTCCCGGTCACATGGCTGTTTAAATGCGCTAAGCCAGGGGTCAGCAAACTTTTCCAGCAGGGGGCCGGTCCACTGTCCCTCAGACCTTGGGGGGGGGAGACTATATTTTTTTGGGGGGGGGAATATGAACGAATTCCTATGCCCCACAAATAACCCAGAGGTGCATTTTAAATAAAAGGACACATTCGGCTCATGTAAAAACATGCTGATTCCCAGACTGTCAGTGGGCCAGATTTGGAAGGCGATTGGGCCGCATCCGCCCCCCGGGCCTTAGTTTGGGGACCCTGCGCTAAGCCATGCCCCCTGGCCAACCAGATTGGCTGGCTGGGGGCCGTGATGTGGCTGGGGCTCCCTCATGACGCGGCAGCTTAGCCCCACCCCCACGGTGAGTGGGAGACCACATGGCCTGCCCACAACACGGCCCCAACTGGAGTGGCCTTCTCAGTTGTAAGAAATTGATCTTTTAATGTTGCACTTAGGAAATCTTTGCCTATTGGCACCAGGCAGACAATTTCACAGTACCCTTTTTAGCACCTGCTTAAACCCTTTTTGTTTAGGCGAGTCTATCTGGACACAAAGATGTTGATTTGTTTTGACCTTTTTTTTCTAACTGATTAATTTACAACTTTTATATTTTTTGTAAGCGTCAAGCAGCACCAACAGAATATGTGCCTGTTCCTTCAGATGGGTGTAAGTCCATCCATAACAGGCAAATTCCCAAATTCCCCAAACCAGGAACTGCTCACTGACGAGGGCTTATCAGGATTCAGTTTCAACACCTTCATTCTCATCCAAACAGTAGTCCACTGGTACCTCATATGTAACAGAGAAGGAGATTGAGTTGTTGTCAACATACTGATGTTACTGTACCCCCAAATCCCTAATGACTTCTCCCAAAAGTTTCATGTTGTTTTGAAAGGTTGAGGTGGCCAAGATCTTCTGAACCCCCACATTTTCTGACCTGGAGCCCCTGCCTTCAGAAAGAAATGTGTGAGGGTGATCGAGCAATTTATTTGATGATGAGGGGAATGTCTGAAAACTTAGAGGAACCCCACAATTACACAGAAACATACTTTTTTTTTTTGCCAGGGCTGTTGAACTTTGGGTAAAAAAAGAAGAAGGGTGGTTTGTTTGTTTTTTAACATTGCCGAAAATGTTAGTGAAAATCTGTAAGTGAGTTTCATCAAAAGCCAACTCGTAAGCTATATTGTGTTTCAAGAAAGCTTCCCAACAGAATTTATTACAGTGATCTTAATTAAATTAATATTCCTGAGTGCAAGGCTTCCGGGATATGAAGCTGGTACGAGGTTCATTGACTTTTACTTAGAGGGTAAAGTTTTCAGTTTTGCATTCTCGTGGGGTCATATGAAAAATTTATGATAGAAGCAGAATTTTTGCTGGAGGCAATGGCATCCTCCTGCAATTAAAACACTTTCAATATTCTTTCTTCTCTCCCTCCCTCCCTCCCCACCTTACTCTTTTCATAGAAAACCGCGATAGTAGCTTTATTCTGTTGTGCCTTTTTGAAGCCCAATTTTTGTAAGCAGTTTACAAATCATTATGTCAAGGATGGGGGATCTCAGGCTAGGGGGCCGAACATGGCCCTCCCAGGCTCCCTATCTGGCCCCCAGGCCACACCTCTGACTTGTTTTATACCCTCCTTGTGTCCTTGAGCTCGGATAATGCCTCATGGTTGTCTAGATGGGGTGCAGAGAGGGGAGTGTGAGTGTGTGAAGGTACTGGCCTACTTTAGGAAGGCAAAATTTATGGCAATGCCACAAAGGACCGGCAGAAATTGCTCAGGGATGACAGATGAAGCCTACAGCCTGACTCTCCAAGATGCAGACTGTTAAGAACAGCTTCACTCCCTGGTGAAAACTGGGTGAAACAAGTTTGCTGTTGTGCTTTGTAAACAAGGATGAGTGAAAAGTCCCTCCCCAAAAGACCCCACCTTCTTTGCAGGAAGTGAAATTGGGGGAGTGTACACCCAGTCTTTTTCAGGGGACCAAGACCAAAAACATTTCTATTGCTTTGTTTCTTAAAAAATGTTTAGGGGTACTCTCATTTTGACTCAAGAAAACCCACTATTTTATAGTTCAAATCAGGAAAAATAAGAACAGTAAATGGACAAAGGTACAAAGATTCACAAAACGTTTAGGGGTATCCGTACCCCTGTGTCCTCCCCCCCCCAAAAGCACTGCACATTTCCATGCAGATTTGAAAGTTTGAAAACTGATGCAAACCCTCTTACCCATCCAGCGCTTTACCAGCTGCACTGGCTCCCGGTGGAGTACAGAATCAGGTTTAAGGTGCTGGTTTTAACCTTTAAAGCCCTATGCGGCTTAGGACCCTTGTACCTACGGGACTGCCTCTCCTGGTATGCTCCGCGGAGGAACTTAAGGTCAACAAATAACAACATTCTGGAGATTTCGAGCCATAAGGTGGTTAGATTGGTCTCGACTAGGGCCAGGGCCTTTTCAGTACTGGCCCCGACTTGGTGGAACGCTCTTTCACAGGAGACCAGGGCCTGTGGGATCCATCATCTTTCCACAGGGCCTGCAAGAGAGAGCTGTTCCACCTGGCCTTTGGGTTGGATTCAGACTGACCCCTGTGTTTTCCTCCCTCATGGTTTTGATTTATGGGCTACTTAAAATGAGGCTGCATTTTAAATTTTAATATTGTATTTTAATCTGTATTTTAATTAATTGTTTTCTTTTCTTTTATGTCTTATTGTAATTTTATTGGTGTTAGCCGCCCTGAGCCCGGTTTTTACTGGGGAGGGCAGGGTAGAAATAAAATTATTATTGTTATTGTTATTGTTATTGTTATTGTTATTATTATTATTATTATTATTATTATATGGGAGCAAGTCCCATTGAATTAAATACAAGTTATTTTTGCATAGAAACAGTTAGGACTGTGCTGTTAGACAGGTTTTATATACTTTAGCCACATCCCCGCCATTCATACACAGCAGAATCATACCACTTTAAACAGGCATGGCTTCCCCAAAAGAATCCTGGTGACTGAGACTTGTCAGGAGATCCCTACTTCCTTCCAAGAGCTACAATTCCCAGAGTTCCCTGGAAAAGAGGTATTGGCTATTAAACCATTCTTGGAATTGAAACTTTGTGACAGGAGCCGTGCTTTAAATGCATGGTGCAGACCTGGCCAACTTCTTAGGGTACTTTCTTTGGCTGTCATGTGTCAAGGAGTTCCAGAAGCCTAGGTTCCCCGAGAGCCCTGCAGATTTGTATTAATCTAATCCCCATTCCCCACATTTCTTTCATAGTATATTCATGGCAGAGGTTCTGTGGCTTTGTAAAAGGGATTACTGAAAAAGGAGGGGAGAAAGATGAATGAAGCAGGAGAATGGGAAACCAGATGGTATTGTTTTCTTATGCAGGTGCCGTTCAGCAATTTTCCCTACCAGCAGAATTGTTGCCTTTTGCATGATGTTTTCCCAATTCGCCAGACCTAATCAGAGAAAGGGAGAGAGAGAGAGAGAGAGAGGCAGGCAGCTGCTCCCTCTTCTACCATGTTGTGCTGAGACAGCAGGTTATCAGTGGTGACTCTGAAGTCTGCCGACATCTGACATGAATCCCTGGCATGCTGACTTCTGAAAGAGGGAGGAAGAGAGAAGAGGAGAGCACGGAGGGGGAAGGGATTGATGGGGACAGACCTTGGAGTAACTGAAATAGTTGCTAAGCTTAACACTGCTGAAACTGGTCAGGCTTGATTGGCTGACAAACCCAAGGAGGTCAGCAAGTGGGGCAGTAAGACCTCATCAGCAAGAACAAAAGGAGATGATTAGAGCTGGCAAGAGAATACATAACAGGAGGTGACAAAGCATCACACACGCATATATATCTGAAGCTTCATAGCCTACCGTTTCTGGGGGGAAAGAAGCAGAAGCTGAGATGAGAAGAATGAATGTCCAAGAGTTCCTTTAAGTCTGGGATAAATGCAAACACACTGACGCTTATTGGGACTGTTAGTGCAGAAGGTGGGGAGGCCAGCAGTAGGTGGCGCCAGAGCCAATGACAGGGGGAACCAGAGTGATTGTCTGGCAGGGATGCCTGATTCTAATTTTGCCCCATCGTCCTCCCTGCTGAGTTCCACTAGGGCAATGCGGAGACCAAGGAGGAGGGAGCTGACAGCCAGTGCCACCCGTTGGGCTAGTGGCAAAAAGGCAGGCAGGTGGGGATTGACTGAGGTTGGCGGAACAGTGCTCCATTCATCATAATGGGACAACCTCCAGTGGGGAACATACGGCTTTTAATTTAGATGTTTCATGTAAGCAGATGTCTCCAGTGTTGGAATTTGGTGCTTAATTTCCAGAATCAGATTCCTGGGTGTGTATGTGTGGGGACTCCTTGACTGTCACATGTTATGGAAGCTGTTCCATCCCTAGCTGAATGGAAACTACTTGACAGATTTGGTAAGGCCCGGCCCTAACATTAGAGAAATGCCTTAGGTGTCATTCTTCCTAAACCTTTCTCCTGCCCCGACCATTCCCCTCTGTTGGAGAACAGAGCTATGCATGTTACACGGGTGAAATTCAAAGGTCTGCATGAAAATGTGAAATGAACAAATTTCTTCCCCAACCATAGCTGGAGGGCCCAAACAATCTTAAAAGGGCAGTTCCACACTGAGCATTGAAGTAGAGGACTTGATGCTGGTGGCATTCCGAAATTGGGTCAGGGGAGAAATTGCCAGCCAACAGACAAACAATGCTTTGAGGCAGGGATCCACTTTTTGTGCCAGCCAGTGTCCTTATGAAAATACCCCTTGGATGGCTTCAAAAAAGGATTAGACAAATTCATGGAGGGATAAGGCTATCAATTGGGGCAGTGGGTGGCGCTGTGGGTTAAACCAAAGAGCCTAGGGCTTGCCGATCAGAAGGTCGGCGGTTCGAATCCCTGCAACAGGGTGAGCTCCCATTGCTCGGTCCCAGCTCCTGCCAACCTAGCAGTTCGAAAGCATGTCAAAGTGCAAGTAGATAAATAGGTACCGCTACAGCAGGAAGGCAAACGGCGTTTCCATGTGCTGCTCTGGTTTGCCAGAAGCGGCTTTGTCATGCTGGCCACATGACTTGGAAGCTGTATGCCGGGTCCCTCGGCCAATAACGCGAGATGAGCGCCGCAACCCCAGAGTCGGTCATGACTGGACCTAATGGTCACAGGGGTCCCTTTACCCTTTACCTTTAAGGCTATCAATGGTAATAACTCTGATGGCTATTTTCAACATCCATTGTTGGAGGTGGTGTGCCTCTGAACATCAGTTGCTGGAAACCTCAGGTGGGGAGAGCACTGCTGCACGCAGGACCTGCTTGAAGGATTCCCAGAAGAAGCATCTGGTTGTCCACTGTGAGAACAGGATGCTGGACTAGATGGGCCATTGGCCTGGTCCAGCAGCCAGGAGCTTCTGGTGTTCTTCCTTGCAATGTCCTTTGCATCTTCCCCATCAGCCTGAGTGTTTGTCCACATCTAGAATGCAAGAGGTTGAGCAATAAAGCTAAGTGCATCCCTTGAAGCAGCCCCCAAATGGCCTCTCTCTCGTGATTCAACATGCCCATTAAGCCATTCAGGAGAAATGGTATCTTGTAAACTCCAAGGTACTCATCTTTGCTACTAGGCTTCACCTTCTTCACTCAATGTTCTCTAAAATAGAAAAGAGGAGTTTTGGTGTCACTTTAAAGGTAGTCCATATCCCACCTTCTATGTCAACTTTCTTCCAAATTTACGCCATTGAAACAAAATTGAGGCACCTGGACAGCCTTTCAAAACTAAAAACAAACAAACAAACAAAAAACAACCAACCCCCCCTCCCCAAACACAAAACCCTCTTGCAAACTTGAAAGTTTGGCTTGATGCAGCAATTTCTTGTCCATTTCTTAATCCATTTTAATCCTCTGGATTAATCTGTAGCATCTTCAATTTGTTCTGCCATTTCTCATGTGATGCTATATGAAATCCTTGACAGAAATCTGAAGAGATTAGATCAAACACCTTTTCTCCATCTGGAATACCCTCTACCAACTCTCCCTGTCCTTATTTTACTTTGTTTAAAATTTCAGGTCAATCTAACGCTTCAGTTATCAGAAACCACATTTGGGGTTCCCAAGCTGGAATGAACAACCGTTAAATGAGGTATAGCCCAGTTTTATCTGTGCCTTAATAAAACAATTGGCTCTCCTGTCCCAGCCAATCAGAGAAGTCTTTTACACCAAAATAAGGGAAATATCATCCAGGAATGGATGTTGAAAGGATTACTCAGTGCAAGGATTTAAGTAGGGACACCACATGACCAGAGCAGTGAGAGAGATGAATGCATTGGGGAGCAGACAGATGTAGATAGAAGTGAGGGGACTCCATCTCCCATCAGCCATGATCTTTGGTCATGCTGGCTGGGGCTGATGGCAGCAGTAACATCCAGTTAGCTGCCCCTGTTGTACACAGAGAAGCAACATGACTTTGTGACAGGTCCCAGATGGCATAGATGCCTGCCTGCCTTGTTTTTTGCCATTTAACTGACAACCAGCGTCTCCAAGGAGAGCCAGAGGAATGCCGTTTTGATGTCCCTTTATGAACCAGTGATCTGTGTGAATCCCCTTGGAATGTTTGGAGAATGCCAGGTCTGAGTGTTTTCTTGGTGCCTTGATGTGAAAAACTATCTAGTAGTCATCCATAACAGTATCCTCCAAGAATATGTCTAACCCTGTTTTAAAGCCATCCAAGTTGGTGGCCATCACAACCTCCTGTGGGAGTGAGTTCCATAGTTTAACTATGTGCTGCACAAATAAGGCTTTTCTTTTGCTCTGAATTTTCCAACATTCAGTTGGAATTGAAGGTTCAGTACATTTGACCCCGAGGTCTAGCATTATGAGAGGGAGAAAAAGCTTTCCTTTGCCCACTTTCTCTACTTTCTCCTACCACCCTAGCAACTGGTGTTTGGAGGGAGCCCCTGAACTGTGCAACTAAAGGAACCCACCAAGAATTTATAGATTAGGCACCCCCTTATCCTCATACGCATTTATGTGAAGGCAGCCAATTTTCCCAGTGAATAACCCTGCTACAATCATTTCCAGGTGGATTGTATCAAATGGCTGGGAGAGTTTGTGTCAATGAGTTTAACCTTTGTACTCATTTAGAATAATGATCTTGGGGAAGGCGAGGGAGAATGAAAAGGCTAGTTTTTGAAGCTTTGCTGCAGGTGGGACCCGGGGATCCTCTAGGTGAAACCCAACTTCCCATTTGGCCCAACCTGCATAGTCAATGGCTAGGGGAAAAGGGCCCTGAAAGACTGGCAGAGATACTGGTTCCTCACCTCTGCTTAACACAGCATGCCTATGAGCAAGGTTGGGGAATCTCAGGGCAGAGGCCAAATGTTGTCATCCAGATGTTGTCTATCTGGCCCTTGGGGCTCTCTCTGGGCCACATCTCATGCTTCTCACTATTCATGCTTCACACACTCCTTGAGTGTTTTTGCCTGGCTGGATTGTGTCCTCCAACCAGGGGTGGAGGAAGTGGTGTGTGGTGGGGGCAGGCCGCCCCAGATGTCACCACTGAGGGGGGGAAACACAAAATGCCAGGCAGCACACACCATGGGGCCTGTAGAACACCCAAGGCACATGTCTCTCCTGGGAGTGACACAGTGGCTTGGGTGCTTGCAGGCTCCATTTTGCCCCAAACAGTCCGCCCACCACCTCCCTCTCAGCTGTGGGGTGGGCATCTGCCCCTGCCCCTGGGTGCAGGGCACGCACGCTGCCCCAGATGCCCGATCGGCTTGCTCCACTGCTGCCTCAAACTCAGATCATGTTTCTTCCTTGCTTGAATGGAGAATAGAAAGGGGTGTGTGAGAATGCTTGTGTGCAGAACATAGCTGCCAAGTTCTCCCCTTTTTTTAGGGAAATCCCCTTATGCTGAATAGGCTTCCTCGTGAGAAAAGGGAAAACTTGGCAGCTATGGTGCAGAATCTAGCTTGATGTAAAATGGCAAAATATGCACTTGTTGTTCTGCTCACTGTTGCCTCTGACTCCACCCAGCACTAGCTTGTAGCCTCTGAAACGTTGCCCAGAAAGGAATGTGGCCCTCAAGCTTAAAGGGGTTCCCCAACCCTGCCTTTGAGAGAAGTATTTCTCTCTTTAAAAGAAACAAAAAAACCTGTCTCATTTCCCATTCCTAAACAAACACTATCTTCTCACATTGATTCCCTGAATTCCTGTAAATGAAAACAAGAGAAAAGGCTGAAGTGATTCTTTGTATCCCTGCAAAAATAATAATAATGTACAAAGGATTCTTCCCTCAAATGTTGCTTCCTTGTCTTGCTAAGCTGCCTCTTGTCCTTGGCCGATGTGACATTTCAGTGTACAAAAGCAAATCTTTATTGCATGTTAGTCCCCCCCCCCAATGATGGGATTCAAGGTGATGTACATGGGGTTTCAGGTGATCTTTGTTGCAGGCACTGACTAGGCTTGCAAGGCAGCCTGGGAGCGTACTGGGAGCCAATGTACTTCATCCTTGCAATGACGTGTTGAGAATTCTCTCCACCTCTGTTCCACAGAAGTATAGTTCCCAAGGTCCCCTGCAGTGAAGCAGGGTTGTTAAACCACTTTTCAGCCAGTCGTGTCACTGCACCATTAGAGTTCAGACAACCTTGCCTTCACTTCCATTTCATCTATGCATTCCAGGTTATTCACCCCTCTTTCAGTTTTCCTTAGGGGTGGGGAACAGCAGGTGGAGAATTCCCCTTCCTCAATTCATTCCACATGGCAATTCTATTTATTTATTTATTTTAAAAGAAAACAATGGATTGGATGCTGAAAACATTACAATGACCAAAGCCCTAAGAGTTATGGTTGTTTACCGTAAGACTAAGACAGTCCCATTAAGAAGAGTGATGGTAAACCGCATCCCCACATTATTCTTAGGAAAAGACTTGACAAATATGTTTTGTAAATGAAGGTGCCACAACAGAGAAAACATAGAACACTTCCCTCCTCCTCCCCTTGTCCCTGTGGAGTAGTTTCATGTTGAAGGCTTGAAGCTAAGAGTCCGTGTCTCAGAAGTCCATCATTGCTCCCCCAACTCTGCACATCCCCAAAGCTTAGAACAGGTAAACTGCCAGTGAAACACACAGCAGGTATGTCTGTGTCCAGAATGCTTTAGTTGAACCTAGGGATGGGTGTCTCTCCTTTTAGGAATTCTGGAGAAACACAGAGAACTAGAAACTTAAGTCACAGTTGGTGGTTCCTGGTCTTCCAAACTCTGTAATGCCAATATCCCATAACACATCTCTCTCTCTCTCTCCCCATGCATGGCTTGCAAATAAGTCTACAGCAAGGGCAACTAATGGCCCCCCAGATGTTGTTGCCCCACTACTCCTACCAGCCCCTGCTAGCAATGCTTAGGGATGATGGGAGTTGTATTCCAGGAATATCTGGCAGGCCACAGTTTCCCCATCCCTGGTGTAACCTAAGCACTTTTATTTACCTCTTTATGACATCTATATTCCTTTCCTCCAAGGAATTCAAGATGGCATGCCCTGTTCAGGGCCGGTGCTAGGGTTTTTTTTGCGCCCCAGGCAAGATCACCTTCTGGCACCCCCCCCCCATTTCCCAGAGTTGTTGACCTTTTTTAGAAAAAATAAAAGTGGAATAAAAAATAAAATAGAAAATAGAAAATAGAAAAAATAAAATAAAAAATAGGAAAAAAGTAGAAAAAATAAACAAAAAACAAAAAACAGCTGAGAGGCGTGGCGAGGTGGCCCCAGGCTCGCACCCCCGGGCGCCTCCGGAGCTTCGCATGGGGAGCGCAAGCCTGGGGCCACCTCCACTGCGCCTGTCAGCTGTTGAGCGGCTTCAGGCCGCTCTCCGGAGGCACGCGAGCGCCTCGGGATAGCGGCCTGAAGCCGCTCAACAGCTGGCAGGCGCAGTGGAGCCGGCCCCAGGCAGCACTGGGGGCGGCGGGGGGCAGGCAGGCTGGCCAGTGCCCCCTCCATTTTGGCGCCCTAGACAGCTGCCTAGTTAGCCTTAATGGACGCGCCGGCCCTGGCCCTGTTCTCGCCCTTTCCCATTTTATCAACACAACAACTAGCACTATTTTCTGGAAAAAGAGGTGCTGAAAGTTTCCATGAATTGTCTTACAATGGCAATGGCTCCCAGCTGAAAGTTGCTGAAACTGAGTTCCAGTGAGATCTGGCTGAAAAGAAGTCCTGACAACAGCCCTGTATGTAGGTTACACTCAGAGAAGGTAACTGCCCAAGTTTCTCAATGAGTTTCCCAGCTGAGTGGGGATTTGAATTCTCATCTCCCAGGTCTTAGCTGGGTTTTCTGATTGGATAGATAAGTGAGAGGAGGTGAGACTAAAAAAACCCAGCCCTGCCACAGTCTGTAATGCTCTACATAATACACGGGGGACTTTGGGCCCTCCAGGTGTTGCTGAACTACATCTCCCATTATCCCTGACCATTGCCCATGCTGGCTAGGGCTTATGGGAGCTGTAGTTCAGTAACATCCAGAGGGCTAAATTTTCCCCATGACTGCTGAACATGCAAGAAATGCATGCCTAGTTTGGAACCCCACTATCCAGGAGAAAATTGGACGAGGAGTTTCCAAAGCATCCTTAATTAGAAATTAGACATGATTGCTACCCCAAGCATTCTTTGATGGTGCTCATAATTGACCTAATTCTGAATTGAACTGAGGAAAGGTTGCCCATCCTTACTTAGTACCATATCCCTATTAGAGATTACGATGAGGAGAATTTGTTGACCTGATTAAGAATATGCATTTTTAAGATCTGGGTTGTTCATTCTAAAACACTACTGCCGAATTCATCCTTCAAGCAAAGGGAAGGGAGGGAATAATGTTATCTGCTGGGTGGAGGGGTTCCAAAGAGGTACATGAAGGAGCAACCCAATGAATATTGCATTAGAAGAAAGAGGAAACAGCAGCAAAGTTGGACCCCAGCAGAAGAGCAAAACTGCAAAGCAAACACTTTATGCCACAAAAGTTTAAAGTTCCCCCATTGCTTTTGACTGCTGGCCATTTCTATTATTAAAGCATTTGCTGAGACGTTGCATTTTGATGCTAACGTATTTGTCACTGGGGGGGAGGGAAGTTGAACGATGTTGGAAAACAAGCTCATAAATCCCAGCTCTAAATACCTGATGTTTGCAGCCCAATCCTAAGACTTACTACATCAGCAAATTCAGTTTCAAGACAGGGGTGCAACTTCTGTAGAAGCAAACAAACCAAAACATGAAGTTTGCTCCTATGATTCAGATACGAGCAAAATTCAGATACGAGCAAAATGACCTGCATTTCTTTATTTTGAATTTAATGTACTTATAAAAACATACTTAAAAGTTTATTATGGGTCATCTGGACTAGCTACCAATGAATATCTGGATCCAATTCAAGCAGCTGGCCTTGGGCTCAAACTTCTGAGTTCCTATAGGTCTGAGAAAGTGTCTTCTCATTTAATGTACTCTGTGCTGTCCCTAAATCAAGGGTAGTCAATGCAGTGATTTCTGGATGTTGTACTACAACTTCCATCAGCTCCAGCCAACAAAAAGACAGTGGTCAGGGAAGATCCCACAACGTCTGGAGAACACCAGGCTGGGGAACCTGAATAAAAAACCTTGCTCTGCACCCACCAACTCAGATCAGATTATAGATGGTGCAGAATGGGCTTTTTAAAGCTGTGGTGCCTGTTCTTTGGAACATCCTTCTGAGGGACGTCAGGGTGGCATCTTTGGGTACATGTTCCACCAGGATCTGAAGTTTATTCTTTTCCGTTTTGTTTCTCTGCCCTCTCTGACATATTGCGTTATATCCAATGTTAGTCCTATTCAGAGTAGACCCCGGAGTAGACATAACACCGGTATTGAAAGACCTACATTGGCTCCCAGTAAGTTTCCGAGCACAATTCAAAGTGTTGGAGCTGACCTTTAAAGCCCTAAATGGCCTCAGCCCAGTATACCTGAAGGAGCGTCTCCACCCCCATTGTCCAGCCCAGACACTGAGGTCCAGCGCTGAGGGCCTTCTAGCAGTTCCCTCACTGTGAGAAGTGAAGTTACAGGGAACCAGGCAGATGGGCTTCTCAGTAGTGGGGCCCGCCCTGTGGAATGCCCTCCCATCAGATGTCAAAGAAATAAACAACTATCTAACGTTTAGAAGACATCTGAAGGCAGCCCTGAAGGCAGCCAGATGGGCGGAGTATAAGTAATTTATTATTATTATTATTATTATTATTATTATTATTATTATTATTTTGAATGAGATGCTCATGACAGACTTAGGCTCATTCATTTAAATGGGTCTATTCTGATTAATCCCGTTTATTTTTTTTGATGAGTTCCTGGTGATACTTCTCATTTGACCCCAGCAACAAAATCACATGGCTTACAAAGAGGAACAGATGGAACTGAGCTGAGAGCAAAACGCCACCAAGCTTTGGGAGGTAGAGAAAGAAGTACACCAACTGTAATCAATGGACATATTAATTCAGTCCATCAATTTTAATGGGTCTGCTCTGAGCATGGCTAATTTCGGATAACACCCCTTTGATTTATGCATTTTGCTATTCAGCCTTTAACCCTGTTCTCTGCATTTTCACGTCATTTTGTGATATATTTTTTTGGGGGGGGGTATCCTTGCGAAAATTCACAAGCATTTTAGCACACATTTCTCCTGATTTGGAATGCATGTTTACATTTGCTAATATGGTGTATTTGTGTATGTTATTTTCACTAATATAAGCATTTTAGTGCAGACTTTCCCCTAATCTACATCTATCTATTGGGTTGGAGAACTTCAGTGCCATGTTTGGAGAAATATAAATGCTGAAGGAGATCTGTGCTTCATTTTCCATCAAGGAAGTGCAAATCAGGAAGGTTTGCATTAAATGTATTTTCTCCCCCATCCCTAGATCAAAATCAGCAAACATTTATTAGCTTGCTAATGTCAAGAGGACCAGAAATCTACCCAATCCTACCTGGTTTGCTCCTTGCCATCTGTTCTGTCGTTAGGAACACAGCACTTTTTCATGGAACTGACATTTCCTAGCCAATGAACTTATGAAGGATTATTATTTCGCTGTTCCCATTTGAGTGGAACATTGTCTACTGTTGGGTTCTGTGTTTTGTCTTCATTCTGTCTAAGAATTCTCTCTCTCTCTCTCTCTCCTCTCTCTTTCAAACAGGCAGATGAATGGGATGGCTTGACTTGATGCATGGTTCTTGGTTCCGGCACCAGCCTCTTTAACGGTAATCATAAATGGTTTTTGAGAGATGAAACAAGTGTTTGAGCATGGTCCATTGAGCAGAATAGAGAACAAAGCTCTCTTTCCTGGTGTCATTGTGCATGATATATGTAATGATTGCCACCGTACATTCTGATCAGGAAGGCATTTAGTAATGTGGTACATGGAATACTGACTGGTTTATACCCCCTGAATGAGCTAAGGAGACAAAAAGGCTGTTAGTTTCCCAGACTCAAAGCATATGCTCCCATTTCTTATTGTTACAGAGGCCATCTCTTAAAACAAGCACGTATGTTGTTGTTGTTGCTGCTGTTGCTGTTGTTGCTGTTGCTGTTGTTGTTGTTGTTGTTGTTGTTGTTGTTGTTGTTGTTGTTCCCATCAGTAGTTCCTTTCAGTTTTCAAAGTCCATTTTTTTTTCTTTTTAAAGATACCTGGGACACAGTTTTGCCAGATTTAAAGATTGCTTGCTATTTCTGGGCCATCATCAATATATCAGTGGGCAACTCTGTTTTAAAGGCAAGATAAATAAATGGAAAGTTTATCCCTGCCTTCAATAACCTTAGAGCCTACATCAGAAAGTGGAGGAAACAACAGAGGAAAAGGAAGGTGATTCTATGAATGTGAGCAAATGGTAAGATATGAACTGAAGTCTGCAATCCTAAATACACTTTCCAGGGTTTAGGGCAAATATATTAATTTCAGTTTCTTTCTGTTTTTCCAATCTTTAGCTCAGTTCTTCAAATTTCCACATCAGTCTGCAAGCTTTGTTAAACATGTCCTCCCCCAAAATTGCCGGCATCTTAGTGTGACTTTCTCCTAATGTACACTTTTATCCCTGTGCCAATTTTGTCTAACCTACACATTTTTGCAACGCCCAGAACAAGAAAGGATGAATCTGATCATTTTTGTTTCACTCAGTTTCTTATATTTCCATATCTTAAGTTCAGTTAGCCCCACTTTCACTTTTGCTTTATTTGTTACATTTTACGTGACATTCACAGTCCTCCCCCTTCTCAATTAATCCCCTCAGTAACCCATTGAGGTAGGCTAGGCTGAGAGAGGCAGTGACTGGCCCAAGGTCACCCAGGGAGCTTTTTGGCTGAGAGGGGATTTGAACCCTGATCTCCTAGGTTCTAGTATAATACTCTAATCACTACACCACCCCTGGCTCTTATCATTAACTCCTGAAGATAATCAAGGGAATGCTGTTCCTCCATATTTCATCCCATTTAGTTATTCTAGTATTTTGAAACTGCAAGTCACCTTGGGTGCTTGGGCAGAAATGTGGTCTATTAACGAAATAAACAAACCAACTGCAAGTCAAATAGACTTCTTCTCATCTGCTTTCACTGAACTGTCATTTTTTGAAAGCTGCAACAGTAGAGAAACTAGATTATTGCTCAAGCAAAAGACAAGGCCAGACTTGGAAATGTACACCCAAACCAGCTCACGTTATTCCGAGCTATCTGTGTGGTAGAGCCATGTTCGGGACTGATAAGGAGGGCACGGTCTTACCATATTGGCCTGAATATAAGCCTCACTCCCCTCTCACAATTCCGACCCTGAAAAGTTAAAGTGCGGCTTAAATTTGCAACCTTACCAAAATTGGCTTTTACAATACCGCTGCTGAAACAGACATATGGTAAAACGGAACGGGTGTGAGTGCCTGCGGAATTTTAAGGAAGAGGCTTATATTGGGTATTGTCTTCTTTTTCTCCCCCCACCCTTGAATTGTAAAGGTGCGGCTTATATTCGGGCCAATACGGTATTTCCCCTCCATTATGGTTCGTTGTCTTGCTCACCACCAGGGGGCACCAATACACAGATCAGCAAGATCCTGCTAAGGCTTCACCTACAATAACCCTCCTGATGTTGCTGCCCCATCAGTAGAGGGTAAAATGAGAAGATAACCATTTAAGTGCTTTCCTAGGGGTGTGTGTGTGTGTGTGTGTGTGTGTGTGTGTGTGTGTGTGTGTGTTGGGGGTGAGAGACTTACCAACAGCAGTCATCTTCCCAGACCTACCTGTCCCAACTCCTTAACACAAAATAAAACTTTCAGAACATACTCAGAGACATCATTTACTGCTGGCTTCTGGGATTTACAGTGGTACCTTGGGATAAGAACTTAATTCATTCCAGAGGTCCGTTCTTAACCTGAGGCATGCTTTCACTAATGGGGCTTCTCGTTGCCACTGCACCACTGGCGCATGATATCCCTTCTTATCCTGGGGCAAAGTTCTTCACCTGGAGCAACCATTTCCTGGTTAGCGGAGTTTGTAACCTGAAGCGTCTGTAACCTGAGATAACACTGTATAGTTCAGGGGTCCCCAAACTAAGGCCCGGGGGCCGGATGCGGCCCAGTTGCCTTCTAAATCCGGTCCGCAGACAGTCCGGGAATCAGCATGTTTTTACATGAGTAGAATGTATCTTTTTATTTAAAATGCATCTCTGGGTTATTTGTGGGGCATAGGAATTCGTTCATATTCTTTTTCAAAATATAGTCCGGCCCCCCACAAGGTCTGAGGGGCAGTGGACCGGCCCCCTGCTGAAAAAGTTTGCTGGCCCCTGGTATAGTTGTTGTTGCTGTTTAAAACAAATGTGTAGCTTTTAAAAACCAATTTCTCTGCAATCATGGACTGACACTTGCCATTTCCCCACCCCCCAGAAATTCTCCTTGGGAATTGCTATACGATTATAAATACCTAAACATTCATCTCCTTGTGAGCCATCACTATTATCTACCATCTTTCGCACCAGTGACTGGAGGCTTGTAGCGGTGTCTGTTCCACAGACTGAAGTGGTCAAGTGGGCATATATGAGGTATGACAATCTCACAGGTAAACTGGTCCAAAAATATACGAATAGTGTCACCTTGAACTTGACCTACTAGCAAATTGGCAACCTGCATTGAGATTCCTGCATTGCAGTGGGTTAGACTAGATGACCTACAGGGTCCCATCCAACTTTACAATTCTATGACATCTGCCGCTGGAATGTTTATTTCCACAAGGTGGCTTAATGGACACCTTATATATATATATATATATATATATATATATATATATATATATATATATATAAATTTTCTGTTTTACAATTTAGAATATTCATTTAACCAACCTTAAAATATCAATGACTTCCCTTCTTCTCTTTCCAGGGTTCATTTTGCATAACATAAATCCTTGCATATTTTAAATAAACCAAGCCATTCAGTATTCCAGTATTACATCCATCAAAACTTACTTGCACTGTTGAATGTACAGTACAGTGGTGTCTCGACTTACAAATTTAATCAATTCCAAAGGCACCTTTGTAAGTCGAAAAATTCGTAAGTCGAAAAACGCCATTGGAAATGTGATTTCCCATAGGAATGCATTGGAAACGGAAAAATTCGTAAATCGAAGCAACCCTATCTAAAAATCCGTAAGTTGAAAAATCCCTATCTAAAACCGCCACAGTTTTTTTCCGGATGTCAAGACATTCGTAAGCGCACAGCCATTACCCCCATTCGTAAGTTGAAAAATTCGGTTGTTGAGTCGTTCGTAAGTCGAGGTACCACAGTATCTTAATGCTGCCCACGTTTTCAAGTGTACACAATTCCCCCCCCATATATTCAATAAACATTTTCCATTCTTCATTAAACATATGTTCTTTTTGTTCTTTTATTCTATATGTTAGGTCTGCAAGCTGTGCATATTCCAACAGTTTAAGTTGCCATTCTTCTTTAGTTGGGACCTCGCTCGTTTTCCATTTTTGGGCTAATGAAACATGGGCCGCAGTGGTGGCATACATAAATAAACTTTTTTTGATGCCTGGGAATTTCCATCCGAATTATGCCCAACAGAAAGGACTCTGTTTTTTTTATTTTGGGAAAGTGCTTTTAAACACACACACCCCAATTCATTATAAATTATTTCCCAATACCCCTTTGCCCTTTTACAGGTCCACCACTTTTGAAAGAACATACCCTCAACGGTTAATGGACACCTGCTTGATGGCTGTGACCATCAGTAAACTTGGGATGTTTTGTTTTCGCCGCACTCTGCTACTGTAAGGAGCAAACAGCGGCAAGCTTTGCAGAGTGCCTTGTAATAATGAAGGGTCCTCATGACCACCACAAGTGTTCTGCTTGCTGCTAGATTGAATGCTCACACATGACCCTTTGGCTTGTTGGCAAATTTCGCACAAGCTCAGGGATTCCTCCTGGTTGCCTCCTTGTTACTTTGTGTCTTAATCTGATCGAATGTATTTGTCACCCTCAAGGCCCAGTTCAACCAGGGCAGCTGAAGCTAAGCATGTTGATTGATCATTTGTATTATCTTTAGGCCGCTGGGTAATGATGAGGCATTTATTTCCCACTAAACGGACCAGATTTCTTTCTATTGTGATTATTTCTTTACAGAGTGAAACAGAGCAGCAGAAGGTTCTACCATGAAGCAAGAGAACGTGCCACAAAAGGCTGAAAACTTGGGGTGGGCAGATATCTCAAGGGGATATATCCCTGACCCCTTCTGCACTATAGATTTAAGACAGTATCATGGCTCCCTAGGGTTGCCAGACTCAATAGGACAGGACTTCTGTGCCTTTAATTGCCCTGCTCTCTTTTGAGTCTGGAAACCTTATAGAGAAACCAGCTGACCCTTGGAAATTAAGCGAAGGGTCTGCTGGTTTCTCTTTAAGGTTTCCAGACTCAAAAGAGAGCAGGGCAATTAAAGGCACAGAAGTCCTGTCCTCTGTTAAGTCTGGCAACCCTATGGCTCCCCCTCGCAAGAATCATGGGAACTGTTAAGGGTGTTGAGAATTTTTAGGAGATGCGTCCCAGAGCTGCAATTCCCAGCTTCCTTATCAAACAACAGTTCCCAGGATTCTTTGGGGGAAGCCATCTCTCCTAAAGTGGCGTCATACTGCTTCAAATGTTTGGTGTGGATGTAACACACACACACACACACACATCCTGCCCCACCATAGGGGACCTTATTTGCAGACTATTCAACCAGCCCAGGGTCATCTACTCCTCTGGGACTGGTTCTCTGAGGTCTCGGAAATGACATTTCCCAACCACTGCTCCCTGTTCCCTTTCGTTGGAGATGCTTTAAATGTAAACGTTGCACTTCCGGGGTTGTTGTGATAGATCATGTGCAAGGTGGGACACTATGCGCCCCAGGAATCCTTGCACAAATTGCCAAATCCCACAGAGATATTAGCTGCAACTGTGCCTTTCCTTTAAAAAAAGAAGAAGCAAGGAAGTAGAAGACTGGGTCAGGCAAAATATACACTGAAGAGGAATCAGCCTTGTCGACACTGCTTGATAGATGCCACGCTGGGAAAATTGGAACTATCCTTCAGTGGAGTCCAATACCAATTTTTGCCGGTGAGAGGAGAGGGCTTTTGGGTAAAAATGAATCTTGGAGGCTCTGCCATTTCCAAGTCCCACGCTCACATTTTCCTTTCCCTTCGGTGATGAAGTGCACCGCGGCATGCAAGGACAGCAGTTGGCGGTAGACATAAATAAGCGCTTTGACTAATTTATGGCTATATTTACTGTCCATCTTTGAGATGCACCAATTAACCCTCACCCCTGGTAGCCAGCCATCTCCTCCAGTGGCATTCCCTGCTCTAGGAGAGTGCACTTTCCTGCATGCAAAATGGAGAGCCGTCAAATTGAAAAGGTGTTATTTTTCACTTTTAATGGCGTTTCTCCCCTGTCAGCCTTGGTAGGAAAGCTTCTGAGCCTTTGGTGGTGATGTAAGTATGGATTAAAGAAGCTTGCCTTCCTTGCCTCTCTCACCTGCTAGATGTGGATATGGTGGTGGTATTATTATTATATTATTATTATTATTATTAGGACCAGACCAGGATATAGTTTTCACATGCACATGCACAACAGTTTTGTCCTTAGGAAATGTACATGTAAGGGTGACTCCCTACAGGGAGCCAACCCCCATCATCCTGACGTCCACCTCGTCAAGTACAGAGAGTACCAGTGGTCCTGAAGCAGCCAGAGGGGGAGGAAGAGACTTGGAGGGAGAGAGAAATCAGAGTCAGGAACAATGGGAAAGCTCGGGGGCGGAGGGATGCAGGCAGATGCTTAGGGATGCTGCAGAGCCAGGGCACCGACTGCTGAGGGAGGAAGCTGAAGGGGCATCACTCCTTCCGGCGCCAGAAGTAAGGAGAGCGCCACAACGCAGGTCAAGGGGGCAGCATTTTGGGGTGCCCCGACTACTTTGCTGGCATAGGAACAGACGTATGCCATTGCCGGATTCTGATTCGGGATGAGAGGTCATGTTTTAAGCTGTCTCTACACTGTAAATAAATAGCACAATAAACTGAACTCAGGCGGAGTTACTCTAGAGTAGCCACAATGACCCTCTGACAGTACAGAAAGAAACAAAGAAAGAAAGAAGACCAGTGCAAAAAGCAACAACATCTCTCTTCAGATTTTTAGCTGTTGCTTCCCCCCGCCCTGCCCTGCCGCCAGCTTTTACCTGTCACTAACATTTGGAGGTTCCTGAACCTCCCGTGGATTGCTGGGTGCATTTCAGCATGATATACTATTCAGGCTAGGCCGGCTTGCTCCCTGACACAACTCGCACCAATCATTTATCATTGTCATTTGTGATTTATTTACTTCCAATCCTTTGCAAGTTGCCAGCCTGCTGTGGGAGAGAATTCAGAGGCTGTTTGGTGGGATGACCAATTAATGCATGCGTGCTTCTTAAAGCTCTGCACGCAAACTTCATTTGGGATATACAAAAAACAAACAAAAACAGCCTCCTTATTTCTGAATACATATATGTTTTCTGTCTAGAAGCATACGTTCGACTGGTGAAATGCCCCCATCTTGTTTTGTAGACATGTTTGCTATGAAGTGTATGTGTTAGTGATTTGGGGGTGGGGAGAAAGAGGCAGGCAAAACAGTTCTGTTGGACTGATGACTATCCTTTTAGATTTACCAGATCAGTGACTTGCTTGGAATAATTGGAAAGAGGGGTTATAGAGCAATGGCTCCCAAAGTTTTTTGGGCCACTGCCCACTTGGTTCCATAAACTCATCTTCAATGCCTGTTATCCTATAAAAAGCATTATTAAGAAAACCAGTTTGCATGATCCACTAAGGAAGATAATAACACAATAAAATTTTGAACATTAACAATTTATTGCACTTTTATTCAAAATCCAATTAAAACAATTTAATTTAATTCATTCAACAAAACTGATGACCTTGATCCAGTGATACCAGCTTTTCAAAGTCTGATAAGCCACCTCCAGGACCCCCTTGCCTCTTAGTGTCCCCCGGGCAGTGCCACCTGCTTTGGGAATCACAGTTATAGACAATCTAGAAATCTAGTAAATCTTTTTCAGCTATGAGAGTGAACTGTCGCTCTAGTTCAAGGATGGAATTCTGAAGAAGGTGGCCCCTGCCCCACAATTATATGATAACTGGTTGCCAGTTCATTTATGGGCCCCATTCAAAGTTAGATGATGTGGTTTCCTCTGGAAGTTGTTGGACTACAACTCCCATCATCCCTGACCATTGTTGATGCTGATGGGGACTTATGGGAGTTGGAGTCTAAAGGGATAAGAGAGTCAATTACCAATTGAAATCATTTTTGGTATGCAGAGTGAGCAGCATTTAAGCTATTGATACTTGGTCGGAGAGCAGACTTGTTGCAATCACATGCAGAGAGAAGTGCTTGTAGATGTGAAAATAATAAAGTTGCTTACTACAGTATAGGAAATACAACTTGAATAGAAAAGTTTCTATTTCTAGTCTATGTAGTCTAGAGAAGAACAAGACAACCATGCTGGTTTCTTTGTTCTCTCAAGATGATGTCTCATCTTGAGATCTGACAGAGAAGTGTGAGAAGGAAGTTGTAAGCAGGATGCAACCTGAGAATATCAGGTCTAACATCAAAGAAAGAGACAAGTAGGCTGGTAGGTTAAACATACAGGAATAGTCTGGGAATCTGGATGCCCCTCTCTATCTGCCTTAAGCCATGCAAAATCCCTCTTCTGCAAGCCAACTTGCACCAAAACTTCCAAAGCAAAGGTTATCACATTGCCTATCCCTACAACAAAGCCTGCATTACAATATTTTCGGGGCCAGGGAAAGTCTTTCTTCCTCACCCCAGCCTTTTCAGTAGTTTGAGTTGTTTAGTAGCATGCATTAGCAATGGTTTTACAATTTTATAGTTTTAACATCTGAAATATACTCGGAGCCGAGTGTGAATTTCATGCTCTTGATTCAGCTTGTAGTGGGAATGAACGAAACTTTCCCCAAACGTCTGCTATATATACATTACAGTTATACCTCGGGTTATGTACGCTTCAGGTTGAGTACTTTCAATTTAAATTCCGGGCTGCTCCTGTAGGCCAATCAGGTTACTGATTCACTTCATCCAGGAGCCTGATTGGCTGCTCCTGCAGGCCAATCAGGCCACTGATTCACTTCCACCTGGAGCTGGATTGGGTGGCTCCTGTGGACCAATCAGACTACTGCATTCTGGATCCTATTGTTCTGGGATTCAGCTCAGTACATAAGAACATCTATTCTCATTGAGATTTATTGGGGTTGTTCTTTCCTTAACGGGGTCTATTGTGTGGCGATACCCCGATCCCTCCCAGAGTAAATAAAGACACTGGACAAATTGCATAAGGTTAATGGGCATTAAAGGGCCACAACTTTATTGATTACGGATGTAGAGAGGTATTGGCTTAGGCATTGGATCTAACAGTCTATATCCAACTCCAGCCCATTCTGCTGGCAGTCTGTGAAGGGTTAACCACTGTTGGGTGACTCCTGCGATGCACATCAACTAGGACTCACCCTGGGGCCACCGCTAGGGGGCATGCCTTTTGGCCCTCACTACCACGGCTTCGGACTTGGCCACACCCTGGACTCCTTAAGGGAGTACCCTTCAGCATTTTGGGGGAGGTTATGGCAGCAACCTCCCCCCCCCGTAACCTTTCAAAGATAATCCAACGCCTACCGCCAAAAAACAAAGTTGTGATGAGTTGCTACGAGGTAGGCGAAAACCACCAGGCCAGAGCCAATTCGCCAAGTGGGAAAATTCTTACCAGGCCCCTCAACGGTGACCAACCGAGGTCCATAGCAATGTCAAAAAGAAGGGCCCTGCCTAAAGGGAGGGTGGGCGGGAAAAAACGAAGCGGCTGGGGGGTCAGGAAAGAGAGACTGAATCCCAGCTGTGCCCCCCTGGAGCGAGCCACGCCCCCTGGAGTGTCCTGATTGGACACGCCAAGGGAGCACCGTGTCTGGGAGCCAGCCAATGGGCTGGGAGAATGGCAGCCATTCTCCCAGCACGTGCTCCGGCTCGTGGCCTGCCCACAATCTCACCTCCTTCTACGTCGGAAGTGACTTTTCAGACTTAAAGTTTTGCTGGTGGTCTTTGCTTAATGTGCACATTTTACAAATTATTTTGGGGGCATTGTTAGGTTTTTGTTTTAACTGTACTGTAATGGGATGCTGTTTATTTTGTTATTTTATGAATACCTTTGAAGCACCTCAAAGCATCCTGGAACTTTTGCATCAGGCAATACATCTGTTTGTTGTTTGCAGTAGCAACAACAACAGCTACATTTTTTTTCTAACTGTAAGGGAGATTTTGTATTCAGCAATGCATAAATTTAAACAACCAAAAATGGTTGATGGTTTCTTTCATTTCCTCACCAGCTTATTTTTAAAAATTTCATTTGAGTTAACAGAATTTGTGTATCGCATAATCGATATATATAAAAATGTAAAAATCGTGAAATCCGGGGTTACACTTTTCTCCATAACCGCTTGACCGATCGTCCTGAAATTTGGACACAACGATCCAGGCCACTCCTAGAGCGTTGCTGGGGGCAAGCATTCCTGAAATCGCACACCTGCGCAGGTACAGAAATGCTTTTCCACCAAGTCAAACAGCACCCTCAAGTGGAATTCCTCCCACAGTACACCCCCTCCCTTCCTGTGAAATCTAAGCCACACCCACAAACCAAATGACCATAGCTGCCAAGTTATCCCTTTTTTAAAGGGAAATTCCATTATGCTGAATAGGCTTCCTCGCGAGAAAAGGGAAAACTTGGCAGCTATGCAAATGACATCATCATCAACCAAGCAACTGAAGGCCACAAAGACGTCCATTATCACCCCTAGGCTCCTGTCAGGCTGCCATGCCTCCGCTAGGCCGGGGGGGGGGAATAACCCACAACAACGCACTTGGGGACATGGCATGGGGTTTTTACAAGTATTTGGGGATGGTGGTCCAATCCTCAGGATCAAACAAAATCCATATAACATCTTCAGGGAGCGCCGGAGAAAGATCTGCAAATTCAATCCTCAACTTCTACAGATCAAAAGGAGGCTTTTACGTCCCTGCGGCCTTAAAACTATACAGGGCCAAAACATTGTCCCAACTCACCTATGGAACCTTCTTGGGCCCACCTTCCCCTTCCTTCATCTTACTTGAGAGAGTTCAATCAAAATTTCTCAGAGCCCTACTGCAGGTTCCCAGGTGTGTCTCAAATGCCTGGGTAAGACTAGAAACAGGGCAAATGAGGGTTGAGGCTCATATCAGATGCCCTCTGTTCGATAAGGTACATAGAGATACCATCGCCCCCATTCTGGAGAGCCTGGCCGACCTCCCAGATAAGGCCAAACTAAAGGCCCTACTATTAGGAAAGGAGCAAAAGTTAACTCGGATGGTAGCCAGATTCTGCACCCAGATCTGCAGGACCAGTCTTCCCCCCCCCCCCAGAAAAAGACAGCCATTGGAATAGTAAACGCGGGATTGGACTGTGGGAAGTAGTTCCTCCGCTCGGGCACGAAACTGAGAACTTTGAGCAGCACCAGGGGAAAGGCCAGCTGGACCCGCCTTCTGGAAACATAGCTGCTTCAAACTTATAGACTCTTATATCCACCCCGAATGACAACCCCCATAGCCCTGTAAAGCATTTTTATTTTAATAGCTGGTATACGACCGTAATAAAGCTTGATTGATTGATTGATTGATTGATACTAGCCCAAGCCAAGGCCTCGCCTCTACTTTACAGCCTAAAGACCAGGCCTTGGCTCCATTTTACAGACCAGGCCTCAGTCTACAGCCCTTTAAATACTAAACCGAAAAGAGCCCTGGGTGGGTGGGGGGAGCCCAAATAGGTCATGGGCTGACGTAGGGTAGGGGGACCAACTGTCCAACAACCACTAAAACAGCCATTCCACCCACAAGGCCCAAGCCCAAAGCCTCTCCCGGTGGCTGCATTAATAAATGCCTGGCAGCATTAGGCAGTCATTCATCATTTCTCCTAACACGCACTTGGGGACGAGGCTACGGCGGCCATTTTAAGTAAGGGTACCTAGCAAATATCCAGGACAACCCCAGGATAAACTACCTTCACCAAAACTACAACTCCACCAATCCAAAAAGGACTCTAAAGGTAGGATGCCACATCTCTACCCCCAGCAACATGACTTCTTAACTTCCTAATATTTACAATTCTTTTCAGATCTCATACCCACCTCCCACCTTTTACTTGCAGATCATTCCAACATCCATTTCTACCCATACTGTCATATATTTATTTTTCCTAAAAAAAACCCCACATTGGCTTATTTTCAGGGGATGTCTTATATTTATTTATTATTACGGTCGAGGACCAGCTCTAGGATGTCTTATTTTTTATTACGCGCCCACCCTTGCCTCTTCCTTGGGGCCCTGCAGAACTGTGCCTATCACTATGTCTTATTTTTGGGGTATGGCTCATATTGCGCAAATGCTTAGAAATCCTGATTGTAAGCATCTGTGTCTTTTTTAAAAAAACAACAACAACCATGCACTTTCTCTCCCCAGTTTAAGTCCTCAGATATTTGCAGTGGCCACCCCCCCCCCCATTTAAAATCCCCTACCTTCCCCTTGCCACTTCCTGGGTTTTTTATGGAACTGAACAACTCAGGTAATTCAGAATGCACCTTCTGCTGCCAGGCCCTTGCAGGGCCAGCCAGAGGCCCGGCCAGGTAGATAAGATAATGTGGCCCTGTTTTTAACCCTTTTGTTACTTTTTTCATTTTACTGATTGTGAATATGCAGACCGAGGCCCCCTTTAGATTTGGAGGCCTGCACCAAGTGGCCCATATGACCCCCCTCCTTCTGTCTGGGCCTGTCTGTTGCTACAGGGCTATGGGGCTTCGCTATTTGACACCCCCCCTCGGGATTTTTTAAGTAGCTCTCTGCCTCCCAGGGCACATCATCAGCCCCGATCCTTAATCTAAATATATAGAAATGCTCACCATGCGTGCACAGGGGCCAATGTATGGACATACATGGGGGAGGGGCCAACACTCCCCAGGGACAACAGAGGAAAGGGTATCCTACCGAAACACAGGGATGAGCCGGGGTGGAGGGAGGAGGGGCAGGATACATCATGGATCGGGACAGGGTGGGGTGGGGATCACAGGAAATAACCACAGCAACGCGTGGCCGGGTCAGCTAGTTATAAATAAAACTGTGGCAATGTGTTCTGGGCCTAACACAATGAGTATTCCTCTCTTACATTAAGAACTTAAGAGAAACCCTCTAGGGGTTTTTCAAATAATATACAAAGAATCATTCACTTATTTCCGTTTCATTTCCCTTCGTTCCTTCACCCTCATCCCCACCCCTCTTTTGCCTTTCTCATTTTGCCTTCCTTGGGTCGTACAGAACAACTTCCCCCCCTGCATAAAAAGGAGAGAGCAGCAGGCAGGCCTCTGCCTGGCTTTGAAGCTCACTGGGCCAGGCAATCTAAAAGGAGGTCAGTTGCTGAAGTACAAAAGATGCATACTGTTAATTTTGTTAAGTAGCTGGAGAGGCAGTATCCAAACTTCACAGTGCTGAGCCTCCCCCTTCTCTCCCCCCCACCCCGGCATTAATGCGATAAAAGATTTAAGAGGCTGGCATGGTGGAAAGAAAAGGAGAAGGAGCGTGAAGCTTTTAAACCTTTGGTAAGGGATAAAAGGGAAAAAGTATTTAACATTCTTGGTGGTTCAGCTGTATTCTATTGATTGTGAGAGACAAGATTTGGGATCAAGATTTCAGAGTGGTTTTCCCAAGCCCCCTCCCCTTCCTCTACCTGAGCCACCATGGACAGACTCTTAAATCATTCTGAAATACGTGTTTACACTACAGAGCATTATAAAACGCTCCAGCGCCGGCCTCCGTGTTATAATTAGGCCATAATTAATTAATATATTGAGTTGTAGAAATTGAACACCCTGTTGTCCCGCCGACTGATTTGATACGAACACTTAAATGTCAACATGATTTCTACCAGGACGTGTGTTGAGGCACTTCATAAACGTCCCTGTGCCTGTCGGTGTGATTTAGGGGTCTCGCAATCCGTCTGGTTCCATCTAGCGTCTCGGAAAGACTCCATAAAAGCGGGCTAACCTTCTCCTTTTCAAGCATAATTGTCACCAAATGCCAAAGAGAACTGCAACCATCTCATCAAACAAATATATATATTTATACCTAAAAACCTGAGATGGAAACTTTCAAGTGAGAACTGGCAGCTTGAAGTTCACGATCCCCCAAAACGGAGGGAAGGTGATTTGGGAGTGCAGGAGAAAAGCAGCAGAAGTGACATTGCAGGTTATATATATAATTCTAGCCCTGTCACCTGTGATGGTGGTGCAATTTCCTCCTAGAAGCCCCCATATGTTGCATTCTCCCAATGCATTATGGGAAAAATAAATGGGCCACCAGTGTGGAGCACCAGAGTGATGCTATGTGAAGAAAAACATGGTTATGTGAGGGGGGATGCTGTGTGCCAGTTTCAAAAGAGAGGAAATGGCTTTCCATGTGAATAGTAATTGTCCCCAAAAGTTTGAGGGTTTGCAAATGAGAATTCTCTTGAGCCCTGGTGGCTTCACCTGGCAAGGTGGTGTAGACAAGCAGGAACCCCCCCAGCTCATCTTTATGGTGAGTTTTATGGGTTTTTATTTTGATGATTTAGATACCACTTCATTGCTATCATTTCTAAAGGAAGTTGGCATTGATTTGCATCTCTCAAAGAATGGGCACTGGGCTTCAAGGCAAGGCAAGAGATGGATGGATAGTCCCTCCTGTTTCCTCTGCTCTGATTGCCCACAGTTAGGAAGAGAAAGGATTATTATTTTTTCAACACTGCAGATCCTTCACGAATCAGTCCAGTGGTGGGGCACTTTTTGGGAAACCTTCTTGGAGCAATGTACCAATGGGTGGGTGGAGCTGTTTGCAAAAGTAGGCAGAGCAATGAATGCAAATTTTACCTTTGTACATTAAACTAGTTTACACACACACACACTGGACTCAGCTAGATTGGTAACGAAAAAGAGTTTTATATGCATTGTTTATGCGATATAACACTGACACCAGATGGCGATGTGGAGCCCTGACTTTCCCTATAGGATTTGCCTGTATGAGTTTGCAACGCATTTAATTGAATTGCTTCTTTGATGTGTCTAGTTCCAGCTAGGGGTGTAGGAAGGGGGGGGCGGTGGGGGCAGTCCGCCCTGAGAGTCATCCCCCCCAGGTGGATCACCACCCCACCCCCCTCGGCGCCAATCGCCACACTGATCATCCCTAATGGGCGCCGATCGCTGTGGCAATCACCCCAATGGGTTCAGATGTGCCAATTGCCCTCCTGGTGCGCTGCTCTGGGTGCCTGAGCAGCTAGCTCCGCCGCTGGTTCCAGCACCTCTCTAACCTCCTTCAAGATAAGCAAGAGGCATTATTTGAGTTGAATGACACATTCCAGCCAGGGGAAAACACTGAAGGAGTTCTGATGGCCAGGTCAGAAGCCTGGATGTCTACATCAGGCTCCAGGGCCCAAGGTTCCCCACCCTGAAGTAGTCTAATAAAAGGTGCGACATTTTCACCACACTTCTGTTCTCGTGTTTCTGTTCTGGCATGTGTGCAAAATATATAATGTTAAATATTACTGATGGCATTTAAAAAGCTCCATAATAGTTTGTTACCTGTCCACCTTTAGCCAGCTAAGTGGAGTTAGCAGTAGAAAGAAAGAAAGAAAAAGAAAATTGTCCAATGCAGGAGCAAATCCATAGAAATGTCAAGGTGTCTTTGGGATTAATGGCACTTTAGTCTAAATTGTCTTTGCAGTTTGTCAAAGTTATTGTTCTCGTTGGGTTGTAAATTTCTCCCCTCGCTTTGATATTATTGGCAAAAGGAGAGAGGGGCATAAAATTAATTAAAATCTTAATTACACAAGTTCTTTGTTGCATTCGCCTGGTAGGTAAAGTCAGGCATTATTTCAGTTATCTTTTAAAAAGTGAAAGAAAAAGGAAACAAGAAGGGAGGGGGTGAAGTAATTTAGCAACAAAGAAAACTTTTTGCCGCAGGATGTTGTTAGCAAATAGTCAAAGCAACATCTGATAGTCAAACCAATTGTATTGCACTTATAGCAGTGAAACCTTCGACCCTGATTGGCTGTGCTGGCTTGAAATAGGGTAGGGCAAGTGTGTATCTCACTATCTAATTTTTCCAATCATAAATTCAGTTCACTCTGTTTTTGCATCAGTTTTTTAAAAAAATTTGCTTTAGAAACGTCTGCATGAAAATTTGTTCACATTCCCATTTTCATTTCTCCTAATATGCACATTGTCCTACAAAATGTTGCCTAATGGACACACATTTTTGCAAGTAGTTTTCCTGAATATGGTGCAATTTTGTTTGCTATTTTCACAAATATATGCATTTCTTGTGCACTTTCTTTAGTGTGGGGTTTTTTTGGGTTTGGATTAACTACATTGCAACATTCAGATAATTCCACATTTCAAAGGGTTGCTGTGTTTTGGTTGTTGGATTGGTTTGGGAAGTGAAAATTTGGTAGGTTTGCAAATAGCATTATTTCCCCATCTCCAGGACACCAAAAATGCACTCTAAAACCTGGAGGCGTGTGCCATCCAACTGGGAGAACTGGCAGTGCCAGTGTCATTTGGCTACAAAATGTGAACCAAATACATTTTTCTCCCATCTCTGATCAGTTCTGGCCAAATTGTGATGTCACTGAGAGCGAGTGAGAGCGAGGGACAATGAGGGCAGCTTCCTTTTTGTGTGTCTGCAGGGTGTGCTACCAATGGCTAAAGGCAGGCAGTGGCAGAGGAAGGGTGGTGGTGGGGCAGTGAGCCTTGGTGTGTCACCCTTGAGGGGTTAACACCACCGCCCCGCCCCCTGGGTCACTCGCTGTGGGTGGCACCCCCCTGGGACGCTCCCTGCTTGCTGTGGGCGACTAGGTAAAGGGACCCCTGACCATTAGGTCCAGTCATGACCGACTCTGGGGTTGCGCGCTCATCTCGCATTATTGGCCGAGGGAGCCGGCGTATAGCTTCCAGGTCATGTGGCCAGCATGACAAAGCCACTTCTGGCAAACCAGAGCAGCACATGGAAACGGCGTTTACCTTCCCGCTATAGCGGTTCCTATTTATCTACTTGCATTTTTGATGTGCTTTCGAACTGCTAGGTTGGCAGGAGCTGGGACCGAACAACGGGAGCTCACCCCGTCACAGGGATTCGAACCGCCGACCTTCTGATCAGCAAGCCCTAGGCTCAGTGGTTTAGCCCACAGTGCCACCTGGGCCCCCAGTGTGGGCGACTAGGCTGCCCCAAAAGCTTTTTCAGAACCAGTCATGACTAATTTTGTCTCAACCTTGAAACATATCCATTTTAAAACAAACCGCCTGCATTCTGCAGTCAGCAAAGCCGTCATCTTGCATGTGGTGAATTTTCCATTGAAGAGATTTTATTTTAATTAACTGCTAATGGGATTGTAAAGTCTTAGTTAACTTGAAAGACAATTTCCAGAGGAATGTATAGGATTCACCCCCCCCACACCTCTTCCCCTCTCTTTTTCAGATTCTTCCTCCCCTCTTTTCTTCATGTCAGAGAAAGGTGACTTGCCGTCAAGAAACGGCAATGCCATTGGAGTAAATTAAAAACCCCAAAGATCAAAGCTCTCCAAATCATGCTGAGATCAAACTGAGAACTTGAGAAAGTTTAGGAGGAGGAGGAGGAGGTAAGAGGAAGAAGAAGCGGGGGGGGGGCTTGGAGTCTTCCTAACTTGTCTGCAAACAGCTAAGTATTTGACAGGAAAATAAAGTAGAAGGTCCCCTGTGGAATGCAGAGCTTGGAAGTCTCTATGATCTCCTGTGCTTTCTGTGAGCTGCAGAATATATGCCTGCATGAAACTTGTGGCACTCAAAGAACATTGGCCACAATCCAGGAAAAGTGAAGCACTTTTAAGTCTTGCTGATCTCAACATGAAAGTTAGATAAGTACTTTACTCCCTCCCCGTTTTAAAATCAATAGTGTCAAGATTCTGGTTTTCAGCTGGATACAGGATTGGTCATTTCTAGACTTTGCAAGTGCTGAATGTATAAATATCAATTATTGTTGGGAGAGCTGAGAAGCCGGGCTGGTGCCATCAGCTCTTCTGGAAAGATGAGCTCCAATAAAGTCTCCTCTCCTTCAAATGCCACATAGGGATGGGTCACAGCTCAGCTGTAGAGCATCTACTTTGTGTGCAGAAGGTCCCAGGTTCAACCTTGGTCATCTCCATGCCGCCATTCTGAAATCCTGGAGAGCTGCCGCCAGTCGGTGTGGATTTAAAGTGTATTTACAGGATGGCAAACCGGGGGAAGTTGCCCAGGGCAGCAAATTGAAGGAGGCACCGATGAGTACCCAATTTGCTCTACTGAAAATGCCGCTAATATTAGTAATTCCTAATTTGATGGGTGGAACACGCTAGCATACCATGAGGGGAGAAGAAAAAAAAGTTGGTTGTATAGTCAAAGTCTCCTGTGTGCCCAAAACCATGCACCCACACAGGAGGTTTTCTATTGTCAGCGCTCTCATTTTAACACGAGCAAACATAAGAAGTTCCCTGCAGGACCAGACCAAAAGGCCTATGTATTCCAGTATTCAGTTGCTCATAGTGGCCAGCTAGATGCCTCCATGGTGTAGTGGCTAAGAGTGGTAGACTCGTAATCTGGGGAACTGGGTTCACTTCTCCGCTCATCCACATGCAGCTGCTGGGTGACCTTGGGCTAGTCACACTTCTCTGAAGTCTCTCAGCCCCACTCACCTCACAGAGTGTTTGTTGTGGGGGAGGAAGGGAAAGGAGAATGTTAGCCGCTTTGAGACTCCTTAGGGTAGTGATAAAGCGGGATATCAAATCCAAACTACTCCTCCTCCTCCTCTTCTTCTTCTTCTTCTTCTTCTTCTTCTTCTGGATGCTCACAGGCAGGACTTGAGTGCGCAGGAATGTAAGATTTTGCTGGATCAGACCAAAAACCTATCTAGTCCAACATCTTGATCTGACAGTGACTTAACCGCACCAGAGGCTCATGGGAAGCCTGCAAGAATATGAATGGAAGAACCTCTCCCCACTTGTGGTCCCCAGAACGTGACATTCAGGTTGGTATACTACCTCTGATACTGGAGATGGAATACAGCCATTGTCGCTATTAGCCATTGAAAGCCTCAGCCTCCTGAATCTTCCACCACTCAGCTTCATTGGAAAATTCCTGGTTCTAGTAATATTGATTACACACTTTGGAACAACATTGTACAGGTGAAACTCGGAAAATTAGAATATCGTCGAAAAGTGCATTTATTTCAGTAATGCAACTTAAAAGGTGAAACCAATATATGAGATAGATGCATGACATGCAAAGCAAGATATGTCAAGCCTTTATTTGTTGTAATTGTAATTATTTGGCGTTAGGCGGGTCAATTATAAATGGAATGTAATTAATGAAATGTAATAGTGATGTTTATTTTTGTATTATTGTAACTATTTGATTTATTACTATGGAATTTCCAAAAGAATGCATTTGCAAAAAATTTTTTAAATAGTAAGTTGCATTACTGAAATAAATGCACTTTTCGACGATATTCCAATTTTCCGAGTTTCACCTGTATTTGCTGCGGTGTGATGTGTGGCACAGCCCATCTACTTGCAAAAATCTGATCTGCATTCTTCCTTCCCTTTTGTCAGGTATGCAGCAAAGTTTCTTCTTTCTCTCCCCGCTCCCTCCAGATTTCAGTTTGCTACAATTCCATGTCAGTTTGTAGTGTTACTTTAAACAAAAGTCCTCACAAATATCTGTCAGCATTTTTGTGAAAAAATTTCTAAACAAACCCTTTTGCCAGCAGTTTTCCCCAAATATAATGCATATATATACACTTCCCAAATCTTCACAATGGTGTACACTATATTCAGTTGAAGTACTGCGTCACAAAATTCAGAGAAGTGTGAATTTGGGAGGATGACTGCTTTTCAGTTTGCATATTGTTTCAGGAAGTGCAGAGCAAGCCAAATTTCTTCCAAATCCTTAGCTCAGACCTGGCAAGACTGGAGTTAGTGGGGAAAAGTGATGCTGGTTCAAACAGGGCCTGGGGTGCTCTCTGAAACCCATCAAAATGGTGGCTGCCATTGCATTGCAGAACATTCAAATCTTCTTGCACGGGTCCCATTTTTTTACTTAGAATCAGCGCTGGATTTATCCCCGCCATGAATTTCCTCCTATCATTTCTATGCAGGGAGGCAAAATGCGTACAGGCAGAAGATGAAAATCCTACTGTCAGGGAGCAAATGCGGAAAGAAACAATGGAGATCAGTTCAGCATTTCAAAGACTTAAGCAGGGATGCCTCTTTTCTAAACCAAAACAGGCACAGAAAGCGCTTTACGTTGCATTATAGCAAATCCGAGGATGAGACTGAGAGAACAATATATCCATGTATCTTTCATGCATGACTGCCGTTGTAAAGCAGGATGAGAAATTATTTGACCTACAAAGTACAGCAGGGAGCGCATACATTTTTCAAAAAAGCAAATTGCAGGACTCACTTTGGGATTCCTAGAGGCATGTTAGAGAGGTAGGAGAAGAAAGGGGGGGAGGAGATGGAGGAGGAGAAGCAGCTATCAAGGCAAGACAGAGCAGAGCTCTCCAAAGAGAAAGAGGGTTCCTGTGAATGGAAGCCAGAAACAGAGAAACTGTGGCCTTCCAGAGGCTGTTGGACTCTGGTTCTCATCTTTCCCGAACACTTATTGTGAGTATTAATGTAACAAGGCAGCAATTTCCATTCTGACCTGTACTTCTCCCAATCAGCAGTGTTTCCATCCTACTGCAGTTCAGTTTCTGCCGAATGTGGTGTTATTTGGCTCTCTGTCTGCTATTCAATGTAGCAGTATGTAACCATTTCATAACTTACATTCATTTTAATGTAAACAAAAACTTCAAAAGAATGTTTAAAGATTAATAACTTATGCATCATTTGTGAACTTAGAAAACAAACAGAACGTTATGTGAACAAATATCAGTTACATTCACTTGGCTGATTTCCATTCCTGACCACAAACAAGCACATGAATGCCAGCATTTCCCACTTTCTTTTCTGCTTTAATTGGCATCCTCTGACATCCCTAGATGGCTCTGCAGACACCTGGAGCCCCACATCTTCCCCATCACTGACATTTAGAAACAGAAGAAGCTCTCTTATGCTGAGTCAGACCTTTGGCCCTTTGAATATTCCCACAACCTCTGTAATACAATCTTAGCCTCAACTTGACAACACTTTGCTCATATTATCTCCCCATGAGCTATTTTCCCATTGGTAATAACATTCATGTTGGTCAAGCGCCACCCCAACTGATGAGTGTTCATTCAAGCCTCTATAGGAAGCCACTGAAAGTGTTGTTGTTGTTGTTGTTGTTGTTGTTGTTGTTGTTGTTTAACCAGAGTTGTTGAGGTTTCACACAGATGGGAAGAGGAAGAGGTGGAGGAGCAAGAATGTTGCACAGCCTCCCACTGTTAGTCCCTAGAGCCTCAAGCACCCTATTCTGCTGTGTGTGCAGCTCCAGCCCTGCATCCGGCCACGCTCATTCCATTGCGGGATGGGGACCCTCAAAGGCACCGGCTGCCTTTGGCCGGGATGGCAACTACCAGCAGCAGAAGCATCTCTGACCTCTCCCTAGGTTGTGGATTCAAGGACCTCTCCCTAGGCTGTGGATTCAAGGAGGAAGAGAGAAAATGTGGAAGTTTTTTCTGCCCCAAACTGCAGATGAGGCACATGTACGTAACAGGGTTTTATGAATAACCGCCACCCCTGGATGAGAAGACCCACTGGCTTTCCCGTCGCAGGACCTTGACACTGCAGGGCGATCTGGATGGCCACTGTGCCTAGCTTTGTTGGGGGGGCACCACGACCCCCCCGAAAAACAAAAACGGCCAGGCTTGCAGTGGTGGTGCCTTTTCCCCTCTCCCACCTACTCCCTCTCCCTCCCTCCAACCAACCAAGGGAAGTGACCTCTCATCACTTCCACTGCCATTGGGGCACAGCATTCCCTGGGATTTATTTTTTTAAAAAAGCACCTGAAAACCCAGAAAAACAAACAAACAAACAAAAAACCTGGGCTGCCATGCACCTTGGAAATTCCTGACATCTCTTAAAATTTTCCCCTGGAAGCTGTTTTAAACATACAATTTTTGTACATCCGGACATATGGCAGGCCTCAAGGTGGTATAAATGGTTCTCCCTCTCCTCATTTTATTCTCATAACAACTCTGTAAAGTATGTTACGCTGACAGGCCAAGGGTCACCAATGGCAGAGTGTGGATTCGAACCCTGGTCTCCCCAGCCGCAGCTGCTCTTCACACAACACACATCTGACGATCCTTGCTTCATACCCTTCTTGGTTGTTTCCCCAGACTGGAATGTGTCCTTGAGCTATCACTGTGCCTTTTGCTTGCCTTGCTGGAGGATAGAGAGAGAGACTCATGTCAGCGTGTGTGTAACTACACAGCCCCGCTGCCCCTCCTCCATGAAGACCCAAATCTGAAATTAAATGGACAGTCACTGAAACAGCCATCTGAAATGGCAATGGCCACCTCATGGAACTTTCTGGGCAGCCCAGCATAGCAGAAATGCACCAGGGGATTCTTAATGATGGACAATGATTTGCCTTTCCACTTAAATCCTGCCACCCCACTTCTTGTCCAGTGGTCAAACCCATCACACAATTACAGCTTTCTCTTTGTTTCAGTCTGAACTCCTGGACTGGGGAAAGAAAGAACAGCAACTATAATCTTGCACTGGGGACTGGAGGAGGGTGGGGAGAGAAATTTGACTTAGGCGACACATACACCATACATCTAAAGCACTGTGATACCACTTTAAATAGTCATAGCTTCCTCCAAATAACTCTGGGAGCCGTCATTTTTTTTTTGAGGATGCTGTGAAGTATTAGAAAGCCCCCTTTCCCCTTACAATTCCTAGAGTTTCCTTTGAACAAGATGAATTGTTAAATCCCTCTGGCTGTTGTAGCTCTGGGAGGGGAATAGGGGGGTCTCATAATAATTCTCAGCATCCTTAAAAAGCTACACCTCCCAGAATTCATTGGAGGAAGCCAAGGCTGTTTAAAGTGGTATGATACTGCTTTAAATGTAGGGTGTGGACGTGGCCTTGATTCCACCTTTGAAACATGGCTATGCTTCAAAAGCCACAGTTCTGAGGATATTGTTATCCAGTCCAAAAGTGTGTAAGAAAACTGTGTGAGGGAAATTTGCGTTAAAAATGCATATATTTGTGAAGATAACATAGTGAATTGCATTATATAAGGGGAACCCCTTTGCCAAAATGTGTAAATCAGGCAAAACTGCATACAAATACAGTGGTACTTCGGGTTAAGAACTTAATTCGTTCTGGAGGTCCGTTCTTAACCTGAAACTGTTCATAACTTGAAGTACCACTTTAGCTAATGGGGCCTCCCGCTGCTGCTGCGCTGCCGCCGCACGATTTCTGTTCTCACCCTGAAGCAAAGTTCTTAACCCGAGGTACTATTTCTGGGTTAGCGGAGTCTGTAACCTGAAGCGTCTGTAACCTAAGCTACCACTGTATGTGCATTTTTTTAAAAAAAAATTTAGAGAGAGAGAGAGAGAGAAGCACACTGAAATGCTGGATTTTCATGAGTGGTTTTTTAAAAAAAAAACCCCACACAAAACGTTTTGAACTATTACAAAACTGATGCAGAAGTATGGAACTGAATAAGTAACTGGGGGGGGGGGGGAAATTGGCAGATGTCTCCAAGTCAGGTCTGAGTGGCGGCTAAATTGTGGGGGGGAGCAGAATGCTGAGTAGCATCTGTGGATGCAGCCCACCTTGATGGAGGACTGGGGCAGAGCCTGGAAGGTCTAATTTTAAGTCCTCCTTCCCAAGTGTCACTGGTATCCCCTACCTCCCTATGTTCCAGTGCAAGATTAGCTGGCTGCTGCCACAGAGGGGCAAAGCAGGAATGATTGACCTTTGCTCTGGTGCGCGAGGAGAGTGTGATTATTTTTCACCTACTCTACAGAAAGGAAGGCATTTTAGTTGGGTGCCAATGTTACATAGGTTCGTTGGACAGGGATATACATGTTAGGGAGCAAATCATGCCACCTTCTGGTGCTTTCCCAAGCTCATTGTTGTCCGAAGGTTTACCAAGTGGAAAGTTTACCTGGCCATTATTTCACCTTTCCATGAGAACCACCAAATTTTATCTATTTATTTGTTGCACTTCTACCCAAGGAGCTCAGGGTGGTGTTCATGGTTTTCCCAACCCTCCTTTTTGTCCTCACAAGAACTCTGTGAAGTGGGTTAGGGTGCGAGATACTAATTGGCCCAAGGTTACCCAATGAGCTTTATGTAGGGTTTTGAATCTGCATCTCTCCCAGGTCTAGTCCTGCCATTATACCACACTGGCAGGGCCGTCTTAAGCGCCCCTGGTGCCGTGGAGCGACGGATCCCTCCAGCGCCCCCCCGCCCCGTTTCCCAGCGCGGTGGGCGGACGGACGGGCGCAGCGCGGCACGGCTGCCACAAGCGCTGCTGCGCGGCGGGCGGGCAGGCACAGCACGGTTGCCGTGGGCGCAGCTGCACGGCAAACTGGCGGACCAGCCGGCCAGCGGGCGGGTGCAGCTCGCGGTGCCCTCCTGGCGGGCCGGCGCCGTGGTGCCCTGCGCCACCCAGCCTGGCCATAGGGCTGGCCCTGCACACTGGCTCTCAAAATGGAAAGTAAAATGGATGGGTTGTAAATGCTGGATGCTGGGTCATTCTGACAGTTTCACCACTGTGCATGTTAGGTTTTGGGTGGGTGGGTGGGGGGAAAGACCTAAAAATGAATTCCCCAAGTAACAGATGGATCCATTTACAATGGATTCTCCTATAACCGTCCACACATGCACACAAATGTCCCACTTTAAGGAGCAGAGTTGCCCTCCCCAGACTCAGTGTGGAAATGATTCATTATTCCTATTAAACACAAACAATCACTTTCATTTGCTCACAGAGCCAAACAATTGCAAGCAGTAAATTTGAACCGGGAAGAGCGCATCGAGTAAACCTTATTTTTACCAAGCGGGCATAAGGAAAAGCTTTCTTGGCAAAGCGCTCAACTCGAATACAACAAAAGGCAATTTAATTTAGTAATACAGCTGAATGAAAAATGGAGACCTCAGGTTTAATAAGAAGGGGGAGGGGAGAGAAGCAGAAGACCAGCATATATCATCCCAAAGGATAATTATGAGAAACTATTTTGTATGATCCAGCTAAATCAAAGCTTTTAATGCTTTCTTACACCTGTCAAAAGAGGGAGATTTAATGTCTTAAAAATGGGGATTTTGCAGACTTCACTGCCAAGAAAAAATGATTTGTTCCTTGATAAATTATGGTTGGGCTTTCCACCTGGGTGGCAGCGGCGACGGCGGCGGCGGGGGGGGGGGGGAACGGAACTATACTGACACTGAAATAAAGGCCAATGAACAGTTGGATAGGCTCAACTGTTCCTTTGTGAGCTAATACCTGATTGGTTGTTGCCGTTTTTAATTATAACCGTAGACCCACATGCAACCTCAAATTTCATTCATGGATTCCCTATTTTGTTCCTTTTAGGTCTAACACATTTTTTAAAAAACTGAAAAATGCTGTAAAAAAAATATGCCCCACATCTTCAAGTTGCAAAGCAATCAATTAAAGGGAATGTTGCGCTGACCATCACTTCACCACTAGTTTTGCAGTGAAGTTCCCTATGAATAGACAGTACATGAGGGTGATGATGGAGTTTATATCCGAGAGAGAGAGAGAGAGAGAGAGAGAGAGAGAGAGAGAGAGAGAGAGAGAGAGAGAGAGAGTATTTTAGTATTAATAAGGCTCAGTTTGCAGAGAGGACAGCTGAACAGGCAGTTGACATCAAGCAGGAAGAGAGTGGGGCTAGGGGCCTTTAAGGGGTTTCAGTTAAGGATGCACTGTTTTCTGCTCTGCCCCTTATCCATCGCTTGCATAGAATCATAGAATTGTAGGTTTGGAATGGACCCTGAGGATTGCCTACTCCAGGCACCCCCAAACTCCGGCCCTCCAGATGTTTTGGACTACAATTCCCACCATCCCTGACCACTGGTCCTCTTAGCTAGGGATCATGGGAGTTGTAGGCCAAAACATCTGGAGGGCTGCAGTCTGGGGATGCCTGGTCTAGTCCAACCCCTGCAATGAAGAAATATGCAACTGTCCCATAGAGGGATCAAACCCGCAACCTTGGCATTATGAGCACCAAACTCTAACCAACTGAGCTACCCAGGCAGTGGTGTTCCATTGCCAGCAGGAGACAAAAAAGGATGAGGAGAGGGTGGAGCTAGCATGTATACTCACAGCAAGCTCTGCCCCATGCACTGATACCATGTCTTCCCTGTCCTCCTCTTTCTCCAATGTAAACAGGTTCCTGGCTCGACCTCTCCGCAGCCAGGCAGGAGAATGGGATTGCAGGGCCAGCAAGTGAGCCCATTCAGAGGCGGGGCCCACTCAGTGCACCTTGGCCAACAGCACCCTGTCCCACAAACTGCCACCAAACCGGAGTCAGTTATAACAACACCAACAGAACTCCACACCCATTTGCATTCAGAGATGAAAAGCTGCAACCAGACGCCTCTTTCTTTCTGCGTTGAGTGGGGGAGAAAGGGAGAAAAATGGGACAATTCAAATTGAGGCTTTTGACAAGATATCTTCAGGAATGCAGCATGTTCTCCCGTTTATCTTCAAGCCTAACCTCCTGGCCCTTCTACAAAGCTATTTCAGAAAGGGATGGTGGAGGCAATATCAGCTGCGGCAACCCGGGTGACCCCTTGGAAATGTGATGTTTTGCTGGACAAAGGTCTTAAGGGATTTGCTCACAGATGAGTCCAGGCGTTATCAAGAGAGTTAACCTTGCTAATTAAATAGAAAGAAACACACACTCTAAGGAACGTTCAGCTCTGGCTGGGATACAAGGTACCTGAATTAAAAGTGATCTGAAGAAAGCGAGCGTCACCAATGAAACTAGGGCCCTTTGCTTTTTAGGCTGAAATCCTAAATAGACATTCTAAGGAGCAGTGGGGAAAGACATTCTAAGGGGCATGAAACCCAACAGTAGGTGGTGCCAGAGCCAACGCCAGGCAAATACAACTGGTTTTGTTTCCTATCTTCCTCCTCCCTGACTGCCAGGGATACCCTCTGGAGTGGTCGTAAATTAGAAGGAAGGCAGGGAGGGGCTGGCTGACCGTAGAGTTCTAGGCAGGGATCTTTCCCAGCCCTACCTGAAGATGCTAAAGACTGAACCTAAGACCCTCTGCATGCAAGAAGGAGGTGCTGTACTTGGGGATGCTGGGGATTGAACCTGGGACCTTCTGCATGCAAAGCGGTTGCTCATCCACTGAGTTATGGATCCCTTCCACAACTGGCCATGCCTCATTTTCCTGGAAAAAGCTATCTATCTCTCCACTATCTGCATCCAAAGTAGGGCCCTGCTTCCCTTACCGTCAGTCCACAGAAGTGGTTTGTTCAGAGCTGACACTGTCAGCTCCAGCGCTTTTAATGGGCCCCTGTGTATAAGCCAATTTTTATTTGGCAAAATAAGAGGTCAGCTGAATTTGGCTCTCATGCTGGAAAGTTTGGGCCATTTTTTTATTTTTTTAAAAAAGCACAACCATACTGGCAGTGGGTGATTGTTGTAGTAGTAGTTCAAAACGCTCATGCTGGCAGTGGGTGATGGAATTTGTAGTCCAAAATGACCATGCTGATTGGATCTGATGGGAGTTGTGGTCCAACAGTTCCAGAGGCCAACAGGTGTAAGAAGGTTGGTATACATCAGCTACAACCCATTATGAAATGCAGCAGAGGAGAGTACAAATCTCCTTTATTTATTTTTCTGGGAACAGTGTGAAGTTTGGTTTGGTTTTTGCTAAACTACTGTAGCATGTTAGCACAACTAAGGGAACATGTACAGAAAGGAAGTATATGCAAAGTTTCCTTTGCTTTGGATTAAAGTAACCAGCCAATTCCCAACCCCATATTTAAAGCTCCCTCTGTTCCTTTGGCAAATTAAAAGCGATATATCTTTCTCCCCCTTTTCTTTTATTGCCACAGCCTCTGTGACACAGAGTTCATATGTTTAGAGCCTACGGCTACCTGCACAACTGGGGATATTGAATACAATAGATAATGCCACTCCTACAACAGTGGATTTAAAAAACTAGGCAGCGGGTCCTTAGGCATGCAAAAATTGTGCCATACCCTGCAGAAGATTTGTGCCAATAGAATGCTTCAAAAGCTGTTTTTTCTGAAGCAGGAGAGTGCCATTTTCACAGACTTCATTGCTTAACATTGTTACAGAGTTTGGGGAAGCTTCTGAGGGTGAAATTAGATGCAGCACAAAATGTAGGTTTGCCCACAACCATGAAAATCAACACCTCACCCAGGTCTGGCCCTTCTTCCCTTCCCTCAAATCATAATGGGACATGCATTACTTGGAAAGATGATGTAAAACGGAAAGCAAAATTATTTCAACCTGAAGAAGATAGCACAGTAATTGTCCTGCTCTGCGCCATGACAAGGCTCAGCCAGGGTAATTTTCAGGCTAGACCCTAGGCAAGGTGTGCCAAAGTGAGGTTCTAGGGAACACAGACTGCTGAGGTTGCTCCAACGAAGAATGAGTAGAAACAGGGTTCTTTCATAGCACCACCACCAGGTACAGCATAATCCTTAGCATCACCTGCACTGTAAGATTGTACACTATTTAAAGGGGCCCAGCATCCTCCACTCATCTCCAACTGTAAGGGCAGTGCCAGATTTATAGCGGTGCGGGCAGTTCCCCTGCACAGGGCACTGAGCCAAAGGGGCCCCAAATTGAGAAGATCCATAATTGAGAAGATCCACTCAGGGGCACCAAGTTGTTGTTTAGTTGTTGTTTAGTCGTTTAGTCGTGTCTGACTCTTCGTGACCCCCATGGACCAGAGCACGCCAGGCACTCCTGTCTTCCACTGCCTCCCGCAGTTTGGTCAAACTCATGTTGGTAGCTTCAAGAACACTGTCCAACCATCTTGTCCTCTCTCGTCCCCTTCTCCTTGTGCCCTCAATCTTTCCCAGCATCAAGGTCTTTTCCAGGGAATCTTCTCTTCTCATGAGGTGGCCAAAGTATTGGAGCCTCAGCTTCAGTATCTGTCCTTCCAGTGAGCACTCAGGGCTGATTTCCTTCAGAATTGATAGGTTTGATCTTCTTGCAGTCCATGGGACTCTCAAGAGTCTCCTCAAGCACCATAATTCAAAAGCATCAATTCTTCGGCGATCAGCCTTCTTTATGGTCTAGCTCTCACTTCCATACATCACTACTGGGAAAACCATAGCTTTAACTATATGGACCTTTGTTGGCAAGGTGATGTCTCTGCTTTTTAAGATGCTGTCTAGGTTTGTCATTGCTTTTCTCCCAAGAAGCAGGGGCCTTTTGATTTCGTGACTGCTGTCACCATTGGCAGTGATCAAGGAGCCCAAGAAAGTAAAATCTCTCACTGCCTCCATTGCATAGGGCACCATATTACAAAAGATTACCCAAGTCCACCCCTGGTGAGGAAGTGGGGGAGGCTCAGACCTCCCAGAGTCTCATTCAGTGAATGGCAGTGCTACAGCTTTGGAGGGGGGAACTGGTGCCACAGCTTCCCTGCATACCAGTGCCTCTGAGGCTTCTCCTTCATGCAATTTCGGTTTGAGGGCTTTGCCTCCCATCACTGATGAAAAGAACCCAACTCCTGGTTCGACAGCTGTTGAGTATTGATCCTGTGGGGTTGGGCCAGGAAGGAACATCCAGCAACCTGGGCACCTGCCTTCTCTCAGGAAGATGCAGTCAATGGTCAGGTAGGTCTCAGCCTTTTTGCAGGTTTTCTCACCCGATGCCTGCCTCTCCTTCTGGCCTCACCCCCTGACATCTATTGATTGCTCTGGACCAGGCATCCCCAAACTTGGCCCTCCAGATGTTTTGGGACTACAATTCCCATCATCTCTGACCACTAGTTCTGTTAGCTAGCGATGATGGGAGTTGTAATCCCAAAACATCTGAAGAGCCGAGTTTGGGGATGCCTGCTCTGAACCATCCAACCCAACCCATGGCTGTTTTTACCCAACTTAATCAATACCCAAATCCCTCTGAATAGGCCTGATTTGGCTTGGGGCGGCTGATTCCTGTGCACAGCCCTAATTACCATGTCATAACAGTGTTACAGTTTGGGAGATGCTCTCTGTGGGTAACTTCCATATCTATGTGAGAATAGAATATCTCAGAGGAAAGCTGCTGAACCACTCAGATTGGTTTCTCTGTAAGATAATGGCGTTAGCTGGTGTCACAGACTGGCTGGATGGAGAGGAGTGGAGGGAGGCACCAGCTGGGGAACCCCAAGGGAACTCCCAGGGGGAAAGGCTCAGAGCCAGCTGATTGGTTGTGGGATGATGATGAGTGGTCAGAAGGAGAAGAGGGGGCAGACTGGGGGGAGGAGGTGTCAGAAGCTGAAGAGGCAACAGGGTTTAGTGAGCAGGAAGAGTCTGGGGCAGAGAGTAGTCCGGACAGAAGCAGAAGAGGAGGCTGGAGAGAGAGGCAGCAATGAGGCAGGCTGCTGAAGAATCCAATAAGTTTCTCTCCCCTCCTGAAACCAGCTCCCCTTCCCTTTGGTCTCTCAGAGCACACAGGGAAATGAAGAGGGTGCAGCAATGAGATACAAGGCAACAAAACCTTAGGCTTCTATGGAAGGGACTGGGGGAAGGAGCTTTAGAGAGTGGTTGGAAGGCAGGGACCTTCAGTCCTTGCAACTGCTTCATTGGGGCAAGAGCTACTGGGAAGAGTTGCTGCGATCAGTAGGCCTGCACCAATTTCGTTTCTTTGAATAATAAGGAGTTAACTTCACTGACACTGGTGTTTTTTATTGCTGACCTCCTCCTGACACCGGCTCCTGGCAGCTGGCCGGTTAAGTACTGCCATTTTACATGTCCAAAAAGGTAGGTCTGTTGCCATAGAGACAAATGGGTGGGCCTCTTCCCACTTCACCTGGCTAGATGCCGTAAAACAGGGGTCCCCAGACTTACCGGCGTTTGGGCTGGTTCCCACCGCGCCGATCGTGCGGCGGGCTGGAGGACGGGGGAGCGCGCGCCTGTGCGGGCCGGCGGGCGGGGGAGTGCGCGCCCGTGCGCATGCGCACGGGCGCTTACTGGCGCGGCGGCGCGCTTCCAGGGTGGAAAAAGCGCCGAAAATCCGTTGTGCGCATGCGTATGGGCCTCCCCCGAACCGGAAGTACACCAGAAATGACCTCTTCCGGGTCGGGAGAGGCCCATACGCATGCACACAAAGGATTTTCGGCGCTTTTTTCCCGACCCGGAAGAGCGCTGCCGCGCTGCGCGCCGTAAGAGCGGGCGGCGGCGGGCGGCGGGGGTCGTCGTGGGCCGGATTGGCAGGCCAATTGGGCTGCATCCGGCCCCCGGGCCATAGCCTGGGGACCCCTGCCGTAAAACAATAGGCTGAGTGGGACTGTGTGTGAGAGACAGAGTTTGGGCTGGTGCTGGAAGCTGAAGATACAGGCATGGCTTGCTTTTGGGTGGATGCAAAGATGTGACTTGGTGCTTCCCTTGGATCCACCCCATGTTTAGACTTTATATATGTATAAATAAAACCATATATCCTAAAGATGCCACCGTCTCCACTGACCTCCATTCCAAGGAAACCAAAACCTGGGAAAGCACAAGCAACCCGAGAGTCTCTCACCACTCGGAGATTGGGTTGTGTATAACAATATGAATGTGTCATTACATCTACCTCTGCCCGTCCCTTTTATTCTCCTTTAGTTCTTGTTCTCTCCCCACCCCCCTAACACACACAGGTGAACACATGCACACAAACACAATTCACAGACAGAGACACACTCTTACACATATATTTCCTTTCCTTTCTTTACTACCTATTCAAAAAGGAAAATTGTTGCATTGTTAGTCTGAGTGATGTTTGCAGTGGGGGCTTCACAGATGAAATTACATGCTCTGAGACTGACACATTTCATGCTAGGAGATAGAATTTTTTAAAAAAGTGTTTTCAGCTAACTCACACTGGCAGGCTGAATTCTCAAACCTCATCCCTTAAAAGCAGAACTTCTTTAAGAGAGAAAAGGGAGGAGAGCGAGAAGGAGGGAGGGAGCGGGGAGAGGCAGGGAGGACAATTTGATTTACTATAATCCATTGTTCGCAGAACTAGTGAGATATACTTTTTCTAATCACCCACTGAGAGAACATTTCTCTCCTCCCCGCTTCCTCCTCCCCACCAAAACTCTTCCTATTTTAGAGATTAGGAGTGAAGAAGGTGAAGCTTAGTAGCAAAGATGAGTGCCTTGGAGTTTACAAGATAGCATTTCTCCTGAATGGCTTAATGGCCATGTTGAATCAAGAGAGAGAGGCCATTTGGAGGCTGCTTCAAAGGATGCACTTAGTTTCATTTGCTCGCCTCTTGCATTCTAAAGAGATGTGGACAAACACTCAGGGTGATGGGGAAGATGTAAAGGGTGGAAGGAAAAACGCCAGAACCAGGCCAAAGGGGGCCCATTTGCTCCAGCATCCTATTCTCAGAGTGGTCAACCAGATGCCCCAATGGGAAACGGCAAAGAAGACCTGAGCACAACAGTGCCCCCACTGGTGATTCCCAGCAACTGGCATCCCAGAGGCATGGTGCCCCCCAAAGACATCGCCACCATGTGTCACAGTCCGGTTGGCGGGCGGTTGAAGCCCTGGCTGAGGACGCCAGGACCAGAGGCAAGATGGTGGTGTAGAAGCAGGAACAGATGCAGGGCTGAGCGTCCAGCAGCAGGCAGTCGCAGGGTCAAGGAGAAAGGCAGAGGCGAAGATGAAGGTCTGGGAGTCAAGGAGCAAGGCACCGGCAAGGCGAGGATCCAAGGGTCCAAGGAGCAAGGCGTTGGCAAGGCGAGGGTCCAAGGAGCAAGGCGTTGGCAAGGCGAGGGTCCAAGGAGCAAGGCGTTGGCAAGGCGAGGGTCCAAGGAGCAAGGCGTCGGCAAGGCGAGGGTCCAAGGAGCAAGAGGCCAGATGCAACAAGGCAGGGGTAGCATTGCTGTGGCAAAGAGCTGAAGGAAAATGCTGAGCTTTTATCCCTCCCAGCTCCTGCCACCAGGTGCAGTGAGTTATCAAGTGGCCTCACCTGAGTGGCCACTCCTTGCTTCTCCAGCACAAGCTGAGGCAGGCCCCAGTCCTGCAGAGCACTACAGGCCTCAGAGCCTGACTCCTGCCCATACTCCTGACACCATGGCTAGGAGATACAATATGCCACAAAAAAATGGCAGCCTGGTCTTGCATTACCCTGCCTTTTCCGTCACTTTTAGAACATTGCCTACCACTGGCAGAGCAATAACATGGCAAAGCATGGCTAAATGTGGTTAGGTAAAACACCCCCCCCCCCTGCTTGACATCAGACCTCTTGAATTGTAAGCCATTATTTTAAACTGCAAAATGCCTTGGTGCCCATGGTGGAAGGTCTGCTGCTCAATGGGAGAGCATCTGCTTTGAATGCAGAAGGACCTCAGCACCTTCAGGTAAGGCTGGGAGAGAGACTACCTGTCAGAAACCCTAGAGCAGGGCTCAGCAAACTTTTTAAGCAGGGGCCCAGTCCACTGTCCCCCAGACCTTGGGGGGGGGGAATGAATGAATTCCTATGCCCCACAAATAACCCAGAGATGCATTTTAAATAAAAGGACACATTCTACTCATGTAAAAACATGCTGATTCCTGGACCGTCCACGGGCCGGATTTAGAAGGTGAATGGGCCGTATCCGGCCCCCGGGTCTTGGTTTGCCTACCCATGCCCTAGAGAGTCGCTGCTGCTCAGTGTTTCCCAAACATTTTTGAGCCAGCTCCCCCTTGGTTCTATAAACTCATCCCCAGTGCCCCCTACCCTATAAAAAGCATCATTCAGAACAGTGGGTTGTATGTCTGACTAAGGAAATTAATGACACAATAAAATTCAAAACAGTAACAAGTCATTGCACATTTATTCAAAATCCAGTGAAACCTACTTAGTTTAATTTAACAAACCTGATGGACTTTTCAGGTTTAACAAACCTGATGAGCTTTTCAAAGTCGGATAGTCATTTATACCTGCAGTTCCTCCACTGCTGCCCACTTGCTCTTAGCACTCCCTAGATAATCCCACTGCTGCTCAGACAATACTGAGCAAGATGGACCAAGGACTGGACTCTGTGTGCGACAGCTTCCTAGGTCCCTAGTTTTCCCAAGGACTACCCAATATTTCCCCTCTCCCAGAAATTTGACCCAGCATAGCAATTCACATTCAGCTTCCACTTCTACTTTACCACCACTCCCCACCAAAATGGGCTGACGATCACTTCTCCATTTCTTCTACTGCTGTCTTCCCCACCACCACCCTTCCCACCCCAACTCGAGCTTATTTAAAGAGTTCAATTACACAAAGCATTTCTATAATGGTGATATAATGGATGTTATTTGCTTTCAAAATGTATTATCTTTTGGAAATATTAGTCACCCTTAAATAGACAGAATAAACCATTTTGCCAAATTAGAGCAATAAAGATCTAATATATAACAATTTGGGAAAGTTTCTCTCAAACAGGCATTGTGCTGACTTAAAGGAAAGACTTGGGAATCACTCGTAAACCTATCTCTTCCCAGCATACTCAAAACCTACTGCTACTACTACTACTACTACATTATAATAAACAGCTATGCAAAAAAAAGGAGTGATCAGTGTTGGTATGGCAAATCCCAGAGTTTGGGCACCAGTTTTTTTTAATGCCTCCTTGGATTCCCCCCCCCCAAAAATCAGACCATAGGTATTTCCAGGGCTTGGCCCAATCTTAAATATATCAATTTCATTTCATTGTGCACTGTCTTTTTCTCTCTCCCCACTCCATCCCAAACAGTTAAATTTAGTTCCCATGGAACACAGGATCCATGGCTGCTGTCATGCATGCTTATGAAGTTAGGAGTCATGGGAATATATTTCCCATGGCTCCCAGTGTCCTTGGGTGATATAATACAGAATTGTACAGGGACCAGAGGTCTGTTGCAACATATCCTGGAGCTGATCTTGAATCAAAGAATCATAGAATTGTAGAGTTGCAAGAGATCCCAATGATAATCAAATCTAACTATGCACTGTTACTGTCTTTTTTCCATGCATCCACTCTGCTCTGTGGTCATTTGCTTCTGAATTCCAGTTTAACTAGATCCCTATTTGGGTATTTGGTAACCGTGGGTATGGAATATGTAAAGAGTACAGTCAGAGCATATGGCTCAACTGCCCCCAATAATTAATGCGGGGACAATGTTCCCCAGTCAATCCATCATCAGCTGTGTCTGAAGGGAGATGATTCAACAGATACAGGGTGATTTCTATGGGGTTGGGAACTGCGATTGGCCTACTTCTTGCCCCCATGTAGCAAACCCTGCGAGATGGAGCCAACCACATGCCAGTGGAGGGACACCGCCAGCAAGTGAGGCATTGCTGAGGTGGTAGGAATAGCCCCACACATTTCCACTCCACTAGATAAACATGTTCTAAACAAACAGCTGCTTCTGGCTTGGATCATAAAAATACTCGTTTTGCTTCATTTAAAGGAGAGTTGTTTCCAAAATTCAGTGGCATTGGCTAGCTTTCTATTGTATCCATCCATCTTTTCTACTCCTCCAACACACGGCTGTCACCCTAAGGCTCTGTGAGTTTAACAGCTGGATGATAGGCAAAAATTCATCAGGTCCTGGTTTTCCCCAGAGGCAACACTAGGAAAAATCAGCAAATACCTCCCTGTATTGTGTAGCTCTTTAAAAAACACATTGCTTTTGTCAGGGAGGAACCAGCATCAGACCTACATCCAATTAACTGGGCATTTAAAACATTGCAACCAGCAAAGAATACAGCTTCATCCTGATCAAAAATGTTGGTTGGGCTGATCCAGAAATAATACAGAGAAAAGTGATTAAGGCATGCATTCACCAAGTGTTAAAAAGTCCATCTGAACTACAGATTACTGTATGTCTGAGCTGATCCGGTCTCTAAGTCTTGACTAACGGTGATGAAAACTTTGTCATACACCAGGATATAGGTCCTCATTGCTAATCTCCTTGCTTTTTTGAACATTTCAATTTGAACAACAGGAGGAACTTTCTGACAGTAAGAGCTGTTTCACAGTGGAGCAGTCTCCCTTGGGAGGTTGTGGACTCTCCTTCCTTGGAGGTTTTTAAGCAGAGCTTGGGTGGTCATCTGTCATGAATGCTTTAGCTGAGATTCCTGCATTGCAGGGGGTTGGACTAGACCCTTGGGGTCTCTTCCAACTCTACAATTCTATGATCCCTAGAACTGAGTTTGTTTTTTTTCCACCACTGCCACACACTGGGTTCTAGTTACAGGTAGGTAGCCGTGTTGGTCTGAGTCGAAGCAAAATAAAAAAATTCCTTCAGTAGCACCTTAAAGACCAACTAAGTTTTTATTTTGGTATGAGCTTTCGTGTGCATGCATACTTCTTCAGATACAGTACACTGAAACAGAAGAGCCAGACCCTTATGTTTATTCAGAGGGTGGAGGGGGTGATGGGCTGATAGGAGTAGTAAACCTGTTGATGGCTGTTAACGACTGCTGATGACTGCAATAGGACCTATTGCAGGACCTATTGCAGTCATCAGCAGTCGTTAACAGCCATCAACAGGTTTACCACTCCTATCAGCCCATCACCCATTCCCACCCACCCCCACCACCCTCTGAATATACATAAGGGTCTGGCTCTTCTGTTTCAGTGTACTGTATCTGAAGAAGTGTGCATGCACACGAAAGCTCACACACTGGGTTGACATTGTTATCAAACTATCCATTTTTACCCAAAGGTCTTATTCCTGGTCCATCACTGGTTACAGGTAGGTAGCCGTGTTGGTCTGGATCGAAGTAAAATAAAAAAATTCCTTCAGTAGCACCTTAAAGACCAACTAAGTTTTTATTTTGGTATGAGCTTTCGTGTGCATGCACACTTCTTCAGATACCTTCAGGTATCTGAAGAAGTGTGCATGCACACGAAAGCTCATACCAAAATAAAAACTTAGTTGGTCTTTAAGGTGCTACTGAAGGAATTTTTTTATTTTACTCTGGTCCATCACTGTTGGTTCAGACCCCATGAGCATATATGCCGAATAGGGTGATGACTTTTTCATTTTTTTCTCTCAACAATTTCTCCAACAAATGGATGAACTTTTGCCTATTAATGACTAAAATGAGGTATATTCCATTGAAATATTTAAAAAGGTTACACACAAACCATTTTTAATTTTTTTGTTTGCCGTTTTACCATTTCATAAAATTGTATTAACAATTCTATATATATTTCGTATCAAATTTGGACACAACACCACATTCCACAATGGGGAGTGTTCTTAGCAACATAGGGTATACAAATGTCACACCTGTGCAAGGTAAAAGCCCCTTTTTGGGACCTCAAAACTCAGCCAGCAGACCCTGCCGGGCATGCTGGGAAGAACCTACAGGAGAGGTAGCAAAACACCATCCTCTAGCGGCATCTATACTGTTAAAGGTAAAGGGGCCCCTGACCATCAGGTCCAGTCGTGTCTGACTATGGGGTTGCGGCGCTCATCTCGCTCCATAGGCCGAGGGAGCCGGCGTTTGTCTGCAGACAGCTTCTGGGTCATGTGGCCAGCATGACAAAGCTGCTTTTGGCGAACCAGAGCAGCACACGGAAACGCCGTTTACTTTCCCGTCGGAGCGGTCCCTATTTATCTACTTGCACTTTGATGTGCTTTCGAACTGCTAGGTGGGCAGGAGCTGGGACCGAGCAACGGGAGCTCACCCCGTCGCAGGGATTTGAACCGCCGACCTTCTGATCAGCAAGCCCTAGACCAGCTAAAAAAAAAAATTCCTTGTGTGTTTGACGACCCTATATATTGTTGTATATATGTGACTCTAAAGCTTGGGTTCAATTTTATATCTGCTTACAGTGACTTCAAAAATGGTCAAAAAACTGATGAATAAATTTTTAAAAATCATTTTGTGTGTGATTTTTTTTATCAAATCTCTTTGAAAGTAAGATTTTATCTTCTAATCTTTAATGAAAGCTCATCAAATTATGATACAGGGAAATGAGGTTGTAAAAACGTCATCACCCTAATGCCGAATTAAGACTTTATCTTGCTCTGACATGCAATACTATTCTCACAATCCCTGAATGCTGGCCATGCTGGGCTGGAGCTGATGGGAGTCATAGTCCAACAATGTTTGCCAGTCAATCCTGTTGGTCACTCCTTCTCAGTTCTTTTTTTCTGGGGGTACACAAGGGTACACATACCCTTAAACATTTTGTGAATCTAAGTTTGGCCTCATTGAGGGGCGGTGTTTCAATATCAGTAAGAAAATGAACATTTTTTTAAAAATAGAAAAAAAGCACTACTCCTGCTGTAGATGGTTTGTCTTATCCAGAGAATGCTCTTTGGCTCCCCTTCCCACAAACGCCTACCAATGACTTTAACTTTCAAGGCAGGTGTTTGGAGGTTCCTATCCTTGTACTCATTACAGTTAAGTGGCATCTGTGCCACAAGAAACATACCTCTGTAGTGATCAGAAGTACTCTCTCCCCCAAAAAGCAAATGACAGAGAACAGATGCAGAGTGATAATATAAAATGATAGATTGGGGCCTTGAGATTCCTGTCTGAGGACCTGCATTGTTGAAGGTGAGGCAGAAAAGCTTTTTGACCCTGCCCCCCGACTGAGCCACAGAGTCACAAAGGCATCTCCAGAGTCTCCCCAACACCCCACAACTTCCTTGTTTGACTGAACACCAGGAAGGAAGGGAGAATGTTATATGAAAGTCTGGCTAGGGTGGAGTATGTGTGAGAGAGAGGAGTGAGTGTGTGCAGCTTTGCCAATTATTTTTCTTCTTCTGACTCCCCCCCCCATGTAGATATTCCTTTCGGCGGTTCTATTTCTCTGGTGCCTATAAAAATAACTTTAATGATGGAATTTAACATAATCAGAGGCTGTCTAATTTATGCCTCTGACGCCTGTTTGCAGACAGATGTAATTCCGCTCAGAGTTGTAACATTACAGTTAGTAATGACTCTGGCTGACTGCTGTTTCTTTTTTTGGGGGGGGGAATTTGAAATTTATTTAACAGCTGACTGAGCAATGACCCCATATAATATTGCTATAAACAAAGTACACACACACACACACACACCACTCCCTACCCCCCAAACCTAAAAAAAATATTAATCTGTCTTTAAAAGACTTGGGTGCAATAAATATGGGGTTAAATGAGCAGGATTTGCTGCATTATGCTCATGACCTCAGAAAAAAAGGTTGGACACATTCTTGGAAGGTGTGTCTATTAGCAGCTATGAGCCATCATTGAGCATATGTTATAAGTTTGAGTTTTGAATAACAGAGCTCACTACATGCCACTGACACTAAAAGCGTGAGAAAGAACCTTAGAGTAACAGAAACATCAGGCCCTTTACCCAGGAGTTTGTGTTGTAGTATGAAGAGACATATACTCCTCGTGCCAGTCAGCATAGGTAGACAATACGGAGCAAGATGGACCAATGACCTGATTCGGTTTAAGGCAATTTCCTAGGTTCATCTCTAGACTTAGGCAACTGCTCTTCTGTTGCTATGGACCCCTTTTTCTGGTGCTCCTTATGAGCACTGGGCAGCCACCATTGCAGTGACCCACAATGCGTCAGAGTAACACTACATCACTCCTGGTCCTTGCGTATAACTAACTGATCTCTGCGGTGTTAAGGGTCATCTATCTCCATGGGACTGTGGACCACTGATGCCTGTGGAAGTGCGGGCCGCTGATCTGCAGGTCACTACAGGCCACTGTTCTCTAAGCCAATGTGGGCAGTTAAAATGATCAATGCCCAGTGTTCACCACCCTCATCCTTTGGTAAGTCTACTCATCTGCACCTGTGATGGGTGAAAATAGAAAGGAGGGAGAGGAGAAGGCAGGAAGGTGCTTTCTACTGACGTGGAAGGGCCAACAGCATGAGGTGCCACCAGACACCTCCACCCATGGGCCACCTCCATCCATGGAGATGGCTTTTTAAACTCACTTGATTCCATTTGGCGAGTCATGATCTCTCCACCACCACCAAGTATCTATAGCAACAAATATATGACCCCTCTTTGGGAGTGGAAAATCCCATGTATTCATTGTACCCCTAAGCCATGCTCAGCCCAACACTTTTACCTACGTTGAAGAGTGCACTTAGCTATGATAAAAAAGAATGGAAATAAAAGCACTCCCAGGGCAGAACAGAATCTTTAAACAAACAAACAAACACCCCCTCTTCCATCACTTCCATTGAAGCGTTAACGTATAAGAGGAACTTTATTTTACCCTCTCAAAGGAAGTGATCAGAGCTGAGTTTTTGATTAGGGTGGTTCTTCTAGGTGTGTGTGTGTGTGTGTGTGTGTGTGTGTGAGAGAGAGTGAAAGAAGTAAGGATGGTGAACAGTCATAACCTTCGATCCTCACTTTATATTATTTATTTTTATGGACCTGTATTTGAAGTTTATGGGAGAGGTATAGCCCACCTGACTACGCTGCCTTTGCTTTTGACAGCCATCTTCATGATTATTTGCTGTTTCTCCTATTAATCTTCAAATGGAACTATCTCAATTTCAATGATACCATTCAGCTGGCTTTGAGAAATAATGGGAAGAAATGGTCCCAAGGTTTTCTTGCACTGCTCTCCTCTATAAATCTTCAAACTTTTAGAGTTCCTAATCTACTGCTCAGATATATTTGGGCCTTTGCACCACATCTAGGACTCCCCCAACAATCGTTAGCAAGCAGACTACTCAGTTATTTCTTCCTGTAAATTCAGTCTTGCTATATCAGCTAGTTTATACCAAATTTATTTTTATTTTATCTCCAATATTCATCTTTGGAAGTGGAGTAATTTCAGTGATTGCTCTGATAGATGCAAGTAATCTGCAATACTTGCTTAAAGAAATACATTTTATTACCTTACCTCAAGTCAACCCAGTTGCAACATATTCTAAAACTCGAGAACTTTTTTTTTTGTATAGGATTACTTATAAACATGGTAAATGAATTAGTGCTGGGCTGAAATCTGCCATCAATTTTCTTGAAAAAAATAGTCTCCTAGGAAAGAGGCTCCTGTTTTTCTGGCTCAATTCTTAGAGAGAACTTTCAAATGTTGGTAGGTATGGGGGTTTGAGGTTACCTTATTGTTGTTAGCTGGACAAGGGTGATGTTCATTAGGGTCTTGCATAATATCTATCTGAAGGCTGGAACATAGGCCGATTCAGGCCTATTTGGGTCAAGCCGGGATTTGGCTGGATCGGATGGAGGCAGCCACAGATGCAATGGTTTGCTTCTCAGTCAGTGAACCAACAAATTGTACGATAATATTCATTCTAGAATATTACAATAATAATAATAATAATAATATTTAAATTCCTTCCAGTAGCACCTTAGAGACCATCTGTCACGGTCCGGTCGGCGGGTGTCAGGACCAGAGGCAAGATGGAGATGCAGAAGCAGGAACAGGTGCAGGGCTGAGGGTCCAGTAGCAGGCAGTCACAGGGTCAAGGAGCAAGGCAGAGACGAAGGTCCAAGAAGCAAGAATCAAGGCGTCGGCAAGGCAAGGGTCCACGGAGCAAGGATCAAGAGGCCAGATGCAACCAGGCACGGATAGCGTTGCTGTGGCAAAGAGCTGAAGGGAAAATGCTGGGCTTTTTATCCCTCCCAGCTCCTGCCACCAGGTGCAGTGAGATAACAAGTGGCCTCACCTGAGAGACTACTCCTTGCCTCTCCAGCACAAGCTGAGGTCTCCACCTGTGTGGCCACGCCTTGCTTCTCCAGCACAAGCTGAGGCATGCCCCAGTCCTGCAAAGCACTACAGGCCCCAGAGCCTGACTCCTGCTCATACTCCTGACACCATCTAAGTTTGTCATTGGTATGAGCTTTCGTGTGCATGCACACTTCTTAAGTGGTATGAGCTTAACCGCATGCACATGAAAGCTCATACCAATGACAAATTTGGATGGTCTCTAAGGTGCTACTGGAAGGAATTTATTTATTTTATTTCGACTACGTCAGACCAACACGGCTACCTGCCTGTAACTAATAATATTTAAATATATTCTACACAAAACATTGTAGATCTATTTGTCTGCAGTTTGGCAGGTTTCTTACTCAGGAGAATTTCTCATTTCTGCATTTTTAAGACCATTTTTTCAAACCTATTTCCCTGTAATTTGGCAGGGCATGTTTGCCCTGGTGATTCCTGAAAATTTCATCCACTTCTGCAAAAGAGGCAAAATTACACTCATATTTCTGCCTTCTTAACAGTGACTGGAGAAAACAAAGTGGACTCGAGACAGACCTCGCACTAAATCAGGCATTCTACAAAGAGCTCTGAACCTCACTGAGTGGTGGAATCCTTGTGAGAGGATGACATAGAGGTGGGCTGCAGTGGTGCCAGAGGGGGTGCCAAGGCTGGAAGTGAAGCTGACATGGGGGCCAGGGATGAAATGGGTCTAGTGCACCTGGGTGACATTAGAGGGCACAGAGTGGAGTGCTGGTGGGATACACTGCTGGGCCCCTCCCCATGATCTGACTCCACCTTTGTAACTCCTTCCTGGGGTGACTCCCTTTCAAGGCCCTCATGCAGCCTGTCATAACCCACTGGATCTATCAGCAGGCAGCTCCTCCAACTGTCCCCTGTCTTGCTGTCTCCTCAGAACCCATGACAGCTCAGGAGCCCAGGTAGCATTGTGTGAATACAGCACCATTCCAGGGAATGCTGCTGCTCTCAATGCCTGTCTTCAAAGAACCACAAGCTGCCCCAAGCGCAAATGGGGCTTTAAATAATAGTGTGAAAAGAATAGATTGTATCTAACTTCTATTCAGAGCAGACTCACTGAATAGTTAGTCATGTCCATTGCTTTCAATGGACTTGCTCTGAGTTAGCATTGGATCTGGCCCAACATTTTCCTTTTCCTTTTTTCTAAAATAAAACTTTAGAAAAGCTCTGTTTGTGCTTAGAAATACACAGGACATTTGGACTACAGAGCAAAGCAAAGATCCAGTGGCTACCTCATATGTACAGAACAGCACTGTTTATACATTTGTATCCATATACGTAAATTATTGTATGCATATTTTATGTAACTCTATGCTCCATTTTTTTTTTATCCTCTTAGCTGGTGAAGTTAAATGATCCCCAGCACCACCACCCCATGAGTTGGTGGCAGAGGGGAGATTTCAGCCAGGGATCTGGTGGTTTTGCAGCTCAGCCTCTGAGGCATTATGCTTCCATTGTTCTCCTGTGTGCCCTTTCCTACTCCAGGCTGGCAAGCTTTTCTTACAGCTAGGAAAAGCATTTCTCTATTGTACTGCACTCAGCAGGAAGACAGGCTTCATAAAACCCCAGGGGGGTGAGCGACCAGAAACAGACGAACAAATCAGACATAGATTTGACTGCGGTGGAAGTATTGTATTCTCAAGTCAGCAGTTTCAGGACTCAGGCTTTTGTAGGTAGCTCAGGGGCTTGCACGAACACAATGGAAGAAAATTACATTAAAACTGTGTGCCGAGCTAATAAATCATACAGTAGCCTTGTAGAAAACGATGCCTCCAGAAAGATCTGTCTGCTCCTGAATGAAAATAGATTAAAGCTTTCTTAGGAATCCCAGGGTTTGGCTTATTTGCTCCTTGCGCCCACAGCAAAGTCTTCTTAATTTTCAGGCCCTTTTTGTGGAATTAATAAGGGCAGCTTGGCCAATAGGGAAAGCATCAGCGTGTGACAAATGGGGCCAATAGTGACTAGGGATGTAAGCGGGCATCATTTTCCATTCCGCCCTGTATTTGTCACATGCAACGCTGTTTCTGTACCACTGCACTGCACCTTCCACCAGAAAGCTACGCTATTTGTCTCGCAGCTCACTGTGGATAAATTATGTAACTTACATAACTTATGTAATTGTGCATATTACGTAAACTGAACAAGTTATGTTGCCATTAGGCTGTTCTGCTACCGCCCCTCATTTCAAGGCAAAGGAAACACCATGTGAATGGAGAAATAAGCATGGAATAAATGTGATAAACATGATCAACTACATATCACTTTGTTGAAAGCAACAACAGTGAATACTGATTGTGATTACAAGATTCATTTCTGCTCCTCTCCAGTCATAGCTGCCAAGTCTCCCGTTTCCCCCGGGAAACCCCCATTTTTACTTACCTTTTCCTGGTGGTCCCCCGTATCACTTCGTCTCCCGTTTTTCTCCATTATTTTCTCCTGCCGGTGGCCATTTTTTTTCTTTCTGATTTGCCCTTCTATGGGCACAAAAAATGGCTGCCGGCGGCTTCAAAAGTTGCATCTACGCATGACCGGAAGTGTGTAGCTACAACTTCCGGTGTCGGCCATTTTGGTGCCCATAGATGGGCGGGGCGACACCGGAAGTTGCGTCAACGCACTTCCGGTCATGCGTAGAAGCTACTTTTGAAGCCAGCGGTGGCCATTTTTGGTGCCCATAGAAGGGCAAAGCGACACCGAAAGTTACGTCAACGCAACTTTCGGTGTCACACGGCTGCCGGTCCCGGATTCTGCAGTCTGGGACTTGGAAGGTAAGTCTCCAGTTCTGATAAGCATATGGGCTGGAGAAGGTGCTCCTTCCTCCCCTCTCCTTCCTGTCCATGCCGGAGCCAAGCTACTAAGGCACCCTCTTCCATTTCCTTTATGTTTATGTGGGCCATGTGGAATGTGGAAATAGCAGTGGTCTTCTCAAAAGGTTTGGCTTTCAAGGACTTCTACTTTCAAGGACTTCTACCTGATATGCCATGGAGCACCTCTGGGAGTTCGAGGAGGAAAGACAGGAAGGATATATCCTCCTGCTCTCCCTGTTGCTGCTATGACTGCCTTAGAATCATAGAATCGTAGAGTTGGAAGGGACCCAAGTGTCAGCTAGTCCAACCCCCTGCAGTGCAGGAATCTCAGCTAAAGCATCATCCCTTGCTTTAAGGCAAACCATTGGCCTGATGCCGAAAATTCTTCATAGGTTCCTAATGACACTCAGTAAAATTTCCTAAAAATTGAGCAGTGTAAAAAAACAGAGAATTAAGAAGATAGAGAAAGGTATGTGTGTACGTGCATATTGAACTGACACAGCAACACCATTGGGCAAAATGGAAACATGCAAATGTTAGAACATAAGAAGAGCATGTTGGATCAGACAATGGGGGCCCTTCTAGTCCAGCTTCCTGTTCTCACAGTGGCCAACCAGATGCCCACAATCAGGACCTGAGCAATAGTGCTCTCCCTACCTGTGGTTCCAGCAACTGGTATTCAGAGGCAGTCTGCCTCCAACAATGGAGGTAAAGCATAGCCATCATGGTGAGCAGCCTGTTGTAGCCTTATCCTCCATCAATTTGTCTAATCCTCTTTTGAAGTCATCCAAATTGGTGGCCATCAACACCTCTTGCAGGCGTGAATTCCATAGTTTAACTCTGTGCTATGTGAAGAAGTGACAATTTGCCAGTTAATAAATGGCCAGGAGGGTCTCCTCAGAAGACCTTAAACATTGGCTCGGTCTGTACTGGAGGATGCACACAAACACATGCAGGGGAAAAGAAAATGAATACTGAAAGCAAACCCTCAAATAAGAACAAACCCACCCAATATATTATCCAACTCGACACAGAGCAGAAGAGTCCCTAGGCTTTTGAGCCGTTTAATTATCTGAGCTGGTCTGGGTGACATTTGCTTCCAAACACCTGATTAAGTATCACAACACAGCTCTCATTTTTCAGGGGCAACAAATGCTTTCAGGGCAAAGATCAGATTAGCGGTGATGTCTACATACATTTCCCTATCTAGAAGTCAACTTGCATAAATGACAAGCAAGAGCAATATATTCCTGATAAAAGGGAGAAATGAATGGTTTACATCTTCCTCCAGATTTTTATTGTGCTATGTGTGACAATCTGCATGGTTTGTCAGCCTCCAGGATGGCAAGAACAAGCCATTCAGGATGGCAGCAAAGCTTAGGCCTATGGTTTGAAGGCATGTGATGTAGTCCACTTGCTAAAGCTAAGCAAATTTGAGTCTGATAATTGCCTGTACGGAAGACCACCTGGGATGGCACCCATATGGATACTGCCTTGAGATCCATATTGAAAGAAAGGCAGGATATAAACATAACACGAGGAAACAAAAAATAAACAGTCTGTGCCTGACTGTTCCTTTTACAAATATGTAATAATTCCCACTACCATCAAGTCAACAAAAACAATATAGTATCTAAAGGCAGCTTAATAACAATAGGTCGAGCAAGAGTTGCTGATTGGTGGAGACTAAATGAAGGTAGCTTCTTTCTGACTTTTGTACAGTGCTTCAAGGGACAAGCAAATCTGTCAGATTCAGTTCCCCAAAGTTTTTCATATCCCCCACTCTTAAATTCTGTTCTCCACATTTCCTAATCAGTTTGTGTTTAGAAAAGCCCTCATGAAAATTCATTGGCATTTTTCATGTCCATTTATTGTGCACATTTTGCACATTTTCTTAATTTACATATTTTTGTAAAATGTATTTCCCCAACATAATGCATTTTGTATGCTATTTTTACAAATACATGCATTCCTATGCACACATTACCCCAGTGTATGCTTTTTTGTTGACATTACGTTGCTGGAGAACTGCAAAATTAGGAGAAGTGGAAATTTCAAAGGATTGTTGTGTTTCGGTTCACTTCTTATTTCATAAAGTGTGAATTAGGTAAGTTTGCCTTTATATGTGAATAGAATGGAATTTCTCCCCCATCCTAGATGTTACACACACAGCAGAAGCCTAATAATGTCTTCTCAATCACACCCAAGAAGCACAAAGCACAAATAAGGTTTTTTAAATCTAATTTTTAAATTCCGAAACTGCATAGAAATTCTCTCTCTCTCTCTCTCTCTCTCTCTCTCTCTCTCTCTCTCTCTCTCTCTCTCTCTCTCTGTGTGTGTGTGTGTGTGTGTGTGTGTTAAAGGCCAGGAAAATTCAGGAGAAAAATAGCAGGAAGGAAAGAACTAGGATGGGAGAATGAAGCAGACATGGGAAGAGCCAGGGGCCACAAAAAATGAGGTTGGGGCCTCATGTGGTCGCCATGCTGTAGGTTTCCTCACCTGTGATTTATAGAATAGTGCCTAGACTGGCCTTGCCCTGAGGCCAATGTCCACCATGAAAAAGTACCATCTATCTCCATTTCCCAAAGGAAGACCAACAATCACATCTATATTTCTTTCTACTTTCCCCATTCATCCTTACTGGGCCTTCCATGGATGAATAGAGTTGGTTAGTAATTCAGAGGAGTATTGATTGCTGTATATTAAATCAAGCATGAGTCAACTTTTGACCTTCAGCTTCTCCTTTCAGCATGGCAGGGTGAGTTCTACTGCAAAGACTCAAAACAGACTTGATGATGGAATAATGCTGCTCTGCCCTTCTCTAGGGAAAAGGGTCCAATTCTCTCTTATTTCTGTCCAACAGCTCCTGGCCTGCCTCAGTCCACCAGGAAAAGTTCATTATTCCAGCAGGAAGTGACTCCTGACAAAGCCTTGAGAGCTCCAGGCACTGCCATAAAAACAGATTAAAAGGCAATCGAAAAACATTCAGGAAGACACTTTTAGAAATGAACTGACTCCTGCAACTGGGGTGGGGTCCTGGTTAATGGGAGAGGGGAGGACATATATTTGCACACGCTGTGGCCATCAGGGTTCTTAAACAGACTGCATGATCCCATTGAAATTGGGAAGGCAGGGAGTCCAACAGTAGGTGGCACCAAACCCATTGACAGGCAGGGCCAACTACCCCAATCTGCCTCCTCCCTGCTGAGTCCTAGAAGGGCAGCACTGAGTTTGATTAAGCTGACAGCCAGGGCCACCCTATGGACTGCTTATAAATAAGAAGAAAGGCAGGTAGGGGTTAGCTGATAGCGGACTGCAGTTGGTGGGGGCACTGGCCCATTTGCCCATTGACCAGTCTCCACTGCCACATGGAAAGTGGGACTGGAGTCCAAATCAATGGGTATTTTAGACTACAGGTCACCACAGAACACCAAATGATTCTGGTCTCTCCTGGACTCCAAACACGTGGACTTCAAATAGGGAAATGACAAACTGCCTTTGAGGCAATATAACTGTGGGGGGGGGAATTGCTAATTGTATTATTGAGCTAGATCTGATCCTATAGTTTGCATTGCTTGCATTGTATGAATTCTGACTGTGTGGCTTAGCCCCATATTCCTGGGATGCTTTTTCCCCTAAAATGTGTTTCTCTTTGCCTCTATGCCTCTGTGTCAAAGTGTAATGAAAGCATTCAACAGCTAAACAGGATGGCCTTGCCAGAAAGCACAAGGAGCATCAGGAGATGCTCAAGGTCTACGCCAGGAGATGACGCAAATATCAGGCACACTCAAGGCTGCTTTAGGCAGGCACCGGGATAGCTTTGTTGAGTCAGCATGTTTATTATGCACAGGACCGGACATGGATCTTCCTTATATGTACTTGTGACCCCCTTTGTGTTTATGAGAAGGACCGGACAGAGTGCGTGCGCACTCTTACAGAGGGGGAGGAAGGAGCCCAAAGAAGTGTATAAGAATCTTTGCAAATGTGTGTTTCTTTACTCCTGTCGTGAGCTTGACCACCAGGAGTCTCTTAAATTTAAGAATTAAATTCTTTCTCTGGAACTCAACCCCGGTGTCGGTATCTTTGTCCTTGCCTGGGCGCAACTTAAGGACCCTTATCAGCAATAAGGCTACATAACAAGAGGCACAAATGTATCCTGTATTTAAAAGGACCTTCAATGGTGTGTGAGGTCCTAATCTGTTGAACTGCCTATTTCCAATCCCCTGGCAATGTGGGGTGGGGCAGGGGCAAATGGGGGTGGGGTGGGTGCTGGTGGAGCAATAGCCCCTGGTGTATTTTTCTAGGGGGTGCTTCTCCCGCCGCCCTGACAGCCCTGCACCATTTTGCAAGGCTGGGATCTGATTTGAATTATTCACTGGGTGGCCCAGGGCTGGCAGGGTGGCATGAGAAGGACGCAACAGCCACACCCTCTTCAATCCCAGCCTAACCCTTTGCAAAGGGCGAGGCTGGGATCGAAGGGTGCATGACTGTTGCCATCAAAGTGGGATCAAAGGCTGGGATCAAAGTGGCTCAGGGCTCCAGCAGTGTGGGGGGCAAGGGCTGGGCTGCCACAACAGGCTCCAGTCACCCTCCGTGTCCCGCCCCCCCCCAGCACATGTAATGTAATGAAAATTGCTTAGAGTTACCTTTGTAAGATAGCAATTAGCAAATACAATTGATGACAACTACGAGGAAATTACAGAAGTGCAGGGACAATGTGCATTATATGCTGAATTTTATTTTGTACTGTGGATTTAATTTGCTTTTTTTCTGTTCACTGCCCTGGGCTCTTATGAGAGAACAGGTGGGGTATAAGGATAAAATATCTGTCCTGTATGGAATCATATCATTGGTCTTTGCAGCTCAGCACTGTTCACGTTTATTTACGGTGACTCTCTCGGGCTTCAGATGATACACTCCCAATCCCAGCCCTATCTCAAGATGCTGCTGTTTGAAACTAGATCCTTCTGCATCTTTCTACCACTGAACTACCTTTCCTCCACCACCACCAGCATCACCAACGTTCTATTCTACTAATTTCAATGGAAGAGAGTTAAACACATATTTTAGCAATTCTTCCATTAAAATCAAAAAGAATAAAGTCTGTCGGGCTCTATGGAACTCAATAACTCTTCCTTCTGAGTAAACATGTGTCAGATTGACTGTACATCAGCCTACCAGTGATTCCTTCCTAATGCAACCTTCTGTCTTATTGCCACCAACAGGCATCTGAAGGCTGACAGATCACATGTGCAAAATGCTTTATGTAAATAACATACAGAAATATTTTTTAAAAGGTATAACACACCCTGCCGTTTCCACTCCACAAATCTCTCCAGATTTAGCAATTCCTATTTTTAGTTGCAAAAAACCCCCAGGTTTTTAGAATACCACTTGTATCCCAGACGTCTCAAACACATCTTTTTCTCTCTTGAAGACAGTTTTCTAATTACAGATACATGCCGGGAGACAATATTTGAATTTGGTTAATTTATAAGTTACCTTGAAGGAAGGTTTTCCCCAGTGAATTTAAGAGATTTTCTAAAATTCCATGTTTCACCCACAGCTGTCAAGCAAGTAATTTTGCCACCGAAGGATCTCCATCATGTGCAATGCTAGTCCATGGAAACAAAAAATGGGGGACAACGATCCCATCATTAAAAAGACAGCAGAAGTGGTGACTGATGTCCATTGGCACCGGTAGAGTGGAAGATAGGAAGACCAACAGTCGGGGTGGAACATGACAGGATGCTCCATCCTCTGGACTGGTTGTAAGTAAGAAGGCAGGCAGCCAGGAGTTAGCTGAGTGCAAACTAAAGTTGGTGGAGCACTGTTCCAGTCGCGCTAATGGACCAGCCTCCACTGGAAATGCTAGGAGCACAGGAACATCAATGGCTACTACACCACTAACTAGTTCTACCGCACAGTTGGAGGCAGTATGTCTCTGTATGTCAATTGCTGGGAGTCACAAAAGAGGAGAGTTCTATTGCTCTCAGGTCCTGCTTGAGATTTTCCCATAGGCATCTGGTTGGCCACTGAGAGAACAGGATGTTGGACTAGATGGGCCATTGGGCTGTTTTTATGTTCTTATTAAATGGTGATGTGCAAATAGATGAATGAGCCCTACCGTGTTAATCATCCACAGAGAATCCTTCCAGACACACAGTTGTCAGGCTTCGGGGAATCGGCTTCCTCCCCCCCAGGGCAGTAGATAAGAAAATCAAACGAAAGGAACGTCTTACCAGTTAGAAACTTTAATAATCACAGTGAGAGAACAAAGAACACATCTCCTAGAAATGGCGGTGCTCCCAAATAAAAAACACACTCCCTTCCGATCCTATTAATCTACATCACTCCCATGTTTTGTAACCTGAGTTTGTACCCTCTGCACTTTCTGATCTGAGACTTTCTGAGCTCTTCGTGACCTTGGGGAGATCGGAAGAATGCTGTCCCATGACTGTGAATCTGTTAACTCTCTCTCTTCCTGTGTTTCTTCTCCTACCTGTTCCCTATCCAGTATTTCCCAGCTTCTGCCTTCTGAACTAGGCCCCTCTGCAAACCACTGTTCCAAATCTATAATGTCCTCCTGCTCCTGGGAAGATCCAGAAGCAGGAGCAGGAGCAGGAGGAGGGGGAAGGGGAGGGGTGACTCCCACCATTCCTCCTCAGTGCAGCCCTCCTCTGCATGGCCCCTGACAACAGTTAAGGGAGGGTTGCAGCTCAGTAACAGAGCAACTGCTTTGCATGCACATTCTATCCACAACATCCCCAGTTAGGGCTGAGTAGGACTTCCTGCCTGCAATCCTGGAAAGTGGTTGTCAATCAGTGTTGACAATACCAGGCTAGATAGAACAATGATCTGACTCAGTGTAAGGCACTTTTCCATGTTCCTTCCTATGAGAGAGAAATAGAGCCAGAATATACACCCCTTTTTGTTTTCCTAGTGATGGGCAATCTGATTCAGTTTCAGTGATATACACATTTTGTAGACACTTTTTTCATTTTGTACACACTTTTTCCACTGCAAAAGAGAAGTGTGACTTTTGAAGTAAATCTGTGTTTAAGTTTGTTTATCGCCCCACTCCCGCCCCTGGTAGTGCTAATCAGGTATTAGTAAGGTTGACATTAAAATGCAAGCAGAACTGAATTTCTCTCTCATTCCCAATGCACTTGGGCAAAACCCCTAACAGCCTGATTCTATGGATGTTAACTCAGAAGTAAGTCCCATAAGCCAAGAGCAAAAGGTGATTAAGACCTTGCTATGTTCAGCCACTAATGACTTAGCTTTCTTTTCAAAGAAGATAGTATTTGAACACAGCAAAAAAAGGCTAGATCAGCATCAGAGACCCACCCCAATCCCTCGCCATAGTTCCTGCAAGCTGTTTGGAGTTTAAGCCATGTAAGAAACGTTATAAGAATGCATGGTCGATTCGTCATTCTTCTGCTGTAAGATTGGTTAATTCCACTGACAATAACTTATTCCAGATGAGACAGACTTGCTAGAAACACTAAGAGAGATCAATACTAAAAATACATTAGATCTGAGTTAAGGCTTTTGACTTTCTTTCTTTCTTTCTTTCTTTCTTTCTTTCTTTCTTTCTTTCTTTCTTTCTTTCTTTCTTTCTGAGGCTTTGCAGGCCAAACAATGGTGACTCAAGTAATTTAGTCACTTACCATTAATATGGTGCAGTCCTCAAGGACGCCCTCTTTTGTGCAGCCTCATTGAAGTGGGTGAAAAATGCTTGCTCGACTCCATGCTTTTCGAAGGAGCGGGTTGCATCAATGCCCCACTTCATCTGGCATTCTGTTCTCATGAGCAGAACATGAAAATTATGGCCTTTGCCATCATGACTCATGGGCATTGTTACAGCTTTCCTACCCTGTAAATTTTGTCTAATGCCCTTTTGAAACTCATCTAAGCCAGTGACTGGCTTATGGCAAGGATAGGGGAGCATTTTAGCTCCAGGGCCACATTGCCTCCTGAACAGTCTTCTGGGGGCCATGTACCAGTGGTAGGTGGACCAGACATTACAAATGACAGAGTGACAAATGTGGCTTTGTCCAGTAACCTGCATTCCAACTCCAGATAAGTCATGCATTTCTAAACACACACCTGCCCTCCATCTTCCATCCAGGCAAGCCAGAGGCATTCTCACAATTCAAAGGCACATTGCAGCCACACAAAAGTACACTAAGGCCGCATTCAAACCATACATTGAAGGCACTATGATGCCACTTTTAAAAGTCATGGCTTCCCCCAAAGCATCCTGGGAACTGTAGTTTGTTAAGGGTGCCAAGAGTTGTTAAGAAGTCCCTATTCCCCACAAAGAGCTATAATTTTCAGACTTTCCTGGAAAAAAAATATGATTAATTGTTTAACCATCCTGAGAGCTGGTCTGGTAAGGGAAGTGTTCTGTGGGTGAAGTATAGCCTCAGAATTGTCCTGTAGGCTGGAGAGTGACAAGCATTTACCCTTCAGGTCTGAGGTCCTTCATCCATGTCTTGTAGCAACACATTCTCTAAGAATGTATCTGAAGAAGTATGCATGCACACGAAAGCTCATACCAAAATATAAACTTAGTTGGTCTTTAAGGTGCTACTGAAGGAATTTTTTATTTTGATTCTCTAAGAGCGTAATCCTGTGGTCCCTTAGGGAGTGTTCTAACAGATGTCCAACATTGCAGGCTTCACTTTCAATAGGTAGGGAAAGAGGAAGTCTGCCCTTAGTGACTTCTTTGTTGTGGCCATGGGACCTCCTGTGATTTGTCCTTTGCTCTTGTTAGGGAGGAAAAATGGGACACACCTGAAGTGGATATGCAGGTTGCCAGCAAACTCACAAAAAAAACACTTGAGAGGCATATTAAGTGGTGAAATGGCCCTCAAACCTAAAAAATATCAACAGGAATCAGGCAATAAAATAAAGCACTTAAAAACAAAAGAACTGCAATATTCATTAAATATAACATTAGAAGTTATGCAAAACCAATCAATTAAGTAATAAAAGCCCAGACGGCTAAAGAAGGGATACATCTCTTCTATCTCCTGGACACTTTTACAGCCACAAACTGTGGCCACAGAGCCAAGGGTTGGAGGTAAATTCTCTCTCCTCATTAAGTGAGCCTTTGGTATGTGAACCTGACACCTGCACCCTGAAACCACTCTCCACCGTTTGCCAAGGTGCTCACAACAAGTCTAAAGGTCGTCCCCAAGGACCCTCCCCCCAAACCAAAGGCAGTGGAAAGTTAGGAAAAGTGGCCTTTACCCCAATCCTTCCTCTGGTGTTTATTTCTCTACTTCCCTCACCTGCCTGAATTAAATGCCAATCAAACCAAATACTGACCCACGTCACTTCAAAAAGCCGAAGAAAATCACCCAACAAGGTGGAGTAGGAAAAACAGAAGGCTCCCAAAGGCCAATCAAGGACTCAACCACTCCTCCCCCCCCCAAAAAAAAATCTTCTCAGCCCTATAAAAGGTGACTAGCAAACCCAACAATATAAAGAGAGGAAAGGAAAAGTGGGAGGGAAGGGGCTGAAATGAAGAAGAAGAAGAAGAAGAAGAAGAAGAAGAAGAAGAAGAAGAAGAAGAAGAAGAAGAAGAAGAAGAAGAAGAAGAATTGGATTGGAGCAGGCGCTGGCGCTGGCTAAAAAAGCCATGGACTAGCCCCTTCCCCACTGGGCTTGGAAACCCTATTTCTCTCGCTCTTAACTCCACCCATGGGAGAAACAACTCAAGGCTTCTCAGAGGGAAACTCAAGCGTAGGAGCCACATTCCCCTAACAAAACCCTAGAGATGGCATGCTTGTTTTCTAGCAACCATAACTCCCATCTTCTAGCCTGGCCAATGGGAGACCAATAATGATTTCTAAAAGTGCACGTATAAAAACGAACTGACACATGCAAATTGTATGCAGATTTGTGCCTTCTTTTGTTCTCCCTCCCTCCCTCCCTCCCTCCCTCCCTCCCTCCCTCCTCCTCCTTTTTGGTGCTGCAGAAATGGCCAAGCTAAAATCTGCTTGTATTCACAGGACACTCAGCTGCAAGCGACAGATTTCCCTTTTACAAAACTTCCGTTATCACTATCACTGAAGCAGGAAAACAGAGTTAAAGGGGGGAAAAACGCAACAGAAAGTCTGGATCACCCACTCTGTGCCAGGATGATAAGTGAGGAGCAAGATTTAGGCCTGTTTAATCCAAGATTTTTAGGTTGCCTAGCAACAGGGAAATGGCTTGCATGAGAGCTCATCACCAGAGTTGTTTTAATATTTACTTTGTCCGTATCCAGTGCACAGTAAGCACTTGCCGAGTGAAAATAATAATAATAATAATAGAATGCTGGAAAAGTCAGAGAAAGTCTCCCAAGAAAAGTTGCTAATTGCATTGAAATGCTTTTGACTGCCCTTGAGGTTCTTAGATTTTTCTTCTTCAGCTGATCAAGATTTTGTAAATTTTCCTCAAGTTTCACCTTGTGCAAAATTCATAGACAATGTAAAGATAAGATGAGACTCCACAACAAATTATTTCTATTTTTTTTTAACCTTCAGCTTCCCTTAAGATTTCTATAGTCCACAGATTCAGTACCAAACGTTCCTCAGTACCAAATAAAAACAAACAACTCCATAGAATACTGAAATAGAAAGTTGACATACAAGGAGAGAGCTAGTCTAGTAGTTTAAAGCCCTAAACAGCCTCGGTCCAATATACTTGAAGGAGCGTCTCCACCTCCATCGTTCTGCCCAGACACTGAGGTCCAGTGCCGAGGGCCTTCTGGCAGTTCCCTCGCTGCGAGAAGCCAAGTTACAGGGAACCAGGCAGACGGCCTTCTTGGTAGTGGCACCCGCCCTGTGGAACGCCCTCCCATCAGATGTCAAAAAGAAAAAAATAACTACCAGACTTTTAGAGGACATCTGAAGGCAGCCCTGTTTAGGGAAGCTTTTAATCTTTAAGGCATTAGTGTATTCTAATATTTCTGTTGGAAGCCACCCAGAGTGGGAGGGGAAACCCAGCCAGATGGGCGGGGTATAAATAATAATATATTATTATTATTGTTTATTATTATTATTATTATTATTATTATTATTATTATTATTATTTAGAAACTTGACATGCTAGTTTTCTGAGTGCAGGGCCTTATCCAATAAGGTAGTATGGAGGGGCAATTAATCACAATGAATACCCACCAACGGTCTAAATTGGTGTAAATCATGACACAAGTTGACTTCCTCATCTACTCTTTGATAAGTCTAGGTCTGTTAAGTCAGGCACTGTACAATATAAGGTTCCCCCCTTTTGAAAGTACCATATTTACTCGAACCTTTTTGGCCAAATTACATTATAAAAATTAAGGAGCACATTAGATTTGATGGTACATTGACATTCACCAGCAAATACTTTTTTTTGTTTCAAGGTTCTGAAAAGTGAGTTGCGCGTTAGATTCGATGGCGCATTAGACTCAAATAAATACGGTAATTATCATTCCAAAAGCAAAGACTATAAATTGATAAATAGAGGATAAATGGACAAAAAACAACAACAAACAAGCAGATTCCCCAACTCATCTTAACAATGTGGATGCTTCTGGAGCTAAACGGCTTCTTTGCGCAACAGTATCCTTTCATTATTCGACTGTCACAGCATCTCTCCCCCTCCTTCCTCTCCCCATGCCAAAATTGTGTTTTGATTAAATAAAAATTCCTGTTGCATATTTTGACACAGCTGACTCAAGATCTTAGTGCTGATGCCTTGATTCACCAGGCCCATAAATGCAAATTGAAGCAATCACACAAACACAGGAACAGAGAAAAAGAGAGAAAGAGAGAGAGAGAATCAATTAAAAACACCCCCCCAAAAACAAGTTATTTGATTAAACCTGCATTAATTGGTTCTTAGACTCCTGCCCTCCCTTATATGGTAGGGTGGAAGAGAAAAAGGCTTCACCAGAGATCCATAGAAGAACACACTATTGGCCTTCAGGAACTTTTGCTAAATAACCCTCATGAAAAAGAAATTGTATGAGGATGGGGGAAGGATTTATTTAGTTCACTTTCTGAACTGGAACAACTTGATCCAATGCTCATCAACTTTCTTGTGGCTCAGAATGCAACTCTTTGTGGATTTTGTACTCCCTCAAATGTCACAGCACATTTTGGGTGTATTAAAAAGTGTGCACAAAGATATGCATTTTACATAAAAGTTGACTACATGTGTATTTTACTGGTGAGTGCATTGGAAAGGATTAGGGTCCCAAGTGCTTAAAAGAGCACCTCTCTTAATATCAACCATCTCAGATCCTGAAATCTGTAGTGGAAACCCTGTTGGTGGCCTTGCCTGGTTGTTGCTGACCCAGGACAGGGCCTTCTCGGTGGTGGTTCCCCATTTGTGGAATGCCCTCCCTGGTGAAGTGTGTCTGCATTCCTCATTCACTTTCAGGAGGAATTTAAACACATTCCTGTTGGGCCAGATATTTAATGGAAAAAAGATACTGTTCATGGCAACTTTGAAATTATTAGCTGTGAGGTTATGTGGTTGTTTGTAAAATGCAGATTTTTTTAAAAAAAACTGATTTTGTTTTTACAAACAAAACAAAACATATTTTATATTTTTAATTATACTGTTTTAACATGTTGCTATTTGCTGTCCTGAGCTCCTTCGGTGGTGGTGGTGGAGGAGGAGGAGGAGAATGGGATAGAGATAGAATAATCAGCATCAGCATCCTTAGCGATACGGAAACTGGATCGCTACCATGTGCTCTACATGGTGCTACCTTTGAAGAGTATTCAGAAATGTCAGTTTCTGTCCTCAATGTGGCAGCTGGAATGTTGACTTGAGCAGCTTACCAGAAGCCTATCAGACTATCAGATAGTGAGATGTGTAGTAGGAGCTCTTTGAACCCCAACATCAAGGGGTGGGGAGCACACCAAGGTTCTGGGGCTTCGCTTGGTGGTCCTGCCTTGCCCCCTCATTGACAGAGCTCTGTACCTTATTGAACCTTTCTATTCCAACACACACCCAGCCTGTCGAGGTGATGGTGTTTTGTACCAGTCTGGAATTTCAAAGTACCTTAATTATTTAAATTAACTTCTCTTTAATAAACATACTGCAAAGCAGTAGATAACATACAAAATTACAATAAAAGCAATAAAAGCATCAATGAATACTGGTGGTGCTAGGGAAAGGAAGCCATGTTTCAAAGTCCTCTCTGAATAATACAGTTCTCCGTCATCATCTAATAGCCAGCAGGGCTGGTTCCTGCTGAGCCTCTACCAGCAGAGCAGCTTAAATTGTTGCAGCCCACCCATCTCTCTCTCTCTCTCTTTAAAAAATAAAAAACAGCTGGGCCTTTGATCTTTCGGCATAGCTCAATTGTTTCCTCATCTTGCATCTTAGGCCAACATGAGTGTTGGCTTATGGTGAGAAAAACAGGACATCTGTTTTCTTAATAAATGCAACGGCTCCTTGCTAGAGCGCTGAAGGTCGTGGGGGAAAGAATCAGGGCCATGCCAGCAGCATCCACCTGCCTCCAGGAGGGACTGCCTAAAGTCTGAGTGATGTTGGACTTTCCCCCCTTTCTTTTCTCAGAGAGAGCCTGGAAGAAAGGTCTATTTTCCTAGGTGCCACCTAAATGAGATTGAATGCCTCTGAGTCCTTTCTCCAGTTACTTGGAAAGCAATTTGGTGGTCATTCGGCTCCCCTTTTTCGCTACCCTTAAACGGTTTGTTCATTCGCATCTGAGTTCCTTCATATCATCCTTATTGCACCCCGTAGAATTAATCGAGTGCAAGGTTTTCAGCGCTGCACTTGGCGCCCTTTTAAGCAGAGGCCCCTGTTTGCCTCCCCCTCCCCTCCCTTCCCCCCTCTCCCAGCTCCAGATGGAGTCAGGAATGATTAGCATTTGATGAGCTTCTGTTTCAAGGCTTCAGTCTCTTGTACTTTGAAATTGGAATTCCTTAGCCTGCAAGGGGACCCAGCCTCTGACAGCTGACTTATTGAACTTTCCTAAGCTGTAACAGCAAAGATGGCAAATCTATCAGTGCTGCCTCAAAGTGTAGAGGCATTTGTAAAAATGAGAAGTAAAGTGAGAAGGAGAGAGAGAGAGAGAGAGAGACGAAGGAGGGAAGTGGAGAGGTAGCCATAAATTCTCCTGGAGGGACAGTGCTCCCAAATTTACCTCTGCTTTGAACTCTTTGATGGGCTTAATTAAACAAGGAGATGCATCTCATATTATGCCTGAGTTCAGCATCAGTTGTCATGTAGCTTCCTGGCCACAATTCAGATGCTTTTAATACTGCTTGACATTGATAAATTCAACAGGTATGGCCTCTCCTACCTAGTCTTGAGAAAATCTGTCAATTTCAATTTCTCTCAGTTTCTCATTCTTCAGCCTACAATTCTCTACGGTTGGCTGCTTTTTGAAAAAAAAGTAGTAGAAGAAGTCTTCATTTAATTTAAGTCCTTAATTCATTTAAGTCCCCATGAAAATTCAGCATTTAAGTGTGAAATTCTCCTATTGTACACACTTCTGTACGCAATATTGCCTAATATACATATTTTTAGCAAATGATTTCCCATAACATATTTTTGCAGGTTATTTTCTCTCATATAGGCAGGTGTTGTTTAGTCATTTAGTCGTGTCCGACTCTTTGTGACCCCATGGACCAGAGCACGCCAGGCACTCCTGTCTTCCACTACCTCCCGCAGTTTGGTCAGACTCATGTTGGTAGCTTCGAGAACACTGTCCAACCATCTCATCCTCTGCCGTCCCCTTCTCCTTGTGCCCTCAATCTTTCCCAACATCAGGGTCTTTTCCAGGGAGTCTTCTCTTCTCCTGAGGTGGCCAAAGTATTGGAGCCTCAGCTTCAGGATCTGTCTTTCCAGTGAGCACTTAGGGCTGATTTCCTTAAGAATGGATAGGTTTGAACTTCTTGCAGTCCATATAGGCAGGTCTATACACACTTTACCACAGCAGATACATTTGTGTGGAGAAGTCCATGAAAAATTTGGAGAAGTGTGAATTTGGAAGGATAGCTGTGTCTTGGTTTGCACATGATTTCAGGAAGTGTGAATTGTATATTTAAATGTGAACCTTTAAATGTGAACTGGATCAAATTTCTCTCCTATTCCTACACCAGCATTTCTGTGAGAACAGCAAGTACACCTCTCAGATTTGTTAGTTTGTGTGCTGATCAATTCCAGGAGCACATTTGAAAATGAGTGGAGTTATGTAAATGAGCCCCCAAAGTATGGAGACTCCCTGATTTCCAGGGCAAAACTGCAATTTAATAGCTACAGGGAAGCTCCATAGCTCGATGGTAGAGCACATGCTTTGCATGCAGAAGGTCTCAAGTTTAGTCCTGCAAATCTCCAAGTAGGGCCAGAAAAACCCGCTTATCTGAAACCCTGGAGAGCATTGCAAATCAGTGTAGGCAACACTGAAATAGATAGACTGAGTATATAGTTCAGACTGAGTATAAGACAGCTTCTTGTCTTCCTATAATTAGCGGGCATTCATTATGAGTATATCAGACCTAAACCCAATTCTTTACCCAAGGCATAGCTCAGTTGGTAGAGTATGAGACTCTTAATCTCAGGGTTGTATACCCACATTGGGCAAAAGATTCCTGCATTGTAGGACGTTGGACTAGATGGACCCTGGAGATCCCTTCCAACTCTACAATTCTATGATTCCTGGATCGGCCAAGGTTTCATTTTCTCCCTTCCTTCAACTGACTGCCATTGATTAATTGGCAAGAGCTGTTTAAGCATAGACGTAGAAGCCTCCACTGCAAGTCTCTGCTGATAACAAAAGCCTAACATCTGGACATTCCCCTCCTTTGTAACTTTTTCTCCTTTCTCCCCTTCCTGTGCATTTTCTGAGGCTGAAGCATTTGGAGGCAAGTGCCTTTTAGATCAAACACATCCCTTGATTTTCAGTGTACTTCAGTTACAGACTCACACCCCTGTTAGATACTGCCTCTCTATCCACTGGTATTTTATGAAACAACTCTGATGATATGACAGAGGGGTGTTTTTATTTATTTATTTTGCAATCAGCAAAGGCAAGTGCTCAAGCTTTCCCTCCCTTTCATTTTCAGGCTAAAGGTAAGGGATAACACATGGGTTTCTACGCACGCTTCCCTCTCTAACCTCCATCCAGGCAAGCAAAAAGCATTTATCAGAGTTCAATGACACATTCTAGGCAGGCAAAACCAGTCAAGAAGGGTGCAAGATAGGGCCAGTTGGGGATGTGGCTTAGAAGGAGAGTTCTGAGGGCCAGATAGAGAGGCTTGGAGGGCCACATTCACTCACAGGACTTGAGGTTTGCAATCCCTGGGAAAGTATATGAGAATGCTCCCCACGTTTGGTGGAGGAGTAGCCTTCCTACCTAGAGATAACCATTATTTTTATTGTATTTATTATTGGCTGTTCCCTAAGGAGCCCAAGGCAGTATACATAGTTCTTGCCTGCTCCCATTTCATCCTCACAACAACCCTGTGGGGAAGGCTAGGCTGGGAGTTACTGGACCAGGATAGCCACTCAGTAAACTTCATGACTGATTGAGCCTGGGTCTTCCCAGCCCTATTCAGTGTTCCAGTCCACAGGACAAAGGGAATGAAATGAGCCACTGCACGCAGTCAGTCATGGAAAAATGCAGAATGCAGTTAAAGTAGCCTTCCGCCAATGTGGTGTAGTGGTTAAGAGGGGTAGACTCGTAATCTGGGGAACCGGGTTCATGTCTCCACTCCTCCACATGCAGCTTCTGGGTGACCTCGGGCTAGTCACACTTCTTTGAAGTCTCTCAGCCCCACTCACCTCACAGAATGTTTGTTGTGGGGGAGGAAGGGAAAGGAGAATGTTAGCCGCTTTAAGACTCCTTCGGGTAGTGATAAAGCGGGATATCAAATCCAAACTCCTCCTCCTCCTCCTCCTCCTCTTCTTATTCTTATTCTTATTCTGCAACCTGGTGCTCTCTAGGCATTTTGGACTCATGGACATCAAATGAAGCTACATTTTAGAAGATCAGGACAGATAGAGAGAGAAGAAGAGTTTTGGATTTGATATCCCGCTCTTAACCACTACACCACACTGGCTCTCCAGATAGCAGAAAGTACATGCAGTGCATGGTTCAACTAACACAGGAGGCAACCTGGGTGGCTTCAAAAGAGGATTCAACAAAGTCACAGAGAAGTCTATCAACAGCTACAAGCCATTATGGCTATCCTTTTCCTTTACAGATGAAGGCTGTAATGCAGGCATCTCCAAACTTCGGCCCTCCAGATGTTTTGGACTACAATTCCCATCATCCCTGACCACTGGTCCTGTTAGCTAGGGATCATGGGAGTTGTAGGCCAAAACATCTGGAGGGCCACAGTTTGGGGATGCCTGCTGTAATGCTTCTGAATACCAGTTGCTAGAAGCCAGGAGGGGGAATGATTTGTGCTGGGGTCCTGCTTGTGACTTTCCCCACAGATATCTGGTTGGACACTGTGAGAACAGGATGCTGGACTGGATGGGCCATTGGCCTGACCCAGCAGGGTCTTCTTATGTTCTCAGCCTGCATGGCCAATAGTGCTAGAATGAAGGATCAGAATGATGGTTGTTCATTCAAAGCACCAGGGATTAATTCCCTCATTGCATTAAGTGGAATCATTCTTTTGGTCTCTCCAACCATTAACCAGATAACTGTGGTAATTGTAGAACTAAAACATGCCAACAAGTGCTGACCCCCAGGAATGATTGTAATTCAGTCCAAGGATTATGGAAGACTTTGGGTTCAGTTTATAATTACTGGGGGTGAATGGAAATGAATTATTTTGGGAAAAATATTTTTTGGGGGGAGGGGGACAGGTTTTTTTAAAGTTATGGTTCACTTATCAATTTCACTTTTTCACATCATTCAGTCTATGGATGGTGACAGTTGAGGCAAATACTTAAGGATTCAGTTCAGAGTCAAAGAATCAGAGGAGATGGAGTCCCTCAGCTTCTGGAGGGCACCGGGTTGGGGAAAGACTGGAATAGAAAATCTGCCCTGTGGATCAGGCCCTGAGCTATTTGTCAGGACAAGGGGGGTGGAAAAGTATTTTCATGAATTACATTCCTTCTCTGCCAGTTTGTCATTGATCCAAAAATGTTTCACCTCATTCATCCACTCCAGATATCTCCCCCCCCTTCCTGCCCCCGCGTGGATAGAAAAAGATAAACAAGTCTAAGGAGTTATCACCTTGTCACCTGTGTGGAAATCTATGGCCTTAGTAGATACAATTCATACTTAGGTGAAGACAGTCATGAAATGAAGGTTGTATTTACACTCTACAGTCAATGCTGCCTCACACATGATAGAAAAGGGGAGTAGAAGTTCAATGATGTGCAACTCGATTCTACACATTTGCTCAAAAGTGAATCCCACTGAATATAATAGAGCTTGTGCCCCAGCAAGTGAGCATGGCATTGCAATGGACAGCATAATGCTCCTGGATTCCATAGCACTCCACTAACTGTACAGCCACTTCCACCCTGTAAATTAAATATTGACCTCCCACCCCAAGTGTTTTCAGCCAGTCTTGTCAAAACTATTTTTGTTTTGCTTTTGTCCTGAATTCTACAGATGTTTAACCTAAGCAAGAACCTCCAGATTTGTCTTTAGGACCCTGCCCATAACCCTGCGATGTAACAGCGCAAGTCTTAATTCTGGTAATGTGCTCTAGCTAAATAATTCACCAAGGCTGATCATGGGCTCTTCCTGGACAGGTAGGAGTAGATAAAGACTTCCTTTCCCAACTGAACTTTTCCTGAACCAGGGTGATGTCATCCAGATGGAGGTGTTGTCTCTTTAGACCAGGTATGAGGAATCTTTGGCCCTCTAGATGTTTTCCCTGAGATAAAGATATTAGAATTTTTGTTGAAGGAGGAACATATTTAACAGGTGCAAAAAAGACACCAGGGGAGGCACGAGTCTGATATGCAATAGGAGGACTTTGGAGTCTACGGCAATCCTTTTCGAGTCTGTGACAAAGCATTTAATAATGGCCAGCGTGCTTGGTTTTCAGGCTTCAATTTGTTATCGTTTTCTGGCTCCCCCCCCCCTTGTCTAAACTGTAAAAATATTGGCTGAGAGAACTGACCCATGTCCTTCCCCTCTCTGTGCTGCTTTCTGGGTGATTTATAGTACGGGGCTGTGCTTTCAGATCACAACACCTACAGCAGGGAGGAAGTGATACTGCAAAATAAAAAGAAGATGGGGAAACTCTTTGGTTAAAACACAGGGTTGGCCATGCTCTACTCCCTGGCTTAAGGCAGGAATTCCCAAACTCACCTCCACCACCACAGACCACTTGAAAAGTGATGATGGTCTTGGTGGACCACTTCATGATTTTAGTGGATATGGTAGCAATTATAATGTGGTGTGCTGGATACTGTATGATTTGAATTTTAAATTCCTTCTTCTATTTCTTACGTTTAACTGTACAGTCATACCTCGGTTTAAGTATGCTTTGGTTTGAGTACTTTCAGTTTAAGTACCTGTACTCTGCGGACCCGTCTGGAACGGATTAATCCACTTTCCATTACTTTCAATGGGAAAGTTCGCTTCAGGTTAAGTACGCTTCAGGTTAAGTACAGACTTCTGGAACCAATTACAGTCATACCTCGGGTTAAGTACGCTTCAGGTTGAGTACTCCGCGGACCAATCTGGAACGGATTAATCCACTTTCCATTACTTTCAATGGGAAAGTTCACTTCAGGTTAAGTACGCTTCAAGTTAAGTACTCCGCGGACCCGTCTGGAACGGATTAATCCACTTTCCATTACTTTCAATGGGAAAGTTCGCTTCAGGTTAATTACACTTCAGGTTAAGTCCAGACTTCCGGAACCAATTGTGGACTTAACCTGAGGTACCACTGTATTACAATTTGCATTCCATGGGGTTCAAATTGTAATGCAATTCACTGGTCCTCAGTGCAAATCTGATTGTGTATAACTATTTTCACCAACCTAGTGTCCTCCAGATATTTTTGACTACAACTCTCATCAGCCCTCTGCCAACCATCATGGTGTCATTCTTCATTGCCCTCAGTAGCCCTCAGCACAAATACGGTTGGCTGTGGGAGGGTGATGGGAATTGTAGTCCAAAACATGTAGAGGACACCTGGTTTGTAAAGGGTGGGCTACTCAATGTTTGTGAAGTCATCTCTTTTCACTGTATGATCCCTGACTGAATGGAATCACCTATGCCATTTATCCAGGAGGAAGAAAATAGAGGTGGTGGTGATGTGGATGGGCAGGGATTGTACTGAAATTGGCTAGGGAACCCAATGGCAGCAAACATGAGTCTCCTCCTTGATCAAATACTTCTAAAATTTAAATGCCAACACTAACCCTGTATGTCTATTTGCACTAAGTGTTTTCTGGGGAAAGATGCTGTCACGCTGAACGAGTTAAGAGTTGGTACAGCTCTTGATATGATAGCTGTGGTTAGGCCTGTGTGTAGGTGGGGGTACAGTCAAAATATCATTTAGAACGGGGTTGGGGGAACCTGTGCCCATCCAGACATGGTTGGGCTCCAACTCCCATCAGCCCCAACTAGCATAGCCAATGACCAGGAATTATGGAAGCTGGAGTCCAACAACATCTGGGTGGCCACTGCATGCAAGAGATGGCAGAATGCCTTTATTTGGAAGAGGCATTCACTCCTGAGAGAGAGAGAGATGCCTTTTTGTAGATCAGGGATAGGGAAACCTGTAGCCCTTCAGATGTCTTTGGACTCCAACTCCCATGAGCCAGTGGTCAGGGATGATGGGATTTTGAGTCCGGGGCACCTGAAGGGCCAGAGATTTCCCCACCCCTGGTTTAGAGTGTCCAAATGAAGGGTGACATTTGAAAGTCTCTTGCTGTCTATTATCAACGTGTTGACTTAGTTCATTCGCTTCCTTTGACAGGTTAAATGTCGAAAAGTTGTTGTCCCACATGCCCTTTTTGAATGGGAGTTGGGAACTAACTTACACTTCAGCTTTTTTTTTCTTAATGTCTCCTCCTGGATCTAATTACTCTTTAATTTAAATGCAAACACCAACCCAGGATGGCTCTTGAGAGTGAACAAGAGAAAAGGAAATGCGGCTGGAATCTTGTGCATGACGACCTTTTATGATACTATTATATAATAAGGAGCATCTGGAGTCTTAAAAAAAAACATTGTCTGAAGTGCAACTCTCACCACCCCACCCCCAATTTAGCCTCCCCCCCTCCTCCCATCTGCGTTCAGAGTTGATGCAAAGTAGCTTTGGGACACAAGGACATTTTCTTCACTGCCTCATACAACTTCCACCACATCTTATTTTATTTTGTTTTTGTTAAAGAAAAATACGTCTGGGTGTTAATGATCCTCCTGTTGTTACCTTTCATCCAGGTAGAAAGAAAAGTAAAGTTTTCAGCTTTGCTTCGAAATGATCCCTAACGTCGTTAAAGCACACATGCACACAAAACAACAAAATCCTACTATTCTCCCTGCTTAAATGATTCACTGGTTCCCCCCCCCCCATTTCTTCTGTAGTTCAAGGAGACAAGGGCATTCAAGATAAAAGGGTTGCTTTTTGTCTTTAGAAGTTTCTTTGTTGTCAGGCTCCAAATTTTAAACGCAAGCTTAGCACACACATTCATACACGTGGGGCTTAAATTGTCTCCGTTAGAAAACAAGAGAGTTCACCCCTTTCATTTACTGGCTAAACAAACTGCCAGCCTGAGTAATTCTCATTGGAGCTCACAAACTTCTTCGCCACATAAACTCACAGCACTGTAAAAGGAATCAAGCTAAAGGAACCGAATAAGTAGAGGGGGTGGATTTAAGGGGAGGACCTTAAAAAAATAATGGACAAAAGAAGGCAATTTCTGATTTGCTTTCCATAACATCCGCAAGAATGGACAAAACTGTCAATTCCAGTCTCTGTCAGTTTCTCATTTCTCATTAAGTCCATTTGCCATTTTTATGCTTTAGTTTGTGATTTTTTTGAAAAACGTATCCATTAATTTCCCTCTCCTAATGTGCACATTTCTGCACTGAACGTTTGCCTGTTAGACTCATTTATTTTGCAAGCAATTCGCCCTAATATAAAGCATAAAGGTAAAGGGGCATGTCCGACTCTGGGGTTGCGGCGCTCATCTCGCTCTATAGGCCAAGGGAGCCGGTGTTTGTCCGCAGACAGCTTCCGGGTCATGTGGCCAGCATGACAAAGCTGCTTCTGGCAAACCAGAGCAGCGCACGGAAACGCCGTTTACCTTCTCGCTTGGAGCGGTACCTATTTATCTACTTGCACTTTGATGTGCTTTCGAACTGCTAGGTGGGCAGGAGCTGGGACCGAGCAATGGGAGCTCACCCCAATGCAGGGATTCGAACCGCCGGCCTTCTGATCAGCAAGCCCTAGACTCTGTGGTTTAACCCACAGCGCAACCTGGGTCCCTAATATAAAGCAAATATGTATGTTATTTCAGGGTGCTAGGTCCAAGAGGCTGGTACTGGTGTAGAAAGCCCTATATAGTTTGGAAATCGGGATACCTAAGTTTGTCTCACCCAACTGAGCACTGAGCTCTGCAGGAAAGGGCAGATACCACCTCATCAGGAGGTCCATTTATGCAAATCAGTATTCCATAGGGACCAGCTTCTAAGGGCCAATGCTCTTTGGGCCCCCTCAATGTCTATTTTGAGGGGGGCACCCCCCATTGTTGAGGTTGAACATGGAGCTGGACACAGAGTGGCATCAGGACGTTGTGTTGAGCCCCCTCAATGTTCTTCAGAAGATGGTGCCTCTGCAGTATCTTTTTCTTTGGTGATGTGTAAACACCTACCCTAAGCACAAGAGAACAGGGCAGACCGCATTTCATAAGCAGAGATGGCACCAGGTGAGCTTGTCTGGGAAGAGAGTTTCACCATTTGGAAGCTGCCACAGATAAGTAATCTTCATGAGCCTAGAGATCAGCCTCTGAAGAAGACACTGCAGAGGATTAGTGGTTTCTGACTACCCATTTCAGGAGTTTAGGCTCCACAACCATATCCTCTTACTTGAGAGTAAGCCACATTTAGCTCAATAGAACTTACTTTTCAGAAGACACATAGGCTTGCTCTATTGGTGTGGTGTTTTAAGGTATGAGTAACTAGAGCGTGTCCAGAAGATGGTAACCATCTTCTGAGACCCAAATCCTATGGAGAATTTTCAAAGGCTTGAGTATGTTTAGCCTGTTGTGAGGGCTCTTTATGGCATTTTGTAACTAGCATGGGTAACCTGGATAGCTCTTCAGGCCTCAGTAAACATGTAAAATATTGACAGCATCATGAAAAATTCATTTGTTCTAAACATTAAACATGGATTCATAATATTTAATGTCAGTGCTTGAGAGTATTAGGGCAAATGAGAGATTCAATTTTATCCTCCTCCTTCCATTGGCTGAAATATTTATTACGGCAAGTCATGGAATAGTAGAAGATTCGGCCTAGCCCACAGAAGCATATATATATATATACACATATGTGTACACACACAGACACACACACACACACACACACACACACACACACACACACACAGAGAGAGAGAGAGAGAGAGAGAGAGAGAGAGAGAGAGAGAGAGAGAGACCACACCAGATCCTGCCCAATATTTATTTGTACCATTATACCACTTAATGCCATAATTTATTACTATTGTACAGGGAGGTTACAAAACTTAACCAAAAACCCAGAAAGGCTTTTAAATGAAGTTTAGAAAAATGAAATAAAAAGGACTTGACCTAACACCTGAAGTTTACCTGGGAGAGGAGGCCTGCCTGATATTATCCAGAGTACTGGGTCTACATTAAAGAATGCAGAGTTCTTTGAATATATGAATCAAGCATCTGAGCCAAGGGGAACCACCAACAGTGACTCCCCCGAAAGACCTCAGTGATTAGGCATTGAAATAAAGAAACTGGCAGCCCTTAAGCTATCCTGGATCCAAATTGCTAAGGACCTTATAAATATGCACCTGATCCAATAGCACATTGGGAATGAATGCAAGTGAGAGTATGCTGAGAGGGAGCCAAGCTCATTACTAGATCAACTTGTGTTCTCTCTCTCTCTGTGTGTGTACATGGCATCCTAGTCAACTCCAGAAATTAAAATGATGCTCACTGGAATGTACTGTCCCTCTAAGTAAGCCATTGTGGGCAGGGATGCCAACTCCTAGGGGTGGAGGTGCGTATGATATCACATGCATGTGCTACAAGCCAGCTCCTCACTCCCCTGAATCTTGGGTGCAAGGCAGCACCTCTGATTGTGAGGGAGTGGAACAGGCCACTTGGCACTCCTAATGTTAGGGATGTGAGAAGAAGCCTGCTAGATCAAAGCAAGACCCATGTAGTCTAGCATCCTAGTTCCACGGTGGTCAACCAGATGTCCCTGGGAAGCCCACAAGCAGAATCTGAGTGGAACAGCACTCTCCCCAATTTCAATTTCCAGCAACTACTAGTACTCAGACGCATGCTACCTCTGGCGATGGAGAGAGAACATAGCCAGCATGGCTGGTAACCATTCATAGCCTTATTCCCCATGAATTTGTCGGATTGGTTTTCTAAACCATCACTACCTCTTGTCAGGTTGGACTTGAGTTCCCACCAGCATGGCCAAAGGTCAGGGATGAGGGGAGTTGGTGTCCAACAAAATTTCAAGGGCCACAGGTTCCTACAGTGTGGTGTAGTGGTTAAGAGCGGTAGACTCGTAATCTGGGGAACCGGGTTCACGTCTCCGCTCCTCCACATGCAGCTGCTGGGTGACCTTGGGCTAGTCATACTTCTCTGAAGTCTCTCAGCCCCACTCACCTCACAGAGGGTTTGTTGTGGGGGAGGAAGGGAAAGGAGAATGTTAGCCGCTTTAAGACTCCTTCGGGTAGTGATAAAGCCGGATATCAAATCCAAACTACTCCTCCTCCTCCTCTTCTTCTTCTTCTTCTTCTTCTTCTTCTTCTTCTTCTTCTTCTTAGAAAGGGAATGTTGCTGACTCTTCTCCTGGTAGGACTCCTCCTGACACTGACAATTTTGAGGTTTTCTTCTGCCTTCTTTAAAATAATATCTGCACACACACTTTCATGGGCTGCACACGTGCCAGCAAAAGTGTTTTCTGGGGGGGGGGCAGACAGTTTTGGTTTATCCCTCCCTGTAACAACAAGAATAATCTGCAACAGACTGCAGTGATGTGAAATTACTTCCAGAGTGGGCAAGAGTATCCTGCCTCAGGATCTCCAGAGGTCAACTGGGGCACTGAAAGTTATGCTGCAGTTTCAGACTCTACAAATTGACTCCTTGAAGCTTAAAAGGACACAGACTTTAAACTTTTCTAACTGCTATAGGGTAATGCCAAAAATGAAAACCTTGTAGGAATTATCATTAATATTTCAATAAAAGACACGATGCAGAGTTATAACAAGCTCGGGTAAGGCCAGCTTGATTAGCTTTATTTTCAGTTTAATTGCTTCCTTGATCGGACTTCAAAGTGATCTGTGTGATCTGTTTTCAACTCCAGTCCCCCCTTTTTTTCTTTTGGTGGGGGCAGAATGTTATATTTATAAAAACCTTCACCCTAATTCACACACAGATTCATTTACTCACCATCTCGCAGAGGCCGGAGGCATACTCTTGAAGGTTAAGGTGCTGTCCCGCACCGTATGCGAAGTCGAAAGTTGGTGTACAAGAAACCCTGATTATAGGGGGGGGGCAATGGAGGGGCATTTGCCCATTGAAGGGGCATTTGTTCAACCTTCCTTGAAGGACTGAATGAAACTTTATTTGCACTAGCCGTCGGCCACAGCAACAAAAGGCATTGTGATATACAGAGAACAAAATAAAAGTCGGTTATATAAAACACGGTTTAGGCTCCTGAATCAGCAGTCAAATTGTGGACCTTATTCTGATTGCCCCAGCTAGAAACCTTGCAACCTTTGCAGCCATCTGCTCCTCTTGATCTGCCAGGAGAAATGACACTGTGGCAGTGGTTGGGCGACCCGGAATGGTCAATCAAAGAGGCGTCAAACATTCACCAGAAAGGTTGAGAAAAGGGCAACCAAAAATATCAATGAGATGAAGCGACAACACTCCTATGAAGAAAGGTTGTAGCATCTGGGATTTTTTAGTTAGGGAAAAGAGTTGATAGGACAGAAGTTTATAGAATTATGCATGATGGGGAGAGAGTGGAGAGAGAATTTTCTTCTTCTCCCTCTTATAACATTAGATGTCTGTGATGGCTATGCTCTGCCTCCATGGTTAGATACTGTAATGCTTCTGTTATGTACTGAGCTTGGATCCTAGAACAATAGGCAGGTAGGATCCTAGAAGGCAGCAACTTGATTGGTCTGCAGGAGCTGCCCAATCTGGCTCCAGGAGGAAGTGAATCAGCAGCCTGATTGGCCTGCAGGAGCAGCCCAATCAGGCTCCAGGAGGGGAGCTGAATCAGCCAATGACGCGGGACCCATTGTGTAAATAATGTATATATAGCCAGATGTTTTGGGGAAAAACTCACTCACTCACTGATGACCATGAGCTGAAATAAAGAGCATGAAATCAGCACTCAACTCCGAGTATATTTCAGCTTCTGAATACCAGTTGCTGGAGTCATGAGGATGGGAGGTGCTCTTGTACTTGGGTTCTGCAGATTTTCCCCAAACATCTGGATTGCCACTGTGAGAACAGGGTGCTGGACTACATGGCTCAATTACATTTTTAAAGCTGAAAGTTTGTTCGTTCAAGGGTGGCCCAAGACATGTTCGTTACTCAAACACTTTAAAAGGTGGGGATTTGCCACTAAACTTCAACATGGGAAATTATAGGTTACTGTACTTAAGGATTTAGGAAGCTGCCTTCTACTCAGTTAGATGACTGGTCCATCTAGCTCAGCAATATTAACATTAACTTATAACAGCTCCAATGAGTCTCCTCCAGCCCTGCTTTGAGATCCCAAGGATTGAAACTGGGGTCTTCTGAATGCTACCTAGGTAGATGTTCTACCATTTAATGGTGCCCCTTCCCTTGAGACATAGGGAGCTGCCTTATACCAAGCCAGATTGGCCCATTCTAGCTCAGTAATGTCTACACTGACTGATAGTAGCACTCCAGGGTTTCAGGAGAAAGGGCATTCCCAGCCATTCCTGGAGATGCTGGGGACCTTCTGCATTATGTCATAATAGGAGCATTATCATTTCATGGTAAAGTACATCAACCCACAAACTGGCTGCTCCCAAGCAAGGCATTCTATTTTCACGAACAGAAGTGAAATCAGGCAAGACGCCCTGTCGAAAGGCCATCACATTGGATCCTGCATCATCAACACCCGAGCACTGTCTATAAAGGTGACTTTCCCCCTCCCTCTCATTTTTAATAATACACATGTTTATTAGCCCATCTGCACAATATCTGTGCTACATTTATTGCCCCATTTACACTCTCCGATTACAATGAGGAGAAGTAACAGTAGTTTCAAGGTGACCATTGTAATTCAAGGTAATCATTGGACTACTAAAGTGTTGCTACTGGAGATTATGAGGAATGTGATTAGGTAACAGTAGTCAATAAGAGCAAATGAGATTTTGCTTCCTGCTCAGAATCTAAGAGAGGAGAGGTGCAGCAGCAGAGGCTGTACATGGGACATTGATGGCTTTAGGACTTACAACGCACGATTTCCCCTTCACTGTTGTATTGAGCCAATGCTTCACCAGACTGGGGGTGGGCCTGCTAGAGAAGATCCCCTCTGACTTGTCACTAACCACATTGCTGATTGGTTGGCCTTCTCCCTCTGGGGACAATCTGCCCAATTCTAATCTACCTTAAAGGGTGGTGGTGGTGGTTTATTAGATCTATATATGCCCTCCCCTTCCGTAAAAGATATCAGGGCATTTCACAATATAAATATACAGATAAAAGCACAAATAAATAGTTAAAACAAACAAAAGCAATAACCTCTCTCCCACAAACACATTTAAAAGGCTGTAGAATATTAATTCAGCCTTCTAGGGGGACAGTGGACATTATTTTTAGGAGCACAGTGGACATGATTATCACCGCTTGACAGCTTCAAAAAAAAAAAAAAAGGAGAGAGCAAAACTAACCCCTATATATGGCATTTATTGACCTGACTAAGGCTTTCGACCCTGTAAATCATAATGCCCTGTGGACCGTCCTTCTGAAAATTGGCTGCCCAAATAAATTTGTGAACATCATTCGGCTCCTCCGTGATAATATGACAACAACAAACAGCCAAGAATCTTGGAATGTGTAGTTTGTTAAGGATGCTGAGAGCTGTTATGAGACTCTTATTCCATTCACAAAGCTATAATTCCCAGAGTTCTCTGGGGGATTGATTGTTAAACCATTCTGAAAAATAGTAGCTCAGTGTGGGGAAACTGGTTCTCCTGAGAACTCTCAAAACTCCCAGAATTCTTTTGGGAAAAGCCATGTCTACTGAAAGTGGTACAACATTGCTTCAAATTTATAGGGTTGATGGGACCAGGGGCATACAAAGTGGGGTGCGGAGGGGGCAGTCCGCCCCGGGTGCCACTCTGGGGGGTGACAAGATGGCACCTGCCTCCCCCCAGCTGTAGAGCAGCCAAGGGCACATGCAGTCAGTATGGGCATCATTCGTGCAGCGTCTGTACGGGCTACTGCTTGTGCATGTCATCCATACGGGCATCCATACGAGCTGCCTCTCACACAGCAACTGTACAGGCTGCCACACATGCACACTCCATATGGGATGCAGCACATGTGCCCATACTGTCGCCGTGCAAGCGGCAGCCCGTATGGATGCCCGTATGGATGGCATGCGTGAGCGGCAGCCCATATGGACGGCACATGAGCAGCAGCCCATCCGAAGTGTGCATAGAGTGGACAGACATAAATGTTAGGCAATATTTTATCAGCCGTGATCTAACCACTATGTGAAATGGCTAGAATGCACTATATGCTGCATTAATGTGAATGCATGTGAATTTACATGCATGTTATTCAAAACAAGATGCATGGATCCTCCAGATCCAGAGGTTAAGGTGGGACTTACTTGGGAGTAAGTCCCATTGAGCAGAGTAGCATCACCCTGTTGACGTTTAGAAACATCAGCTAGAATCTGACAAATGGCAAATTCAGCAGCTCACAATAACAAAAATGTATCAAGGCATTCTTAAATGCTAAAAATAGGGTATTGATTTGCCCAAGATACATGAAAATAAGGGCTGCCCTTCATCAATAGGGGCAGCTGGAGTATACATGGAAGTGTTTAAAAATATCTCACCAAATGTGAGGTCTACAATCTTGCTTTCACAGCATAGAAAACCCAGGCTAGAGATCTGTGGGATTCTGTCCCAGTTACCAAATTCTGAAAAGTTCTGTGCTGGCCCTGTGTGCATGCGTGGCATGGCATCCCGTATGTTGTGTGGGTTCCTCCACCACTGGATGGGACTTCGGTACTCTTGCCCCTTGGAATGTTGCCTTTGGCTAGCTAGCCTCTGGCTTAATTTTCATTCTAAGAAGGGTAGTTAGTATGATGGAAGATACAAAAGACTTGGTGAATCTGAAGGCTTTCCAGGGAGATATTCAGCCTATGGCGAGGCTGAAGAGTCCTTGAGGTTACTACAGCTGCAGTAGTTTATTGCAACATCACCTTTGCCCACCTACTGCACGTTAGGAACAACAAACAAAGGAAAGTAATGAAATCTCTCACAAAAAACCTCCAACATCGATGAAACATGCAGTTATATGAAAAGGTGTGGGACTCCCTGAACCAGACTTCCTCCTTTTGGGATTTGGAAGTAATCTGCATTGTAATACAATGCATGACTGATTGGGTAACATCAGTCAAAATAATGATATTGCCTGCCAGTCAAGATCTAAGAGAGAGTTTCTTCCCATTAAATTCCAAATCCATTAGGACTGAGGTTAGTGACATGCCTAATCTTTTCAGTTCTCTCCAAAGGCACCCTACAGGTTGATTCTGATTTTCTGACAGTGCTGAGAGTGAATGGGATTTATACATAGGCCATACATTGAGAGGGAGAGGCTGGGAGAGAGTGTTTGTGTTGGCTCTGCAGCAAATAAATATCCACGGAGGAATTTTGGCACAGCTTCCATTTAGAACTGAAATGAGTTTCCTCCCCAAAATCCCCCCCCCCCCCACCAAGGACCATAGGAAGCTGCCTCACAACAAGCCCTGCATTGCAGGGGGCAGGACTAGATGACCCTCAAGGTCCCTTCCAGCTCTACAATTCTATGATTCTAAGTCAGACCAATGCTCCATCTAGCTCAGCTTTCCAAGGTTGCAGACAGGGGTATTCCCCAGACCTACCTGGAGATCCTGTGCATTGAACCTTCTGCATGAAAAGCATGAGCTCTACTTCTGAGCTACAGTTCTTCTCTTAAGAAACAGGAACATAGGGAGCAGCCATTTATACTGAATCAAAACTTTGGTCCATCCCACTCAATAGTGTCTACACTGACTGGCAGTGACTCTACAGAGTTTCAGACAGGGGTCTTTCCCAGCCCTACCTAGAGATGCCTGGGACTCAGCACTGGGACCATGTGCATGCAAAACAGATGCTCTACCACTGAGTCATGGTCTTCCCCCTGAAATAAAATATGACCCTTCCCTTAGACCATAACATGACCAAAAATCTTGCCTGCATCTCTCCATACCCCCATCCCGTACGTGTTGCGCTCAAGGAATTGAGGCTGGGGCCTTTTGTTCTCCCACCTCTTTCCAAATCCCATAAAATGCAGACTTTGCAATCCCCCCCTTTTAATGCTCCCCACACCCCTCCTCTGGCATCTCACTGAAAATTATATTCTTTCCCTTCTCTCCCCCCCCCCATCTCCTTCCACGATGGAGATTTAAAACACGGAGAGAGCTAAAAAATTTAATATGCACAATAAAATTTAGTATGTAGCTGAGCAAAAAGTCTATGCATCAAAAATTGGTCCAGTCCAGCAGTTTTCTAAATGATGTAGGAGAGAAATAATGGGGCAGAGTAACAGAAGCCTGACCCTTCTTTCCCATAAGGCTGGAAGATTTATCACCTACATAAGCAGAATGCTACAGAAAGAGATCTATTGACCACAGCAATAACTCACAGACCAGTAAAGCTCGTGGAGGCAAGAGAATTTGAGGCTGGGACTTGCTGATAGAACCTTTATTATGTGGTGCTCAGAATGGTTTTAAATAGCCTTGCTCTTCAAGCCCCAGTTTTTAATATTACAAACTACCTTCACTCTTTATTTACAATATTGTTATTGTGAGGGGAGAGAAAAAAGGAAAGTCGGGAAGTGTGGGGGGGTGGGTTGGCAGAAGAGAGTGTTCAGGATTTACAATTCAAATGGCCAAAAAAGGTGTTCCTGTGTTGGTGGGGGATGGGGAAAGGGAGAGAGTCACTCTGGTAGCATAGAAATATTTCTGAAATGAAAAAGGTGCTTTGCAGCGCAGTTCTCTGTAATTGAATATAACATTTAATGGAGGGTTGTAAAAAGAAAGGGGGGAAAAACCCTCATGCCAAAGAGCTATTCCTCACCTGGTTTTAACAGGAAACGTTTGTTCCTTGCCAGGACCCTGTTATTGAGGGGTTGGGATGGGGTGAGGAACCTTGATTACGATTAGTGCAGAACCCAGAGACTTTGGAGACTTTGTTTTATGAACCTTTTGTCCACAAGAAAAAGGGGGATGTGAAAGGGTATCAATTTTCATCCTGGCCTGCCGTTGTCTCAACCAGCAGTGTTTCCATTTCAGTGCAGCTCTGTTTCCACCAAATCCTACATGGTGGATTCATGTCATTTATGTAAGCTACAAATATTATGTAAGTTACAGATATAGCAGCAGGCAAGCAGCCTCCTCCTCTGTAACTGGCCTGCCAGTGGGGTTTTATTTTTTGACTTCCCATAGAAGCAGCTCCTTTGTGTAGCACACACACTGGGGATGGGATGCCACCATCCATGCATGAATTCAGAGAGAGGACATTCAGCTGCAAACATTGGAAATGCTTTGCCAAATAATGGCAAATATATTGCAGGAAAGCAGGACTTATTGGCCAGTGTCCCTTATGAGACGGATGGGCCTCCTCTATTTTCATAGCATATGAAGCTGTTCATTTTATGGCATGGCAAATTGCAACTTTACAATGGTTTCAGGCTTTAAAATATAACCATATATGCTGTTTATTGATTTTGGAATATAAACATTCAGATAGCATGCTTTCTCTCCCCCCTCCCCCCCTGGATCCTAAAATTCACTTCATTTTTAAAAAGAGAAGGAGGTGATGTTGACGTATGCTCCTCTCACAGAGGATAATGGCAATTGCATTGGCGCTTGTCTGCTACATGTTTGGCAAAACGGAGGCATTCGCGTTGTGCAACCTGTTCTGAGCTGCATTAAATAACCCACTTTATTTCATACATCTATTATGGACATCTGGCCAGCCAAGGATCTGCCAAACCTTTCTGAAACATATCTGCTGCAGTCCACCGTGAGCCCAGGGTTTGGCTTGGAAGACATGTTATAAATAAAGCCTGCCTCTTTATCATTTGTGGCTATTTAAAGGTGATGCGACTTCATGCTTCCTGTTCTGTTGGAAAACTGGCTTTCAGCACACTTCCATCTTTTGTCAAAGCCTTTGTTGTGAGCTAAAAGCGGGGCAGGCTTGTGTCCTGGGATTCTTCACATGCCACATGAGATTCAAGACCAACAGAAGCTGACGTCACTAACAGCATAAAAACATAAAAAAAACCAACCCTGCTGAATCAGACCAAGGGCCCATCTAGTCCAGCATTCTGTTTTCACAGAACTTTACATGCTATAGCCCTTTAAGGGCTTTTCTGATGGCTGGTTATTTTATCGTTCATTTTTGTAGTGTGTTGTGTGATGCATTGACTTGAGTGACCTGCCTAACAGGAAGACTGGAAATACGTTAATAAGTAAATAAATAACAGCCCCCAACATTTCACAAATAAAAATGGGGACATGCTTAGCCTTCTGTGGGTGTTCAGAGCGAGCACATGAAGATGGCGGCAGGGTCACACACATTAGCCTTGTCCTCATTGTCCCTCTCCTTATAGGGGACCTTTCCTGACTTCTAAGTTCATTCACCCAAACATACTTAGAGTCACCTTTCTCGCTCTGCACAGGTAGGATTGGGCAATGCATGTGGGGTGCTGGCGCTGGGGACAGAGATGGTTTGTGCACCTCTGTGCCTCTTAACAAGCTTTTCCCATCCTGGTGCCTTCCAGATGTTTCGGATCACAACTCCCATCACTCTAGACCATTACCCATCCTGGCTGGAGGTGATAAAACCTGTAGCCCCAAACATCTGGGGGGCACCAGATCCAAAGAGGATGCCTGGACACTCCCCCTCCCCCCAGGTGTTGCTTGAACACCTGACGTGAGTGATTGTAACACCTCTATGTTATATCCTGCCCATCTCCTTCTCTGCATTACACATTGTTATATATTCCATTCTTTCTGATTCACAGCAAACTGATTGGCTCTGTACTATAAACCAATAAGGTGTTTTTGGATAGATTTCTGGTTAAAGATAGAGTGGACAGACAAAAATGTTCGGCAATATTTTATCCGCTGTGATCTAACCACTATGTGAAATGGCTAGAATGCACTATATGCTGCATTAATGTGAATGCATGTGAATTTACATGCATGTTATTCGAAACAAGATGCATGGATCCTCCAGATCCAGAGGTTAAGGTGGAACTTATGGGACTTACTTGGGAGTAAGTCCCATTGAGCAGAGTAGCATCACCCTGATGATGTTTAGAAACATCAGCTAGAATCTGACAAATGGCAAATTCAGCAGCTCACAATAACAAAAATGTAACAAGGCATTCTTAAAAGCTAAAAATAGGGTATTGATTTGCCCAAGATACAGGAATATAAGGGCTGCCCTTCATCAATAGGGGCATCTGGAGTATACATGGAAGTGTTTAAAAGTATCTCACCAAATGTGAGGTCTACAATCTTGCTTTCACAGCATAGAAAACCCAGACTAGAGATCCGTGGGATTCTGTCCCAGTTACCAAATTCTGAAAAGTTCTGTGCTGGCCCTGTGTTTCAGCCAGTGGAGGTTGGTTTATTAGGGTGAATGGAGCATTGCCCCAGTGTCCTTGGTCTGGTCTCAGCCAAACTTCTCCTGCTTACCTACTTGCTTATATGTCTTGTGTGGCAATGTCCCTCCCTTCCCCAGAAATAAGAAACAAGACACCGTAAATGAGTTTAAGTAAATCGTGAGGAGGCCCCGCCTCCCGGACGACCCTATTGGTCAGCTGGGGTATGACGGAGGCGGGAACCCTGTCTCGCAAGAGGGCTGAGCTCCCAGCCCCCTCGCGAGGGTTGGGTCAGGCCACGCCCACAACACCACCTCCGTGAAACACGGAAGTGGTTTTTATATTCCAGCGGGTGGCACTAGCTGACAGCTTCCTCATCCTCTATAGTGTCAGTTTTGCCCTTGTAGAACTCAACAGGGAGGAGGCTGGGGGCAAACTTAGAATGTGTTGGCTCTGCCAACACTGAGAGCCAGTGTGGTGTAGTGGTTAAGAGCGGTAGACTCGTAATCTGGTGAACTGGGTTCGTGTCTCTGCTCTTCCACATTCAGCTGCTGGGTGACCTTGGGCTAGTCACACTCATAGCTGCCAAGTCTCCCATATTCCCTGGGAAACCCCTGTTTTTCCAGCCGTTTCCCGCTGGCAGCCCGGATTAAAAAAACACCCCGTAAATCCACTGGATTCTTATCGGCCCGGGGAGGCTCCTTCTGCGCATGTCTGGAGTCTCTGGACATGCGCAGAAGCGATTTCTGGTGCTGTGGCCATTTTAGAAATGGGCAGAGCATGCGTAGAAGCGACCTCCCGTGCTGCTCTGCCCAGTTCCAAAATGGCCGCAGCGCGACTTCCGGTGGCGCGCCGCTGCCTATCCTGGATTTTTCAATCTGGGAGTTGGCACCTATGGTCACACTTCTCTGAAGACTCTCAGTCCCACTCACCTCACAGAGTTTTTGTTGTGGGAGAGGAAGGGAAAGGAGAATGTGTTAGCTGCTTTGAGACTCCTTCAGGTAGTGATAAAGCAGGATATCAAATCCAAACTCTTCTTCTTCTTCTTCTTCTTCTTCTTCTTCTTCTTCTTCTTCTTCTTCTTCTTCTTCTTCTTCTTCTTCCTCCTGCCATTGGCTCTTGCACACCTAGTGTTGACTTCCTTATCTTCCACCCCACCCGTCCCAATGGGCAAAACCCATCACTATCTGTATATGCATAGAGAGGTCTACAGTTCCAGATGCCGAGATAGTATTAACAGGCTGAAAGCTCAGCAAACTGCTTCCATTCTTCAAAGCCCTCCATTTCCCACAGTAGTGGTGGGAAGAGGAGATTATTTTCCCAAAGCCACTCTTTGCCACAATATTGCAGAGCTGTCTGGTAATGATAAACGATGTACTTTGCTTTACATTTTCTTGCTGCTCAGTAGTAAATACAGGCCTGTTTGGATGTGTGTCCATTGTGGATAAATGACTTTGGCAAGTCGTGCCTTCTGGATGTGTGTTGCAACAGACGTGTGGCATGGGCACGCACGCCACTCTATTTCATGGCTTCGTTCTACCTGAAGCAATTTATATTTTGAATAACAATGTTCTTCCCTCTCCCCCTCCTTGCTCTATCCCCTCCCCACTTAAAACTGCTGTAGATTTGAACTGCCGTGGTGGTTAAGGGCAAAAAATAGGACAATGGAACTGCTCGGCTGTTGAAGACAACCATTACTGGGCATTGATCCTTTTCGTGAACATGTGTAGTGTAGCCAGGTGATCCTTTATGGGACATTTTATGCTTACACAAATGCGGACAAGGTCTTTGTTGGCTAATGAGATTTATTATTGACCAGCTGAGGTGACTGTGCTATTGAAAAGTCTCTTGGATGCAAAGCATCTGGAGAGAAAATGTTTTGTAAAACATGGGGATATGAAAAGGCACTATTTATTTATTCATTTCCCCCCCTTTTCTTAATTTGATAGCCCATCTTTGTTCCGTCATGAAACCCAAGATGGTATACATACATTCTGCAGGTGGGCACCCATCCAGGGACTGACCAGCAAGGGGTTGGCCTCATGTACCATCAGAACCTCATCTTTGGCCATAAGAGAAAGATGGAAAGTTCTATCTTCTCCCAAAGCCAGATCTTTTCTTCCAGGTCTGGGGAAACTATCCCCCCCCACCATCCCAAGGGCCATATTCCTTTCTGATTGGTGGAACTAGCAGTAAAAGTAGACATCACAATGGATACCTAGCCACAATGGATGCCTAGCCACACAGAACTGAGAATTATATATGCACACAAACCACCCAGAAACTTAAAACGCATGATCATAGCTCAAGGACATATTCTAGAATGAAAGCACCCAGAACTGGGCTGGTGAGGGGCTGTGCTCTGAGGAGTGTGTGTGGCCTCAGGAAAAAGAAAGGCTGAGAGGGCCAAATCTGGGCCCTGGGCCTGAGATTCCCAATACCTTCCCCAATAATTCTCCATCACCCCACCCATACCGTCCTTGATGCCATTGACTCAGGCTTAGAGGTGTGTCTCAGATTTTTCACATTAGAATTTCCCTCTGGATTTTGTAGCAGGACCAATGTACAGTATTGGCAAATTTCCCATTTTGCCATTTCTTGTCTCTCCCAAATTTTGTACGGGGACCTTTCCTGCCATTTCCCCCACTGCAGTCAATCCATATGCTGACACTCTCCTGCCACCCTAATGCCCCACTCTGTGAAAGGGTCCTTCCTCAGAGCAAGAGTGTTGTGGAATGAGGTGGCCACAGAGTTTGGCCCAGTCCACTGCTGCAGTAAGTACCAGTTAAAAATTAGATAGCATTTGTCACGGTAGTAGCAAAGCAGCTGGTGTCACTCCTATGGGACTTTCTGGGGCTATTTTGCCCCTGTCTCCCCCCCCCATGTCTCATACTGAGGAAGAACTCTGTGGAGCTAGAATTTTGCTTTTCTGGACTTATCTCCACTGTTGCCACTTCTGCATCCCCCCCCCTTTTAAATTAAATTAGATTTAAGAAGCCCAGGGCAGAAAATGTTAAAACAGTAAAATTAAAAATAAGATTAAAACATATTTTAAACCATCTAAAATATTTAGAAATAAATCTAAAATACTTAAAAGAAATTGCATACTCTTGCAATTATTAATTTCATGGTTGCCATCAAATGTCTGGGTAAGCAGGAATGTTTTTACATTTCTCCTGATAGTCAATAAGGAGGCTGACATACATATCTCACCAGAGAGGACATTCCACAGCCACCACCAAGAAGGCCCTGTCATGGGCCAACAGGGCAGTGAGAGGCACCACCACCCAAAGTTCCTCACCTGCTAATAGCAGAGCCCGGTATGGTTGATGTTGAAGGAGATACTTCATTAGACACTAGAGCTTTGTACAATAGTACTAACACTTCAGACTGGGCTTGGTAGCTTACTAGCAACCAGTACAGAAGTTTCAGAACCAGTTCTATATGGTCCTATCAGGCTACCTCACTTACTAACCTAGCAGCCACATTCTGACGCTGGGAGAATAGGAAGGATGGGGAAGAGGTTAAAGGGCGGGGAAGTAGTAATAGTAGTAGCTGGGAGGGTGTTGTTTGCTGGGCCGCCTTAGGCATTTGGGTTTCATGGCTCAATGCTGCTCATGAACTTTCAGGCCCCTGTCTCTGGTTTCACTCCCAAACATCTCTTGGCTCTCCCCCCCCCCGAAACCTTTGTTTTTCTTCTTTTGCTCCAAAGTACTGGCAACCCCCACCTGGAACATACTGTACATGGCACAGAACTTTCTCATGGAAGGGGCACATAGAAATGGCTGGTTCTGATTAGGCACAGAATACTTGTAATGCAACTTTTATAGGCATGAGAGTGTCTCCACTAATGAGAGTTTGAGAGGGATTTTTTAAATCTAAAGTGAAAGTTGCCAAGAGTAGAACATAACCTCAGGGTTTTCCTGTACATGTTCACTAATATTACTAAGAGTCTTCCAGAGAAACCTCTGAAGAGTCTGTTTCCTTCAGGAAGAAAAAGATGTGGAGCACACAGAACTTTGGGGAATTGAAAATGAATGAAATTTGCTATAAAGTTACACAGGATATAATGGGGCGGGGGAGAGAGAGCACAGATTTTGGAATGCCAAAGCACCATAGCTTTCAACTTAATGAGGAAAAATAGAAGAATGGGAGAGGGAAGAAGCCACCGCGCCCCTTCTCTTTATTTATGCATCTTGGAAATTCTGCAGATACCACAAAGCGTGTTCAGTTGTAGCTAAATAGTACAGCATCTGGTTTGCCTGCAGAAGGTCCCAGGTTCAATCCCCAATGGCATTTTCAGGAAGGGCTGGGAGCAACTCCCTGTCTGAAACCCTGGAGAGCTGCTGCCAGTCGGTGTAGACATTACTGAGCTAGAAGGAGCAATTGGAGACAAAAGGGTCATAGTTTAGTGGTACAGCATCCACTCTGAGTGCAGAAGGTCCCACTTTTACTCCCCAACAACTCCAGGTAGGGCTAGAGAGCCCCACCTGAAACAGGGGGGAAGCTTAGCCTGTGGCTGCCCTATTAAGTTTTAAATGGGGTATGGCAAACAAATGTTTTGCTCACAGTTACCCTTCTAAAGGAAATAATATCTTTCAATAAGTAGTGCATGTATAAATACACCACCCTTCAAAAGTTCTGAAAAATCCATAAAGATAACCAGGCTGTTTGGTGCTCTGTATCATCTTGCCAAAAGATGTAGACATCTGGGAAGCTCGATGGTAGAACATCTGCTCTGCATGCAGAATGTCCCAGGTTCAATCCCTGGCATCTTCGGGAAGGACTAGGAAAAAGACATAGGGTTGCCAGACTCAATAGTGGACAGGACTTCTGTGCCTTTAATTGTCCTTCTCTCTTTTGAGTCTGGAAACCTTAAAGAGAAACCAGCAGACCCTTTGTTTAATTTCCAAGCAAAGGGTCTGCTGGTTTCTCTTTAAGGTTTCCAGACTCAAAAGAGAGTAGGGCAATTAAAGGCACAGAAGTCCTGTCCTCTATTGAGTCTGAAAACCCTAAAAAGACAGCACAGCTAAATGGGGAAAGGGTTTAACTCAACATATTCCCAAAATGCTGCAGATATGGAAATATCTCAAATACAATAAACAAACAAAATCATTAGAAGAATGTTTGGTAAAATGGTGGTGGTAAATGGGCTTTGTCTGGCTCCATGGCAGCTTGTGGCTCACAAGGGAAGCGGACAATGTCAAATTTAAGAGGAGAGAAGAACAGTACCTTGGACAGCTCCAAAAACTCTACAGAAAATGCCTCTCTGGGGTAGCTAGAACCAACTGAACCCTTATGTTGACTGGTTGTACATGGAGTATAGCAGGCTCCACCTCTCTGGAGGAACTGGATGGGTGCTTAAAGATTCCCCACCTTATTTTGTGGTCTTTAACTTCTGCAAGGCTGGGCAGACAGAAGTACTGTAACAGAATAAACATCCTCCGAGTCTGGGGGTGGTAGGAGGGCTGTGTCTTCTCTGCACAGGAAGGTCGTGGACAAGATACTGTTTCTCTGCTTGGAGAAGGAGTTACCTAGAGAAAGGCTTCTGAAGATCCCCTCAGTTATTGGGAAGGTTTGTATGGAAGAAAGTGGTCCTTTAGTTACCAAGTCCTGAGGCCATTTAAGCATTTGCTATGATTGCGATAATGGAAGAGTTGCGCAATATGTTTCCAGCATGCCACTCCCTATTAAGAACATCAGAATGGAAGACGAGTCTGCTGGGTCAGGCCAGTGGCCCATCTAGTCCAACATCCTGTTGTCACAGTGGCCAACCAGATGCATATGGGAAGACTAAAAGCAGGACTTGAGTGCAACAGCACTTGCCTCTACTGAGGCTTCCAGCAACTGGTATTCTGAAGCACATGGCCTCTGACAGTGGCCTGGCCACCAATTTCTGCTAAAGCTCCCAGACTGCACAGGGCAGAACAGCCTTATGCTGAGATGGCATCTGCACACCCTTGCCCTAATTCATTATCTGTCTGGAATCAAGATTTTTTTCTTTTTATTAGTAGTATTATTATTATTTCCTTTCCAGGGAGCATGGAAATAAGATTTTATTCGGCATTCCAATAGCCACCCAAGGGCCTCCGATAATGAATGAACAAACTACTTGAACGAGCAGCGGTGAGGGAGATTGCGTTTCTGCATTATTGCTGATGTGAACTATGGAAGCGTAGATGTATATTTGTGTAGTCTTATTTGCCTTGTATATGGCTGCTGTAGTTAATGTGGACATTTGCGCAATCTTCCCTGTGCTCGGTGGCTTCCCAAGAGGAGAGCGGCGCTGGAGCCAATAAAAGCAAGCAATAAACCCCGTATTAATAATGCATGCGGAGCTATATGTTTTGTTTGGGATGGCGGGGAGGAAAGGGGTGGAAAATGCGTAGCTTCTTCCTTCTCATTTAAATTTGGATGGCTGAAACAATGTTGCACATATATATATGTAGATATATGATTATTCTTTCCAGAGCAAGCAGTGGCTTGGCAGTGCTGCATGTTAAGCAACATTTTAAGATAACATTTCCCAATACAATCACACATAGCATAAGCACTTGCTCCCAGTCACGGGCGCTGTTATTTGTGGAAGGAAAGGAGCAAAATGTAGGCAAAGATGCTCACTGCACCCAGTCATCAAATCTAGATATATCCCTGCATTAAATAAAGTCCCAGGAACATATGTTCAATACGTTCCCATTTGTCAGGGAGTGCTCTGATTTTGGAGCACCTGTCCCAGGTAAATCACTATCCCCATTGTATCCCTTTCTTTTGGGGATACCTTTAAAAAAATATTAACCAATCAATATATGGGAGTATCTAGAACTGCATTATGTCAGTCCCTTCCCCCCCCTTCGTCATCCCAGCCATTCTCTTTAAAACTTAAATTTCTGAACACAGAGTGTCTCCTGGTATATTCCCTTCCCCCTTTAATGCTCCGTTTTGCTTTATTTTAAGTACATTCACATTGGGTTATATGAATGTACTTAAAATAAAGCAAAACAGAGCATCCATGCATGGCGTATAACCTCATATTTCATGAAAGTCCATTGATATACTTTTGTGTGATATTTGTGTAATATACACATTTTTTAAAAGCAATCTCCCCAAATATAACATAGTTTTGTACAGTACGTTATTTTCACTAATAGAAGCAATTTTATGCACGGTTTGTCTTTCCCTTAATATATGCAATTTTTTTTACACTTTATTTGCACACTGCAAAATTTGGAGAAGTGCAAATTTTAAATGATGGCTGTGTTTTGGTTTGCATATTATTTCAACTAGGAAGGCTCGCCTTTAAATGCAAACTGAATTGCATTTCTCCCCCATTGCTTGTGACTGTGCAGTGGTCCCTAGTATGTGATCAGGATTCCTAAAAGTTCATAAGGGTAACTCTGTTTGCATCTGTGGTTTTGAGCTGACATACAGCTGCAATGCCTTGTGCTCATTCCCCTGCTACCTTTGCCTTCCCCATTTCCCAGTCTCTCAAGGGTGTTTTTTCTTCCCCTTCTTCCCCTCCATTTCCACATTTACAGTGACTACAGTTTGATTAGTAACTCCTTGGGCAGACTGTTTTCTGCTTTTCTCACTAATGTGCCATCTGGTAGCCTCTTCATTATCTGAAGCTTCATTCACATGAACAAAGGAAATAGGTCTACCCACTTTTACACAGCCACTTTCTTGGAAGCAAGAGCTTTGCTCATACAGCAATGAGAGATTCTGACTGAGCATTAGGAAGAACTTTCTGACAGTAAGAGCTGTTCGAGAGTGGAACGGACTTCCTTGGAAGGTGCTGGATTCTCCTTTATTGAAGGTTTGTAAAGAGAAGTTGAATGACCATCTGTCAGGGGTTCTTTAGCTGTGATTCCTGCATCACGGAGGGTGGCACTGGACGACCTCTCGGGTCCCTTCCAACTCTACGGTTTTATGATTCTGATGCACGCCCCTATCATTTCATTCTCAAAAACAGAAGGGCGACTACAACCTAGAATTTGGTCTGATCCAGAAAGGCAGCTCCTAAGTTGAGCTTAGGGACGCGGGTGGCGCTGTGGGTTAAACCACAGAGCCTCGGGCTTGCTGATCAGAAGGTCAGCGGATCGAATCCCCACGACGGGGTGAGCTCCCATTGCTCGGTCCCAGCTTCTGCCAACCTAGCAGTTCGAAAGCACATCAAAGTGCAAGTAGATAAATAGGTACCGCTGCAGCAGGAAGGTAAACGGCGTTTCCGTGCGCTGCTCTGGTTCACCAGAAGCTGCTTTGTCATGCTGGCCACATGACCTGGAAGCTATACGCTGGCTCCCTTGGCCAATAATGCGAGATGAGCGCCACGACCCCAGAGTCGGTCACGACTGGACCTAAGGGTCAGGGGTCCCTTTACCTTTACTGTTAAGTTGAGCTTATGAAGAAACATCTCCGTTCATTTCATGTTAAATTCAGTGGCATCCCCCTCATATGCAGCTGACATTAAAGAAAAGCAAGCACCACCAAGGTCGCCTACAACATCTTAATCATGTTATCCCCTGCAATTTCCTTGACTCCCCTCTCCCTTGTACTTGGCTCACCAGCTTCAGCTTGGTTGCATCGGAGAGCAATGAACTGCTTGACCTCCTAGAATTACCTTATCTGCTTGCTTCCACATGTAAACCTCTTTCCTCCCCCCTTCCTTATCCCCCCTCTCTGTAGTCATCAAAGGCACTTGCTTTTTCATCAAAACTGAACATGTTAACTAAACCACCATGACAAACTCTGCGGCTTTGCAGTCAAATATGAACTGCTGGGCAGCGATGCAAAACAACCCCTTGATAACTCTCTCTTTATTTTTTTAAAGGGAAAAGAAAAGAAATTCTAGCTTGTTTCACCTCCCTAACACAACTGCTCTTTCTCAGTCCTTTTAACTCCATTGCAAAACTTCCATTGGATCGGAGGTTGGGGTTGTCATTCATCTGGCTTGTACCCCAATTTCCTTGGGGAGAACCAGATTACTAAACAACTACCGGTATCTCCTAGATGCAAGTTTCACCTGTAAGAACATAAGGGAATTTGAAGGGCCTGGATGGATCAGGACAGGGACCCATCTACTCCACAATTTTGTTCTCACAGTGGGCAACCAGATGGCCATAGGAAGCACACAAGCAGGAACTGAGCACAAGAGCACCCTCCCCTTCTGTGATTCCTAGAAACTAATATTCAGGAGCATATTGCTTCCAGAAGGGGAGGTAGAACACAGCCATCAGGGTTAGTAGCCACTGTCCATGTGAATTTGTCCTCTGTGAATTTGTCCAATTCTATATCAAAGCCAACCAAGCTGGTGGCCAAAACTGCCTCTTGTGTAAGCATATTATATACGTAGTTTAACTATGCACAGTGTGAAGAAGGTCTTTCTCTTATGCGTCCTAAATCCTTCATCATTCAGCTTCACTGAATATCCACGAGTTTTAGTGCTATGAGAGAGGGAGAGGGGGGGGGCATTTCAGTCTCCGCTCTCTCCGTGCCATTCATAATTTTACCCACTTCTATCATGTCACTTATTACACCTCCTTTTCTCTAAACCAAAGCATCCCAAATGCTGCAACCTTTCCTCATTGGGGAGTCGCTTCATCCCCTTGATCGTTTTGGTTGTCCTTTTCTGAACTTTCCCCAATACTACAATATCTATTTTGAGGTTAGGTGACCCGAAGTGTACTGAGTACTCCAAGTGTGGCTACGCCATAGATTTGTATAATGGCATTATGAGATCAGCAATTTTATTTTACCAATTCCTTTCCTAATGATCCCTGACACTGAATTCTCCCTTTTCATAGTGTCTGCCTGCACACTGGGTTGACATATTCATCATACTATCCACTATAACCCCAAGGACTCATTCTCAGTCCTTTACCAGCAGTTCACACCTCATGAGTATCTATGTGAAATTAAGATTCTTTTGTTCCAGCCTGCATCACTTTACACTTGTTTACACTAAATTGCATTTGTCATTTTGCTGCCCATTCACACAGTGTGGATAAACCTTTTGGGGGTTCTTTCAACAGGAGCAATACCATTCCTCTCTTTCTCTTCAACCAATAGCTTACGGGCATAAAAAGGCAACACATTCATTATAAATTCATTGGTAGAACATCTGCACATTGCATCCTTCAGTACAAACTGTTCTTTACATGGGCACTTATTCTGAGAGAGACCATTGGTCCATCAGATTCCATATTATTTACAATGACAGGGAGCAGCATTTCAGGGTTTTGTTGTTGTTGTTGTTTAGTCGTTTAGTCGTGTCCGACTCTTCGTAACCCCATGGACCATAGCACGCCAGGCACTCCTGTCTTGCACTGCCTCCCGCAGTTTGGTCAAACTCATGTTCGTAGCTTCGAGAACACTGTCCAACCATCTCGTCCTCTGTCGTCCCCTTCTCCTAGTGCCCTCCATCTTTCCCAACATCAGGGTCTTTTCCAAGGATTCTTCTCTTCTCATGAGGTGGCCAAAGTATTGGAGCCTCAGCTTCACGATCTGTCCTTCCAGGGAGCACAGATCGTGAAGGGTTTTAGGCAGGAGTTTTTCCCCAGGCCTACCTGGAGATCCCAGGGATTGAACCTGTGACCGTCTGCATGCAAAGCAGATGCACTACCACTAAACCACAGTCCTTTAGGTCTAGTTTTAAAGGATAGCTGTGGTTTGGTTCACTTAATGGCTTGGGAAGTGCAAATTGGGTAGGATCAAATTAAATTGCAGGTGACATGAATTTCATCCCCATCAGGCACCACCAACCAAACAGCAGATTTCCAAAGACAAAAATCTGCAAGCAACTTCATCAGAAAGCCACCCAATCCTGAGTGAAGTGCCCATAATTCACTGTTTTCTCATTTGCAATCTCCAGCCAAACCATACCATGTGCTTCGTTTGCATGTGCTCAGCGGACGTTGTTTGACTGAGCTTTGAATACTGAGAGTTCAACTTTATTAACCAGCCATCCTTTCATTTAAAGAGCAAGTGCTCACATCAACCCAACATGGACACATATTGATTGGACCCCTGGCCCCCGGCTCTGCTTAAAAGATCTGAACCAAACTAATTTTGTTCACAGACTAGTGAGGCCTGGACTCCTTTCTCGTTAAAAGCCCCAAGCACATCCGGTGTATGTTTCAGAAAGCCGATGAATCTCTTGATGACAACATGCATAATGAAGAGACTCCATTCCTTGCCGAGAAGGCTAATTAATCATTAGGCGAGCACTAGTAAATTTTCTGAACCACTGCATTTGTGACAGACATGTTGTTAAGCCAGCAGATTGCCCCATAAGGCACTGGCTTGCCCATCAGACAAGAGCGGTCTTATCTTCTTGCTGCGGCTTTCCAACACCTTGTTGTTGTTGTTAATAAAATTATTAGAATCATAGAATCATGGAGTTGAAAGGGGCCCCGAGCGTCATCTACTTCAAACCCCTGCAATTCAGAAATGACAACTATAGAATCCAAGACATATGATCATCCAACCTCTATTTAAAAACCTTCAGTGAAGGAGAGTCCACCACCTTCTGAGGTAGTTTGGTCCACTGTCTCAATGTTAACCAGCATGTGGAAGAAATCTGCAATCACTTAAAACTCCGTTGCGACCAGAAAATTGACTGCATGATGGCCTGGAGGAAGGGAAGGTCTTCAAGTTCCAGAATGAAATAAAACATCTTAGTTTGTGTGGAGGACAAAATAAAGTTACCTACTTTTCAGCCCAAAGGGCTGTTTTCAAACCATACACAGGCGGCAATAGTCACTGCTTTCCATTTGAACATTCATCTTCAGTTTGTTGTTGCTTTCAGGAGGGAGGGAAAGATGTGCCTGGGAGGGATCAGCTGGGGAGAGGGGGTGACATTGCAGTGGTTCAGGATAAAGGGAGCTATGGTGTGACAGGTGAGACAGGCCCAAGTAGCAGGCCCAGGGTCCAGGCAGCTAGTGACTGTGGTGTGTGCCAGCCCCCTCTCCAACCTGGAGAATTGTGGTTGTCCTATCAAACAGCCCTTGGGTCTGCAGAAGCTGCTGCAGAAGCTGCTGTTGAGTCAGCTTTGAGTAAGATCTCCCTCATCCATGACTTGATTGTGGGTGAGGATGCTGGCCTAGACTGCATTACTGAGAGCAAGGTGGGTGAGCAAGGTGGAGTTAGTCCCACCTAGCTGTGCTCACCATAGCTGCCAAGTTCTCCCTTTTTTTAAAGGGAAATTCCCTTATGCTGAATAGACTTCCTCATGAGAAAAGGGAAAACTTGGCAGCTATGGTGCTCACATGGCTGTTTGGAGCAGCATCAAGGCCTTGAGATGGGGAACCTATTAGGATGGTCTGCCCTCAGAGGCTGATGGATCCAATTGGGTTGCAAACACACTGGGGAATTTTCCAGCTGATAGGACTTGCACTCCCCTGCCTAAGCCCTGGCCAATATGCAAATATCCTCAGCTGCCAACATGATCACACCCCTGAGCACCCTCTCCCTCTTCGTAGAGCTCACTTGGCTCCTTTGTATACTCCAGAGCTCAAAGCAATGAAACAATGGTCTAACACAGTCTAAGGCAGCTCCCTATGTTTCTGTGCTGTAGACTACAACTCACATCACCCCCGAACTTTGTCCCTAATATCTGCTTTTTCGTAACACTATTTCACAGATATGCATGGTGGGTGGGTGTGGGTGGGTGTGGAGAGAGAGAGAGAGAGAGAGAGAGAGAGAGAGAGAGAGAGAGAGATTTGAAATCTGTTCATCTGGCCAAAACAAAGTATACTTTATAAATAGCATGCAACTCTTTTATGCAATTTATTTTAGAGCTTCTTTACCTTGGTTGCTTCAGGTTGGTATTGCTGAATTCCCTCCCCCTCCCTGATTAATTTCATTATAGTTCATTAGCTGAGCTAATTAGAACACAGAGGAAGAAGCAACACAGGTGCTGGATGAGTTGCAGTTATTACATTAATGGGACCAACATGGCAATGGGACCCTAATTGTTAATCTGATTAGCAATTCTTCTGCTCTCATCAGAAAGGTGGCATCTGCTGATCGTGATAATCTTGGGTTTCCAGCTTTTGCCTGAACTGCGCATGGGCAGTGAAATCAAACATGTGCCCTGTAAATGGCTATCAGCTTGGTTGTGTGGCTGGGTATCTTAAACCCTTGTTTGCAACCATGCCAAAACACACATCCCTTTCCTGCTTAGACTGTCCCACCAACCCATAACCTGGGGTGTTTAACAACTAATGTGACTAAGTGAAGTTTGTGCAATCAATCAGGGATATGAGAAAATGCTGCTGGGCTATAAATCAGCATAAAGAAAACTTTGCAGTATTGTGAGTGTGCACAAGACTTTTGCTTTTTTATTTTTATAAAATAAGCTCTTTACTCTGCTTTAATACACATAGTCCACTGAGCATTCTTTCGATCCTCAATGCCTCCAACTCTGGTTGTACGTAAGAGATTTTGGTTACCTTCCTGAGCACATTTGTCTGGAAAAAAGAATAACCGGGATATGTGAGACGTGCCACTGAGTAAATGTGCAGAGGATCAGGATATAAATTACCAACAGACAAATAAGTGGAAATGTGTATGGGGGAGGGGCAGTGGGAGACAGAGACCAAACTTTGGCTTGTCAAGTCAACCAGAACAAATTAATGTTGGGCCAGAACAAACCCAAGGCCTAACAAGCAAAAAAAGGTGTTCAAAGACCTCTGAAGCGGAGCCCAAGTTTATATACATCTAACATCAATGTCTGTGGAATTTGCACAAGCAGCATAGCCTGAACCTCAAATCTGCACTCGCTGACATTTCCCGTCTTCTTAAAATTGGCAGACTGAGCTGCGGAACCTAAATTTAACCTCCAGAGAATTGGCTGGATGACACCCGTGTTCTTTATATGTTCGGTTTAAGTCTCTGAAAGCCAATTTAGCCAAACACCTCCTCAGGAAAGGGGTTCACCTCTGATTCTGTCACTTGTTACCTTCTTGTATTCCCTGTCCTTTCCTTCCCCTCCTGATTGTTCTTTTAATAACAACTCTTTAAAGTCTTGGAAGGTGGTGCCCATGAATATTTGAAAATGCCAGAGATCTGGCACTCATCACAGGCTTGAGAGCAAATAATGTCACTGTAAAGCGGCTATCTTGAGAATCGATACATTGCAAGAACTATGCGAGGCCTGATTTTGACTATTTATATCCAATATCCCATCCACTGGAAAGAGAAGGAAGATGAACTGATACAATTAACTGTTTCCAAAACAAATGAAATAATACACACACACCCCAAGAAACAATGAGAGAGCTGGCAGTGACCAAGAATAGTTGGTATGTGTGTCATAAAAACACACAAAGAACCTGCTGGATCAGGCCAGTAGCCCATCTCATCCAGCACCCTGCTGGAAGAAGGGCTGGGAAAGAATTATACCTAAGACCCAGATTCCACCTAGTGGCATCTCTAGTTAAAAATACCTGAGAGAGCTTTGCCAGACGTAATGGATAATATTGGTCTAGGTCAGGGATGGGGAACACCTGGCCTTCCAAATGGTTGTTGGACTCAAATTCATTCCTGGGTTGGATAGATGAATAATCTGAGTCAATATAAGGCACCTTCATTAGTTCATTTGTGACATAAGAACACAAGAAGAACTTGTTGGGTCAGCCCAATGGAACCAGCATCCTGCTTCCACAGCAGCCAGCCAGATAAACCAATGGGAAGCCGGCAAGTAGGACTGCAAGTGCAGCAGTAATCTCTCACTTACACTTCTCAGCAACTGATATTCAGAGGCATATTGCCTTTAGTAGTGGAGGCAATGCATAGCCATCATGGTGAGTATCTTAGGAACTAGGTTTAGGAATGCAGCCCTTGGGCTCAAAAATTTCCCCACCCTGTCTGCTCTAAGGCAAAGACTCAGTGCAACACAATGGGTTTTAAAGAGGGTGAGAAAACCTGATGTGTTGCCTCCATGCAGATCTTCTAGGGAAGGGGTTCTATAGCATAGGCACCACTGCCAAACATACCGAGCCTTATGGCACCACTAATCCCACATCCAATGGGACATGGAACAAAGCCTCCCAAAAGCTGGACCACCCTTGATGTTTTCAATGGGTGGGCTGGTTCATGCGGTAAAAGCTGGCTCTTTGGAGACCATGGTATGCAAATAATATAGAGTTTGAAATGTCATAACTTTAACTATATGAAGTCAAGTGTTTTGCAGGCACTGGGATGAAAGTTAAGAACACAAGACAAGCCCTGCAACTGCAGGAAACCAAAGGCCCATCTAAACCATTAGGCTGTTTCTCACAGTAGCCAACCAGATGCCTATGGGTTCTTCTACACCGGAGGTGGAGACCCTGTTTCTGCCCAAGGGCAACCTTCTGGAAGCCACATGCCAGTGGTGGGCGGGACAGAGGCAAAACTGGAGGAAGCAATGAATATGTGACCTATGTACAGTAAGCCAGTTTCTACACACACACACACATGCTGCTTTCTATCCTCCAGCCAGGCAAACCAGAGGCATTATCAGAATTCAGGGATGCATTGCAGCCAGGCAAAAACACTCCTGGAGGTTGCAGAGGAGGGTCAGATTGGTATGTGGCCCATAGCTGCCAAGTCTCCCGCTGAAAAATGTGGGATCAGCAGCGGCGAGGCACCGGAAGATGCTTCTACGCATGTCCGGACATGCGTAGAAGCGACTCCTGGTGCCGCGCTACCCATTTTTCGGTGCCCAGGCATGGGCGGAACAGCACCGGAAGTCACTTCCGGTGCCGCGCTACCCATGTCTGGGCACCAGAAATCAGGCAGTGCCAGGACCCAAAATGGAGCCTCCCTTGCAGGTAAGAAATCCGGGGGATTTATGGGATATTTTTCCCAATCTGGGCTGCCAGCGGGAAATGGTTTTAAATACAGGGGTTTCCCACGAAAAACGGGAAACTTTGCAGCTATGATGTGGCCTGGGAAGAGTGGGTGTGGCCTAGGGAAATGATGTGGTGTAGGGAGAGTCCCAAAGACCAGACAGAGAGGTCTGATCCCCAGGACTGAGGTTCCACACTCCTGTTTTGAACCTTTTTCTCCTCGTGTCCAGCTTGTGGGCTTCAAAGAAGCACCTTGTGGGCCACTGCAAGAATGGTAGACTAGATAGATTTTTGTCCAATTCAAGGGTTTTTTTCTGATGTTCTTACAAAACAGTACTTGTCTGCCTTAGGGACCTGTCATACAGAGCACTGAGGTAATGTATGGAAACCCCTCTGAGCACAAAAAGAAGGGAAAATAGTCTTTGCCTTTGTGCAAATGGATGAGAAACTTGGGATCGTGGACTTTGCTGTGTGAAGATGGATCAGATTCAGCCCTTCCCCACAGCTTCCCGTTATCCATCTCTAATCTAAAAGGAAGTAAATAACAAATGGTTGTTTCTCTATGTTCTTTCCCCACTGTACACCTTTCAAAAATATGTGAGTTGTTTAAATATCCTTAATATAATAGAGATTGAGCAAAATAACTCAACACTGAAATGCTGAAGAGAGGGCTACATTCTATGGTTCATTTTCAACTCTGTGGTCCTGATCCCCCTTGCTAGCCCTTCCATACACTTAAGGGTCATCTATCAATGATTCACCACACACTGAATAATGCATTTATATCACAGGCTAGTAGTAACATAAAATTATCCATAAATGTTTAATAAATATTCAGGAGTGCTTTTGGTGCCTGTGTTATAAATGATAAATAAGTAACAATAGATTCCTCCTGCAATATTGATGCGTGCTGTGGTTATTGTTATGCTATAACTGTTCGAGAGGCCATTACTAACCCAGGGAATGGAGTGATCAAGGTTACAGATATGTTCGGCAAGCCATTTGTAATGAAACCTGCAACACTTATGGAGGGGAAAGGAATGCATTTGTACCAGTTGCTGATTAAGTGCGGGTGTCCTGGAATGTGTTTTTGTTCAACTCCATGTAGATACAAATGATACTTAGACAAGCCCCTTGTGTGAAGCCTGTCTTTGCTGTAGAAAGATTGTAAATTATTTGTAGGTGACTGTAAACTGCTTAGAACGTAGTTGCATGCAAGACAGCGTGAGCTTTGCAAATATGTGAGATGCATACAGTCAGGTTAACAGCAACCCAGATTTTGCAGCGGTTAATGTTTCATTGCATGACCTGCACAAATTTTGTAAATATGCTGGACAGTGGAGGCTGATCCATTTGGGTGAATGGGGGCACTGCCCCACCCACCTCTGTCCTCAGCTACTCCCACCTCCCTGTACACACTTGTGTGCCTCCTTTCTTACAACCAGTCCAGGGAGTGTTCCTGATTGTCACCTTTCTCCTCCTTAGTGTGCCCTATGAAAACTCACCAGGGAGGAAGCCCAGAATTAGCAGGCTTTATCTGTTATTGGTCTGGCTCCACTTACCATTGGCCTCCCAGCCTTCCGCTCTACCAGTCCCAATGGCATTGGTCACCAGTCACGCTTAGCAAAGCTTGTTTTCCATTATTCATACTGATCCTTAAAAGCATGGGTGTGGTTCTTTGAAAGCCACCCAAGTTGGTGACCATCACTGCCTCTACTGGGAGAGAATTTCTTTTATCTGTCCTGAATCTTCCAACATTCAGCTTCATTGAATTTTGCTGCTTACCTTGCTTTTTCTTCTGAGGGGTCTAAGAAGTCCCATTTTCCCTTGCTTATCTGACTTACTAAAAAAAAAAGAGCTCCACACCATTAACAGTGGCACAATGCTCTCTCCACAGCTTCCTGCCAGCCACACTTCCTGGGCTGCCTTGAGAGAAATGCCACATCGCATCACACTGCACCAGTCTCAAGGCATTTCAGGAAGCGTGTCTGGTCAGAAGTAATGCAAGGCACCCTCTGCTTTTTCCTGCCGGCTGCGCTTTCTGGTGACACCCTTTCCGGTAGGCAGCAACTTGCTCCTGGAAATGTCAGAGATATATTTTCTTCTTCCACAAAAGCAGGAGAAAATTGGAGAACCAGAGAGGGTTCCCACTTGGTTTCTGCTTCTGTTTTTGTTTTGTAGAATGGATGAATCAGTTCAGAAGCAAGACACAAGAAGTTCACAGGTTTTTCTCTCCAATTGTTGTTGTTTAGTCGTTTAGTCATGTCCAACTCTTCGTGGCCCCATGGACCAAAGCACGCCAGCCACTCCTGTCTTCTACTGCCTCCCGCAGCTTGGTCAAACTCATGTCTCCAATTGTGGACTACATCAAAGCCCCCTGTGTTCCACAAATGCCCTTCACCACAACTTTATTTAACCTCTAAAGGTAAAATCTAAGCTCAAACACTTAATAAATATAGCTCTCATTTTATAGCCACTCTAAACATTAGAAGGAATCACTTTTTCTCATAACGACATGTTAATGAGTGATAAATTGTAGAGGAAATCCTATTGAAGTTCTTATGACATCTCCATTAAAACAAAATGAGTTCATCATTATTAGAGTTTGGGCGATAAATAGCAAAAGAATTACCAAATAATTAGGCCATGATTTTACATTGTTAAGCTTTAAAGACTATATATTTTATATCTGTGAAGGAGCGAGGAGAGAGAATAGGATCCTTACCCTGGATCCCACCCCACAGTCATTACCCGAGTCTGGCAGCTTGAACCAAAACCAAGCACAGGGCTCATCCAGACTTCCCTTTGTGCTGTGTTTTTGGGTGGAAAAATTCAAATTGCTGTTTCTGGGGAAAGTGCCATGACAAACAACAACAACACTCAAACAAGGAACTTTAAAGAGTGGACCACTGCCTAGAAAGCACGGTGCAAAAGGAAAGTGGAGACGAACCCCCACTAAAGGTAAGAAATCACCCAGTGGTTGGTTCTTCTTTGCTTCTCAGGCCTCCAGAACTTAACTGAAATCAAATTTTTATCACTGTTGTGTGTCCAACATGTGTTATTGGGTTGTATTCAATGTTATTCATATTCAGAGAAGATCCACTGAAATTAATAGGAATGGCTAACTTGGATCCATTAGTGTTATTGGGTCTACTTTGAGTAGGATGTAATTAGATACAGCCCATTAGGTGTACACTGTGCATGGCTAATGTTGGAGACAATACATTATTTCTGATTGGAAAAAAGGAGAAGTGTGGATTTCAAAAGGTGGCTGTGTTCGGTTTGCAAATTGATTCAGAAAGTGTGAATTAGGTAGGCAGGGTTGCTTTTATATGTGAATTGAATTGGATTTCCCTACTACGTCTAGCGCCATGCAGTTAGGGGAAGGGAAACATCTTTTTCAAGGGTAACTCAGAACAGATCACCTTCTACGTCTGTCTGCTTTTATGACCAATGGTTGACAACTCAATTTTAGCAGAGGCCCTATTTGGTTTCAAGCCCTGGACACTAATTGCATAGCATCTAATGTGCATTTAACACCAAAGCCTGTGGGACAAAAGTTTGGGTCTCACATGTGCTAAGAAGGTTAAGTAAATAGGGGCAGGCCTAGGAAAGCTAGAAGGATATATATTAGACAATCTTTGCATAAGCTATACAAGTTGTTTGTGCTGCGGAGTTTACCACTTCTTGTTCAGACAAGCTCTCAGGGATTTGCCGCAGGTTCTCGTTACTACAGCTCCGAAGCTTCTTTTAGTTGTTCACACTCCCCTGGAGCTTTAAAAATCCCCCTTTGGGTGTGCTTGATGAGCTCCGTTGGGACTGCGATTAGGACTTGGTCAAAAGGAAGACAAAACAGAAAGGCCGTGTAATTTGGCACAAACAGGAACGGAGGTGACTATAGCTAGGTCTGCATTTTAAAGCAAGCTGAACTAGTTTGTTGTTCCCTGACTTGTCCGCCATGCCTAGTGGAAGTTTATAAAGGAACAGCAGCTTTGCAGTTCAGAAGAGACAGAAAGGGTTCCCTCTGAAGAACTGGTGTGGGTGTGCAGGAATACTATTTGCTAGCAGTTATGCTCTATTAGGGTTGCCAATGTGGGCATCCATGGGCAGAGCCGTCTTAAGCATAACGGGTGCCCTGGTGCCATGGTGCAAAGATCGCTCCGGCGCGCTCCCCCGCCCCGTTTCCCACCACGGCTGTCTGGCGGGCACAGCGCAGCTGCACGGCGCCCCCTGGCAGCCCTGCGCCACCGAGCCTTGCCTTAGAGCCGGCCCTGTCCATGGGTGTCGGTTTGCCCATTAATACCTCCTATGGTGCCAGCAAAAGGTCTCAGTAAATATTTTGTTTCTAAAATCTACAATACATACAAAGACCATTTGTCCTCCTTGCACTGGCTTAGCCAATCCTGCAAGAAACAGCCACCCTTAACCATTGATGGTGGTGGGAGAGGCATGCACACACCATTTTGCGCTCTTGCTTCTTTTAGATGTGGCAGCCATTTTGTGTCATGCCACAACCCCGTGGCAGCCATTTTGTGTTTTATACCATACTTGTACAGCACTGATTTTTAAACTGGAATGCACGGCACATTATCAAAATTCCTCAGGTTGGCAACCCCTTGCCCGCTGAACTGTGGAGGCTGCAGTACTACTGAAGCCAAGTAGGTATGGATTGTTGAGCAATCTGGAAAGAGTGACTAGAAGCAGGATAGAGAGGTCTTAAATGTTCCCTATCTTTACTTGTTTTATGGTGGGGTCATAGCTCAGCAGCAGAGCACATACTCGGCATGAAGAAAACCCCAGGTTCAATCTGCTACACACACACACACACACACAGAGAGAGAGAGAGAGAGAGAGAGAGAGACATTTTTAAATCGGTTTTACACAATTTTATACATCCAAACTTTAACCATTTCAAACATTGAAATAAGAGGTTCTTTTGAACCTTCGGACCTCCTTCCCTCCCTCAATGGGTTCCATATTTAAGATTAAAATGTCTGCATCTTTTCCCATTATCCATCTGTTATATATCCATAGTTACCATCAATCTGCTGCTTCCTGAGGTAGAGCTGGAAAAATGTCCTGAGTGAAAGCTGCTGCCGGTCAGTGTAGAACATGTGTAAACTACCACTGAACACCATGGATTTCGCCTGTTGCTGAATATTCCCCAGCAATGAAAACATTGCCTTGACCTTCCCTATTGCCCACAGAGATCTTGAATTCAGTTCTCCACATTTCAAAGACTCCATGAAAAATCATCAGCATTTTACTATGAAATTCTACTAATGTACATGTTTTTATATCAGTTTTTCTAATAATCACATTTTTGCAAAGGAGTTTCCCTGAACAGTGTGTGTGTGTGTGTGTGTGTGTGTGTGTGTGTGTGTGCTGTTTTCACGAATGTGTGCATTTCTATGCATTTGGGAGGGGGGGTTCACGGATGTTTGTGCACCCTTTACCCTAGTATATGTTTTTTCGTACATGCCATTAGGCTGGATAACTGCATTTCACAATTCAGAGAAGTGCAAGTTTTGAAGGATGGCTGGATTTCGGTTTGCGAATTGTTCGGGAAAGACCGATGATTTGGCTTGGTGTAAGACAAGCATTCTACGTCTTATTTCCAAATATTTCAAAACTGCGGTGTAAATCTCCAATGCTCTCTGATCCAAGGAAATGCTCATGGGAGACGATAATCAAATAGTGCAGCCTTTTAACTGATTTGTGGACTGGGTCATAAGCATTCTTCGCCACCCCCCAACTGCAAAGAGCCCCCCTCCCTTCCTTTAAAGGAATATAATTAGTGCAATTGAGGACATGTTGCTGGATTTCTGTTCTCGTGCTTTGATGAAAAACCCTTTGACATGGGACCGAAGGATGCAAAAGATAATAAAAGGCTTGATGGCCCTACGGCCATAATTTCTGCCTCTTGTAAATGATGAAAAATTAGGAAGGAACATTGGAGGTGTCAAGTGGCAAATTGCAAGCTGATGGGATAACGGGAGCCTCTTTGAGTGTTATCAAGATGTGATTAAATAGTTTATTCATTGTTGAACATTCATACAGGAAATGGAAATTATCCTTACTATGATATTCTGTGGTGTAATATTTTTCATTATGATAAGCTATTGAAAACAAACTATTTTATTGAGACGCAATCCATCTTCGCCAATATTACATAAAGGGAACATGCAGCTCAGTTATTTTCTTATTATTGTTGTTAAGGGAGGGAGGAAAGCAGATTCCTTATATATTATTTAAAAAATGTTTTCCCGAGATGCCTTGCATTTTCATTTCTTCTTTGACAGTTCTCACTTTCTTTTAATTTTATTTTTGTTTATTTTGTGTCTAGAGCTGAAATTTAAAAGGAAAGAAAGAAAGAAAGAAAGAGCTTTTGACTACAGCAGACAGCTCTAGACATGCAAGGTCTTGATCAGGGTAAACTGTGGGTCTGCCCTTGAAGATGATTTGGAGACCTCAAGTGGTCCTAAATGCTGTATCCAAGCTACTATCCAGGACTCTATTTAGAGCATGTGCAACACAGCTGAACAGAGCTTCATTCCCAGAGTTCCCTGGAAGAGGGGTCAACTGTTTAACCACTCTTTTAATTGTAGGGGGATAGTGGCCTCCTAAGAATTCCCAGAATCCTTAACAAACTACAGCTCCGAGGATTCTTTGAGGGAAACCATGGCTGTTTAAAGTATATAATATTACTTTAACTGTGTAGTGCAGATGGAGAGAGAGAGAGAGAGAGAGAGAGAGAGAGAGAGAGAGAGAGAGAGAGAGAGAGAGGTGGAATGCAAAGAGAGGGGTGGCAACACAACAAGAGATAGAAAAGGGGACGACATAAAGACTGAATGAAAAGGGGTGGCATACAGGAGGGGAGAGAGGGGGAGAGGGCACACTGGCCACTATTTTTCCTTATGTTGCCTCTGGCTCCCCCCACCAGAATTTATAAAAAAATGAGTCCCCTGAGAACTCTGCGTTCGGGTGCAACAGTAAGTATGTCAGCTACTTCATAGAATCATAGAGTAGTAGAGTTTGAAGGGTCCACAAGGGTCATCTAGTCCAACCCCCTGCAATGCAGGAATCTTCTGCCCAAGGTGAGGCTTGAATCCATGACCTTGAGGTTAAGAGCCCCGTGCTCCACCAACTGAGCTACCAGTTCCCCAAAATGAGCCAAATGAAATGCACCAACAGTATCTGTTAGCAAGTTGGGGAAATGCTTTTCTGGAAACTTTCTGGATTCCTGGTAAGCCTTGCTGCCAGCTGATCCTTAAATTAAAACCTCCTCCTCCTCCTCCTCCTCCTCCTCCTCCTCCTCCTCCTCCTCCTCCTCCTCCTCCTCCTCCTTCTTCCCCCCCTTGAAACAGTTGCCTGGTGCCACCTCATTTTGCATGCGTCTTGAGCAACCTCCTTGCAGGCTGGAGGTAGAGAAGAAAAAGAGTTTCACACTAACAATTACAAATCCCATTAATAATGGAACAACAGTTTACTGCTGGCATCGTTTTGCATTTGGTATGAAGTCGGCTCTTAGAGAAGAAAGAAAGAAAAGAAAAAGATAAAACAGCTGTAATTAAATTAATGAGCCCTGTAGGTACCACAGGAAGCAAGCTGATACTCGGGATTCATACTGAGTCAGCTCGAAAGCCTTTGAAATGGGGAGGAAAGATAGAAGTTAGCGCAGGATTCCAAGTTTGAGCTGTGGCATGTCCCTGGGTGTTTACTTGCAGAGAGAAACCCTTTCGCAAGGGGATGGACCATTTCTCAGCGTCAGAGCATTTGCTTTGCATGCAGGATGTCCCAGGTCTCTGGCTAGGGCTGGGAGAGAGCCCTGCCTGAGACCCTGGAGAGTCCCTGTCTATCAGTGACAGCATTGTGCAAGGTGGACTCAATGCAAGTCAGCTTTCTGTGTTCCTATACACCTGAGAGAAGCAGCAGGAGCTGCATGACAGGATTTGTGGCGCTACAGGAGGAATAACTAGGCCGTGCCTATAGATTGGGGGAGCAATTCAATTCAGTTGCATTCAATGGCAAATCTGGTCAAATTCACACTTTCTGAAATGACATGCAAGCCGAATCACAGCCATACTTCTGAATTCACACTATATTTACAAAAATGTATATATTAGGGGAACAGTGTGTCGGGGCATATACAGAGTGCCCATTCAACACCCCAGTGGAATGTGCCAATGGAACAGAATAACACCAGGCAATTTTAGGCAGGGTCATTAACATTAACACAGTCTGCCTAAAATGAATATATACAGTACCAGTAAGTGAAAATAACATACCAAATGCATTATATTAGGGGGAAATGCGTATGTTACTAAAAGTTGCAGACAAAAATGTGTTTATTAGGAGAAATCAGACTAATTCTGTTTAAATGAAGTTGTTGGGTTTTTTTTAATGCAAATTGCTGCAGAAGTATGGAGAACTGGATTTAAGAATGGACGAATGAAACACAGAGAGAGCTGAAATTGAGAGATCTTTCCATCCCTCGTGGTGACTGCTCCTAGTGCTTGCTATCCCAGGCAATTACCTGCCAGAAATTGCCTGAAATGGGAGAGGAAATTCCCAATGTTTGCTCAATCACCCCAAATTTAGAATTGAAAGCAATCCAGTGAATATGATCAGTATTTTTTGTTGTTGCTTTTGGACTGAAAACGATGCCCAATTTATTACATCCCATTTCCTTTGCATTGAAATTAATGGGGTTGAGGAGCAGAAATGCAGCACAGAACAGGAAATGAAGCCTTCTTAGCATCTCTATCCCAGCCCCTAACGCTTCTCTAGCTCAGACTGGAGCCCTGCTGGATCAGACCAATGGCCCATCTAGTCTAGCATTCTGTTCTCATTGTGGCTAACTAGATGTCTGTGTGAAAGCCACAAGCTGGACCCAAGTACAAGAGCACCCTCCCCTCCTGTGGTTTCCAGCCATTTATATTCAGAAGCATTGTTGCCTCTGACTGTGGACCATCATGGCTAGTAACCATTGATAGCCTTATCTTCCATAAATTTGTCCAATCCTCTCTTAAAGCCATCCAATTTGGTGGGCATCATTGCTTACTGCTTGAAAGGCTGTATGGAAGGATGGGGTTTAACCAAATGTACAACCATCTAAAGCAAGCACCAGTAGATCACTGGACATCTGCGGTAGATCACTTGTAGATCACTGGCTCCCCCCCCCAAACTCAACAAGTTTGGCTCCCCTAAGAAAAGCTCAACAACTTTGACCTGAACCCAAAAAAGGGGGTAGATCACTGCCAGTCTCTAACTCTATGAGTAGATCGCAGTCCCTTGGGAGTTGGCCACCCCTGATCTGAAGGATTTTGTTTTCCCATCTCTTCCTTGGGGCAATATAGGCGCCTGAGAATGTCTGGGGTGGGGAGAATCTTGAAAGACAATTGCCCATAGATTGCACAATCAGCAGAAACCCGTGACACCATTATCTTCTGGCCTTGGACCATGTAGGAGGATCTTGTCATGTAATTGGTTTAGCAAAGAGGAACAATTGCCTTTCCTTTGCAGGAAAAGACTAATGGAAGTTTGACATTTAGAAACAAGTCTTGGGTGGTAATATAGCTACTTGAAATGAAGAGTAATATTTTCATTATATTGTTAATATTTTAATGGGCCCTTTATTGTGGGAAGACATAATGTATTACGGGGAATATCTTTATCCAATGGAATGGAGGCCATTGGGAGATCAGAGAAGTGTTAACAAAGAGTGGGAACTCTTGCTTGTATTGAATTTAGAGGTGCATTACCATCCACATCTTACTTTTGTGAAGAAAGGCATCTCACAGCCATCTCAAGGCATCTCAAGAGCCACATTATCTAGCCCTGAACTAACTTATTCCCATTTGGAATTCTGCCTTGCTACCATCCCAGGTTCCCCAACAGTTCCTTCCTCTGAATTATTCACATATACCTGAAAGAAGCCAGCCTTCTTTTTAGCTCAGTATCGGTACCCATGCAAATGACATTAGGAGTGGCTGCATTATATTAAATAATATATCAATGAAATTAATAAAGCTTACAATTCCGGGGGCATTTGAGTTTCCAAATTGTCAGCATCTGCTCCCTATTAAAAACGACAGCTGATTAGCAAATCTCGACTTTGGGTGCAAGATTGAAGCTAATAAGGTGAAATTAAAATTTACATCTTCTTCTAACATAATGAAGATCATTAAAAAAAAGAGAGAGAGTGATAAAATTCTTTGATTAACCCTCTTTTCCATTCTTTGCAGCTTGTGTCGCACAGATTTAAAGGTTCAGCATGGTAAACTCCTTGCTCCAATAATCTGATGTAAATATATCCTAATTTAAAAATGGGAGGAATTATATAACCCAATGAAATCTTCTTATATACTCCTTTTTTATTGACAAAATAAAACAAAATTGGGGGCTTGTGTTAGGCAGCAGAAAAACAATTGCTGAAGGCTCATGGTGTGGTCCTTTCTTTTCTTGATAGCATCAGGCTCCATATTATCCCCAGAAATACTTTTGGTTTATTGCTTAATTAGCCTGCTACTAGAATATAATTTTGCACCATGAGGAATGCTCAGCCCTTGCGCAACAAATCCTTGAATCATTCCAATTATGGCTTACTGGGTCTGAGGTTTATTTCACACACAACATGGCGATGATTTTGCTTTATAGAGTGGGATGCTCAGGGGGGGAAACCTTTTTCCTCTCAAGGACAATGCATCCCCTCGGGGGGGAACCTTCCACTTGCCATATGCAAGTAGAGGGTGGTGCATGAGGCAAATGCAGGTGAAACAATGGCTGCGATTCTTACCTTTGTACAAGAGGCCACTCTAATTACAAACACCCATGAAACCCCATTCTTCACCTAAGAAGCAAAGCTCAAGGTCTATTGACACAGACTCTGAAGTAAAACTATTTGACAGGGGTCCCCCAAACTAAGGCCTGGGGGCCGGATGCGGCCCAATCGCCTTCTAAATCCGGCCCGCAGACGGTCCGGGAATCAGCATGTTTTTACATGAGTAGAATGTGTCCTTTTTATTTAAAATGCATCTCTGGGTTATTTGTGGGGCATAGGAATTAGTTCATATATTTTTTTCAAAATATAGTCCGGCCCCCCACAAGGTCTGAAGGACATTGAACCGGCCCCCTGCTGAAAAAGTTTGCTGACCCCTGCTATTTGAGATATTTCTGGTATCCATCCGTCGGTGTGAAATAAATATGCTCCCTGATGCATATGAAAGGGGGGGATGTTTCTGTTAGCCACACCACTGACACACAAATTGTCCCTTTCTGCAACAGCAGTGCATTTGGTCTTAGTGTGAAAGAGGTGCACACAGGGGCAGAGGAAGGAGGGGCGGTGGGGGCAGTCCTCCCCGGGTGTCACCACTGAGGGGGGTGACAAAATGGCGGGCAGCACTCGCCGCAGGGCCTGCAGTGCACCCGAGCCATGTGTCTCTCCTAGGAGTGACGGGGTGGCTTGGGTGTCTGCAGGGTCCGCGCTGCCCCAAACAGTCCTCCCGCTGCCTCCCCCTTAGCTGTAGGGCAAGTAAGTGGGAGGAGGCAGGCAGACTCCTCAGAGGCCCCACGGAGTGTCCTGTCCCGGCTGGCCCCGCCCCGTTGGCAGCTGGCCCCACCCCATGGGCAGCTGGCCCTGGGCATGCGTACCACCCCAGGCGCCAAATCGGCTTGCTCCACTGCTGGGTGCACATTTTTGGGGGAAAGTCCTTAGCTCAGTGGTTGAGCATCTGCTTTGCATGCAGAAGACCCCAAGTTCAATCCCTGGCATCTCCAGGAAGGATTGTGGAAGACTCTTGTACCATGCTGGCTCTCAAATTGTCTTGAGATAACTCACAATATCTTCAGATACTATTTACAGGTAGCTGAAAATCGCCTCTCTGCCTGTTCCAAAAGTGACATAAACAGTTGTGTACAAAACCTAGGGTCACTTAGTTGACTGAGCTGCTTGTATGTCTTGCCCATTCATGTATGCCCCTCCCCATGTTGCAATGGCTAACTTAATGAAAACATGCACACACACCTTTTGTAGCTGGTGGGAGGGGGGATTGAACATAGCACTCTTATCACTGAGTCCCAGCTGTGGGAGGAATCCTTTAATCACAAACCTCCTCCTTGAAGAAGAATATAGATTTATGACCGGACTTTTGCTTCCTAAGCGAGTGAGGAAGATTGCCAGCAGCTACGCTGCTACTTTTCATTGGCTGTAAACCGCTTTAATCTCCTTTAGCTGTCATTTTGAAGTCAAGGGATATTAGAGTACAACATAATTATGCAGTTGTGAGCAGGAATACTGTTCTTCACCTCATCCTCTCCCTCCTAAAGGACATTTTAAAAAACAGCACCTTCCAAATACAACCCTTTCTTACCAATGAAGAAACTGAAGCTGCTAGGGTGGTGGTCTTTCTTAGGGCACTGTTGTTAATTGGCAGAGTGAACAGGCCTTGACTCAATCAATTTTCACTCACAGCCCAGATTTAAATCATGAGATTTGCTCCAACAAGAGGTAGTGATGGCCACCAGCTTGGGTGGCTTTAAAAGAGGATTAGGCAAATTCATGGAGAACAAGGCTATCAATGTCTGCTAGCCCCAGTGGCTATGTTCTACCTCCAATTTCAGAGGCAGAAAGCCCCCGAAACATCAATTTCTGAGAACTGAAACTGTCACGCTCAGTATTTCTCTGTGGGCACTGTTAGCCACTGTGAGACTTGGGCCTCATCCAGAAGGCTCTTCTTATTTTATTTTATTTTTATGTCTGCTTGCCGTTACCTGGTCTGTCTGTTTGTAACACAGGGATATCAGAAGGCATCGTTGCCAGCACACCCATAAAAGAAGACTCAAGAGACAACAGCATTGTGGGGGGGGGGAATATTTATTAAAATATAACAAAACTGTAGGATCTGCAAATAAATCATCAAATTAACTGAAACAAAGTATAGCCTTGTCACAGGTATTCTTTAGCTGTAATTCCTGCATTGCAGGGGTCTGGAATAGATGTCCCTTTGGGTCTCTTCCAACACTACAATTCTATGAATTTAAGTTTCCTAAGCCAGGAGGAATCATCTCCCTCTGCTCTTCTGGGAATGTCTACAAGCTGAACCTTTGGACTGAAAGCAAAAACATCAGCAAGTACCAACCCTATCTGATGGATTAATTTCTTTTCTGGACATGGGACAAATAAGCAAACAATGGCATTTTACCACTCCAGTTTCTGTTTTCATTTGAATTCTGCAGTATCCCTAATCACAGTTTCCTTGAATGTTGACTGATCAGTAGACATGTTTGCAACACAATCCTAAGTTTTGATTTGGAATGCCACAGCAATTGAAGCTGCAGAGTGCTGTCAAAACATTATAGCCTTGCTCAGATCTGTACTGGCTGCCCATTTGTTACTGGGACAAATTCAAGGTGTTATTACTAGTAACAAAGCCCTCGACAGCTTGAGAACAATATACCTGAATGGTCACATTACCCCATATGTGTTCAACCTACCACATCAATCTGCTGAAATGACACTTGTACAAGTGCCACATAATTCCTGTTCCACAATTGTACGCAACAAAGTATTCCGTGTGGATACTGGAACTCCCTGCCCATTTATATTAGACTAGCACAGGGGTCAGCAAACTTTTTCAGCAGGGGGCCGGTCCACTGTCCCTCAGACCTTGTGGGGGGCCGGACTATATTTTTTGGGGGGGGAAAGAGAACGAATTGCTATGCACATTGCACATATTGCATTTGCACGCCAGGACCGACCGGGTGGCAGGATCCGCGGGTCGGATTTATGAGCCCATTGGGCCTGATCCAGCCCTCAGGCCTTAGTTTGCCAACCCCTGGACTACCACCTTTCCATGTATAGGTTTGGGTGCCTGATCAAAAATAGTTCTGCTTAGGCAATCCTGTCTAGACATGCAATCTGAATGTGCAGATGTGTAATCGTAACATGTCTATTTTAAAACTGCTGACTTCATTTATATTTTGAGAATTTATAATGTCAATTTGTAGCGTTTGATTTTTGTGGGTTGGGGTCCCTGTGAATAGGCCAGAGATCACCCCAAACCACCATGCAGTGGTTTTTTTTCCTTTTAAAAAACTGTTTAGGGGCAGGGGCGTAGCCAGGATGAAAATCAGGGGGGGCAAGGGGCGGGGCCAAGGGGCGGGGCCAAGGGGCGGGGGCGGGGCCACATCGGAGCAGCCCGAAATCGGGCTGCTCCGACTCCCTCCTCCCCCTCCACGATCGGAAGGGACGAGGGGGAGCCAGGATCAGCCCGAAATCGGGCTGCTCCGATCCCCTCCTCCCCCTCTGCAATCGCTGGGGCAGGTGGAGGGAAAGCCCCAGAGCCGCGCAAAGCGGTTGCCTGGCTTTCCCTCCGCCCGCCCCACAGCCAGCCGGCTAGAAGGGACGTCTCCCTTCTCCCTTGCTGGCTGTGGGGCGGAGGGAGGGAAAGCCAGCCAAACGCTTTGCGCGGCTCTGGTGCTTTCCCGCCGCCCGCCCCACAGCCAGCCAGGGAGAAGGGAGACGGCACCGGGCGGGCAGTGGGGCAGGCTGGCCAGTGGCCCTGCTTCTAGGGGGGGGGAATTGCCCCCTCCTGCCCCCCTGCCTACGCCCATGTTTAGGGGTGCTCTCATTTTGACTCAAGAAAATCGCCATTTTATAGTTCAAATCGGAAAAAATAATTACGGTAAATGGACAAAAGTACAGAGATTCACAAAATGTTTAGGGGTATGCATACCCCTGCACAACCCCAGAAATAAAGCACTGCCACCATGACAAATAGGAGCAGTTACATTGATAATATGTCAATGATTCTTTTTCTCTTGATACGCCCCTACCAGCAGTAAAATCCTTTGGAGGGACGTTATTTTTAATGATGGATAGATAGACACTGCATGATCTGATCTCTCTAATAAATGCCATTTTATTGTCTTGGCTTGAAGTGAAGCAAACTGCCTTGATTAACGACCTCCCATCATTCTATTTTTCTCCAGATCAAACAGGGAAGAGGAATTGAGTAGCTTGAATGCTTCGCACATTCAGAGAAATCTGTGAGATTGTTGCAGGATTCCTCACACAGATGTTTTTTGGGAGAATTTATGCTTTTATACTTTGCGAAAAATAAACTACAAGTCATCAGTTTTCAAACACAATGAAACAGATTTACGCAGAATGAGAATGTTGGAAATGTTGAAAACCGAAAGGGTACCCCCCCCCACCCAGTATTTGCCAAGTGCAAAAAGGGAATGAAATACTGGAGAACGGGACTGTTGTTGTTGTTGTTGTTGTTGTTGCCTTGCATGTAAATGAAAGCAATACAAAAGGACAGGTAAATGCAGGTTTTAAAACATTATAATAGAAAAAACTAATAAGAGAAATATATGAAAGTAAGATTGGACTAAAAATAATATAATATTGGTATGTCTGTTAGTCTGGAAAATATTACATACCAGTTGCAAAAACAGCCTCACACACGCAAAAGCACAGTTTTGTATAATGCAAGGACTTGATATCCAAAATTAGGGGGAAGTAATGGAATTTCTGAGACGATACCTTTGAATTATTCAATTGACAGCTATGTTGATGGGCACTGCAAACTACAATTCTGTGATTCTGATACACAGCCCTATCTTTTCATTCTTGAAAACAGAAGGGCGGACCACCACCTAGAATTTGGTTTGATCCACAAAGGAGTTTTGCCCGAGAAGAAACATTTCAATTCATTTCATGTAAATTCAGTGGCATTTCCCTCATATGTAGCTGACATTAAAGAAAAGCAAGTGCCACCAAGGTCACCTACAACAGCTTAATCATGTTATCCCCCTCCAATTTCCTTGACTTCCCCGCCCTCCCTTGCACTTGGCTCACCAGCCTCAACTTGGTTGCATAGGAGAGCAATGACCTGCTTGACCTCCTGGAATGACCTTATCTAACTACTGGCAATGAATCAGTTCTAAGGCAGTTCTCCTGGCCTAAGGCTCACCATCTAAAAATGGCATGGCACACAAGGAAAAGGGGAAAGGGAGGGAGGAGGAAAAATAAAGCTTCAGCACAAGATCTCAAATCTTAATGTTACAGCCAATGTCGGTGCTGCGCCTGGCAGCCCATCCCCAGAAGCAGTCTCCCTACTTCCTTTCACATCCTTCCTTGCCTCCATTGCATGCCCATCTGACATTTGGTTCTATTAATGCAACTTACACGTTTGGGAACATTTTCCTTATTTAAGATCATCTAAAGTTTGCCACCAACTGCTCGCCGTCTGCTTCCCTTGCCCCCCCCCACCACTCCAGAGTTCCCTAGAATGCACATTCCAGGAACCACCTCCCACCTCATAACAATGCACAGTTGCTAACTTAATTAATGGGACTTGAGCCTTTTCATCTTTTGGGGATCAGCCCATGTTTGCCAGTGTCTGTTTCCCTCGCTCTTGCTTTTGACAGTAAACTCAATGATCAGTTGATTGGCTGAGCCCATCCGTCTGGCTGTTGACACTGAGCGCCTGGGAGCTCCTGTTTTTCCATTCCGTTTCTCTATCATTCGGTAACTTGTGTTTTCCTCGGAGGTCACCCTTAAAGGTCCATGCGTTGTGTTTTTCATTTCTGCCTTGTCAGGAAAAACTTGCCAGTGCATCTATCAAAGTAATCATGGGGTCTTGATGTGGGGATCTGCTACTTCTCACATTTTTCATTACCGGATAATTTATTAATATCCGTCGGAGCATCACAAGATTTATCTTGATAAAAACTAGGATTGGCAGTGACACAGCACATCACACGGGAAACGGGCAGTCGGCGTGGAAAGTACCGGGAAGGCAGTGTGTCCCCCCTCACCTTTACTTAGCCCTTTAACACCATGTGGATTCCCCCCCCCTCTCTCAAAAGCTTCTCAACATTTTGCCGCTTTGATAAAGGCTGACTGAAGGCAGCCGAAACAGGGTGACTTCCATGCTAAGATCAGGGCTGTCCATTGTGATCTCCGAAACCAGAAAACATGTTGAGATAGAAAATAGGACTGCAATCATTTCATCTCTTCAATACAATCATTCCCAAACTGTGCTTCAGTGCTGCACAAGAGTGCCCAGAGAGAGGGAGATCTGTAGCTCAGTGACCGTCATTGGGGGGGGGGAGATAAATTCAATTCTCTTTGCAATGAAAGGCAAGCTTACCAAACTGACACTTTTAAAAAGACTCTACAGACTGAAACACAGCCATCTTTCGAAATTCGCACCTCTCGGAATTTTGCATTGCAGTTCTCCAGACAAGTCATGTGCACACAAAAAATTGTTATGTTGTGGTCAGTACTTTTTTTTCTGGGGGTACGCAGGGGTACGCATACCCCTAAACATTTTGTGAATCTAAGTTTGGCCTCATTGAAGGGCAGTATTTCAATATGAGTAGGAAAATGAGAGTACCCCTAAACATTTTGTTTTTTTTTATAGAAAAAAAAGCACTGGTTATGGTGAAGTATAAATCTATAACTGCACAGGTTAGTGAAAATAACATACAAAACATTTTATTTATGGGAAATCTCTTTGTAGACTTCATTGGTATTTGAATGCTGGGAGCCATTTTGAATCAAAATGGCAGACCCAAATTAGCTCTAATTAAATATTAGATCCTCCCTGCCCCGCAGAAAATTACTCAGGTCTGCTGCTCCCTGGGCGAGGTAAGAGCCCCAGACTGGTGTGGGCTCAGAAATTATATTATCCAATTGAAAATCACATTCTTTTATTGGGTTCCTTCCAATTACTTGACAGCTCTGGGCACTCCCTGCACACACACACACACACACACACACACACACACACACACACACACACGGAGCATTTTAACGTGTGCTCTTACACTGTAAGTCATTTTGAGTCACCTTTGTGAAAAAAGTGGCAAATTAACATCATCATCATCTTTCTCCCTTCAAGAGAAACCCCACCCCAAGAACCTCCATTACTATAAAAAGAAGTCCAGTCTGCAGCAGTTGCAAGAAAGTTCTCCCTTTGGGTTCTCGCTGCCTGGGGAAATGGCCTGATGGAGCTCAAGCTGGCTCCCTGGCCTCCTATTCATCAAAAAGTGAAGCACAGGAGGCCTTCCACAAAAGACGGCTGGCTAATGGCTCTCCTGGCAGACATTGCAGGGAGGGGGAAGATGCGCCAGCAACATGAGTGGCAGCTGTGCGAGAGCCACTTCCTGCCATTCAGTGCAGCTATTTCATTAATTGGGTTTCACAGTTCATTTCTCCATATTACACTCCCAATAAACAAACAACAAAAAACCCCACCCAAAACAAATAAAGCCACGAGAGGGGGGGGGGAGGGAAAGGTGGAAAGGTGGTAAATTATTCTCCATCCTGGTGCCTTCTAGGTGGTTTGGACTACAACTCCCATCAGCCTCAGCCAGCACTGACATATGATGCTGGGGATAGAAGCAGGGCCATGTTGGCTCAGGATCTTGGTAGCTGTCATCCCAAAGCTCTGGAGATTCCCAGGTTGGGGGAGGCAGGCCTGCTCTCAGGCATTTACCCCAGGGAGAAGTGGGGGTGGGGGGCAGGCAAAAATAAGGAGACATGGCACTGTTGGAGATGCAAATCACCCCCTTCCAGAGATCAGGTTGATTGGTTGATAAGCAGGGAAGTAAGCAGCCATTCCCTTCCTTTGCTGATCTGCACAGTTCAGGAGAGGATGGCCGCATGCCTGCCAGTGGGCATGTGGGCATCATTTGTAACCATGTGCAAGTATTTAGGATGACCACACCCACCTCTGGCCCATGGTCTCCAGAGGTTTGTCCATGGTTGAATGCAGCCCTCAGGCCGGAAAATGTTAACCACCCCTGCTATCAAATATAATCTGACCGGCATAAAGGCAGGTCATAAACATATGAAACACACCAACAAACCCCTGGGAGTTCTAGCTATGCAAAAAGAGCAGGGAGATCATTAAGGGTGCATTCAGATGTTGGAAACATTGCATTCATTTCCCTGAATATAATGCTAGTGCTTCTGTCGTGTATTTCAATGCTTGTTTATGTATTTACAGTGGTACCTCGGGTTACAGACGCTTCAGGTTACAGACACTTCAGGTTACAGACTCTGCTAACCCAGAAATAGTACCTCAGGTTAAGAACTTTGCTTCAGGATAAGAACAGAAATTGCGCGGCAGCGGCAGCGGCAGCGGCAGCGGCAGCGGGAAGCCCCATAAGCTAAAGTGGTACCTCAGGTTAAGAACAGACCCCCGGAACGAATTAAGTTCTTAACCCGAGGTACCACTGTACTACATTTATATCCCAACATCCTTCCAAAGAGCTCCAAGGTGGTGTACATGGTTCTCCTTCTCCCCATTTTATCCTCACAGCAACCCTGTGAGGTAGGTTAGGCTAAGAGACAGTGACTTGCCCAAGGTTGCCCAGTGAGTTTCATGGTTGAGGGGGGATTCGATGTTCCTTACACACCGCGGTACCTGATGTGTTATGCAGCTGTGGATTTTTGACCGATATACTGACATGCCATGCTAAGTTTCATTCAAAGCAGTGGGTATGGGCTGACGCAACAAACATCATTGGACAATGTCACTACTCCCCCAGTGTTTGTGTTTCTTCACTCATATTTTCCCCAGGAATACAGCTGGAAAGAATGTGGGTTCTCCTTCATGGAGAGCACGTGTTGCGGTGGGGGCCAGCAAACTACCCCTGAGTTGCCGGGGCGGGACTGTGAGTTGGCCACCATTCTGATTGGACCCAGGTTGTTGTTGGGGAAAAGAGCATGTTGCCATTTTGTGAAGGACAGCCCCGGGGGGTAAAAGGCAGGCACGTGGTTTGTTCTTCCTCTTTGGCTGCGTGCTTCGGATCACCCTCCCTCCCTCCCTATTTTTAGGCCTCTGTGCTGTGCCTGTCATGGAGTCGTCTGCTTTGGGGGCAGGGCCGGTAGGAATTTTTCCATTTGGCTGATTGGCTGGTGCCATCTGGTTTTGCCTACTGCATAGCAAATAGTCACAACTTGTAAGGTTGGCGGTTCGGCATTGGTTATTTTGTTGGTTGTATGAGGGGTTATGATTGACTGTGTCTGCCCCTTCAAGTTGATGCCGGTGTGTTGGGGAAATTCTGTTCAGGAATACAGGGGCTCGACATGCTCTGTCTGTAACCCCCAGTTGGGGACCAGGGCTGCGCGAGAGCCCCTGGGAGCCTGAAGGGAGAGGGGAGGGCCAGACACACCCGGCTCCCTGTCTCTCCCCAGAGGCTTTCCCCTGACTGACAAGAGGTCAGTTCTGTCCTTAGGAGACAGTTGGTGAACCAATGCCTACACAACCACTCACATATTTTGTATTTTAATAAAGTTGTGGCCAAATTCATGCCAAAAACCAAAACAAAAATTCTGTCTGTGGTGTGAATTTATTTGAGGGGTGGTTTAGGGACCTCAACATGCAATTATACGCCATTATGCCACCCAAAATTTTGTCACTTTCCTCTGTGATTTTCTGGGTTAAGAGGGCTGCAAACACAAACACACACGAATCAAATAACACAGAAATGTGTGTTCAGCTTCCACTAGATCCCATGAGATTTCCATAAGTGGCTTTTCCATAGTGCAAAAGCTCAAATATAATGCAGAAACATCAGGGAAAGTGAATAAATGCTTGTGTAAATGCAGCCTAACAGAGAATCTTTTCACTACACTACAATTCCCAAGTTTCTTTGAATGGGGAGAAGGAAGTGATAGCTTGGAATCGGGTATAAAACTGGTGTCATATTGTAGTTCATTTATTTCTCATGTTGTCTCCTCTGGCTTCTTAATACGTTGTTTGATTTTACCAAGCTCTATCATATAAGCATCTTATTTTTTATAAAAAATATCAGATATTGCGGTAACTAGAATAAGATTGCATTTTGCATGCAGGCATTAATTAAGCCCCTCAAGACAGCAAAAAGATGGGTTGGTTTAATTTTTTTCTTTTTCTTTTTCAGCACAGATGGCCGAGAAGCTAGAAACAAGCCACACGTTTGGCCTCGCAAACAACACTGAAATATATTGACCCAGAAAAATTTAAAAATTAGTGATCTGGAGCCCCCATCTAAAATTACAATCTCTACATCAGGGTTGCCTTGGCTATGCAGTGCAAATATCTGCCGTTCGCACAGAGATAAATACGGCTTCCAGAGAACATCCTGATATTTTGGCAGGACATTTCTTCCAGCAGTAAACTTTGTTACTGTTTTCATTTTCACAGCGCGCCTCTCTCCTGGCTTTGTGGACAGATGGCCATTCATGCACCAGCGCACATTGAAGCATAGACGTCAACGATGACAGCACATTTTGGCTGCAAACAAGTCAATGCAATCTTCCAGTTTCCTGACCATCCATCTTTTCAGGGGGTGGGAGGATGGGAGGGTCATGTTGTATAAAGTGTTGTAATAAAAATCAGAGCTGGATGAAATTAGGAGTGGCTGTGTATGAAGCAAATGCAATGGAATTGGAAGGGGAAGAATTTAGCCACCTGGTTTGATTTCTCTCTCATAAATTCAGGGAGCTTGATTTCATGTTTTGGAAGTTCTAGGATTTCCGCATTTGCAGTGCTGTCTGGTGCCTATTGGGACTGGTAGGCTAGAAGGCAAGGAGGTCAACAGTAGGTGGCGCCAGAGGCAATGATAGGTGGAGTCAACAAATTCTCTCTGCTGAGTCCCACAAGGACAACACTAGGACTATGGACAAGGAAGCTGACAGACAGTGTCACTCCTTGGATTTGTTGTAAGGAATAAGGCACATGGATGGGGAGCAGCTGAGGCCAAGGTTATTGTACAAGGGTGCCAACTTGAACAAAATATTGGGGGAGGGGAAGGTAAGCCCCAACCCACATAATCAATCACATGATGTGGTGCACACACACCATTTGAATGACAATGCCCATCGACTTTGGAGAGGGCCAAGCCCCCGTAAAGATGTTATTGGAGAAGGCAAAGTTCCCTCAACCCCTAGGAATTGGCTCCTGTGTTATTGTGCCAATGTCCCTGTTATCCCAAATGGACACCAATTCTAATCCTCCACTGCCTTCATCCTTCAATGCTCCTTTTTGTTAATAACTGCTTTCCTTGTCAGACACACACAGTTATAATGCCTGTAAGAGAAACTCACCCCCCACCCTATTCTGCCCCATTCTGCTGATCATCAGCAATAAAGCATTGACAGGGATTGGCTGAGTCTTCTGCCTCGGATCAATTTCAATTTGGAAACAATAGATTTCTGGAAACTGGTCTGATGCTATATAAAGCTGATAGCAAATTAGAGCATCAGACCAAGATCCAGGTTCAAATCTCAACTCAGCCATGAAGCTCATTGGGTAAGCTATCATAGGGCAATTTTCATCTCTCAACCTGCCTACCACAATAGGTATCTGTGAGGATAAAATGGAAAGGGAGAGAACCTTGCACCCCACAACGAGTTCCTTAGAGGAAAGGTGGGATATACATATAGGAATAAATCAAGTAAATGCTGCTGGATATTTCTCCAGTCTTTTGCTGCCAAGTTTAGGGATCAATGTTCTACCTATCTTTAATTTCACGTGCAAGAGGAGAGCTGGATGATCTTAGGCTTGGGAGCCAACACAGCCCTTCAGGTCTATCTATGTGCCCCTCAGGACTCTGCCCAGACCAGACCCCTTACCACCCCTACTTGTATGCCTGGATGGGGGATAGAGAGGGGTGCTTGTGTGTAGAAACTAGCTGGCAGTACAGAGGTAAAATTGTACATTAATTACTCTGCCCACTTCTGGCCTCTGGCCCCCATCAGCATGTGGCCCCCAGAAGAGCTGAAGAACTGACTTTATCACAATGTTTAAGTGAGCTCTCAAAGTGGAAATGAGATAACGTCGCCAGCCCCAAGATATGAATTTACAATTACTTCTGACCTTGAATGGAATCAGCGTGATTCATCCATGAAAAGCCTTTAAAATTGACTTTAAAAGACACTTGCAATACATTATTACTATGACTATTACTATTATTATTGCAAAAACACATACTATGTTTAGTACCAAGCCTTTATAAAACCAGCAGATGGCAGCTCCCATTTCGAAAGAAGCATTTCTCACCCAGAGACCAAGGTTCCCCACCCCCTGCAGGTACTTGCTGCTGCAACATGGTTATTTTATTTTGTTATGACATAACATAAAGATCTCTGGGTGTCATGCAATAAATATAAATAAATAAAAATGAGAACACATGAATAACGCACAAACATAAATACACCCTAAAGGAAACAAGAAAGGCACATTCGCCCCAACCCAAAATTTAAAAGATGGATTCTAACAACGTACCCGCCAACAGTCATGGTTTGACTGGCACATCCTGGAATTACAGAAGCCATCCCAACTTCTAATTGAATAATAATAACAATAACAACAACAACAATAATAATAATTTATTATTTATACCCCGCCCATCTGGCTGGGTTTCCCCAGCCACTCTGGGCGGCTTCCAACAGAAAAATGAAATAAAATAATCTATTAAGCATTAAAAGCCTCCCTAAACATTAAAAGCCTGTCCCCTTTTCGGTGCTGAGCTCTTGCACGAGTGAGCTGGCTCGTGTGAGAGCTCAGAACCAAAAGTTAGACATCTTCCGCACAAAAGGGGAGCAGGGGGAGCGGCTGGTGTAGGCCTGGTCTCCCCTTCCAGGCTCAGATGCTGTGCCTCCTCCACCTGACACTGCTCCTGCTGGAGGAGGAGAAGACAATGAAGATGAGGAGAAGGACAATTGGTGGAGTGTTGGAGGCTATGTAACATGTGCACATCATCTCAGCTATTTGGTTAGTGGCGAGCGAGCAAGCAAATGTATGCATCTTTAACTGACATCAACTAAGAGTTCTTTAATCAGGCGACTGACTACCTTTGTGTTGCTGCCCCTCAGCAACATTGCTTCACAGCAGGAGTGGTGAACATTTTTTCACCTGAGGGGTGCATTGCCTTTAGGGCAAGCTTTGGGCAGTGGGGAGGGGCAGGCAGGGATGACGATAAGATAGTGGTGGGCATGGCCAGAGGCAGAAGCGGGTGCCACTTCTTCCCTCATGCTGTGGAGTAGTGTCTATTCCTGCTTCCCTCCCCCTCCTCTATCCAGGCAATCAAAAGACTTTAGTTCAAGAAGACATTCCAGCCAGGCAAAGCCACTCAAGAAGGACACAAAACATGGCTTGTTAGGGATCTGTCCTGAGGAGAAGGGGTGTGACTGGAGAATGTGGCCTAGAGGCAGGGAGGGGCAGATAGAGAGGCCATGGGGCCACATTTGTTCTTTGGTCCTGAGGTTCCCCATCCCTGCTTTTACAGGGTGGCACAAGCGTGTAAAAAAAGCATCCCTGCCCCATGGTGTTTTCCAGTTAAATTCCAACTGCTTAAACAGATTAGGAGGAAGGAATATCTATCAGATTAGGAGGACAGAACAGCTGAGTAAAATTGCATTCCTCTATTTGCTGGGGGTATGTATTTGTCACACCCATCTCCCCATGGGCGTACCCAGGATCAAAGCTAGGGGGGCACACCAGCCACGCCCCCCAGCCACCTGATTGGCTAGCTGGCAATGACGTGGCCAAGATCCCCCCAGGAGGCATGGTCAACATCCACACACCCCAGAGGAAAGGGGGCCATTTGCAAGGCAGCACACGGAGCCACCCGTGCTTGCACTCCTGCCTCGCCCGCTCCTTTAATGGCAGCAGTGACTAAAATGAGGTAGCAGCAGCGAAGCTGCTTCCGTTGAAGGAAACCTGGACCTGGACCTGGGCTGACTTCAGCCCACACGCTTTCAAGTCACAGCGAGCACAGCACAGAAAGTGCTGCCCCACAATGCCGCAGAGCATTGTGGGGCAGCACTTTCTGTGCTGTGCTTGCTGTGACTTGAAGGAGTGTGGGCTGAAGTTAGCCCAGGTCCAGGTTTTTTTCAACAGAGGCAGCTTCGCTGCCGCTGCTGCCGTTTCGCTTCATCCAAACTGAGGTAGAGCACAGCAGGCAGCGTCCCTGCCTGTCCTCTCCAGCTGCCCTGCTTCTAGGGGGCAGTTGCCCCCCCCTGCCCCATACTGGGTACGCCCATGCATCTCCCCTGAAAGAAGGGAGTGTTGGTTTCCCCCAGTGGCTGGACACGTGAGGCAATGTGCCCGGTGAGGACATTTGTTCTGCAGTGTGTGCTACAATATTATTTTCGGCAATGACTAAGTGGGCACCCTTAAGCACTGGCCCTTGCTGGAGTTGGCAGGTATGTATTTTAGGCCCCACTTCATACAGCAAAATGGAGGAAAATGGAATGAAAAGCAGGGAGGAGACTTTGGAAGAAGAATTAAGCAGAATAACTCAATCTCCCTTCCTGGATTCCATCTCCTGCATTCCAAATTCCTTCTCTGCTTCTCCAGTTGTGCTGAGCCAGGTGTTTTACACACACACACACACACACACACACACACACACACACACACACACCTCTGTCGGTCTCCAGAGCTAAAATCTGCTCCTGAAATGCTGAATGATTTCCAAGCTAGTGTGAGCACTACAGGAACAGGCAGTTTGTATGTAGAGAAAGGCTGGAGTAAAGTGGCAAGGGCTGGGGGAGAGATTCAGTATTGTCTGCATTTTAACTTGTTCTTTGACACAACGTGCAAACCGAAGCACAATTATCCTTCAAAATCTGCACAATGCTGATTTTTAAAATTCAGTTCTCCAGCCAAACAACATGTGCAAAATCACACATTATGGGGAAGTGTAAATGGAAAATGAATATGTTATTGGAGATAGCATACAAAATGCATTATACTGTATTAGGGGAAATATTCTTGAGTACTAGTAAAAACTAATCTGCACTAAAATACAAATGATTTTCATGAGAATTTTAAAAATATATATCCCAGATTGCTGCGGAAATGTGGAGAACTGAATTTAAGATTTTAAAAAAGGGAGAAACTGAAATGGGCAGATTCATTTATCCCTAGACAAAACACATGTTATGGGTCTACCTAAAACGACTTCATTGAATAGAAGAGTCCCCCAAACCTTTTTTTTCCTTTAAAAAAGGTCTTATTTTAGGTGATTTAACAGCACAATTTTTTAATAATGAGTTTTCTCCAGCTATTACTTTAAAATTACTTAGAGCTGTGGTTTGTTGTTTTGCCTCCCACAAGAGGTAATGATGGCCTCCAACTTTGGTGGCTTTAAAAACAAGAGTATTAGATAAATCCATGGAGCATAAGGCTTTCAGTGGATACTGGCCACAATGGCCAGCCAGTGTGCCTCTGAATACTAGTTTTTGGAAATCACTGGTGGGGAGCACCTTGTTTTGCTCAGGTCTGCTTGGGGCATCTGGTTGGCCACTGTGAGAACAGGATGCAGATGAGCCTTTGGCCTGATCCAGCAAGGTTCATCTTATGGGAGGAAGGGCAAGATAGAAATTTAATTCATTGGTTTTCTTAAAATGTTATTTATTTATTTATTTATTTATTTATTTATTTATTTATGTGACTCTATTATTGTGTTGACTTACCGAGATTTTGTTCTCAAAGGAAAGGGGGAAATGAATATTCTCTCAAACTTTTTCTCCCTCTCTCTCTCTCTCCCCCACGTATTGGGGACATCCACCAGTAAAAGGCTGAAATGCTTGCAACAGGCGCTTTGAAGCTTTCTGTTACATTTATGTCCACGATGTAAACATTTTTGGATGATAAGCTGGTGGGGCAGATACAATCAACCTGACAGAAGGAGGGTCCATTCATAGTCTGAAGCGCAATTGCAAGGCTCCGTCTTGCACGCTGCCTGTGTCAGCAGAACAAGAGAAAGCCAAATAGATTTTGCCAGAATGCAAAGGCTCTATCCCCGTCTTGTGATTCACTCTATGGATCTGACATCAGAGGTCCATGAATAAGCAATCGAGACAATGCTCAGGGTAACGCTTTGTGGCTGGTGTCCTCATTGTTGAGAAACGAGCATAGATTTATTACAGATCCCTGTTGAGAGTCTTGTTGCTCAAATCCTCAGTAATATTCTAAATAGTTAAAGGACTTACCAGTGTGCTCGTTCGTCTGGATTGAAACTGGCTCATCCCTCTGTAACAGACTTAGGTAGTGGTGGGTGAAAGTTAGAGTGGGGGTGACAGCAGCTGAGAACCCCTTTCTGGGGCTACTTTGGTAGTGTGGTTGCTACCACAGAAATTCCAATGCCAACATTAGGCCTTTCACTGAGGGATGGGCTGCTTCTACATTTCCCAAGCAGGTAACCCTAACACCACTCCTAAAAATGAAGAGAGATCTTGTACTGAAAGGATGGGGAACCTTAGACTTAGGGATTTGAATGCAGCCTCCCAGGTCTCCCTATCTATCCCTCAGGATGTTCTTCAGGATGCAACCTTTTCTCAAGCACTCACCTCTCACTATCCCTGATCCAAACACTACTTGAGAGTGGTTTTGCCTGGCTAGAATGTGTTGTTGAGCTGTAATTATGCTTCTTGCTTGTGTTTTTTGAGAGATTGTGTGTGTGTGTGTGTGTGTGTGTGTGTGTGTCTGTCTGTCTGTCTGTCTGTCTGTCTGACTGACTGACTGACTGACTTTTGAGTGACCATAACATAGCCTATTCTACAAATATATGAATTGCCTCCATTGTTCTACCCACTTTCCCCTCTGCTTCTGTGCAACACTGGAGGGTCCTACTGAGCAGAATGTGCCATTGATGTTTCAAGCAGGGCAAATAGGCACAGACTGTGTCTCCTACACATGAGGGACTTGCCAGTTCAGGAATAACCCCTCAATCAGACTATTGTCCATTTGTCAGTTCCCTCCATCTTTGCTTTACTCAAACTTCTGCCATTGTTTTAAACCACCACTTTACCCCTCTCAGTGTTCCTCCCTGCTTGCTCTCATGCCATGGCCACACCTGTTCCATAGCCTGCCTTCATTTTTGTTCCCCTATCCTGCCCTGAGTTCATGCAAATCCAGGAATGTGATATGGCACTACAGAACATCCAGTGGGGATTTGTGTGATGACATTCTTACATTTTTATTATATAGAGAGATATGCAAAGTTTGCATTTCCCCCAAGAAGTTCACCTTCTCACCCTCCCTTCCTCCTTTCCCTCACAGAAACCATGTGAAGTAGGGCTGTGTGCGCAAACACACCTACTGGGCCCACCTAGGGAACACCTCCCCCAGATCTGATCCTGAATCAATGGCATAATTCGGGCTTTTAAAACTTTAATTAAACATATGGTTGGGAGGGGCACAGAAGATGGAAACATTGCTTCTCCGCCCACCTCCCAACTGTACTATAAGTAGGAGGCATCAATCCTGCTGGGTGCTTCACAAGAACCATCCCCAGGGGGAATAATACCTGACCCTTGTCTCTTTTCAGAAGGCAGAACCTCACAACTCATTCTGCTAACGGATGAAGAATAAATGGGAAATTGAGAGCAAATGTCATCCATGAAAGCAAGAAAACAAACCAATTTCCAATAATGCCATTTCTTCTCCTTCTTTCTCTCTCTGTTTCTGATGCATATGAGGTCATATTTTGCCACCTTGTGCAACATCTCAGTGAGTTTCAAGATCTGCCAATGAGAAACTTGGGATGAACTCTCCCCAGCTGCCACCCAACCCTGAACATCCAGAGAGAATTGTTTACGCAATATCTTCTCAAGCATATCATCCCATAACCAACTGTTGGCCACAGTTGACCAGGATTGTTAAGAGGTCAGACAAAAGCAACACAGAGAAATAAACAGGGTCAGCCAAGGGAAAGTGTTAGTTGTGGAATGACACACTTAGGAAGCATTGTGTAAATAAGTCTCTGGCCTGACACTGCAGAGCGAATATGCTGAGAGATTGGCAGCAGGCCTCTAGGGTGGTGCTGAATATTTCCCCATATACTTTTTCAGGGGGGAAGGTGGGATTTCTACATGACCAAAATGTTCCCTGTGGAAAAACGAAACGCCCACTTTTGAGACTATTTTTGCATCTGCTTGCAACCACTGTTTCCCCCAAACTCCTGGTGCTGCCTCCTCATTGGTTTAGGATTTTGTTGCAATATGTGACCCCAGCCAATCAGGGATCCTGCATGATGTGATAAAGTCCTGTCAACACATGAATGATCCAATGTGCTCCTGTGATAACTTTTCAGAGGGCAAACAAAGGGACTTGTATTGCTCTGACTCTAAATGGGCTTCAAAGAGGAAAGGAAAAGATAGGAAAAGTCTGCTGGATCAGGCCAATGACCCATCTAGTCCAGCATCCTGTTCTCACAGTGACCCTCAAGCAGGACCCAAGCACAAGAACACCCTCTCCTCCTGTGGCTTCCGGCAGCTGATAAATAAACCCACACCACTGTGCAGTATGAGAAGACAGAGAACATTGGCCCAGTTGCCTTGGAGGCATGTTCCCAATTCAAAGTAAGGTCTGCTCCTGCACATCAGGCAACACTTTCCCCCACTTCCTTTGTCAGCAGCTAGTGAAAAATTGCCAAAAAGGGTGTATGTGAGAGCCATGGTGATATGTTTTTAAAGGGAAGAAAGGCACCCTTGTAGATGTAGCTCTACTAATGGCAGCTTCAGATTTGAGGGAAGAAGATTAAGACATAGGGATGGAGAATAAATCCATTTGGTTTGCATTTTTATATATTTACTATTTATTTATTCAAGCAATGTTATTCCCTGCTTTCCACAATATATCTCAAGGAGGCTTAAAGGGGGGGGGGTGTTGAGGAGAGCGAGAATAAAGCATACAGTATACAGAATTGAAAACATAGACAAAACCACCAGAAAATAGAAACATTACAGCAAGCTTCATAGTGCAAAGGTGCTCCTGAAATAAAACAGTTTTGTTTATCAGGAAAAGTGCTTGCCTGATTTTTTCTGGGAGGGAATTCCATAGAATTGGCATTGCTACTCTGAAGACATGACTCCGTGTGGACAGGAGTTGTGCTTCTGGTCCACTGGGGAACCATACCTGGTGCTCCCATTTATGATCTCAGTGATGGACTTGGGACATACAGGGTAAGGTGGTCCTTAGGGGGATCCTGGGTCTAAGTTGTTCATGGTTCTGTGCCCTAGTAGGAGAACTTTGAACCTGGCCCATACCTAATTTGCACAATGTACTTCCTTGGACTATTACACAATTCAAAATGCAGCATGCCCCATCTAGCTCAGTATTGTCTATAGTCCAGGCACGTCCAACAGGTAGATCATGATCTACCAGTAGATCACTGGGTGTCTGTGGTAGATCACTGGTAGATCACTGGCTCCCCTCAAAGAAGCTCAACAACTTTGAACCCCTAAAAATTGGCTTTCCTCCCTAAAAAAAGATCAACAACCTGAACCCCCCAAAATGGGGTAGATCACTGCCTCTTTTTAACTCTGTGAGTAGATAGTAGTCTCTTGGGAGTTGGCCACCCCTGGAGTCTATACTTATCAGTAGCAGCTCATGAGGGTTTCAGACAATGGCACCCACAGCCCTGCTAGGAGATGCTGAGACTGAACCTGGGACCTTCTGCATTCAAAGCAGATGCTCTTTCACTGAGCTACAGCCTTTCCCCATCAACAGATAGTTATATTATCCCAGGACTCCAGAATTTATTTCAACTTACTTGGCTTGCATATTGGAAGCTACATGGAACATACACTCAACAGAAGGCAATTTTACGGCACAACATTTGTACATGTGGCTTATAAAAAGCCAGCGACTCTTATGAACTGCAGGTAATATGCAAACACAGGAGCAACTCATTTACCTGAAAAAAGCGGAACAATAAACCTGTTTTATTGTGCCACCTTTCTTATCTAATTACAGCACAGTTAAAGAGTTATGATTTGCACTCTGTTGTTAAAAAACAACAGAGACAGATGAGAGGGTTGATCACCTGAAACAGAGACTTCCCCTTTCCCCACTGCTGCTAAGGAGACGGGATGATGAAATAGGACTTTGTTTGGTTCTGTTTTTTCCTTATAATGCCAGGTGCAACAGCAGCACGGAGAGGGGATGCCATTGATTTGGAAAGAAATCTATAGGCGGAATAAATAAACCTATAAATGCCACTATGCCAAAATCATCTCCAGAGCTTTGGGGGTAGTTTCCTTCAGTTAACAACAGAATAAAAATGCATTCAAAAATGATCAAAGGGGAAAAATCAGGTTTTGGTGAAAAAATATCATGGGTGGGGGATGCCTACCTTACTTTCATGATAGCCAGAGGTGTGGAACTTTGAGCAGGGCAAACACTCCAGTTTCAGTTTCTCTCAAGTTCTCACTTTCACAATCTGTTTTCCTTAACAATACAATCAAAGAGCAAGACAAATCAAAGAGAAAAAGAAAGAGAAGCAATATATCACAGTCAGAGCTGGTGTTACCATTAGGTATACACCAAGGTGACTGCCACAGGTAGTGGGATCCTGCTAGGATCCAGAGGAGGCAGATCCCATCATTCTGCCTGCCTGCCTGCCTGCCTGCCTGCCTGCCTGCCTGCCTGCCTGCCACTGAGCCCATCCATACCCACCACTGCTGGAGAAGTGAGGAAAGGTGGCAGAAGCAGCAGAATCCCACCTTTGGCAAGGGGGACGGGAAGCAGCAATTTCCTTTTCTGCTTCAGGGGGCAAAATGGCATGGACTACCCCTGACCATAGCAGTCATACAGTCACAGTAAAAACAGCAGGTACACAACTAAGGGTGCATTCACACACAGGAAATATTGTGTTAGTTTTCTTGATTTAGTGTTTCTGTCCCATTTTCTAATGTTCCTTTCACATTGCAGTATACCTGTTGCATTATGAAACTGTGGCTTGTTCTCCTTTGTACCAGCATGTCACACTAACTTTCATTTGCACCAGTAGGTGTGGTGTCACACAACAGTGGACATCATCAGAGAGCATCGCTACTCCCCCACTATTTCCGCACATGTCTGTTTCTGTTCCTCCATGATTCCCCCATGAGAACAGATGGAAAGAACCATATGCCAGTATACACCCCCAAATTTTGTCACTTTATTCTCCTGATTTTGTGGGTTAATGGGGTGGCAAAGGTATTGTTTCTGGAACCAATTAACATGGAAATGAGGAATAAACTTCCACTTATATTCCACTAGATTTCCAGAAATGGCATTTACATTGTGTGCATGCTCAAATATAATACAGAAATTAACACTTGGAGAAATGCTGTGGAGATGGAATAAACTTCCATATGAATGCAGCCTAAAGAGGGGAAGGGAGTTTGGTGGGGGAGGGAGGGAGGGGAGGAAAACAGTGTAGGGGATAAGCTCCGGCAGAGCCTGCTAGGCATATATTTCATGCAAGTGGTTATTTCAAGGACCGCCTGCTAAATGTAGCTTTTTCATATGCTGCAAGAGATTAGTTTTCTAACAACTGAGGAATGGGTAGGGGCATATATGTTTCTTCCAGTGTTACAACACCAGCCTTTGGGCCACCAGCAGGGCAAATAGGTCAGTTCTCCACATTCCAAGAGCAGTCCACGAGTTGGTAAGGTTTAAAAGACCTTCTGTAAATTATCAGCATTTTAGTGTGAATTTCTCCTGATATACACACATCTGTTTCCCCTAATAGTCACATTTTGGCAAAGCAACTTCCCCTAATATAACACATTCTTGGATGTTATTTTCACTAATACATGCATTTATATGCGCACACTTCACTATATGCATTTTGTGTACATGAGTTGGCTGGAGAGCTGCATTGCAAAATTCTGAGAAGTGTGGATTTTGAAGGAAGGCTGTGTTCTGGAATTTGCGAAGTAGGCAAGTTCACTGTTAAATGAGAACTGAATCCGATTTCTCCTCCATTCTGGTGGCTGTCCTTTCTTCATTCTAGAAATCATGTCTCATCTCAGTTGGTCTTCACTCTGCAGCCTCCCTGGGTGTCCACACTTCCTGAAAAACCCATGATGTCCTCGGCTGATCTATCCTTTAAATAGAGGAAGGCAGTGAAACTGGCAGACACGTGCTTGACAGATGCTCATTTCTTTTCTTTTCTTTTTTTTAAAAAATGAAGGCCTTTTGCTTTTCAGAAGGGTTCAGAAGAGTGCGAGGAAAATGAGCAAAAGTTTGGAGCAAGTCCGCACTTAGGAAAGGGGAGCTTTTTTAGTTTGAAAAACAAGGCAAGTTAAGGTGGAACATGATTGAGGTGTATACCATTATGCATGGTGCAGAGAAAGTGGATAAGAAAAGGGTTTTCTCTCTCATGATATCCCAAGGACTGTCACATGGAAGAGATAACAAACTGGTTTTCTGCTGTCCTGGAAGGTAGGACTCAAACTGATGGGTTCAAGTTACAAGAAAGGAGGTTCTGACTAAACACCAGGAAGAACTTTCTGATAGTAAGAGCTGTTCAACAGTGGAATGGACTCCCACGGGAGGTGGTGGACTCTCCTTCCATGGAGATTTTTAAGCAGAGGTTGGATGGCCATCTGTCATCCATGCTTTAGCTGAGTTTCCTGCATTGCAGGGGGTTAGACTAGATCAGGCATCCCCAACCTTTTGCCCTCCAGATGTTTTGGACTACAATTCCCATCATCCCTGACCACTGGTCCTGTTAGCTAAGGATCATGGGAGTTGTAGTCCAAAACATCTGGAGGGCCAAATGTAGGGGATGCCTGGACTAGATGATCCTCAAGGTCCCTTCCAATTCTATGATTCCATGATTGACCCCAACCACCTGGCTTGTCTCATATTCATAATATGCTGGATTTCTCCTTCACCTTTATGACTCTGGAATTATATATATATATATATATATATATATATATATATATATATATATATATATATCTTCCTGCAATCTTTGCTTCCCACACCTGTCTCTTTTGTTAGGTGGTGTTTTGTTTCAGTCTCTTGCTTGAAGTGCTACAGCCTTCTGAACCAGAACACAGCCAGTAAAATTGAAGGAAGACCTACTCAAGGGAAAGAACATTTGAGATTTTCTCCATTTAAAATTTTTGGCTAATGAAATCCTGTTTCACATACAGTATTCTATCTTGCCACCTCACTCCTTAGATGCGGATTAGGTATATTGTTGAATTCCCTCCCAGGCTATAGAGAGGAAGCAGTCAAGACTTCCACAGACTGAAAAAATGGTTTCTAGCTCTACTGTGTTAATCACCTTTGAGAATTCAAGGGGGTAAGGGCTGTTGTTCCTGTTATCAATGCCTTCAGTCCAATTAACCCTTCCATGCTAGATCACATCGTGATGCCTGGAGCAAATTCCAGGGCTTCGGAAGCAAAATCCAGAGTCCAGATATTATTTCCATATGTGCCTCCTTATAACTAAGCAGCTTTACTTCTCTACTACTCAATATCCCTTTTTCTGAAAGGGGGGGAAGTCCTTTATTTGTGAAAGAACTAAACACAAAGAATATGGGCATTATTTTCAGAAGTCTGTCTGAAGAAGCAGAGGGGAGCCCTTTTAGGTTGGGGTGTGTGTGTGCTTATTTGTTTAGTGTTTTGCTCAGCACTTTATCTTGAGTGTGCAGAGCTCTCTGCTCCAGTTCTTTGCCCCCTCCTTTCCTTCCATGACAGCATTTGAACCCAATTCGTAGTTCAAGTCCCTGTAAGTCTTGCACAGTTTTAATTCCCCTTCTGTCTCCCTCATTTATCTCCTTCCACTCTTTCTCCTGGAATTTAAATCTCAGAGTTCCTTTTGCACTAACCTGCCATGCAACAATGACAGCATAATTCCCTCCCCCCTTTCCTTTAAAGAAAACACACACACACATAAACACTCTCTGTTAACATAGCAGTCACTGGCAAAATTCTGTCGAGTCTGGACTTTTGCGGAAAGCAGGAACTGGGGGCATCTGTGCTGCCAAGCAAGGGGCATGATCAGAATTCAAAGTTACATCCTGGCCAGGCAAAAATACATGGCCTAGAAAGCAGAGACAGAGAGGGGTGTGGACTAGGGAGAGTTCCGAGGGCCAGATGGAGACACTTGGTGGGCTGTGTTTGGCCTGCAGGAATATGGTTCCCCACCCCTGGTCTACGCAGTCTGTATTAGCTCATTGGTCTCCGCCCAAGAATGAGATTCGTAGTTCAAGCCTCAGAGTGCTGTGGAAGAAACATATACAACTCTTTTTGTGTGTGTTTTAAACTTCTCATTTATTAAATGATAGGCATTAATGATTTCTCCCCCCCCCTTTTTTTTAAAAAAGAAATGAAATTTCATTTTTGCTTCCAAAAGACTTTAGTACTTAAGATCAAACTGACGGCAAACTATCATCTTTGTTAAATTACTTTTTCAATAGCAGATGATTTATAGCTGATTAGCTAATTAAATCAAATATAAGTGGCTGAGAGTAAATCTATTTTTATCATCCCTGTAAATTAAAAGTTCCGCATCATAAAAAGTCATGACCATCTTGAAAACGACCAGCCAAGTGCTTTTTATAGGCAAGCCGGATTTATTGTCAATTAACGTATTGAACTGAAGAGTCAGCAGAACCCACCGCTTAAGACTCCCCCCTCCTTCTTTTTGGAGAAAAATATTGGATCCTACTATCAAGTTGCTGCATATCACAGTAATGGAATGTACTCGTTATTCATATATTGAACAATTCCTTAGGTTGCCTTTATAGTCCACTATAACAACATTTGATTTTATTATCTGCTCCCATCCTTGGTAATGAATATAAACACATTCCTTTCCCCTCCACCTCCCCATGCCATCATCAGTTTATCAATTTTCATCAATTTGTTGGTAATGAATACAGTCAAGGTTTTTTAAAATAAAAATGAAATGTGTTTAGCTACTATGTTCTCTCCACTCTAGCCCTTTCCTATACAATTGTTTAATAATTAAAAAAAGGAGTGGAGGAGGGGAGAGAAATCATCAGGAAACTAATTAAACAGACCCATTTAGCTCAGGCGTGGCACCCGTAACTAGGAATCAATAAGTATTACATAAAAGATTTCCAGAAAGGCTTCTTTTGATCTCTACAGAATCTTGATGTCTGCAGCATTTCCCTTCCAGTCTGTCTGAAAATTAATGCAACGCTTTCAAGAAATGTTTGCATTTTACAGAGCTAAGCCTCCTTTACCCAGGAATGTCATTTTTCATAGCCAATAAAAGTCAGCCTGAGTAACTTAACCTCTCTCTCTCTCTCTCTCTCTCTCTCTCTCTCTCTCTCTCTAAGAAAAGAAAGCCATTTGTAACCAATATCCCTTCCCCTCTGCCTTGTAACAGGAATCTGGTGGAACAATGTACCTTCTAACATTTCACAGGTAAAAATAAGGACTTGCTTTTAACACTCCTTTTGCCATACTGCCAAAGGTCTCTGCAACCAACACTGCACATTACTGGCATAGCTGCCAAGTCTTCCGTTTTTCGTGGGAAACCTCTGTATTTTAAACCGTTTCCTGCTGGCAGCCCGGATTAGAAAAAATCCCGTAAATCCCCCGGATTTCCTACCTGCCAGGGAGGCTCCATTTTGGGTCCTGGCGCCACCTGATTTCCGGTGCCCATACATGGGTATCGCAGCACCGGAAGTCGCTTCTACGCATGTCCAGACATGTGTACAAGCGACTTCTGGTGCTGCTCTGCCCATGTATGGGCACCGGAAGTTGGGCGGCGCCGGCACCGGAAGTTGCTTCTACGCATGTCCGGACATGCGTAGAAGCGACTTCCGGTGCCGCGCCGCTGCTGATCCCGCATTTTTCAGCGGGAGACTTGGCAGCTATGATTACTGGTGGCTTGTCTGCTCTGTGTAGTACGTACTTAGTGGAACATAGGAAGCCTCTTTATGCCAACTCGGCTCATCAGCCCATCTAGGACTGGCAGCTGCTCCCCAGGGTTTCAGACAGGGATTCTTTCTTCCCACAAGCACCTAGTTGGCCACTGTAAGAATACAGTGCTGGACTAGATGGGCCAATGGCCTGCCTCGGCTGGCTCTTCAGGTGTTCTTATGAGTCTGTGTTCTTAAGTTCTGAACTCATTGGGGGTGGGGGTGGAAGACTTATAACCACACACACACACACTGTTTCTAATAAGGTAACCTTATTGCTTACTCTTTTAGAGAAAGACAAAGCCCAATTGAGAAATGGCTTTATATGAGTCTGTGGGATTCACATCTAGTCGGTTCTGCAGTCCCATTACTGTGAACAACCACACAAGGTCAAATCTTTCTCCCATGCTCTCCCCTTCTTTCAAGTCACAGCCGATACCCTCGGTATTAAAGACGTCTTTGTGTTATACTTGCTGTATTTTCTCTGCAGGAGCCAAGAATGCTATTGGATCATTTGGTTTTATGTTTCTTTGTGTGTGTTTTTAAAAAACTCAACCCACGTCCCATAATGAAGTTGGCAAACATAAGCAGATGCAAGCATTATAGTACCATAACATGTCACAATGGAGAATGTCATTTTTTATACGTTCTTGCCTCTCTCTCTCTCTAAGTTCGAATACAGTATCAAGCATGAAGAAACTGTTAGGGAATGTGAGTCACAGGACTGGATCCCATACATAATGTCATCTTGATGTGGGATGCTATTGAGGCTCACGGGGATGGCTGATGGGTGTTTAGGATAGAGCCACAAACAGACATGACCCCAATGTGTGAAAAGCATTGGAGAGGGATGAGCACAGAGAGCAGAGGTACTGTCAGTGGGGACACAAATGTCCCCACTCTCCTGCCACACATGATTAGAGTTGCAGAACTGAATACGATATATGTGTTCTGATTTAATCATTATTTGTTTCCAAAACATTTTATATGTATGCCAAAACAAACAAACAAACCCACAAACCCACACACACACAGGTCCTTTGCATGTAAGATTAATTGAACTAAGAGCATAAGAAGAACCTGCTGGATCAGGCCAATGGCCCATCTAGTCCAGTATCCTGTTATCACAGTGGCCAACCAATATCCCCGAGGGAAACCTGCAAGCAGGACCCAAGCACAAGAGCACTCGCTCCTCCTGTAGTTTCCAGTAACTGGTCTTCAGAAGCATCACTGCATCTTACCCTGGAGGCAGAGTCTAACTATGGTAGCTACCGGTAGTAGCCACAGCCAGATGCACCAATGTATATTAGGAGAAATTTGTACTAAAATGCTAACAAATTCTCATGAGGATAATTTTTTAAGTTACAAAGTGAAACAAAAATAAGGACAACTCAATTTACAGCTGGAGTGGGGGGAAGAAATGGGAGAAGCTGAAACTGATATATTCTCTCATCCCTAGCCATATCTTCCTGGAAAACACTGGCTGAAGTGTGACCCCACAAGTCAGAGTTTCAAACAGGAAGGGATACTAACAGCAGCCAATGGCACTCATTTGTCCTAAACTCCTTTGAACTCTGGGGTCAAAGGAGAAGCAACCTCATATTCTGCGTGCAGGACCACCTTCTCCTCCTGACACCTCAATAAAAGAACAGCCTGCATCTCTTCATTTCAAAATCGATAACCTTCAAGCTTCTGTAGCCTCCTCTGGGACCAAGGTAAATACAATTGAAGGAAGGCTGGAGGGAGTTGAAAAGCAAGTGGAGTCAATTGAAACTAGAACAACAAAGACATGAATTGGATGATAAAAAAAACCACAAAGGAGAGGGAAATGGTTGTTTAAACACTTGGCAGCTCTCGAAAAAGAGGTTAACAGCAGCTTTGCCCAAAAAGGGCTTAAAGTCTCCCTTGCAACTCTTTAGGAAGTGGGGAGAGGCATTGGGATGTTGTATTTGAGAAGCAGGGATTCAAATAATTAGGGCTAATCTGAAGCCCCTATTTTGGCAGTGTGCCTCCTCTTTTCTCTGGGGATTTCATCCACCTTCCAATCATTGTGAATTTTTCCATGGTTTGTTAAAATTCTCTTCTCATATTCCATTACTTTTCCTCAGTGCCTCCTTCACACCATCAAATCTGGCTATATTGGAGGGCACATTTCATTAATGACATAGAGATGCCATCTCATTGATGAGTGGAATTAATCTGGAAAGGAGGAGGAGGAGGCATCTGAAGGAAACAGTTAATATTCGCAGTCATTACTTGGGAGGAAGAAAATTTCTCCCCTTTGATCCAGAACTAGCCAAAATTATTCATGCTGTAGTAAAACCATCTTTGGATTAGCACCATACCTACCAAGTTGCTGTGGGAGAAATAAGGGACCGGACTGGAAGTAGAAGACCGGAAGTAGCGCTGCCGCCATTTTGGAACTGGGCGGAGCATGCTCAGAAGCAACTTTTGATGCTGCTTTGCCCAGTTCCAAAATGACCGCTGTGCCAAAAGTTGGACAGCAGCCATTTTGGAACTGGGCAGAGCTGCATCAAAAGTCGCTTCTGAGCATGCTCTGCCCAGTTCCAAAATGGCTGCTGCGCCAGAATATACCGGGAAATAAACAAAAAAAATCAGTTTTTTCAGCTGAGAACAGCTAGAAAAACGGGGGTTTCCCAGAGAATACGGGAGACTTGGCAGCTATGATTAGCACAATGCATTGCTCTGTATGGTGGACACATAGAGAAGGTATGTTTGTGTTTGAGAAGAGGTGGGTACAGTGGAACCTCGGTTTGCTAAAACCTCGGTTTACGAATTTTCGGTTTACGAATGATTGTAACCCGGAAGTAAGTAACCTGAGGTGTCCGAGGCCAAAGGCCTGAAGACTGGGCCACAGCTGCAGAGGCACTCCCATGGCTCCATGAAGGCCCAGAGCGAAGGCCCAGCCTCCATGGAGGCATCGGAGCGAAGGCCCGGCCTCCGCAAAGGCATCGGAGCGTCCGCAACTATGCCGCAGCCACAGAAGCGCTCCCATGGCTCCGCGAAGGCCCAGTCTTCAGGCCACAGTCGCGGACGCTCCGATGCCTCTGCGGAGGCCGGGCCGCAGCCACGGAAGCACTCTGATGCCTCCGCGAAAGCCCAGAGCGAAGGCCCGGCCTCCCGGAAGGCATCGGAGCATCCTACAGAGGCCCCGCAATTGGCCTCCAGCTGCAGAGGCCCAGAGGCCTCCACAACCACCCCACAGGATGCCCAGAGGGTAGCTTCCCAGCCCCAAAGTTAGCTAAGGAACACCTACCTAGCGAAGACAAAAAGCTGTACTATTTTATAGTACAGTACATTGATTATTGCCTTCATTTTATGGATCAATGGCCTCATTAGACAGTAAAATCCGTGTTAAATTGCTGTTTTAGGGGGTGTTTTTCATCGTCTGGAACGGATTAATCCACTTTCCATTACTTTCAATGGGAAAGTTTGCTTCAGGTTAAGTACGCTTCAGTTTAAGTACAGACTTCCGGAACCAATTGTGGTTGTAAACTGATGTTTATTCTGGGGAAGAGAAGACTGAGAGGCAATACAGTAGCCATCACATGGAGGATGGCTCAAGGTTGCTTTCTGCTGCAGCAGAAGGTAGGAAACAAACCAATGGATTCAAATTATAAGAAAGGAGATTCCGACTGAAGAACTTTGTGAGTGTAAGGGCTGCTTGACAGTGGAATGGACTCCCTTTGAAGGTGGTGGACTTTCCTTCATTGGAGGTTTTTAAACAGAGGAGGGATTCTTTAAGCTGTGGTATTGCAGGGGGTTGGACTAAATGGCCATTGGGGTACCTTCAAACTCTACGATTCTATGATTCCTCACTATTTGCAGGGGTCACTGTCAATGGGAACGAAAATCTGCCCCAGATGTTACACTTTTGTACTGGATAATATGCAAAGTACTTGGTCTTCACTGAATTCCCGCCATGTTCTATTTTTAATACTGCTTTTTCAGACCATGAGACAAAAATGCTAATAGGACTCATGGGATGCTGTTGTGCTGATAGGGGTCTATGTATGTATATTAAACGAAACTGGGCAAATATTATTGGAAATGCTACACATTCAAGCAGTGCCCCTTCTATATAAAAACCCTACCATTTTTATTCCGTTAAACTACATTCTAAATTCAACAAGGGGGAATGGGAATGAGAAGTGATCATTGCACAAAATATTTTGTGTCTTGTATTCTCAGGAGACTAATTCAAAAAGCTATTAGTAAATCCATAAAAATCTGCCTGGCAGAACTCAGAAGACTGCGTGGGAGAAGAACAACCACATTCTGAGAGTGGGAATGCAAGATGGGGGGTGGGACGGAGAGATGGGTTGAGTTAGCTCAAGCTTACAGCAATTTGCCAAGTTTCAATGTCCTGAATAGTAAATGTCCTATTAAAGGACTTGGAACAAGCCAAATCTGAAGCACATGAAAAACAAGGAGAGAGAAGTATGCTCAAGTGGTCCTTCCTTCCTTCCTTCCTTCCTTCCTTCCTTCCTTCCTTCCTTCCTTCCTTCCTTCCTTCCTTCCTTCCTTCCTTCCTTCCTTCCTGCAAAATCAGACCAAAGTTCAGCATCCTGTTGGCCAACCTGATGCCTCTTCTGGAGCAGCCACAAGCAGCATCTTCCCTCCTGTGACAAGTACTCTTCCCTCCTGTGATTTCCATCAACTGGTATTCGGAAGTATGATTGTGTAGATAGAACAGATTCATCATGGCTACTAGCCATTCATAGCTGTATCCTCCATGAATTTGTCTAAATCTCTTTTAAAGCCATCCAGGGACCCACAGGTAACAATGAACTGCATGCAGAGCACCAAGTCATCTGATGGAGATGGGACAGGCACATAGGAACATAAAAAGAGTCTGGCTGCTGCATCAGCCCAATGGCCCAACTAGTCCAACATCCTGTTATCACAGTGACCACCTAGTTGGGAATTACAGACTGCAGATGTACACATGCCTAGAGGACCGGAGGGAGGCTTCTCTACCAGAATTAGACAAATTCCTCACCTGCCTATACTTCCTGATTCTTGTTCGTTTGCTTTATGGTTCTTCCAGATGTTATATTACTAAACATAGTATTTTTTTTTACCACCACTGTATCTCATGAGTCTTCATCTATTCTTATCTATCCTATCCTATTTCACGAGATTCATGTACCCCTTGATTGTGATAAAACCTCAAAGTGGTTTACAAAAAGAATAAAAGAATAAGCACACGCACACACTTAAAACCATCAAAATCAACAATAAGTGAAAAGTCATATTAAAATGCATGCCAATATTCTACATGTTTGGATGGGCTTGCCTAAGCAAGCATGATTTTAGCAGGTGCCAAAAAAAGTACGGTACATCAAAGGCACCTGCCTGATGTAAACAGGGAATTTCAAAATGTGGGTGCTGAAGGATTGATATATTACAAATTGTGTGGCACCTTTAGCAGTGCCAGTTCTGCAGACGGAAGCGGTAGAGTGGACATAAATGGGGTAAAGTGATGTTGGGTGTGGGGACAGTGGCTTTACTTTGAACTCTCAGCTGCAGCTGGGAAACAGCGTGATGGATTGGAGAGCAAAGTTAAACAAAATTCCAAGCCGATAAATAAAACCACCACCTTCGGTTTTGCAATCCAGTATCCCCATGGTGCACAGTGCTCTATAAAATCCAGCTGACTCCATCCTCCCCCCACCCCACAGATTAGAAGGAATAGATTCCTTGCAGCTCTTGCTTGCAGAAATATTGCCTGCAAAGTAAGTTCTCATTGTCAGAGAGAAACTCAATTACACTTCAACCATCTGCTTATTGGGAGCTTGGGAAAGGAAGCCGTGTGAGAACTGTATACTTGTCAGGCACTTTTTCTTAATAATCTTTATAATGATGAAGTTTTCAATTTGTGCAACTATGTTAAAAAAATGTTTAGTAATTATATAACTGGAGGTAGTAATGGGAAAACCACTTTGCTGGATGAGCCCAAAATCCATCTAAGCCAGGCATCCCCAAACTGCGGCCCTCCAGATGTTTTGGCCTACAACTCCCATGATCTCTAGCTAACAGGACCAGTGGTCAGGAATGATGGGAATTGTAGTCCAAAACATCTGGAGGGCCGAAGTTTGGGGATGCCTGCTGTAATCCTTACAACAACCCTACAGAGTTTAGTGGGGAAAGACAAGTGAGAGAGCATGATAGAGATGTATAAAATTATACATAGTTTGGAGAAAATGGCATGGGAGACATTTTTATCACCCTCTGTGGCGATCACACAGGGTCCCCGGACGTTTCACTGTCTATTGATCCCTGTGCCGCCACTTTATTTTCTGCTGCCACTAACCAAGCTCTACCTGGTAAAATACTGAGTCCAGTCAGGGTTAAATTGGAACATAAAACTTCTGTTTATTTATTGCAGTTAACAAGCATGTGGTTTCATAAACGGTCTTCAGTCAATTATAAACACTTGGTGCCTATACCTGCCTATACCTTCCTATACCTGCTCACACTCCCTAAACCGACCTCCTTCCTGCATCCAGTTCAACCCTGAACTTCCTAGCAACTAACTGTTACTGACTCAGCTTATATTCCGCTACACTAACTCAACCTACCCACAGACTCCCCCGCAATTCAACTCCCACTCCAATCCCAACTGAACTCCAAACTCACTGAACTAACTAAACTCCACCCCAGGGCTGGTTTTTATAGACCCTCTGACTCCACCCCCCTGGGTTCTTATTGGGTAACCCGTTTAACTATTTCACCTCCAGCACTATCATAGGTTAACGTCACACCCTCTCATAATACGAAAACCCAATTGGAAATGAAATCTAGAAGAATTTTTCATTATTATTATTATTATTATTATTATTATTATTATTATTATTATTATTTCATACACTGTAGCATGACGATCTATTCTGATGGCAATATTTCCCACCCTTTGTGTGTTTCTTCTTCTTCTTAGACTTTGATCATTTGGAATACAACACAGGGGGCTGTCCTTCTGCTATAGCAGAGTTATCGAAGTTGGCATCATTTCCGCTTAATCAGTATGGAGTCATAGCTGGCTTTGCTCGGAAAATGGAGCAGCCCTCCTCGTACGACATCCACCATGACACAGAAAAATTAGAAAACACTGTGTGCTCCACCACAGTGAGATTTGTAAGCCTGCCAGCCAAATCACAAATAAGCTTGGTTCTAATTTGTCTAGGAAAAAAAGTGCATGTTGGGGAGGGGGGGGGAGAGAGATGTTTAATTGCTGTGCATAATAAACACGCAACCGTCAGAGACACAGAGAACATGCACCATTGGTTTCCAGCTGCAATGCTGAAGCAACATTAAAGTGATTTATATCATGGCTTGATCTTAAGTCAAATAAATCAAGCAAAAAAAAAAAAGCAGGGATAAATAAGCCAGTTTTTTTTCCAGTGCTTGCAGACAGAAGCTAGAAGTTTCAATTGTTTTCAGTGAGAGCTGGAGAATCCAAAAAATAAAAAGCAGGTAATAGGCAATAGGGCTGACAAGTTAAAGGGGTTGAACTCAGACTCTGTCAGGGTCCTGGGTGACTCTTGGAGATACTTTTTTGGGAGGGAAAGGTGTGGGGGGGGCCTTGCAACACCCCCTGAAACTTACAGCAAAAACCACTGCACTCAAAAGGCAGACAAAAAAAACCCCCCTATCTTATCAATGGCTTTCCTTTTCTCTCAAGCCTCCCCTATCGAATCTGGTTTATTTATGCTTTCTAAAATAGAATTCTCCACCCTGCTCACATTTTAATAGTGTCTTATGAGTTGCATTTCATTTTATATAATTCTTTCTGTACACCATTCAATATTCTTTGAATGTAGAGCAGTTTGTTAAAAAAAAAAACCAAAAGGAACACCTGGATCACACCCGTGTCTCCATCTGAGGTCTTCCCTTGATCCCTGATTCATCCCCCATTACCCAGGGACATCTCAGAAACTAGTGGCTAGACTGTGATCTACTTGGGAGGAGATAGAAAATAGATGCTCCAAACTATTACTAAGCTGCAGGCTGTGATCCAGCAGGAGGGCGGGTAGAGGCAGTGACTAGAAAAGTCCCTGAATCAGCTCTGAGTCTTTACTGAGTTCAGAGCTCTCTTTGGAGGCTATTAATGCCCTGGTGAGGCTTATAGATGTTTTACTGAGGTCTATAATGCAGGGGTGAGGAGCAAGATCTTGGCCACTTCTCCTCCCACCCCACACCCCACTATAGTTTGACAAGTGGGGTGTGGCCCATCTCACGCCACAAGAACCAATCATTCCATGCCACAAGGATGTCAGGTGACCCGTCTCCCTTCATTCATACGCTGTGAAGTCAATTGACTGTTTGCAAAACGTTGTTCCTTTGCGTGGAGAATGGCTTTTCGGGTACTGCCACCCAGGTGATCATTGCTGCCTGCAAAAGCTGGCTTTGGGCTGAGCCATGGCTTTACCTGCCCTGCACCTGACATCACATTCAGTATCCTGCCCAATTGGGCAATCCTACCACAGTTAGGCAAACTACCAATCTCAGAGAGGTTGCAACAGTCAAGAAGGCTCCCCTGTTAAATACACCACCATGCCTAAAAACCTCAATCAATGGCTGACTTCATAGGTGTCATCATGGAGACAAGGAACCACAATTTGGTTTGTTGTATATATGAAAATTTGCCTCCTATTGTTTAATGCAGTGCATATTTTTTTCACATTGCTTTATTACATCCATCACTTTTGACCTCTTGGAAGGGTTTATTATTATTATTATTATTTCTGAACTGGGCATTGAACCCCGTAGCTTTGCAATGATACTGATTTAACATCAGACTTGATGGTGAGAAAGATGGGTGATGATATAATATGGGGCTGTGTGAGAGAGAAAAGGGGTGATTTTATGAATGCATTTTTTGTCTCTGAGGAGAGAAGGAAAAAATCTTGGGGCCTACCTTCCAATGAACCTTCGTTCCAGGGATGACTGTTTTAGACTCATCCTTTATTCAGAGTCTGAGCCGCACAGCCAAAGCTGCTAAGGCTGTGCTCTTAAGTCGAGCCTATGGCCCTCTCTGAATCATAAAATATTACTTTTCTTATCTAAAGGTGTCAAAGATTTTATTGAATCTGTAGTTCAACACTGATAAATCTTTTGGTGGGCTCTTTGACGGCTTTCCTTGAAGGCATCTTCAAATTGAATATTCTCCCTCTTGTTATCTTCCTCCGTCTGCCAGGCTGGCTTCAAATGAAAGGCATGCCTTTTTCATACTAGGATTACAAATCATACTCTATCAGTGGCTCGAGAGGGGGATGAGAAGCTATTGTTACAGGTATTTCATACATGGTGTTAGATGCCTTTTGATTTATCATTCTCTCTTTCCCCCTGACAACCTGTTTTCACAGAAGGCTTTCTGACACCTGAAATATAACCTTTCTATGATACACAGAATTTCCCCCATCTACAAAGTGACAAAGTCACTCTAAATGATGAGAAAACCTAATCAATCAAGGATATTACATGACCACTTTTTATTTATTTATTTATTTAAAACTGAGGAAATGGGGGTGGGGGTGGGAATTAGGTCTGAGCCTAAAAACTATTCTGGTCAACATTCCTGTTATAATTGTTGGCCATGTCAAAAAATGAACTATTTGTTAGCGATATGGAGGAAATGTTTGCTTATGTGATTTAAACCGCTTTCAGTTATCCTCAGTCTCAGTTAATTCTGATTTTCTCCCACTGAAGGGAATTAAACATTAGCACACACACACCCCTCAATGGATTTTGTGCTGGAGCCAGTGGTGGTGACCAGGGCAGGTGTGTGTGTGTGCAGAGCCCCAGCATATAAGAAGCTCGTTGCTCCCAACTGAGACCTCACCATTAAACACCAGATACCACCATGCAGTAGCAATTTCTAGTCAACTCAGTTTATGGGTCATAAGTCATGATGCGGGGAGAAGTACCTAGTCAGAGTGAACAGTGTAGGATGGGGAGGATGCAAGTTTTCTGAGTTCTCAAGGAGAACTTGGTTTCTAAATGCTGGTTTGCAATGACCATCCTAATCAGTGAGCATGTGAGTTTGAGTGCCAAAATGACCTCCCACAAAGTTGGAGGAATGTGATAGGGAGCAGAGCCAGCTGCAAACTTAATTCTGGTGATGATGGTTCTCCCAAGTATCCTATTGTCTACTGACTGCCACTCTTCCTACCCCTCTATTACCCTCTATACTCCCCCCAATTTGGCTTTATGATGCTGCTCTGTCATTATGTACCATTTTTTAAAAAATGACAAATTTGGGAGGGCCTCTTGGAAGGGGTGTGTGTACCAGCCTGTTTGCTGCAGGTTAGGTACCCCCTGTTATGGTGTTAAGTAGGACAGAATGGAATCCTGCAGGACACAAGCACACAATGGATATGAGGCTGAGCAGGAGTCCCACAATGCCCCCTCTCTGGAAATACAGTGGTACCTCTGGTTAAGAACTTAATTCGTTCCGGAGGTCTGTTCTTAACCTGAGGTACCACTTTAGCTAATGGGGCCTCCTGCTGCCACCGCGCCGCAGCCGCATGATTTCTGTTCTCATCCTGAAGCAAAGTTCTTAACCCGAGGTACTATTTCTGGGTTAGCGGAGTCTAACTTGAAGCATCTGTAACCTGAAGCGTCTGTAACCCGAGGTACCACTGTAACCCTTTGGATGTCAGGTTTATCTAATGCAGTGTTGATTGGGTGTAGATTCAGGGCACCGTGTGGTGGGTTTTTTTGGTAGTGTCATGAGAATTTGCTCCTCACTCTTCTGGTTTAATATCCAGGTGAAGGAAAACGAAAGGAAAAACATGGAATCCTGCCCATAATTTCATTTGACTATGGTATATTTTTTCCCCAGCAGTAGGTGTTAATATAGTTCAGTTTCGGAGAGAGATTAACTATTTTTCACCGAAAAACTTACCCAAATGCTTCACATCTTGAGAGGACGAAAACAGCAGAGGGCTTTCCCTGGCATTGAAAGAATCTGGAGAGCATAGCAACTGATCTGATTGCCTGGAGCCTCCAGGCACCACACCTGCAGTCAGCTAGGCAGGGCAATGGCCAAGGGCCCGAGGGGGCCCAGCTGTGCTGCAATGGCAGCATTGGTGTGTATGGGGGGAGGCATTGGCAGCCCTGTGCCAAACACCCCCTGGAATCTGGTGCCTGCCTTGGGAGCCTCTATATTTCCAGCCAAATTTGTGCATATCATGCACTTACTTGTGCAACAAGTTTGCTAAGTGTGCCTGAAATATACTCAAAGTCGAGAGTGAATTTCATGCTCTTAATTCAGCTCGTAGTCATCAAGGAGAAGAAGAATGCCCTTTTCCCAAAACCATCTGCTTATATACATTATTTACACAATGGGCTTGGCGTGATTGGCTACTTCAGAGCTACACCTGTGGGCCAATCAGTTTGTGGATTGACTTCTGCCAACAGCCTGATTGGCTGCATCTGCAGGCCAATCAGGTTGCGGATTCACTTCCACCTGGAGTTGGATTGGGTGGCTCCTAAGGACCAATCAGACTGCTGATTCTGGATCCTAGTGTTCTATGATTCAGCTCAGTACATAACAGTGCCATAGTTCTGTATCTGCTTTTCTTTCTTAAATGAAAGGGAAGAAAAAGGAGAGAGAGGAGGAGAAGTGAATCTGTCTGTGTGGGCTTGTGGTTTGGGTGGCTGATGAGGATGTCGGTGAGTACTAGCCATGATGGAGCCTATGCTCTGAATCTGTGGTTGGAGGCAGGAATGCTTCTGAATACTAGTTGCTCGAAACCACAAGAAGGGAGAGTGCTCAGGTCTTGCTGGACTAGATGGGCTTGATCAAGCAGGCTCTTCTTAAGTTCTTATGGCCCTCAACTTATCATTAAAGTGAAAATTTAAGGGGAATGAGTTCCCACTTCAGCAAATCATCCTAAGGATTTTCGAAGGAAATTAGAACAGTTTTGCTCACACTAGCTATCCTTCCCGTGGGTGTTGGCATCCTGCACTTTCTGTCTTTTCAAATATCTACCTTTGGCCTTCAAAGGGCCCTTTTCTGCTTCAGAGTTTAGCTTGTTTACAAATCACAGCACCTTGCCTATGCATTTATCATGCCAATCCACTTTAATTTATAATATACTGGTAACCGAGGATGAGAAATGCAGTTGAGCAAGCTGTATTGACTTGGTAAATCTCCTGGCTCTCCCTTCTTGTAAATCTGATAAGCAGAAAGAAGTTCTCTGCAGGCTACGGAATCTAAATATTAAAAGTATGAGGGGTTTTTTTTGGGGGGGGGAAGTGGGGGCTGTGATTACCTTGATAGCACTTTCACTTTTTCCCCTGGAAGCCGAAGCAATCCTTTATCCCATTGTGAAGCCATTTAATCTGCTCCGTTCTTCAAGTTTGGGAAGTGCAGGGTAATAAAATGGCTTGCTTTCTGCTGAATGCAGACTTCAGGGCCCTGCTTTTGGGCCCAAGAAAAGAAAAAGTTATCATCCCTGCCAGAGTTGAAGATGTTTCACAAAACATCTCTCTGACATTTACATCACATCATGGGTGAGATTATATCTATTGAGGTACTGAAAATTTCTTCTGCCCCCCCCCCCACTCCACAAGCAACCATTGTCCATCAGTTAATGTGGAAAGCAATTGTTACTTGAAAGTTATCAGAGTGAGAATTTGAGTGTGTGTGAAATTCTTAGGGGCCGGGTGGAATTGTTCTTGATGTACATACTTACCTTACTTTCATAGGGGACTGATGATTTCATTAGTAAGGATGTTGCATAATATCATTGGAAATTGAAACTGAGGTGAAAGTTCTGGCACTTCACATGTCCACCCAATATCAGGAACAGAAATCCTGCAAGCAACTACTAGTGGTATTCACTACTGCTGTTTTTAGTCTGCAAACTTTGCATAAATGATTAACATTATTTTTGAATTATTTACAAAAGTTTCAGCCACAGCAGGTAGCAGGTCAAATAATGTAAGTTTGAATGAAGTTTGAAATGTAGTGGACCAGAAACGGTGCTGGTTTTGATGTACCCAGGGTGAGATGGAGATCATTGCCTCCCTGTAGCCTTCTGTCTGAATATCCTTTCCTTCATTCTAAAAAAGATATTCTCTATAGCAGATTACATTTTGCAGCCTTCCTGGGTGCAATCTTGACCTGAAAACCCCATGGTGCTCTAGGCAGGGCTTTCCTGTAAAAATGGGAAGCTGGGGGAGCTGTCTTCCATGCTCATTATAGCCACTTGTTTGTAAAAAAAAAAAAATCAGGAATCAGTGCAGAAATATTTTTTTGTAAAATTTAAATTAAATTAAATTAAATTGGTGAGCTCACCAATTTGAGACATTTGGTAATCAGCCCCTCCAGCTTCTTATGCTTCAATTAGAGCCCAGGGGGGGACATCATGGGGTATCTTCTCCAATCAGGCCTTTTATTTAGATCAGGAAGCATGGGCAGCCAGGTTTTGCATTCTTCAGCCTCTCCAAGCTTCCCACTCTTCAATTAAGCCTGGGAAAGACATCAAGAGGTGTCTTTTTCAGATAAGGAAATGTAGGCAGCCGGGGGGCTGCAGGCCACTGGAGAAATGTTTGATGAAAAGAAAGAAGAAATACATCATCCTGATAATTTCTATGATTTTTTTTTTGGGGGGGGGAGGCACAGCACTAGGTTTGATAGTGTGCAGTAGGAATCTTACTACCTAGATCACAAGTGGTTAAAATGTGGGCCTCAAGCTTTTGTTGGACTCCAGCTCCCTTTACCTCTAGCCCCTAATCAATGGGGCTGTTGGAAGCTGTAATCCAATGACATCTAGATGGGCAGAGACTCTCCACCCCTGACCTGGATGTTTGGAGTGACTTATATCTTCTTCTTCTTCTTCTTCTTCTTCTTCTTCTTCTTCTTCTTCTGGAAAATGAAGAAGCAGAAGTTTCTAACCTGTGGTCCTTGAGAATTTGTTGGACTTCCATCAGGCCCAGTCAATATGGTCAATGCTCAGGCATGGTGGGAGATGGAGTCCAATATTGGGGAACCACAGGTTAACCACCCTTTCTTTACCGTGTGTGTGTGTGCACATGCAATTATGCAATGACCATTCCTTACCTCTAAATCAGTAACTGATTTGTAAAGTGTGAAACCCTAACCCTAACCCGATACTACCTTACTACTGTAATTTGCAGGTATGATTTGTCATATTAACCAAAAACCCACTTAGTGGGCTCGGATAAAATATAAAGAAAACTGCAGAAATTCCAGCCCTCCACCCCAATTTAATTTCCCCTTGATACTGCTAAAGTGTTCAGCTGTTGACTTTAAGACAGGAGCGCCTTTTTATCCACTGCATAAATTATGAATTAGCTCCTGCAAGAATCACCCCACTGCCAAAATGTCACTCCCTGATGAGGACAGACATGCTTTAAATATGGCCCTTCCTGCTGCAGAGGGCAATTTTAAATTTAAATTTGTGTGGTACGCCAGTGCCATAAAGAACAAAGATATGGAGATCCTTGATGAGCAGCAGCTTGGACGTGACGCTCAAAATAATGAACCTGTTTTGGAGGGACACAGTTTTGATTTATGTTAGCAAGCGCGGGATGGAAGGTGAATTTCATCAGTGCAGCCCACCCCCCAACTTCAATTGTAATTCAATCAGAAGGAAGATGGCATCCAGAAAGAGGGCTGAGCCAACGATACACAGTCCTACTTTGGTCATTTGGATTTATGAGCATTGAAAAATGGGCTGTGCATTCAGTTATTTCTGTCCCTGATGAGCATATTCATGTAGCTTCGATGCTTTTCAGCTCCCTTTTGTTCTCCTTGCTTCTGCACCTTCTCACATCTGTTTGTCTTTGCCTTGCTGTCTTGGCTTCATTGGCTCTCCAGGGGTTCAGACAGGTGTGTCTCTCCCAACCCGACCTGGAGATGCTGAGTTGAATCCCTTCCTGTATGAACGAGACTGTGAGTCAAGGCACAGCTAAATCCTGCCATTCCTGTCGTTGCTGGTTCTTCACGTGAAGGGGGTGCCATGAAATTATTGGAAGGTTGGGCTGTATGCCTGGCTCCACCTGCATCGCTGGGGATATTGTTTTGACCAACCCCTAATGAATCCTGTGATGCCCACTCCCTGTGAGCAACATGTGAACTGGGCTAGAGCAGGGGTCCCCAAACTACGGCCCCCGGGCCGGATGCGGCCCAATTGGCCTCCCAATCCGGCCCGCGACGACCCCCGCCGCCCGCTGCCGCCGCCCGCTCTTACGGAGCGTGGCGCGGCGACGATCTTCAAAATCGGCAAAAAATCGCCGAAAATCCTTTGTGCGCATGCGTATGGGCCTCTCCCGACCCAGAAGAGGTCATTTCCGATGCACTTCCGGGTCGGGGGAGGCCCATACGCATGCGCACAAGCGATTTTCGGCAATTTCCCCCCGACCATGTGCGTGTGCGCATGCGCACGGGCGCGCACTCCCCCGCCCTCCGGCCCGCTGCGCGCACACTCCCCTGCCCTCCGGCCCGCCGCGCGGTAAGTCTGGGGACCCCTGGGCTAGAGCATAAAAGATACTGTATAGTAGTTTTTCAGAATTGGCAGGCCAAAGATTTTTTGATTTCTATGTCATGGATTTGCATTGAGATTGCCACTTCCTGTCTGTGGGCTTCTGTGTACTTTTTAATTTCTGTAAATTTGTAAACAGGCATATCACACCTAAGAATAGTAATATAAGCAGACATTCTCCAATTAGTGGAGGCTGATCCATTAAGGTCAATAGGCCACTGCACCACCAACATCTGTTTGCCTTCAACCAGCCTTCACCTGCCTGCCTTTTTACTTACAACCAGTCAGTGGGTGGCTGTGCTTGTCATTACCACTGGCGCCACCTACTGTTGATCTTCCTATATTCCACATACCAGTCCCAAGGAGCACCAGCCGCCATTAACCATAGCTGCCCCCGTTTTTCCTTACCATTTCCCGGCGGTCTCCCGTTTGAGCTCCTCTCCTGTAAATCTCTCTTAAATCAGCTCCTGCCGGCAGCTATTTTTCTGGTGCTGGTTTGCCCATCTATGGGAACCAGAAAATGGCCACCGCTGGTGCCGGAAATAGCTTCTATGCATGCCTGGCGGCCATCTTAGGGGTGGCCGCATGGCGGTGGCCATCTTGGAGGTGGCCACATAGCCACCTACAAGTTACAACTTCCGGGGCAACTTCTGGTGCCGCTGCTGCTGATCCCGTATTTTTCTGCGGGAGACTTGGCAGGTAAGCCATTAACTGAGATACAGTGGTACCTCTAGTTACTAACTTAATTCGTTCCGGAAGTCCATTCTTAACCTGAAACTGTTTTAACTAGAGGTGTGCTTTCGCTAATGGGGCTTCTTGCTGCCGCTGCGCCACCAGCACACAATTTCCGTTCTCATCCTGGGGCAAAGTTCTCAACTCGAAGTAACCTTAACAGGTTAGCGGAGTTTGTAACCTGAAGCGTTTGTAACCTGAGGTGTTTGTAACTCAAGGTACCACTGTACTATGAATCTCCAGTGCATTATCTTCCTATTGAAAATTCTCCCCTTAAAAATTACATTTTCACAAGACCCCACTCCAGATGATTGCCTGAGGAATTTTGAGGGGAAGGCCTTAGCTTGGTGGCCCTGGGGGAATATGGATGGACTTTTAAACCACTCTGAGAACTGCAGCTCTGTGAGGAGGAATAGGGGTCTCTTAACAACTCACAGCATCCTTAGCAAACTATAGTTCCCAGAATTCATTGGAGGAAGCTATGACTGCTTAAAGTTGTATCATAATGATTTAAATGCATGTTGTGAATGTGGCCTGAGTAAAACTTAGCTGATGCCAGCCACTGGTTTTCTGTGTAATGTTCCTTCCAGGCTGAGGTAGAGTGGACTCTCTTCTCCACTGTCTACACCTAAAAATAAAGTGACATTTTGCCAAAAGGGACGCAGCATCAACAATCTCTCTCTGAATACTCCCTGACAACTGTAGGAGACAATGCTCCTGCCAGAGCCTGGAATGAGAATTACCTCACATTGCCGCTGAGACGGCAGTTTTTACTCTCAGTTGAACTATGGGCCATTATAGAAAGGGCAAATGGAGAAAAGAGAATTATATAACTTCCGATAATGCTGAAAATGCTTTTTTGGGCTGCTGCCCGTTTATCACAGAAAGAGAAATGGAAATTAATTGTCTGTTTAAATGTCTCCCAGACTTTTCTGGGTTTTTTTTTAACTCAGCATGCTTTTTGAGCAATTATAAAACCTCATCTGCCTTTGTAGGTTGGACAAAATGGTTGCTGTTACGATGGATAGGGCTGTAGCTCAGTAATAGTTGGGGTGGGGTGGGAAATTTGATACCCTTTGGATTTAAAGGTGAACCTATATAATCTGCCTAACAAACATTCTGAAACAATACACAGCCTTCTTTCAAAATTCACACTTTCCCAAATTTTGCAATGCATTTCTGCGATCAAGTAATGTGTAGAACAATGCATATATTTTATGTGATAAAGTGGGCATAAAAATGCACACGTTATCGAAGATAACGTACCATATGCATTGTATTGCAGGAAATTGCTTTGCAAAAATGAGTATACCACCATCCATTTGTATGCTGCCTTTCTATAGCAAACTTTGCTCACGGCGGCTCATCACACAAAGAAAATTATACAATTCTCCAAGTTACAAATATAACAAAAATGAGATAATACTTAATGAAACCAAGGCATTAAGAAATATTCAACAAACTTTTTTTAAAAAAAACACCCCCTTATGATTCATAGAGATCTAACAACAAAATAGAAAAAATATGATCACAAAAACATAAAGAATAACGCACCACCAAAAATAAATATTGGCTACAACAGAAGTTTCTAAACACCACCTCACACTGACCATCTCTAGGCATCCTGAGCAGCATATTTTCCCAGACTTACAGCAAGATGGTCTCTAGTAGCTTCAGACGAAGCTTTGGTAGCTGGAATCAGGGCCCTGCCCTCCCACACCAGGTGGAAATGGACCAGCAAAGCAGGGAGAGACTGCATACACAAATGTGTATATTAGAGGAAATTCAAACTAATAGACTGATGAAATTTTGTGAGGACTAAACACACACACACACACACACACACACACACGTAGAATTGTAGTGACTAGAAAAATGAGAAACAGAGAGAAAGCAAAAGTGACCGAAATTCACCCATCCACAGTGGCAGAGTGCTTACTTTATATGCAAAAAGCACCAGGTTCATGTCAGGGACTGGCTGGATGAAGAGGCACCAGCTGGGGAACCCCCAAGAGGAGGAAGGGGATTGGTGGTAGGACACCGGAGAGAAGTCAGAGGGAGATTGGGGCTGGATGCTGAAGGGCAACAGGCTTTAATGAGCAGGAAGAGCCTGCGACAGGGGGCAGTTCACACTCCGAAGCTGAAGCAGTGGAGGGGGGCGCCAGAGACTGCTGAAGAAGCCATGGAGTCTCCTCTTCCTGCTGCGACAAGATCCCCTTCAAGAACGTGCAGAGTAATGACAAGGGCTGAATGGAGGTCAGAGGTGCACAAACATAGTTTGAAACTGCTTAGGAAACATCCTGGAAGACAGGGGCCTTAAGGCTGGTAGAAGGCGGGAACTTTCAGTCCTGGCAGTGGCTACTGGGAAGGTTGCTGAGACCACTAGGCTGAGTTGTATTCTGTTTCCTTGAATAAAGAGTTAACTTCACTGGTATCAGAGATTTGCTCCCTTTCTTGCCATTCTGCATCTGACTTCAGCTCTGACAGTTCAGTCCCCGGTGTCTCCAGATAGGGCTGGGATTGTCCCAGCCTGAAACCCTGGAGATCTGCTGCCAGGTTAGTGTTGATGATGCTAAGCTAGATGGACCAATGGTCAGACTCGGTATAAGGCAAGCTTCCTGTGCTCCTATAATGGGCAGGCCTGTGTAAGAAAAGGAACCATGTGAGTCCACTTTGACATACAGTATTTGGGAACACACAGAAATGTGTACAAAGCACGGTTACATTTGAAATGCAAAATCTTTTAGTGTGAATCCTCTGCAAGCTGAAGCCCCAGGACATCTCATCATAGAGACCAAGCAATAGTTACTACCTATATTAATAAGGGGTAGAGAATAATTGCACCTTGAAATATTTTCGCTCATGGAAAATATCCTATAACAGAGAACAAGCCCCACAGAAGAGTGTTGCAAATTATATGCCATGTGGATCATCCTCTAACATAATTTGCATTTAATTTAAAGACACTTCTTCAGGACCTATGAAATTGCCTTTTTAAGCAATTTCTCTACTTCCTGTTAAGGCCCTCAGTTCAGGAGTCCACTGTGGTTCGGAATGCATGAAATCACCCAGTGAACGTTATGCTAATTAAGACAAATTTCCCGTGATGGATTACCATATTTGTTTGCATTTTCCCTGTGAAAAATACCAAACAGCAGCATGTTAATTAAGTCAGAATTAAGTTAGGCTTCCAAATGGAAGGTTAAGATGAATAGCTAACCTTGGTGCCTTGTGGCACTGAGAAACAAGTAAATGTTACTTATGTTGCATTAAATTTGGCAGCGGTGAATAGCAAAAGGGAGATTTTAATGAACATTAAAGGTCTTCACTAGCTCCTCTAGCCCATGGTCATATCCTCTTCAAGTATGAAAAGAGTGACTTGGGGATGAGTTTTAGGTAACACCAAAACCCATCAGACTAATATTTAGCAACATAAGAGTTATGAATGTGATCAAGATAGCCAATGGCTACGGGTGGTATCATTTAGGTTAGGAAGTATTCCAGATATTGTTAGGTTCTGGCTCCCATCAGCCCCAGTCAGCATGGCAAATGGTTAGAAATAATGCCGGCTGTAGTCCACCAACATCTGGAAGGCCACAATTATGCCCATCTTGGTTTTAGGCGCATCATCAAAAGCTCACTCCAAATTCTCCCTCATTGAATGTACTTTCCAAATCCCAATGGACTGTATCCCTGGGCTCAACCCAATTCCAGTCTTACTCAAAATAGACCCATTGAATATAATGGATATGACTGACATTGGCTCATTCATTTAGGCCACATCCACAGCACCAGACATTTAAAACACTATTGTACCACATTAGCAATAGAATCAGATTTGTAGAGTCGGAAGGGACCCTGCGGATCATCTAGTCCAACTCCCTGCAATGGAAGAATATGCAGCTGGATTGAACCTGCAACCTTGGAATTATCAGAACTGTGTTCTAACCAACTGAGCTAACAGCCCAATGATGTCTTTCTCCAAAGAATCCTTGGAGCAGTAGATGTTGAGTGTGAGCTAACAACTCTTTCTCTCACAGAGCTACAGTTCCCAGATTGGTTTAACAATCAATCCTTCCTCCCAGGGAACTCTGGGAATTATAGCTCTGGGAAATGAATTGGGGTTTCCTAGCAACTCTCAGCACTCCCATCCTTCGCCAGTCTTACTTCATAGAGTGTTTTCCTTCAGGTGAAACATCTCATTGACATCTTACAATGCCCCTTGCTTATCTGGGTGGAGAATAGAGAGGGTTGTGTGAGTGTGTGTTAAAAGCAGCCTACTGCACTACGGTAAAGAATTATATTAACTGTACTGCCCACTTTTGCATCTAGACCCAGCCTGCCTCTGTCATGTGGCCCTCAGAAGGTTCTCCAGAAAGGAAAGTGGCTCTTAGGTTGAAAAAGCTTCCTTTTCCTTGCTTAATAGACTTTACAACATCCCTACAGAACAAACATATCCATAGTAATGCTTTTCATTGCCTCTAACAAGAAATGCATTGTCTCTTTACCTGCAAAATAGATATACAAGATATTTTGTAGTCTCTCTCCCCTCCCCAAATCCATAATTAAAATGCCCAGGGAAGCTCTCCCCATGCCTCGCCCTTTCTGTTGTTTGATTTGCCATCCCGAATTTCATTTTAGGTGCCTTGAGATTAAATCAAGCCCTGGATTTGAAAAGCAGGACAATATTGAATCTCCAAAACCCTATCAAAAAATTGCTGTCTCCTTAAGTGAGCGAAATTCCCATTTCCCCCTCAACCTATTAATATTAAGATACAATCATGGAGTAAGGGGTGAGGGGAATAGCAGAGCTTTAGAATATATCTATTTGGCAAAGAAGTGACAAAAAAAGAGTTAAAAGCAGTAATTTAGGAAACTTAAATGTGACAATGTATGATAGATGTGAATTGGCAAGCCAGGAAAATGAGAAACATTAAAATCATATATTAGAATAGATCAAACTCCACATACCAGTTTATGTCAGCAAGTTTCTTTTGATATGTCAAGTCCCCAAAGGGCAGGAGCTGAAGTAGACTTTGAAGATGCATTTTAAAGGGAATATGTTTATGTTTGGGAGCAAAATGAGGCCAGACAAAAAAGGGAAAAAAGAAAAATGTGCCAGGTTCTTTGGTTCATTGGGTGGTTTCTCATTCTATAGCATTTACAGTAAGGCATTCCTGTGGACATGGGGGCCACATCACTGAGTTTTCTTCTGGCCAAGGCAAAAAAGGGAGGGTATTTTAAATAGTATGAGACTCTCTCTCTCTCTCCCTCTCTCTCTCCCTCTCTCTCTCTCTCTGAAAAATTCAAACCAAATCTGTAGGATGTGCCAAGCTTTTAAGGGCATAAGGTGAATGGGATTCATGAATTCTCTGTACTCTTCTGGGGACTGTCAGAAAAGCCTTATTATGACAGAGAGCCAACATCACATTCCACTGACATAATGTGCAAAAGCCAGGCATTCAGAGGGTATCTGCAGGAATCCCTGGAGCATCCATAATTCTGCTGAACAAGAAGGTGGTTCAGCTACAAAGAAATAGGTCTGGGAAAGAAATCAAACAAAGATCCAGGGAAGGAATGAAACATATTTGGATGGAGATGGTTATGGGCAAAGATTGTACTGAGACTAACATTTGGAAACTTTTATAAAAAAACAACAACAGCAACAACACTTTATCAGTGGTATCAAACACCATATAGACCAAGATGGATTTATGCAGCAGTACAAAGTAATTGCTGGAGATGTAAGATTTCAGGGCCCCTCAAGATATTCTTTTTTACTGTGCAGTCATTATTATTTCTGCCCATGATGCTATCGGGGTTTCACACGTGATCCCACTGTCAATATTGTCTGCACCTGTGAAAGGTTTGGGGCGGTCACTGTTCTTCATTTCTATTCAGTGCATATATCCCCTAACATCCTGCTGAAATCCTCTAACCTTTGATTCCATAAATGTTCTGATTTATTTTTGTTGACTTTTGTTGCATTGTAGCCCCCTCAGGACACCAAGAATGTGGTAGCATTGAGGGAGCAGCACAGAACAAAGTAAATCAGAAGGAACCCACTGCTGATGGCGAATGAAGGGGGGGGGATCATTAAGAAGGACTAAAAAGACTACTGAATTTTATACAGTTATGGCCAGAGATGTTAGAATGGGTAGCTTTTAAAATGCAGTTGTTATGACTATTGTATTTGTGAAAGATACTGATGGATCACGAATTTGTGCTTATGATATTTGTAAATTTTGATGTTAATACTAAAGTTTTTTTATAATAATAAAAAGTTGGATTATTTCAAATGTGATGTATTCATTTCTTTCACATTTAATGTCTCCAAAAAAAGACAGAAGATTATTCACACACACACACACACACACACCACAGTGGTGCATTAAAAGAAGATTAACATTGAAAAGAAGGTGTGGGCTGTACATAAATGCAAGATTATGAAAGCAACATATGTCCTCCAACACCAAGCTCCAATCAAGGGGCGTTAAGGACATAGTTAAAAGGATGCCCCATTGTGTCCTAGAGTTATGAGGCATATGGTAAGTTTTCCCTAAACCGTGAGATTTCCTGGTGTAACTGTCTTTTCATAATTCTAATGTTTTTCTGGTGTAATATTTAGAAAAAGAAAGGTCTCTTCAAGCCCTCTTCAAAGCAATTCATCGCACAAGCAATATATAATCTGAAAGAGATGCTATGAACTATGGAAGGGGAAATAGCCTGATAGCAGATGATGTGGAAACGACAGCCACATCTGCACCATAGCTGCCAAGTTTTCCCTTTTCTCACGAGGAAGCTTATTCAGCATAAGGGAATTTCCCTTAAAAAAAGGGAGAACTTGGCAGCTATGATCTGCACCATACCTTTAAGGCACTTTAGCAGCCGTGGTTTCGCTTAAAAAAAAAATCATGGGAACTGTAAGTTCTTAAGGGTGCTCAGAGTTCTTTAGAGCCTCCCCCAACCCCCCTCCCAGAGAGCTACAATTCCCAAAGTTCTCTGGGAAGAAGGATTGATTGCTGCCTCAGGCAGGTATGAGAGTCAGGCAGCAGGATCTTATCCTACCTTCTGCTAAGAAGATGAAATGAGTGGTCAAGGTAGGTCTTGACCTTTTTGCAGAGTGCTCCCACCTGATGCCTTCCTCTCTTTCCTGCCAGATGCCCCATCCCCTGACAGCCACTCAGGGCTGTCTTAAGCATATGTGGCACCGGGGTGTGAAGATCCTCTCAGCGCCCCCCCCCGTTGCCCAGCCCCAGGTGCGCAGGAGGGCGGAGCCGGCTGGCCGCCTCAGAGTCTCGCTGGCTCGGCCGCCCCCGAACTCGCAGTGCAGAGCCACCCGCAGCAGAAGAGCCCGTTGCAGCACTCCAACCAACGGGCGGGCTCTTCCTCGGACTCAACTCTTGGACCCTGGACTCTCTGCCTGGCACCCCTGAGAGCTCGGCACTCGGGTGCCCCACACCTCTAGCGGCTACGGGTAAGACGGCCCTGCAGCCACAGATAATTCTGGGCCTTCCAACCTGACCTGTAGCAGTCCATTGCTGTTTGTGCCCGACTCGTCCTAAGCCCAAGTCCCTCTGAATATGCCAGTTTTGGGTTAGGTCTTAGATTAATCTGGTGCACAGCCCTAACCCACGAGCTTCCAACCACCATTACCCCCACCACCTGATTCTGCAGGGTCTGTCCCCTGTCTTCCTCCTCCCTGGTGTCTACTCAATGTGTATACTGCGGGGTGAAGTAAGCAAGACCAGGGGAAGAAGGCATGTGTATGAGGAGGAGGAGGGAGACTGATGGGAGGAGTGAATTCTTCTCTGGCTCAGTTTAAAATCTGGCCCAGAGGAGAACTCAGGGGCTCTTAATGCTTGCCTTGTGTTTCAGGCAAGCATTACAGCAGGGATGGATAACCTGTGGCATCCAAATGTTATGCTGGGGCCTCATGGGAGTGTCTTTGTATTATGGAATTCCAGCGTACATAATCTGAGTGTGGCAATTGCAAACTTGGGGGGCCTCTATAATGATTAGGGTGATTTTACCTCTTAATGCCAAGGGCTTCTGAGTGGCGTACAAGAATAAAATCTGGGAGGCGGGAACACAAACATTAAAATTTCAGATACAGAATTAAACAATATCAAGTATTTGCTGCTCTTGTTGTTAACCACTTAATGTGAAAATAAGCTTTCAAGTATAAAATCCAGGGACACAAGCATTAAAATATAATTGTCCATAATTAAGGCACACAATAAAACCATCCCATTAAAACATTACAATATAAACATCAATAACTAAAATAAGCAATAAAGCAATCCTGTTAAAGCAACACCATATTAAAACATATTTAGCATATGTTTAACGCACAGAACACATGTGTTAAACTCTTGCCCAGGACAAAAGATCACCCCAGAAATGGCTTTGTGGACACTTATTAAGTCTTGTTCTTAAGATACTTTAACCAGCAGTTCTCTTGAACTTCAGGGAAATTACTGAAAGGCAAGACTGTTTTTAAGTGTGCGTGTTTTTAAGTACCAAAGCTAAACCAACTGAGTGAATGGATGGGGAAGGAAACACTGCTGAAATCAAAGCTCTCCTGCCTGCCTCAGCCAGCCTAACAGGTCAGGCAAAAGGGTTAAACTAACTTCCTTTTCATTTTCCATTCGGCTGCTTTCAAGGTGACCCACAAAAACAGAAGCAAAATTGCCTAGTGCCCTCCCCCACCCCAGAGCTTCTTTCTAATGTATAAAACCAAGTGGGGAAAAATATTATTAAATACTTGTTCTCCCCACACCCCAATGAAACATTAGAAATAGCCAGAGCGTAATCTGCTTTACTTTGTAATTTTCTGTATTATTTGGTTCTGCATCAGAATGATGGATTGTTCCTATACCCCACCCCACCTCCTAACTGGAGCCCAGGGGAGTAACCATAATTCAGGAGTAGGAAGATAGAAAGCTGCCTTAACTGATTCAGGTGATTGGTCCATCTATGTAGCTCAGTATTGTTGACATTGTGTGGCAGTATCTCTCCATGGTTTCAGACAGAAGCCCTTCCAAGTCCTACCTGGAGATGTCAGGGTGGGGATTGAGCCCTTCTGCACACAGAGCAGATTTCTACTACCAACCCATGTTTCTTCTACTCTGGATTATTAGACAAATTCATGGAGGATATGGCTATCGATGGCTATTAGCTATTATGGTTGTGCTCTGTGTCACGGTCCGGTCGGCGGGCGTCAGGACCAGAGGCAAGATGGAGGTGCAGAAGCAGGAACAGGTGCAGGGCTGAGGGTCCAGTAGCAGGCAGTCAAGGAGCAAGTAGCAGGGTCAAGGAGCAAGGCAGAGACGAAGGTCCAAGGAGCAAGAAGCAAGGCAAAAGCTCAAGGAACAAGAAGCAAGGCGAAGGTTCAAGGAACAAGAAGCAAGGTGAAGGTCCAAGGGTCGAGGAGCAAGGCGAAGGTTCAAGGAACAAGAAGCAAGGCGAAGGTCCAAGGGTCGAGGATCAAGGCGTCAGCAAGGCAAGGGTCCACGGAGCAAGGATCAAGACATCGGCAAGGCAAGGGTCCACGGAGCAAGGATCAAGGCGTCGGCAAGGCAAGGGTCCAAGGAGCAGGAGGCCAGATGCAACCAGGCAGGGAAAGCGTTGCTGTGGCAAAGAGCTGAAGGGAAATGCTGAGCTTTTATCCCTCCCAGGTGCAGTGAGATAACAAGTGGCCTCACCTGAGAGACTACTCCTTGCCTCTCCAGCACAAGCTGAGGTCTCCACCTGTGTGGCCACGCCTTGCTTCTCCAGCACAAGCTGAGGCAGGCCCCAGTCCTGCAAAGCACTACAGGCCCCAGAGCCTGACTCCTGCCCATACTCCTGACAGTCTGCCTCCATAGTTGGAGGCAGCAATGCTTCTGAATACCAGTTGCTGTAAACCACAGGCAGGGAGAGAGTGTTCTTGGGCTTGGGTCCTGCTAGTGGGCTTCACACAGACATCTGGTTGGCCACTGTGAGAACAGGATTCTGGACTAGATGGGCCATCCGCTTGATCCAGCAACTCTTCTTATGTTCTTCTGTTTAGGTCCTGAATTATTCAGGAGTTTCTATGTCAACCTTAAACTGGGCCCAGTGACAACCAGGCAGGCTCACCCCTTCTTCCCTGCTCCCAGGAGGCACCATTTTGCAATTCACCCCGGGTGCCAAAATGTCTTGGGCCAGCCCTGACTATCACAACTTGGAAGATCTGCAAACACTAACCAACCTGACTGAACTAAACAAAATATAATCTTGGCAAGGAAGTTCCCTGCTTCAGTGGGGTAGATGGGTGGGATTTCCCCCCGCACTACTCCTGGACATGTCTGCAAGCTCTGTCTGTGGCCCTGTTGCAAAGGACTGGAAGGAATCCTTTCTCCTTGCAATGAGAGCTTTGGATATATAACCCAAAAGGGACACCATAGCCCTGCCAGTTTGGCATTCACCCTGATGTACATGCCAAGTCTAAAAGACACCCCTTGGATTTCTAAACAGTCTTACGTTGGGTGACCCAAGAGTGCCCGTAACCCACTAATGCCACAGATAATACCCAACCAGATCTTAAATTGTCTTTTCTGCCTGGATGGCAACCCAATTGAAACAATCAAACAAAAATGCCACTCCAGGGAGGGCAAATCCCAGCAGTATGGAGTAGGTGAAAAAAATGGAGTCCCACAGTCAACTAAGCCCCCTCCCCACACCCCACAATTCCAACATATTGCTAGCAGAAGCCCATAATAGATAAGTGAGGAGGGTGGGAGAAGCAGGCTAATATAGCCTGGGTGACTCCTCACTCCCTATTGGCCAAGTGATCATGTTGTTGTTGTTGTTGTTGTTTATTTATTTATTTATTTGTTTGTTTGTTTGTTTGTTTTATACCCCACCCATCTGGCTGGGTTTCCCCCGCCACTGCCGAAAAGGCCCTCTGCCTGGTTCCCTGTAGCTTTGCTTCTCACAGTGAGGGAACTGCCAGAAGGCCCTCGGTGCTGGACCTCAGTATCCGGGCTGAAAAATGGGGGTGGAGACGCTCCTTCAGGTATACAGGACCGAGGCCGTTTAGGGCTTTAAAGCTCAGCACCAACACCCTTCTCAATAGTGGCACCCACCCTGTGGAATGCCCTCCCATCAGATGTCAAAGAGATAAATAACTACCTGACATTTAGAAGACATCTGAAGGCAGCCCTGTTCAGGGAAGTTATTAATGTGTGACATGTTAATGTATTTTAATCTTTGTTGGAAACCACACAGAGTGGCTGGGGAAACCCAGCTGGATGGGCTGGGTACAAATAATAAATTATTATTATTATTATTATTATTATTATTATTATTATTATTATTATTATGCCCCCATTGTATTCTGGGGGTGGCATTCCTATACTTGCCTACATTTCTGGCTTAATTCATAAGCAGGGAAGAGCTCTGTTATAATCTAGCTCTTGAACAGCCCTGCCTTAAAGTCCTTTTGCCTTCCAGTTGGCAAACCTGTAGCTACAGCACATGAGAGCCTCTGACTCAGGGATCCCTTTGAAGTTCTGTTTCAGATCCTTGATTGGGCTCAGGAGACGCATCTTTTTTTCCTATCTTGTTGAATTAGACTGGCAAGTTTTGTACCATGACCTTGTACTACTGGAACTGAAAGAGCCAAGATTAACATCAAACTATTTTAGTACAGAGCAAATTCTTATTCACAGTCTCCTTTCATTTTGGGTCAGACATAATCAGTGCTTTAATCTTTTCCATGGTCCGAAAAAGAGCAAACTATGGCTTCATCAAAGATTTCCAAAATAAAGTAAGGGGTGTGGTAACCTAAAGATGCTGGCTTTGAAGATGACGGTGTGAACTCAAATCATTGTTGGTTGAGGCATATGCTATTGTAGTGGGAAGAGTGCTGATGCATTCAGAGCATGCTTGTGGGCTTCCCATAGGCACCTGGTTGACCAGGATGCTAAATTAGATGAGCACTTGGCTTGATCCAGTAGGACTTTTCTTATGTTCTTATGAATAAAAGCAAGGGGGAGCGCTCTCAACTTCATGCCATGCCCATGGGCTTCCTGGAGGGACCTGATTGGCCACCGTGAGAGCAGGATGCTGGACTAGATGGGCCTTTCTGATTCAGGAGGGCTCTGATTATATAGCATTTTATAGAACCTGGAATGCGTGTAAAAACCCTGGAGAAATTTCACTTGACTCATGAAAGCTTTTTGCTTGCCTTGAAATGTCCCGACTGTTCTTCTGAAGCAGAAAAACCTCCAGATTCATTTCAGAATTTCTCTTTAGGCAAAATTCAGCACCAATCATACCCCCAGGTTGAATTACGTTTGCTCACAACTTGCAGAGTTTCTCCGAGTGAAACAAAAAAAAAAAGAGAGTTTTCGTAAGACTTGCAAAAAGGAATGAAAGGGAAGAAAAGGGAAAGGGAAAGTGTTGGAGCCTGCGTACACCCAGGCCACATCTGTTATGGCTTGTAGAAGTCAGTTGTCCCATAACCTGCTAGGGCCAACTAGCACTGTGAGGCACAGCACATGTCGGTGAAATCACTTATAATTGAAACCCATTGAAAAAGCCTGCAAACACCCTGTTCTGCCCCTGCCTTGCCCCCTCCAACCACCGTTCTGCCCTTTTAGTGACGTTTCAGTGACATCTTTATGACATTTCCGGGTCACTTCTGGGTTCGGCATGATGCTCGTATACATGGGTGCACACACATGGAACACGTGTAAACGGGGGGCTGCCTGTACAGTTCTTCTGGTCTTAGAAGTGAACCTTGTAGAGATACAAGTAAGCAAAGCAAACCACTAGCACTTTACCATGCTAGCTCACCATGCTATGCTGAACCATACAGCAGGTAGCCTTTACCCATTTTTCCGCATTTCACCAACTACACCTACTCTGTAAATTTAAAGCACTATGGTATCACTTGGACAGTCGTGGCTTCCCTCAAAGTATCCTGGGAACTGTGAAGGATGCTGAGAGTTGTTGGGAGACCCCCTGTTCTCCTCACAGAGAGCTACAGCTCCCAGAAATTCCTGGGAAGAAGGAATGGCTATTAAACCACTCCTATGAGGACAATAAGGGTCTTGTAACAACTCTCAACACCAAGATGATACAGACAAACAAGATGAAACAAACAAACAAGATGAATTTTAACAGGGAGAAACGTAAATTACTACATTTGGGCAAAAAAAAAAATGAAAGGCACAAATACAGAATGGGTGACACCTGGCTTGAGAGCAGTACATGTGAAAAGGATCTAGGAGTTCCTGGACTGCAATCCTGGACTGCAATTCTGGGCTGCATCAATAGGAGTATAGCATCTAGATCAAGGGAAGTAATAGGACCACTGTATTCCGCTCTGGTCAGACCTCACCTGGAGTACTGTGTCCAGTTCTGGGCACCACAGTTCAAGAAGGATACTGACAAGCTGGAATGTGTCCAGAAGAGGGCAACCAAAATGGTCAAAGGCCTGGAAACAATGCCTTATGAGGAACGGCTTAGGGAGCTGGGTATGTTTAGCCTGGAGAAGAGAAGGTTAAGGGGTGATATGATAGCCATGTTCAAATATATAAAAGGATGTCATATAGAAGAGGGTGAAAGGTTGTTTCCTGCTGCTCCAGAGAAGCGGACACGGAGCAATGGATTCAAGCTACAAGAAAGAAGATTCCTAAATATTAGGAAGAACTTCCTGACAGTAAGAGCTGTTCAACAGTGGAATTTGCTGCCAAGGAGTGTGGTGGAGTCTCCTTCTTTGGAGGTCTTTAAGCAGAGGCTTGACAGGCATATGCCAAGAATGCTTTGATGGTGTTTCCTGCTTGGCAGGGGGTTGGACTGGATGGCCCTTGTTGTCTCTTCCAACTCTATGATTCTATGATTCACCCTTAGCAAACTACAGCTCCCAAAATTCTTTGGGGGCAGCCAAACCTCAAACCTCACAACTGCTCTCAAACATTTTCAAAGACGGCAGAAGCAGCGGAGGGGCAAATGAGGCACTGCCCTCACCTGCCTGCTTTCTTATTTGCACCCGTCCAAGTGGTAGTAGTGCCTGTGAACCTCCTCTTTAGTCCCAGTGTTGTCCTTGCAGAACTCAGCAGGGAAGAGGATGTGGACAAACAGGAATGAGTTGGCCCCAATGGCCTCAGCACAGTATACCCCAAGGAGCATCTCCATCCCCATCACTCAGCCTGAGAAGTGAGGTTACAGAGAACCAGGCAGAGCGCCTTCTCAGTTGTGGCGCCAGCGGTGGAGCAAGCCGATCAGGCACCTGGGGCAGTGTGTGTGCCCTGAGCCCAGAGGTGGGGTCAGCCACCCACGGGGTGGGGCGAGCCGGGGCAGGATGTGCCGCGGGGCCTCCGAGAAGTCTGTCTGCCTCCTCCCACTCACCCGCCCTACAGTGCCCGGCAGCGGGCAGACCGTTTGGGGCAGTGTGGAGCCTGCGAGCACCCAAGCCACCGCGTCACTTCCAGGAGAGGCACGTGGCTTGCACATGCTACAGGCCCTGAGTACCGCCAGGCATTTTGTCACCCCCTCAGTGGTGGCACCTGGGGCAAACTGCCCCCAACACACACCCCTTCCTCTGCCCCTGAGTGGCACCTGCCTGTTGAACGCCCTCCCATCAGATGTCAAGGAAATAAACAACCAGGTGACTTTTATAAAACATCTGAAGGCAACCCTGTTTAGGGAAGTTTTTAATGTTTGATGTATTTATCATATTTTTAATATTCTTTTGGGAGCTGCCCAGAGTGGCTGGGGAAACCCAGCCAGATGGGTGGGGTATAAATAAATAAATAAATATTATTTATTAGCTGCGGTGCCACCTACTGTTGGCAGTCCCAGTGGGCACCAGCCACCAATGAGTTATCCTATGCAATTTCACTGTCAAATACAGAAAAGATTAAATTCAATAAATAAATAGCAATTTCTCCCCATACTCTCCAGCAACCACTCATTCACCTTTAACTTTTTTTTTCACAGCTAGAAATAAAAATGTTTCAAAGATATCAATAATAATGAACCCCTTTCATAAAATCAGGCCCAAGTTATGCAGCGACCGTCAATTATAATGGATTTTAAAGGTTTTGATCTAGAACTTGGGTGGCATTGCATTTAGACTAATAACCGTAACTATGATTTATGTGTTTGCAACTGAAATAGCTTCAGCTCTTCGATATATGTCCAAAGTAGAATTTATAGTCTGATACAGAATGTATAAATAATGAACAGCCATATGTCATATTGTATTGCATTTAAAAATTTGACTCTTTCCCCAGCCAGGGTAAAAGGAAAATGAATTTTTAAAAATTAAGTTCATTGGGGATCTCTGCATTCTTTAATACCTTATGAAAGTGAAACAGTGGCAGAACTAATTTCAATTACCCCCTCCCCTTACAGTAAATGGGAAATGAAGAAAGGACAAATAAACGCTTACAAAAATAGTAATACTTGCAGAACTTCAACACAGTTCGAAATATACAACTGGATGATTTGGAGGTGGGAGGGGGAAAACATTCACAAACAAAATTTACAGCAATTTCTTATTACCTCCCTGACCCTTTCAGAAACTGCTATGGTAGGAACATAGGAATCCGCCTTACATCAAGTGTATTATCGACATTGACTAGCATTGGCTCTCCAGGGTTTCAGGTAGGGGAATCTTTCTCAGCCCTGCCTAGGACTCCAGTTTGATACAGCAGTCCTTCTCAGTCCTACCTGTCGGTGCCAGTGATTGAAACAGGGTCCTTCTGCATACAAAGCAGATGTTCTGCCACTGAGCTAAGGAGTTTGAGTACTTGAAAGCACTATACAAATGTGAAGTATCATCACAAAACAGTTCATCATGTGGGTAATCTGTTTCTGGAGTGTGGTACCAGATTGCAGGTGTGTGAGTGGTTGTGTGTATGTGTGTGTGCACATGCCAACAGTCCTGCATATAAAATAATCAAGATGGTTTTCTTTCTTTCTTTCTTTCTTTCTTTCTTTCTTTCTTTCTTTCTTTCTTTCTTTCTTTCTTTCTTTCTTTCTTTCTTTCTTGACATTTTTAATGATGCTGAAAAATGCCCCCATGCTATGGTACTTAATTTGTTAAAATTACTCACACTTGCTCGCATTTTGCTTTTCAGCCCCCCTGCAGTGTGTGGCCAAGTCTGATTGAACACAACTTCCTGGTGACCAGGGGGGTGCCATCGATTTACATAGAGCCTCGTAACATGTTTATGCATTTATTTAAATATATGTAGCCCGTTCCCTTTCCTAAAACACACACACACACACACAATTGACATAATAAAAAGTTAATTCAAAACAATCCATATCCATCCATGGGCGTACCCAGCGAGGGGCAGGGGGGCAGCTGCCCCCCCCCAGAAGCAAAAAATAATAATACCGTATTTTACAGACCATAACCCGCACTTTTTCCCTCCAAAAACTGAAGGGGAAAAGTCGCTACAGGTTATGGAAATCTGGCTGTTTCCGCCCCCTCTGCGGCTGCAGCCAGCGACAGGAATGGGGGGGGGGAGAAGCAGTCCGAAATTGGGCTGTTTCCACCCCCTCCGTGGCTGCAGCCAGTGACGGGAATGTGTGTGTGGGGGGGAGAAGCAGTCCGAAATCGGGCTGTTTTCGCCCCCTCCGCGGCTGCAGCCAGTGACAGGAACGTGGGGAGGGTGAGAAGCAGCCTGAAATTGGGCTGTTTTCACCCCCTCCGCGGCTGCAGCCAGCGACAGGAATATGGGAGGGGGGAGGAGCAGCCTGAGCTGGGGTGGGGGCGGACGGGAGCTCCATCCTTCCTTCCTTCCTTCCTTCCTTCCTTCCTTCCTTCCTTCCTTCCTTCCTTCCTTCCTTCCTTCCTTCCCTCCTTTTTTTCTTCCTTCTCTCTCTCTCTCTCTCTCTCTCTCTCTCTCTCTCTCTCTCTCTCTCTCTCTCTCTCTCTCTCTCTCTCTCTCACCCACCCCTCCCTCCCTCCCTTCCTTCCTTCCTTCCTTCCTTCCTTCCCTCTCTCTTCCCCTCTCTTGCCCCCCCCCCCAGTTTTGATCCTGGGTACATCCCTGTATCCATCAATTGCAGCAAAAGGTTGTATGCTGTGTTGGCTTTTGATTTTTGTCTTGCTCCCTCTCCTCAGCAACATGTACCATTCTGACTCAAGGCTGTCTTTCAACCTGTGTGTGTGTGTGTGTGTGTGTATCTTCAGCCAGTTCATCCTCGGCAATAATAGTACGAAACTGACTATTGTGTTATTGGTGAGCTTTGTCATGGCATCGGACAGGGCTCTATTTTCTCTCCCCCAATCACATAAAGCTAAATTCTTTATTTTGAATGGATGTTTCCCTCCTATCCAATGATTTATTGCTTCAGCCATAGTGTGCCAACACTAAATACCTGTACTGTTGCAAGGGTCAACAGTGCATGATAAATCTTACAACAAAATGAGACACTCGAGGAAGTGGTTACCTCCTGGGCAGGAACAGACAACAAACAAGCTGGAAAACAGATATATGGAGATAGCATCTGATAATTCAAATTAATAGTAATCTGGGACTGTTCAAGGGCTTTCTCTTCAAGACAGCCTGGAGATTGCAGCTGCTGCAATTGTGGCCTGGTTCTCCCTGGGCCCAGTTCAAGGTCATAGTGTTGACATAAAAACCTGCGAATAGTTCCGGACCTGAACATAAGAAGAGTCTTCCTGGATCAAGCTGATGGCCCATCTAGTCCAGTATCCTGTGCTCACAGTGGCCAACCAGATGCAGGAGAAGAAGAAGAAGAAGAAGAAGAAGAAGAAGAAGAAGAAGAAGAAGAAGAAGAAGAAGAAGAAGAAGAAGAAGAAGAAGAAGAAGAAGCAGCGGCAGCGTTTGGATTTGATATCCCACTTTATCACTACCCGAAAGAGTCTCAAAGCGGCTAACATTCTCCTTTCCCTTCCTCCCCCACAACAAACACTCTATGAGGCGAGTGGGGCTGAGAGACTTCAGAGAAGTGTGACTAGCCCAAGGTCACCCAGCAGCTGCACGTGGAGGAGCGGAGACGCGAACCCGGTTCACCAGATTACAAGTCTACCGCTCTTAACCACCACTCCCCTCTTGTGGTTTCCAGCAAGTGGCATTCGTAAGCATTACTGCCTCCAACTGTGGAGGGAGAACATAGTCATCATGGCTAGTAGTCATTGCTGGCCTTACCCTACATGTGTCTAATCCTTTTTTTAAGCTTTCCAGGTTGGTGCCTGTGCCATTCATACAGAGCCCCGGGTCGTTCCACTGACTATTGACCCTGTGCCACCACGTTTATTCTCTTCCACTACCACCAACCAGGTTTCCCCAGCAATATATTCGGACTCAGTCAGTTGGTAACGTATTAACAAAGATTCCAGTTTATTGTGAACGCAATACTTTGAACGCAATACTTCAAATACTTTGAAACACTGTAATCCAATTCACTCTCTCTGTCTCCCCTGTCTCTAACCCACTCTGACTCCTATGCCTCCCACCCACAAGAAACCAACCGAACTAACTGTCTCTCTATTTCCTTACCCACTGTCTAAACCCTTGGCTAAGCCTTTTAAAAGCAGGTAGGCTCCGCCTCTGGGCTTTTCTATTGGTCTACCTATTAACCCTTTCTCTCCCCCTGTACAGACATTTCCAAAAGAACGGGTAAACGCCACATCGCCCATCACTGCCTCCTGTGGGAATGAGTTCCATAGTTTAACTCTGTACTGAATGAAGAAGTACTTTCCTTTGTCTGTCCTGAATCCTCAAACATTTGGCTTCATTGGACGTCCATGAGTTCAAGTGCTGTGAGAGAGGGAGAAACATTTTCCCTCTATCCACTTTTTCCATCCTAGGCATAATTCTGCAGAACTCTATCATGTTGCCTCTTACTTGCCTTATCTCAAAACTAACCCCCCCCCCCACACACACACGCTGCGACTTTTCCTCATAGGTAGGTCCCTCAATTCCCTGGTGACTTGAATTTCCCACCACACCAGGGGTGAGGAAGCTTTATCTTCCTGAGAGCCACATCTCTACTGGGCAAGCTTTGACATGTGTGTCACGTGACAGTGGTGGGTGGGGCCAGGGGTAAAAGTGGGCGTTTTCTGAACATCATCTCACACACCAGCCAAAGGCATTATTGAAGTTCAAGGTCACATTTCAGCCAGGCAAAGGCAGTTGTGAAGTAGGGCCAGTTAGGGGTGTGGCCTGAGGATATTTCCAAGAGAGGCCTGCAGGGGGCGCATTCAATTCTCAGACCTGAGTTTCCTCAGCACTACTCTGAATGCCCTGCCTACATGATGAGTTTATATTTTCAGGATTCCTTCAGCCAATCACTGAGACAGGTTAAAGCCTGAAAACACACACACACACACACACACACACACACAGAGAGAGAGAGAGAGAGAGAGAGAGAGAGAGGATTTTCCTTGCTTGCTTGCTACCTTTCAGCACGAACAACACCCCTAAAGTTATTTACATGTGGCATTCAATGACTGCACAGCCTGTGTATACACCCGTATACACCAGAATTCTTCAACATTGGGCCCTCAAATGTTGTTGGACTACAAGTCCCACCATCCCCAGCCGTCGTAACCTATTGTTAGGGACAATGGGAGCTGCAGTCCCTATGGAACTGCATGACCTATGGAAACTCATGATTGAAGAGCAATTGTGTACACAGTAGTTGGGCTACACAACCCAATATAAAATTTTTTTAAAAAAATCCTTCCAGTAGCACCTTAGAGACCAACTAAGTTTGTCATAGGTATGAGCTTTCGTGTGAACGAAACCTCATACCTATGACAAACTTAGTTGGTCTCTAAGGTGCTACTGGAAGGATTTTTATTTATTTATTTTATTGACTACGTCAGACCAACACGGCTACCTACCTGTAACTAACAACCCAATATGTGTGTGCTCTTTCACACAAGCATTTCTATGGGTGCAGAAACAGCTTGTATCTGTATTCCGTGTACTGTAATGTGCAAACAAGCTTAATGTTACTGTGTGTCTGTTTCTGTATGCATCCCCCCATGCTAATCCTTAAGAAAACTGCGAAGATGGCAAAGCATAAATAAAATACGGTAAATAGGGGTAACTTATCATGGGAAAATATACAAGGATCTACCAGTTTACATTTTCTGCTAGGTATAATAAATCTCTCCCCTTGTCTATCATTTCCTAGCAAGGGACTCTGGCAGTAAAGAACCCCTTCACTTGTGACTGCTTGTGTCACCATTGGACATGGCTCCCCTCCTCCTCCTCCTCCTGATGATGATGATTTTCCTCCAGGAAAGATCAGTTACTCGTCTGCTTGACAGGGTGTCCTTTATGCCAAGAGATAAAAGCACCCTCAACCTGGGAGTTCATAATACAGTTCGTTGGTTCCCAAGAAAGTCTACTAAATAGCTTCCCGCTCCTCAAAACAACATTACAATGCTGAAAGAAGAATGCAAGGAGCAGCATGGCAGAGGGAGAGAGAACGAGGAAGTGAAATAAGCCCTCTGGTTATCTTTTCTCACACAAGGGGAGGGGAACGAGAGAGGAAGGCCTTATGCCAATCTAGATGATGTGACACCAAAGGGAATGGCTACAACCGTGGCTATTGATCCTCCCTTGACATAAGTGCGGTGGAGGTCAACAGCCAGAAAGCTACAATCTGCATGGATTACAAAAGGGAGCAATTAGAGGCAACTGTCTTGCAGCTTTATTAGAAAGCTGCATGCTATGACTTGGATGAACTTCCTGGGTTAGTAGGAGAGTGCATGTTTTGCACACCTCCAGAAGGTCATAGGATCAATCCTCAGCATCTCCAGGTAAGACAAGGGGCTGCTGGGAAATCTCTTGAGCACACCATCACATCTTCTCACTTCTCCGGTCAAAGTTGGTGTCAGACTCTCCAGCTAATCAGGGGCATACTTGCCTTTATATTATTTCCCGTATGTTAAGATGAAGACACCCACATCTATTCCAGCATCATATTTTCACACTGGCCAACCAGATACTTTTTCTGGGAAGCCCACACAAGGATCTGAGCACAAGAGCACTCTCCCCTCCTGGGGTTTCCTGTAACAGATATTCAGAAGAATTGCTACCTCCAACTGTGGAGACAGAACATAACCATAATGGCTAGTAGCCATCAATAACCATTTCCTCCATGAATTTGTGAGCAACTTCTTTTTTTTCCAAAGCCATATGAATTGGTGGCCATCGCTGCCTCCTGGTGGAGTTCCATAGTTTATCTATGCTGTGTGAAGGAGGACTTTCATTTCTCTGTTCTGAATCTTCCAACATTCAGCTTCATCAGAAATTCACAAGTTCTAGTGTTATGAGAAAGGGAGGAAAAATCTTTCTCTGTCCACTCTCTTCTTGCTATGCATAATTTTATAAACTCCTATCATGTCACCTCTTACATGCCTTTTTTAAAAACTAAAAAGTCTCAAACACATACCTTCCAACATTTCTCCGATGAAGATAGAGCATCCCATTCCATAATGATAATTTTACTATTTATGCCCCACACATCTTACTGGGTTGCCCCAGTCACTCTGGTTGGCTTCCAACACACACACACACACACACACACACACACACACACACACACACACACACACACATATATATATATATATATATATATATATATATATATATATATATATTATATAACATAATTAAACATTAAACTCTTTTTAAAAAAACACAACACCGCCCTATACAGGGAATCTGACAGCTCAGATGTTGGATAACTCCATACCTGCCAACATTTCTCCAATGAAAATAGGGGCATCCTAAGGAAAAGGAGGGCATCCCTGGATCAAATCAAAAACCAGGATGGCTTCTCTAAATCAGGAACGTCACTGGAAAATAGGGACACTTGGAGGGTTTGCAAACACTGCAACCTAGGGGAATTGCTCCATCCCCTTGATCATTTTGGTTGCCCTTTTCTGAACCTTTTCCAATTCTAGTTTCATTCTTATGGCTGCTGACTGCAAAAGCCAATGTGTGACATCAAAGGGCCGTCTAATAGCCAAGGGAGGTAGCTCATCACTGCCAGTGATGCCTGGGCAGCTGTCCAATGCCTTATGATGGCCTTTAAGGGAATCCCACTGCCCCTATCACTGTACTCTCTCATGCTGTGGCCTTGCCAGAAGCCTGCAGCCCTTTCTCATGGCATTAGATATTTCTGAACACAATTAACTCCTTAAAGGACACAGCCTAAAATGATTCCAATATCCTAAAGGATCTGAGACAGAACCTGTTTGATGCCACTGTCTCCTCATGATCACAACATATCTTCTGCGTTTTCCAATCCAGTAAACACATGACAACAATGATTGCCCCCATGTGTAGTAATGTTTTTGGCTGATCTTTCCCCACAAGAAAGGAATGGATATCATCAAGGTGGATAAGTGCTAGTTCCTGGGACAAATCAATCACCCACAGAATGATTTCTGGCCTCCAGGTTATCAGTCCAGAGATGTGGCAGCCATAAGGAGCACAGGGAGGTGATATAGTAGGATGAATTGGGCACTGCCCCACAAATGTAAATCTGCCCTAGGGCAGCCACCGCTCATCTGCCTTCTTACATACAAACAGTCCAGGGTGTGCTACTGCTGATTGGTTTTCTCCTCATGAGTTGCCCTCAGCAAGGAGGAGGATGGGGACAAAGCTAGAATTAGCTGGCTCCATTTGTCACTGCCTCCATCTCTGTCTGCCATGGACTCTTGGGTCCACCTATTGTTGGCCTCCCTGCCTGCCACCCTATCAGTCTCAACAGGCACCAGCCACCACTTGTAAAGTGGGTGATCTAGCTGTGGTGGCAGAACTATTGTGACATGTTGATTGGATCCTAGGGCTGTTATTCCACAATGTCTTCTCAATGCGGTTCCCTGTCTCGCCTCCTGCAAATGCTGAGCCTCTAGAGTCACAGAGACTTGTGGGATGAGGTCATAGCAACTCGTGGATTTTTGTATTGTTTCTGAAAGCGCCTTTAAATGCAAACTGAAAATGAAAATGAAAAGAGTTTAAATGTAAACTGAAAATGAAAAGAATTGATGCTTTTGAATTATGGTGCTGGAGGAGACTCTTGAGAGTCCCATGGACTGCAAGAAGATCAAACCTATCCATTCTGATGGAAATCAGCCCTGAGTGCTCACTGGAAGGACAGATCCTGAAACTGAGGCTCCAGTACTTTGGCCACCTCATGAGAAGAGAAGACTCCCTGGAAAAGACCCTGATGTTGGGAAAGATTGAGGGCACCAGGAGAAGGGGACGACAGAGGACGAGATGGTTGGACAGTGTTCTCCAAGCTACGAACATGAGTTTGACCAAACTGCGGGAGGCAGTGCAAGACAGGAGTGCCTGGCGTGCTATGGTCCATGGGGTCACGAAGAGTCGGACACGACTAAACGACTAAACAACAACAACAACGAATCTTATTTCTCCACCATCACTAATACAACAACATGGAACGTCATGGAACAACAACCAATGCAACAACATGGAACATATGTGTCCTGAAGCTGAGACTATAAGCATAGTAATAGCTTTTGGGAATAGATCTCCCTCTATCTCTTTTTGAACAAAATATAATTAAAGAAAGGTGAGGTGAAATGAGGGTGTATGTTGTTGTTTTCCTAGAGAGGAATGATCCAAAAGAAACAAATTGTGGCTATTCTCCCCAACCTACCCCATGAACACTCCTTCCAAATATCAAAATGTAGACAAGGTACCAAGTACTTTTAAAATAATAATAATTGAGTTAATGCAGCATTGGAACATGTTTTATTCTTAAAGGTCATTAAGTACATTGAACAGAGAAAGAAATGAAAATTGTAAGCTTGTTCCTGATGAAGCCTCCCCCCTCCCCATATCATACCTTGAACTAAAGGGGGGGGAACCTTCTAAAATAACAACCTGCTAGGTTCCTCTCCCACTTAATGAGGATATGAGTAGTTAAAGGGGGAAGCAGCAGTATAGATATGATTGCTTTGTACGATCATTTACGCCCATTAACGTACACCAGGATCCAACAGATCAATAGTTAAACACCATTAAGAACAGTTTCGGTAGGGAAAATCATAATTGACTTTGCCATATGTCTCCTTCCGCTATGATTCTAGCTACAGAGAGATTAGCTATCACCATTCACAGAGAAGCAAATTATCCAGTGTCAATGAAGCCCTGCATAGCTGACTTCTTGGCAACTGGTAATAATACCTCCCTGTTGCGAGTATGTGGATACATAAGGAGCAGCAATCAGAGAAATGAGATCCCTATTACTCCATCTGAAGGTGCTTCAGAGATAGGAAATGATCCTAATCTGGATTCTTTGTGAATCATCGAAGCTGTTCGCCCACCTGATTCCATGGGCTTTGGGCAGTGCTGCATCTGGACAGGAGAGAGGCAGAGCACCTTTAAATGGTGTATTGCTCCATATAGTGGGACAGCCAGGTTGTTCAGGGTTCCCAAACTGAAGTGTGATGTCAATGACACTACCCCATGCATAGCTCTATGTTTTCTTATATCTCTATTTTTCTCTAGGTCCATGGGATTTACAGGCATGAGGCTGTCCAAAGTGCTGCAGTCGAAGCTGTTTCCTGGGGTGTGGCCACTGTCGCATGAAGACAGTTTCTAGAAGCCACACCATACACCTCACTAAAAATACACTCTGTTGCAAATAAACACCAATACAACTAGTCATGTATTGCTCTGAGACAGCAGCGTTTGATGCACGGTTGAATATTCTTTTGTGATATCTGCCCCCTTGTTTTGCTTGATTTCTTTAGAAGAATAGCTATCATTTAATAGGACATTTTCATTTTCTTCTTCTACCCTTTCTTGCTCTCTTCCTTCTTCAATGCCTGCTGCAATGATTCCTTGCATCTGATCCTGGTCATTATGAGAACTGTACGGTAATTGCTTATCTGGTGACTTCTTAACGAAGGACCCCTGAGAGATGAGAAGCTGTTCTTTTGAAGCTGATCGTGTTTTACTCTTGGCCTTCTGGTTTAATCTACCTACACATTTCCAACATCTTATTGAATTATTGGAAGTCCTTTTGCCTTTTCTTTCTCCTCCGCACCCCCTAACTTCCCTCAGGATACAGATGCCTTATAAACAAGCCCCTTTATCTTAGCTAACAACATAGGTTACCTTTGCTAAATCAAGGCACAGTGGTAATACATGTTTATTTGTCTTGACCATAGGTCATAACAAAAAGCAGCAAAATTAAATACAATCACATACCTTTAAAGCCAATCAATACGGCATTCAGCTTTCCCCATAACAGTCTCCCATAAATCATAATAAAATGCAATCTTACACTGGAAGACCATAAACGATTTAGTCGCCCTCCGAGCAGTTTATCACATGTAGAGATGCTTTGGAAATTCTCCTGAGGTTTTTCTGAGTTCCAGATAACACGGTTGTGCTTCTCAAGAGGAGAACTGATGTATTAGGGATTCTCTATTATTCCATTTTTTATTTCTAATTTTTTATACAGAGCTCCATTGCACAGCACTATTGTCACAGCTTTATTGTTGCAGCAGCAAAAAGGAGAATAAACAAAGTAGGCAGAGGGCTTGTGTGGACAGAAAATTGCAGCACCCTGGTGAGTATGTAAATCATCACCTTGTCAAGCATCAGAGGGCCTTTCTTCATGTGGTTCTGATGTGGCATGATCAAGAAAATCTCCTCTGATGATCAACGTGGTTGAGCTAATCTAACCGTTCTCCCAGAGAGCTAAAACCTAGGAGGAGCTAGCCCCCAAATGCCGTAGAACAGGGGCCCCCAAACTTACCCGGCTTTGGGCCGGATGCCCACCGCACCGATTGCGTGGTGGGCCGGAGGGTGGGGGAGCGCGCACGGGCGTGCGGGAGCATGCGGCTGTGCGCGCCCATGCACATGCAAAAACGCTATTTCTGGCACACTCCTGACCTGGAAAACGCAAGAAAAAGCTTGTGTGCATGTGCAGAAGCCTCCTCTGACCTGGAAGTACCCTGGAAATGACGCATGTGCACAAGCTATTTCCATCGCTTTTCCTGGTCAGAAGTCAGCAGCCCTGCCCCGCCCCGCCGCACCACACCGCACCGCGCCGTGCCGATAAGAGCAGGCAGCGGCAGCAGGCAGCAGGGGTCCCTGGGAGCCACATAAAAGAGCCCCAGGGACCGTATGTGGCCCCGGACCATAGTCTGGGGACCCCTGCCGTAGAAGCTTCCTTGGCCCCTACCACTATAGGGGAAGCTGTAATTCAGTGATAGAGCAGCTGCTTTGCATGCAGAAGGTACAATCCCTGGAATCTCCAGGTAGGGCTGGGGAAAGACTCCTGCCAATTAGAGAGCCAATGTCAGTGTAGACCAGGGGTCAGCAAACTTTTTCAGCAGGGGGCCAGTCCACTGTTCCTCAGACCTTGTGGGGGGCCGGACTTTTTTTTAATGAACCAATTCCTATGCCACACAAATAACCCAGAGATGCATTTTAAAGAAAAGCACACAATCTACTCATGTAAAAACACCAGGCAGGCCCCACAAATAACCCAGAGATGCATTTTAAATAAAAGGACACATTAAAAACACGCTGATTCCTGGACTGTCCGTGGGCTGGATTGAGAAGGCAGTTGGGCCGCATTCGGCCCACGGGCCTTAGGTTGCCTACCCCTGGTGTAGACAATACTGAACTAGATGGACCAATAATAAGCCTGTCACAACATATCAAATATACACCTAGCCCAGCATTCAGTTTTAAAGCTAAAACGATGCATCCACGAGTAGCAAAAATGTTGAACAAAACTGTCAAAAGTGGTACCTTGAATCACAAATGCCTCGGGTTACAAATGCTTCAGGTTACAAACTCCACTAGAAGAGTTACTGGAAGAGTTACCTCGAGTTGGGAACTTTGTCCCAGGATGAGAATGGAAATTGTGTGCCAGCAGCGCAGCGAAAGTGTGCCTCAGGTTAAGAAGGGTTTCAAGTTAAGAATGGACCTCCGAAGCGAATTAAGTTTGTAACTAGAGGTACCACTGTACCCACTTTTGAAGAATCAAATTGGTGTAGAGTTTGCAGGATTTTAGGAGAGGCATATTCCATGGGGGACAACAAGTCTGTGATACAAAATAATCTTTGTTCCTCTGTTCTTTTGGTTTTTGTTCCTGATTGGAGAATCCATGAAAGCACCCTGAGAAATAATAATTAATAAATAAGCCAGAATGGCAAAATAGGCTACTTAGCTGCTTATGGAATGTAAAAACCAGTAACACAAACACTATAATATGAACAGATGTAATTAAAATACAAGAAAACAATTCCATTAAATAAAAACAGCAATTAAAAGAGCATTTTTAAAGTGCTTAGTCTTCTCAAAATTATGTTGGTGTTCTCAAGATACCCCAATGTTTTCTTTTGTGTGGACAGGCAGAGCCCCCCCCCCAACCTCAGGTGACCCCTGAGCGGAATAATGACTCAAAACAATGTGCTATGGGATTAAAATTGGCTACAACTTTATTAAGTTTCAGGTGTAGGGAGACCTTGGCTCAGGCACTGGGTGTTTATCCTTCCCAGCCCCCAGCCGGGGATCTGGGAGACTTCAGGGTTATCCAGAATGTGTGGGGATTGAGCTGGTTCTGGAGAACATATGTTCAAGCAGAGAGCCCACCCCCTGTTCGCCGCTGCTGGGGGGGAGAGCAATGACAACCTCTCGGCTTATGACCAATGCCTCCCCTCAAGACCCCTTTAATGGGGAACCCCGGGATCACCACTGCAAAGGGGGCGTGGGTCACCACTTCATGCCCCCCCCCCAATTTAGGAAGATGGACTAAAGGATTCTCCCCAAGGCCTGAAACCACCAAAGTTGTGACATTTTGCTGTGGGAAAGGCAAAACCTGCCAATGCAGGAAAAATCCTTTCCGGCCCTTCAACAGCAACCCTGACATAGCAGCGCCTGTGTACCTGTGAAGAAGAGGTTAACCTGCAAAAGAAGACTTAACTGAGGGAGGGCAGGGTGGGAGAAGCTCTGGAGAAAACTGCTACTTCGCAAGTAAGATTCACCTTCTGTTGTGTGGGCAGGGCGGTCCCTCCCCTTACCTGGCCGATCCCCTGGCAACGCCTCCCCAGGCGGGATTGGGCGATTGGCTGATGTAGGCGGAGACCTCCAGGTTTCCAGCCTGGGGAGGATGAAGCCAGCCCGAACTACCAGGAGCCGCACTGGGGCTCTGCACAACCACGCAAAAGGCACCCCCCATTTGATGTGGGGAGCGGTCATTGCCTAAGGAAAAGTCCTTAAATCTGCTTCAAATCCCACTTTGAGTGTTCTGCTCTGTGATGTTGTGGTCCCCAAATTCTCAGGTCTCTTCATTCTTTCCTTTCATAAAATGATTCCAGGCATTGTATGTTGAGTTATAGGAAGACCTCTTCATCTGTGCTAGTTGGTTATAGTGATGGTTTCTATGTGTCAGTTTTCTCATTGGCAAATAATAAGTAAACCCTTTGTAGTGGAGAGAATTTTGAATTTTGATAGCACTGCTTGCTACATACCATCATGGGTGATGTACGGGCCTAACAAAATGGCATCCAATTTGTTTTAAACTGTGGCTGCACCCAAAGATGGTGGCATAATTAAGAAATGTATTCAACCTATTACTAATTTAGCGCATCTCATCAATGTTTTCACCAGAAAGCTGTTTATGGCCTACTGTGTCTCTGGTGGATTTATGCATTGTAAATACAAATATATTTTATTCATAGAAAAGTCTTGCAACTTCAATTATGCAATAAGTATTTATTTGGAATTCATTATTTTTTCCATTTGCCATCCATCATTAATTCATGTTCCACTGATGGAACCTGCTGTAAAGCATTAGCGAACATTACAGATGACAAAATATAGATTTGTAGGGCTTTGTATTCTCCATACAGTTTCTAAGCCAAAGGCAGGAGGTGAGCCTATTATGTTCTTGGTCGTGTCTACTGACTTTTATGATGTTACAACACAAAAGGTTCATTGGAAAACAGAATGCAGTGACCCATTTTCCAGACTCACTTTCATAGAGGCAAATTGAAAAACACTTAATGTGGAATAGGTTGCATGAGATGTTCGAAACAATGCTAAAAGGAAGTTCTTCCATGTATAGTATTTAATCTCACTGACCCTCTTGCACACACACCCCAAACATAAAAATGAATCTATGGACATTGTGTTAGCTATATGGATATTGTCACAATCTAAAGAACTGTGGGCCGTAGATTCAGAGCTCCAGTATGCACTTAATGATTATATTTAAGGGAATTTCTGCTCTCAAAGAAGGCTTGAGGTGAGTCACAAATCAACCAACCTGAAAAACAAACATCAAAAGATGGGACAGTAGATGAAACATCCTGAAAAGCAACCAGACTATTAGCAGTCAGATCAAACCCTTCCCTGAATAGATATGCTTGTTTGGAAATGACATCAGGGCAGGGACCAGGCAGATCTTCAAAGAGAATGAGATTCCACCGCCTTCCACCACAGCAGAGAATGCCCTCTTCCTGCTGACGTTAAACTACGGAAGCAGCTAATTCCATCTTGCTTTGGTCTTATTGGTGCTTAGTCACAGACTCATCCCATTCCATTGTGCGCTGATTAGGGACAGGGAAGGAATTTTATTCAGTTTGCAATCGAAGGCAAACCTACCTAATTCGCATTTTCTGAAATGATGCCCAAACTGAGCAGTTCTCCTGCCAAGCAATGTGTGCAAAATGCATTGTTGTTGTTGTTTAGTCGTTTAGCCGTGTCCGACTCTTCGTGACCCCATGGACCATAGCACGCCAGGCACTCCTGTCTTGCACTGCCTCCCGCAGTTTGGTCAAACTCATGTTGGTAGCTTCGAGAACACTGTCCAACCATCTTGTCCTCTGTCGTCCCCTTCTCCTAGTGCCCTCAATCTTTCCCAACATCAGGGTCTTTTCCAAGGAGTCTTCTCTTCTCATGAGGTGGCCAAAGTATTGGAGCCTCATCTTCACGATCTGTCCTTCCAGGGAGCACTCAGGGCTGATTTCCTTAAGAATGGATAGGTTTGATCTTCTTGCAGTCCATGGGACTCTCAAGAGTCTCCTCCAGCACCATACAAAATGCATACATTAGGGTAAATAAAATGTGTATTAAAATGCATATATTTGTAGAAGCTACAAACAAAAAGGTATCCAGAACATTGTCTAGTTCTGTTATGTTGGATGAGTTTCATTTCATAAGGATCTAGGATGTGGGCAAAGTGCTTGGGGCAGTCAGAGGAAGCCTTGCCTCTCGTGGCTGATTTTAAAAAAAATTAGCAGGGAGGGGACAGCTTTCTGGGCCAGGGATTAATATCTGCCTGCGGCATTGGTAGCATTATCAGGTTCTGCATCTGGTTGGCCACTGTGAGAATTGGCATGTTCCAGAAGGCTCTTCTTATGTTCTTATTATAGAATAATAGAAATGTAGAGTTAGAATGGACCCCAAGTGTCATCTTGTCCAGCAGCCTGCAATTGTAGCTAAAGAATCCCTGACATGGTCAGCCAACCTCAGCCTAAAAAAATGTAGCTTCCAGCCGAACTTGAAGCTTAAAGCTAAATGGTTCAATCAAATGCGCGCGCACACACACACACACACACATACTCCCTTGTCAAGACAATAACTCCTTAGAAATTCTGTTTACATAACCCCTATAAAAAGCTGTTTCTATGCCGTTTTACCACTTTGTCTGTGTTATTACAGACCATTTCTTAAATTGCTATGATACCCTGGCCGTATAATTCAGGAAATGCCAGTAACATTCATCAGTGTGGCAGTGAACAGACTTTCCATTCCCTTCAGGGTTTGTTTTTCATTTGCTGAGGGGTTGGCAGGGAGGGGTGGGGTGGAGGGTCATACTTGACTTGAAGCTATAAGCTGCAGCAGAGACTTCTTCTGTGATAAGGTGGCCCTCCTCATTGTACATTGCATGCTGTGTTTTGAATCCTCAAGGTCTCATGGAACACATTTTGTGGTGGTTTTCAGCCTTTCAGGCCCATGAACACTATATCCATTCACTACAGGGTCAGGTGACCTCAATGACCCAATAGTATTCCCTCTGATCTCTGAAAAACCAGAAGTAATATTCTTATGTTCCATGAGCACACACATCCACATGCAAAGCCAGAACTGGTCTAATCATGTAGGGTTGTCATTTTTTTAATAAAATGTTTTTGAGCTTTTTTTAAAGGAAATTCACAAAAATCTACACTTCCAACATGGGTTACCATACATCCAGATTTTCATATATATATATATATATATATATATATATATATATATATATATATATATATATATAGTGTGTGTGTGTGTGTGTGTGTGTGTGTGTGTGTAAAATTCCTAGGAGCAAGCTGCTACCATCAGGGCAATGTGTTCCATTTCTATTTGACACAACTACGTAAGTTGCAATAATGAGTCAAATTGTTGAATTTCTTTTTTCTGAAGCTCTTATTTTGATCTCCAAGGAGGAACAATCAGATTGTCATGTAAATTTGAGATGGAAAAAAGCGAACAGACTAGCCCCTTTGAGCAGCTTAACCTGAAGCACTTTTTCCCACAAAAACATTGAACTTGACGCCTTTAGAAATCCCCTGAATAACTTTCCTTCTCTGCTATGGAAATAAGACTTCTGGATCATCCTAATATATCTGATATTAAAAGCTGCAACAGAGATAAGTCGAGTTTCTCTGAAAATCACTTGTGGTTTCAACTTTTAAAACTAAAAAGGAAGGGGGGGTAAGCAGTTGAACAAAACATCTATTTATTTTCTGTGTGGTGCTGATTCTTTTTTTAATAGAGAGAAATACTTGTCTTTTTATATACCAAATTCATTCTAGTCTCAGTTTCTGGCTCAATAACTTTACATACACATGCACGCATATAGAACAAAATGCAATTTTCAAATTTCAGCATTCACTGTAAATCTGCTATATATTATAATGTTGCCACAGTTTTAAGGGAAGCTTTACATGCCCTCCCATTTCCAGCTAACAATGACAAAATGCCTGGTTCTGTAGTTTGGACTGGACTGTGGTTTGTAGCTTCACTAGTGACAGTCAAATATCCCTGTGGTACTTATATGTCTCCCCTGACACCGGAGAGTCCCAAACAGATGGTTCTCCTGTTCCCCCGCCTTGCTGAGCAGTAAGTGAGTAGAGAACTCCGATAGGTTGTAGAGTGGGGGGCAGCAAATATCCTTCTGTTCATGGGTGGGCTGTTGGCTAACAGCCTCAGTATGGGAACCTTTTAGCAGCCGAATCAAAGTTTTGTGATTCTGCACAAACTGTTCCCAGTCATGAGGGACTATTTCAGTGACAGGCTGCAGCTGCTCCCAGGTATCCCCACCCAAATCTCCCCAGCCCCCAAATTTGAATTCTCAGCAGGTCAAGTTTGGCCCATGGCCCAGAGTTTCCCATACCTTGCTTTAGGTATTGCTCTTTGGCATTGATTGCCTTAAGACACAAAAGCAGAAGCAGGTCTCAGGGCAACTGTTCAGGAACATGCTCATTTAGATTGTGTTGGTTCATTTGCCAACTCTGGGTACTTGGATCAGATCACTAACCCATGTTGAGACTTGGTGACACTGCATGCTCTCTCTCTTTCATTCATTGCATGAAGGACCATTTGCCACTTTGGTTCTAAATTATACGGTTGGGTGAGACTGGACACATCCCTTATCCTTAAGGTAATATTATCTTGAATTTATTAAGCGCTAGACTGTATGGTTTGGGCAGTATTTGGCCAGATGTGTTGAAAAGGCAGATTTGGAGGGGAGGGGGGAATACCCACCCAGAAGTGAAATATGTCTTGGCATTATTTGTTGGGAGTTGTACATGTGTGTAGATGGGGAACAGGGAGTTTTCAGTCACCAGTCTGAATCAAGCAGAGAATGTACAGGACCCAAGACAGCTCCAAACAAAGGTTGCTGCAAGAGATTTACTTACCTTTCCTCCATTCTTTCCAAGCATGGTGCATGCTTTAAAGGTCTGTGTCCGAGCACCCCCCCTTTTTTTTTGCTCTGGAGCTTTACCCATGAAAATCCACTCTTTAAAGCTCAATCAGAACCGACAGATAACCCAAATTGATGTTTGCTCTGACTGCATGCTAAATAGTGGTTTTCAGCTCCAGGGCAACACATACACACATGCTTGGACATGGAGCTTAAGCATGGACCTGGGCCCAGAAAGAGTAAGGCAAAAGATAAGTATGGATAAGCCTGACATCTCAGTGGGAAACTAGAACTGACGGAAACCTTAGATAGGCTCACAAGGGAAGCAATCAGTCTCTGGACCTAGCAGAGATCAGGCAAGTACAGGACCTTGGACAGCTCCAAGTGGCTGCTGTTGGCTGAAGCATAGCAATAGGAGATGCGGCCTCTGGCTTTTACAAAGGAGTACAGAGGTACTGCAGGGTACTCACACTGCAGAATGGTGGCAGGCCTGAGTCCTTTGCCTCAAGGGGCTTTCCTCTCCCTGAGGAAGTAGCCCGGAGCTCATCATCATCTGAGTCCTCTGTCATCCACTGCAAGGTTCTGGGTCTTGTGTCATTGCAGTATTCTGTACAGTGGTGTTAAACTTCTTTAGAGATGTTGCCGTACACAGGTGAAGGGCATCACTACTTGTGTCAGAAGGACATAGGAACACCGGAAGCTAACATACTATGTTACTACCTCCTGTGTGAGAGAGTTCCATAGTTTAACTAAGCACTACATAGAGGACTTTTTTATTTTAAAAAATCTATTTTAGAGCTTCCCTCTACCCCTCTTTTTTAAAAAACAAAAAAACACTTTTCATTCAACAAGTGAAGTTTACAAAATAGACACACAGAACCAAACTTTTCAAGTGTGCAACTGCATAACAGCGAAGAAATTCAAGACCATAAATACCTTCCTTGCCAGTGAGGCTTGTGGCTCCTCAATCCCTAGTGCCTTCTTACAACAACAACAACAACAACAACAACAACAACAACAACAACAACAACAAAAGTGGGATTGGAATTTTTTAAATCAAAAATTATGAAGCATAACAGCTTTCAAGTAACAAAGATTAATTGTTCCTTTCATAAAGATATAGATTGTAGTCAAATTCTATCAGCCTGGGTTTGCCTGTGGCGACACAATTTTAAGTATTACATTCTGCAGCAATGGTAAAGCAGATGGTGCTGCAGGAACACTGGTAAAACGTTCCAGGGGCTGTTAGTGTCAGGTTAAAATTCACAACCTCATAAATTCCGCCGAAGTTCAGTGCTAAAGTGGTACTGTTGTTGTTGTTATTTTTTCCATAAACCAAGTTGGAGACCATTTCTGAACTTGAATTAAATTATGAAATGAAAATATATTACCAACGAGTCCCTTTAAATATTTGAAAGTTGACTGCAGTTGCAAAATGTCACAGTTCTTCATTGTTTGAAGCAAAGCATTTGCAGAAGTATGTGGTCCAAATAACATTTATTAAAATGTATATCTGAGGGTGGTGGGGAAAGAGAAAAAGAAATAATAATACATTCCTTTCAATGGATTCAGGGCAGGCAGTAGGAACTGCAATAGGACCCCCCCAATGAATGAAAATATTTGTTGGTTGCCACATACTCATCAATGCCACATGAAATTTCTTGCAGATGACAATGTTAGTAGGATGTTGAATGTCAGTAGAATGTTACCTAAGAGTCAGTGGAGTTCCAAAAGAATAAAAATAAAAATATGAAATTTTAAAAGTTGGAAGGTTTGAGGAAGAATTGAACCTCCACCTATCATCTGATGTCACCAAGTGATGTCACCAGCTGGTTGGCAGCTGGGTGTGATTGAGGCGAAATTACCTCAAAGGTCAAATTGGACCCCCTGGTAGGTCAAGTTTGGCCCAAAGGCTTGAGGTTTCCTATCCCTGTTTTAATGTCTGAACAGATGGAAAACTTACTCAACATCGATTTGTGGATTGCTTTGCAAGTTGCTTTGGGAGGGCAAAGACTCTGAAAGTCAGGATTAAATGGAATACAAATTGAAGAAATAAAATAAACAGGGACAAGTGTTGAAACAGGGACAGGACCCCAAAAACAGTGACAGTTGGAGCATAAGCGAGTGCTTCCTGGGGTCCTTTTCTGTAATACCCCACCCCCAACCCTGACATTTTGAAGCCCAAAATGAAGTGCTGTCCTATGTTTGAAGCACTTTGTGAGTGATCACAGATCTGGGGACTTTTAAAGTCTCTTTGCTTGAGGGTTGAATTGCTGTAATTTAAGCCCTGCATGGCCCACAATCAGTATCTTTCAAGTGAACTGTTTTCTTGTCATTAAGACTTGACATTTTCAGTACATTGTGGCCGCTCCACTGCAATAAACCTTCCCTCGGGGAGATGCAAACTCCATTTCCAGACATGAATACCAGGAAGGGAGTGCATATGAAATAAGAGAAGAAATTATTCTCACTCACTCAAGATAGCCACAGAAAAATGCCAGGAATCTGACAATAGCCTCCACTTTGCAATGACAGGCTTGAGATGCTGAAATTAAAAAACAGAAACAGAGAAGCCCTGTAGGGTGGTTTTGTGTCGCCTGTCCCCATCAACCAGGAGCTGATCAGGGTGTGTGTGTGTGTGTGTGTGTGTGTGTGTGTGTATCTGCCACTGACATTTGCAAGGGGGGGGGGAATGTACCGGTAGTTCAATCAAGAGCCTGCATGTGAAGATTCTAACTATTACCAAAGCTCAGACTGTGTGGCAAGAACTACGTTGTCCTCTTGGCTGCTTGGCTCCTGGTTCTCTCTCTCTCTCTCTCTCTCTCTCTCTCTCTCTCTCTCTCTCTCTCTCTCTCTGTGTGTGTGTGTGTGTGTGTGTGTGTGTGTGTGTGTGTTTGGAGGGGTTGCTCCTGGAGAGGAAGCACCCATTATCAAGGTCAAGATAGCCAAAACAGCACTGACATCAGCTGCAACTTTAGGAACTATAACTTCAAGGTCCTATATTTAAGCTTGTGAAGCCTGCAAGCAGGGCCCAAGCACAAAAGCATTTGCCTCTCCTCTCATTCCCTGCAAATGGTGTTCAGGGATATGCTGTCTCTGACAGTGCAGGTGGAACATAGCCATTGTGGCTAGTAGCCTTTGGTAGCCTCATGCTCCATGAATTAGTCTAAGGCAGGCATGTCAAACCTGCGGCCCTCCAGATGTTTTGGTCTACAACTCCCATGATCCCTAGCTAGCAGGACCAGTGGTTGGGGAAGATGGGAATTGTAGTCCAAAGCATCTGGAGGGCCGCAAGTTTGACATGCCTGCTAAGGCATCCAAATTGGTGGCTATCACCAGGGGCGGAGAAAGCGGGGTGCGGTGGAGGCAGGTTTCCCCAGGTGACACCACTGAGGGGGGTGACAAAATGGCGGGCGGCACTCACTGCGGGGCCTACAGTGCGCCCGAGCCACACGTCTCTCCTGGGAGTGACGCAGTGGCTTGGGCGCGTGCAGGCTCTGTGTCCGCTTGCCCCTTCCCCCTCAGCTGTAAAGTGGCTGGTCCGCTTGCCCCTTCCCCAGGATCGGCTTCCTCCGCTGCTGGCTATCACTGTCTTCTGTGAGAGCAAGTTCCATAGTTTAACTATGTGCTGAAAGAAGCACTGAAAGTTTATGTGGGAAGGAAGAGGCCTGGAGCCCACAACCCCAGTGGCAAGTCAGTGAGAAGGAAAGATGAAGAAGGGCTGGGTGAAGCGACACAGAGAAAACAGAGGGTGAAAATGTAATGGCAAGAAAGAAGAGTATTTGGCAATGACAAAGGGGTGGTTAAACTCCCAGACGAAGACCTCCACCAGCTGGTTCTCTGATGGGAAGACACTGCCTGGGGTTCTGAGGGATCCTGGGATCTTAGATAGGCATGAGCTGGCATTGAGGGAGGGAGTGTCTGACCACACCCTGGGGAGACCTAAAGGAAATATGTTTGGGGCTCCACAAAGAACCCTGCTTCACCTGAAAACCTGAATGAATTTGGAAAAGTCTAAAGGCACACCTGCAAAGACTCGTGGGGTGACTCGTGGCTAATGATGCAGCCTACTGCCTTGGACTGATCTTGAAACAAAGGTGAAGATATATAAACCAAGAATGTAAGCAGGATGTAGGCTTCCTAGGTTTCTCCCTAGAAATAAGCACCTGAATTGAGGGGGGAGGTAAGGCAAAGCAATTATGTAGCACACTGCAAACTTTGTTGTTATTAAATAAAGCTATGCCCCTGCTTTGATCCATAAATTTGACTTGTGTCTTTAATATGGGTGTGAGCTTGTTTTTCACTTTTTAAAAAAGTGTGGGAGGGTGAATATACTGGGGTTTTCTGGAACCGTTTGGTAATCACCGTGTTTGTAGTTAAATTAAGAAATGTGTTATACTTGCTGCCAATTAGCTCAATTAAAGTGAGAGTGTGAGTCAGTCCATTGGGACCAGGATTTCCCTGGTTGAATGGAGTCTAGTCTGAAAAAGAACAGCTTGCTAACCATGAAAGATTATGTGGGAAGGAAGTGGGGAAATAAAGGGTAGACAAGCAAAGAGAAGAGCAGACAGATTTTTTTTTTTTTAATGGAAGTTGAGCTCAAGAAAAGGGATAATAGCAAGAACAAATGTTAATAAATCTGAAGTTCAGCAAGGGATACATTGACAAATCCAGTATCAACAGGATTGCATTGCTCCTTTATTTCTGATAGAGGGAAGAATGCATTATTATTTAGTGATATTTCCAACACACACTCCTAATTTATATCACACATTTTAGAGCAGGAATGAGGAACCCATGGCCCGAGCCAGCACTGCCAATGGTTGGGAATTATAGCAGTGGATTCTTCAACCCTGTTTTACAGGGTTCACAGAACTTCACAGACATTGCAGAAGAAGATCACAATAAATTAATTGCACAGTTGAAAAATAGAGATTTCGCCAAAACTATATTTCAAACCAAAAGATGACATTCTGACACCCAAGAATTTTTTCATCAGAAACATTTTCTCATATTTATGGAATTCAGAATGCCCATCAAAATTATTTAGCGCTGATTGGTGGAGGAGGTGGGGGGGGTAGGCTTTATCTAATAAATAACAGAAAATGGCATCAACGCTTTAGATACCCGGGTAGTTCTTCCTGATGCTTTTCATGACTGACTAGGGTTGTTGTTGTTGTTGTTTTAAAAAATATACAAGATCATTTTAGAGGTGGCTGGTGGTCTGGGTGTGGTTAAGAATAATCAGTACTGGAGTGGCATCATGACTTAGGCTGCAGTTGTGTAGCCACTTACCTGTCATTAAGCCCCTTTGAAATAAATGGGTTATTAACTACGGTTTACCTCCACTGAAGGAGAGTACGCCACCTTCTGTGGTAGACCATGCCACTCTCAAACCACTCTCACCATCAGAAAGTTATTCCTCATATTTAATCAGAATCTCCTTTCTTGTGATTTGAATCATGTGAGGCAAGCATGTTCAAAGTTGACCATGAATACTTTGCTGCTGCTGAAGATGGGACAGGGGTGGGTGGAATGGTATATATTTGTAGGTTGTGAATGTCTTGCTGGAAAATTCCTTAGCTTTATGAGCAGCTGAGCAGCTGAATGTGTTGCCTAAGGAAGCGATGGGATTTTAAGGACAGGGCGTAGAAATAGTAAATCAAGAATGTTTTACAGGTGTATTGAATCCAGTGTTAGTGCATGGGGCTGGAACAGATGGTAGTTGAGGCTTCTTCCAGATGTATGATTTCATAAATCTTCATGCAAACATTATCAGTGAACAGAGGGAGAAAAATTGCCTGTGCAATCTTAGGACAAAGAGTGGTTGAATGTATTCGAACAGTGTAGGCTTGCCGTACGTCAGGAAAAATCCTGACATGTCCTGGTTTCCGGGTGTCAAAATGGCGTCGGGGGGGGGGATTTTGTCGAATCTACAAAATGCCAGGGAAAGCCCGGATGTTCAAGCTCCGAAAGCTTAAAATCAAAATCAGTATGTTCGAGTTAGGTTTTCCCCAAAAGCTCAACAACTTTGGTGGTGCCAGGAATTTTACTTTTTGAAATATGGCAACCCTATAACAGTGGCCCTCTGGGAGTGGCTTGTAGATCACTACAGTTGATGTCTCACTGGCATGAGCAGCTGAAATATGGATTCTGTCAGGAGTCCTGGGGAGACATCATGGAGGGGCTGGTGGAATCAAGACAATGAGTGGGAGGAGATGAGGAGTTGCCCATTAACAACTTTCGGAAGAGGCCCAGCAGGTTGGTACAAGCCACTTCAGGGTCTCAGGAGACAGAGGAATCAGACTATGGGGCGGGGGTCCCAGCAGCATACCCTCCTAGCCCTCTGCTCCGTCCCCTTGCATGTTACTCAAGCACTCTGCACCTGATTCACATTGAGCTTCTGTGCCAGCTTTGCCTCCCATTCTGGCACCACCTAGTGAGCTACCAGAGCTTGCCCCTAGCCCATCCTCTCATGAGTCTGCTTATTCTGGTTCAGAGCCCCTACTGCCTTCTCTGCCACCTAGGTCATAGTGATGCCAGTGCAGGCATGAAGTCCAGCCCTGCAAAAGGTGTTCCTATTTGCTTGACCAGTCCAAAAGACAGTCCTGCTTGTTGCACTAAAGTTCTGCCCACCCTGTTCCTCCATTGCAGAACTCATGGGGGGCATGTTGCTTGTTGAATCAACATCTTAGCTTACTTAGCCTTGCACAGCAACTGCTGAACCCTAGTTTATTGATGTGCCACACCGAATTGAGCATTGGAATTTTTGACCAAAACTGTTTGAGATGTTCATTCTCCAGTGAGAGCCCAGACAGGTTCTGCCCTGCTATGTTCATTGAGCTTCTAAAAATCCAACTCTCAGATTTATTTCATCATTGATATTGATAATTCACAAAATCATTGCCACCAGGCTCACCAAAGACACAACCAGTTTGGAGAGTATTGGGCTGCAGGAAACTCTACTAGAAGGTCAATTTCTACCCTAAGATTTAAGGGAGATTTTGATAATGATAATAAGAGAGAGAGCCCAAATGGCCTATGTACTTAAGAAGACCCCAAAGCATGGGTTTGATTTGCTGTGAAATCTATATACATGAAGTGTGAACCAATTTTTATTCCACATACCTCGAATAACTGAGCCAGACTTTCTATAAACTCCCTTCAGACTTGTCTGTCTACATAATCTTACATTCTCCTGTGTGCTGTCATTTTTGCTTGTGAGAACTATCACGCATAAAACCAATTGCATTGCCTTTTACTCTTACTGGAGCTGCAGAAACACAGCCTGCCTGGATTTTTGGCTCTTCCATTGGAAATAGAAATCAATCCGTCACTGGCCACTGAACTTGCACAGCTTTCTGCAAAACTATTGTGTGTGTGTTCCTCAGAATACAGTTGCTGCAGACCTGCACATACAGTTGCTGCTGTGGTCTCCCCTTCCTTTTACCCCCTTAAAGTGTTACACATGTGAAGCTGCCATATTCCAAGATTGTTGAACCATCTAGCCAAGGAATAGTAATACAGGAAGCTGCCTTATACAGAGTCAGATCATTGATCCATCTAAGACAGTATTGTCTACATTGACTGGCAGCAGTTCTCCAGAATTTAGGCAGCTCTACCTTGAGATGCTTGGGACTAAACCAGGGGCTTTCTGCATACAAAGTAGATGTTCTACCTTTCAGCTATGGATGAGGTCGGAAGGCCTCCCAGTAGTGTGTGCTAGGTTACAGTGCATGGGAGCCTGACATAAGAGAACACAGCATGATGAAGAGTCTTTGTACATCCATCTTTGTTCTTTAGGGTAGACCTCACCTTCTCAGACCAGCCTCTTCCAGCTTCCTGATAACTAAAGAAGCACTACACTCAATGGAGGTCCCTCTTGATTTCAAGGAGGCAATCTCAGGGCAGTGGCTCCTGAAGAGGCACCATGGGTGAACAGGTCAGGAGGTCTATTTAATCAGAAAATGGAGTGGCTCCACTATCATGCATCTCTGCCTGCCTGCCTGCCTGCCTGCCTGCCTGCCTCTCTCTCTCTCTCTCTCTCTCTCTCTCTCAAACACACTCTCTCTCTCTCTCTCTCTCTCTCTCACACACACACACTCATGTGCACTAAGCAATCCTTCTCCCTAGTGTTGAGTGAATACAAGACAAATGACTGCAGGGAAAGGACTGTGTGCACAAAGGCATCCCTGAAACCGACAACCCTCATCGCTGATGTTCCAAATCATGGGGGATGCTACATGTGTACCCATGAGAACCTCCTTCCTGCAGGCATGAATGCTGCATGTGTGGATTCCAAGGCAAAGGGCTACTTTGCATGTGCAATGTCAATGTCTGGTCTGAATGTTTGAACGTTCAGAACAGACAAAAGAAAGCATGCACAGTTGAACTACAGACTTTGCTCCTCCAAGAAGCAGTGATGGCCACCAACTTGAATGGCCTTCCTTCTCAGAGTGGAGAAGTGTGATTTTTGCAACCCTCTGGGCCTGCAGAATTAGCGGGGGGCAGCCTGGCCAACCCCTAGGCATACCCCTGCCTACACCAGCCGTCACCATCCTTTCTCCTCAAGACAAAAGCTCTTTGCACCTCTCCTCTGCTCAGAATGGATGGGAGGGTGAGTGTCCAATCCTGGCATCCGATGAAATGTGGGCATGTTTAAGGGGCTTGTTCAGTGTAGGAGTGGCCAATAGTTTGAACAGGAACTGGGCAGGAAGAGCAAACAGTCTCCCATACATGGATTGTTAAGGGGGGGAGGTAATTACTTGGACCATTCATGGATGCCATAGGGGGTCCTGGCAGGAACACTGGGCACCACGTCCAACACTCCTGGAATAACTTGAACACCATAAACACAATTTCCAGTCCCAGAAAGGAGGGGGAATGACAGGAGAGTAAGACATGCAGGGACAGGCCAGGCAGACTCTTCTGGAGGTTGTGTACTTTGGGGTCACAGGAGCCATTATTTAATCCATTAACTCTTTTCTCCTGGTCCACTAGCTATCCTCTCATGGAATGCAAGCAAGCCACAATTTGGGAACAAATGTCTCAGATTAATCACAATGCCACTTGCTTCCATTTTCCCTTACTCCGTATATCTATGCATCATTAGGTTGGGGGGGGGGGAGAAAAGAAAATCTTCCCATTGTATTATTAAAAAGACAGCTCCAAATTATTTGTGGTGAAATAATTCTTCATTACTGGCAAGGTGGCACCTTTGCTGGTATCTGTGCACTTTCAAGAAGTGGCATGCAATTTTGCTGAATTTCTCCATGTATGCCGCAAGAGCGAGGAGGGAATCTGGACAGTGAAACCTTAGTAATTAGTTCCAAGGAAAGGAGAAGAGAAGGGGGTATTAGAAAGGGTAATCAAAGAGGGTGGTCTTAATGGAGAGGGCTGAGCACATATATGCCACGGGGAATTGCCAACACACTGTGGAAGGAGACGCGCAAGAGAGCATAACGGTGGAAAAGTAACATTTATTCAAATATAAGAATAGAATATCTGCCCCAAAAAATAGGTAAGTTATGTAAGTACAAGCAGGCATGTTTGAATAGATATCTATGAGAAAAGCAGCCCTCCACTCCTCTGGACCTGCAAACAACCAGAGATTGGGAGAAAATTCTCCCTCCTTGCTAAGTGAGCCTTGGGTATGCGAGGCCCCACTGCCCAGCATTCACCGAGGTTTAAAAGGCAGTTATAAGGACCCACCTAAGCCAAAGGCTGTGGAAGGTGACTCAAGAGCAGAGGTACCATCTAGGTGTGGGGGCAAGCGCCCCCAAATTTTAAAGGAGGGGGCCAGGGCCCTTCAAATTTCCCTGGCAGCCATGTGTGCATGCTGTGGGGCATGTTCGCATCATGCACACAAGCCCTACAGCATGTGCACAACATGTCAGCATGCCCCACGGCATGTGCAAATGATGTCGACACACCACACGGCACGTATGCATGGCGTGCTTACATGGCGCAGTCGCGGCCCCTTCAGTCATGAGGGCAAGGCAGCGCACTTGCTCAAGGGTTGCCCTTAAACCTCACAATGCCACAGATTGCCTGCCAATTAATTTCTTACATTCCATTATCTGCTAACACTGAATGCCAAACAGACCAAATAAGTACACACAGCATGAGCAAATCAGAGACGCTCAGACCCTCCAGGTGTCCCTATTTAAAAGGGACATCCCTTATTTAGAGAAACCATCCCGGTTTCTGATTTGATCCTGGCATGTGCCGCTTTTCCTTAGGGTGCCTCTATTTTCATTGAAGAAATGTTGGAGTGTATGGAATTATCCAACCCCTGAGCCATCTGAAGGCAATCCTGTATAGGGAAGTTTTTTTAAAAAAAAATGTTTAATGTTTAATTATGTTTTAATAGATGTGGAAAGCCTCCCAGAGTGGCTTGGCCAACCCAGGAAGCATAGCTGCCAAGTCTCCCATATTCTCTGCGAAATCCCCGTTTTCCCAGCTTTTCCTAGCTGAAAAAACAGGTTTTTTTTGTTTTCCCCCGGTTTATTCTGGCACGGCGGCCATTTTGGAACTGGGCGGAGCATGCTCCAGAAGCGACTTTTGATGCTGCTCTACCCAGTTCCAAAATGACTGCAGTACGACTTCTGGTGCGGTGGCCATTTTGGAACTGGGCAAAGCAGCATCAAAAGTCACTTCTGAGCATGCTCCGCCCAGTTCCAAAATGGCGGCAGCGCTACTTCCGGTCTGCTACTTCCGCCCGGTCCCTTATTTCTCCGACAGCAACTTGGCAGGTATGCCAGGAAGATGTGTGGGGTATGAATAGTAAAATTAGCATTATGGAATGGGATGCCCCTAATTTCATTGGGGAAATGTTGGAGGGTATGGAACCTTACAGTGGGGATTAGGCCAAAGGAGGAGCCCAGAGGGCCAATTAGAGACTCTCCCCACAATTTCTACTCCCTCAGAAAGTGTGACTAGCAAAAACTCACAGTGTAGAAGAAAGGAGGGGTGGAGGCTGCTGCAATGAGAATAAGAAGATAGAGAAGATTTCAATAGCAGTCTGATTGCTTCACTCCTTTTGTTTACTCCTGTCGCCTTGTTCCCGCTCCCCCACCAACTTGTGCCCCAAGGAAGGGTGTGTTGCAAATTCACTCCTGCTTAAAAGGGCAGGAGTGGCAATACGTTTGAACAGCTTAGTGCTCACAATCCAGCTCTGTTTGTATATGGAAGGCCAATGTGGAGGGACTGGGTGTAATAATCTCTTTGTAACTGGAGTTTCTACTTACTTCACTGAGTTCAACCAGGAGCGCCTGGGCTGGGGACACAGGGTCTGCATGCCCCCTGTGGGAAAGGTCCAGAGGCAAAAGTGTGTAGAGCCATGAATGTGATGGCTGCCTTTGTCCAGTAGGTCACATCCCAGCCATGCAAAAGTCAGAGATTTGTACAGAGGGAGAAGTTTTTGCAGTCTTGCTTGGTCCACCCAGACTTGCAGAAATCTCTTCTAAGACTGCAAAAAGTCTTTCAATACGATTAGCGGTGTTTCTCGGGTGAGGAGAGGGAGGCTGGCACATTCCCCCAGGGCTCAGCTTGCATCCTGCTGGGAACCTGTCAGCAATGCAGGCAGGGGGCTGTGATGTTTAGACATGGCTCTGCTTAGGAACGTTCTGCATCTAACTCATTAATAAGCCTGCACACTTTCACACAGGTAGATAGCTAGGATTTAGAGGAACCCACAGGCAAGAGATCTTCCCTTCCCTGGCGCTTGAGCTCTGAGGCCTCCTAGGAAGAGATTCTTCTGGGTTGATTGATTCATTCCACTGATGTTCAGTCGCTATTGTTTTTATTTGCAATTCATTTATGAGAAATTGCAGACTCTTTTTAGCTTTTTTTTTCTTTTTAAGCATGTGCCACGAGCTTGGAGCTTTGTTTGTTTATTGCTTCTTTGAGCACCAGCTCATGTCCCTTGGATTCGCCTGCCAATGTAAGGGATTAAGGGGCTAAGTGAGTCTGACTGGCACAGGGATCTCTAAAATGTGCTCCTCCAGCTCAACCCTTTCACAGGCAATTTTAGTTAACCCAAGGAAAAAACTCCCTCGGTGGAAGGCCGGCAGCAATGCAATTGCCCATCTCACGAAGGGTGCAATATCTTCTTTGCAATTTCCTCTCGGGGAAGGAGTGATGGAGGTGGGAAAGGGAAGGTAACCCAATTGAAAAGCTGTTGCCTTTCAAAATGAAGTGACCCAGCTGCTTAAATAATTACCCACTTACCAAGCCTGTTTGCTTTATGTTACGTTGTTAGGTTTTGATATGCTGTATCTCTAGCCTTTCCACAGGGCAATAAACAGTTGCAAATCCCGCTAATCCTATATAATAATGCTTCCACACACCCACAAGCCTTTCTTATCTGTCCAACTTCTCCTGAACCATTTTGGGGAGAGAAGAAGCACCATCAGAGAACTAAAAATTAAAACGAAGGTAAAATATTTGTCTTGGTTGTTGTTGTTTTATTACATTGATATCTCACCTAAAGGTCCGTATAGTTAAAGTTATGGTTTTCCCAGTAGTGATGTATGGAAGTGAGAGCTAGACCATAAAGAAGGCTGATCGCCAAAGAATTGATGCTTTTGAATTATGGTGCTGGAGGAGACTCTTGAGAGTCCCATGGACTGCAAGAAGATCAAACCTATCCATTCTGAAGGAAATCAGCCCTGAGTGCTCACTGGAAGGACAGATCGTGAAGCTGAGGCTCCAATACTTTGGCCACCTCATGAGAAGAGAAGACTCTCTGGAAAAGACCCTGATGTTGAGAAAGATTGAGGGCAAGACACTACAAGACACTCCTACAAGACACTCCAGGTGGCATATATGGTTTTCCTCTCCCCACTTTATCCATACAACAACCCTTCAAAGCATAGGAGCCAACTCCTAGGGGCCATGGGGGCTTCAGCCCCCCCCCTAAAATATTTGAGGGGGACGGATCCCTGCAAAGTTGATGGGCATTCCCATTCAAATAATGTGTGTGCACTGTGTCATGTGATTGATTATGTGGAGTAGGGCTTACCTGGGCCCCCACAATATTTTATTTAAGTTGGTACCCCTGCTTCAAGGGAAGTCAGTATGCGAGACAGCAATTAGCCCAATGTCACCTGGTGAACTTTGTGGCTGAGTGGCAAATTTGAAACTAGGTGTCCTCGGTCCTAGTCCAGCATGATGACCACTACACCAAACAGTGGATTGTGTTTGGGAAATCTGTGCCACAGAGGTCCCCAAATTCCTCTCCTCCAAGCGATTGCCACTGTTTCCCTCTGATTTATTGAGACATCAGTGCCTTTGAGGCATTAACAAGTAATCATCCAAACAGTTCTGCACAGAACTACTTGGTGAAGATTGGGCAGCAAGGAACAGAGAGGAGAGAAAATAATCCAATGATTTTCAGGGAGTAAGAAAATAAAAGGGAGGGAGTTACCTGCACAATAGGCAGCAACTTTTGATTTCTTATTTCATTCTACTACAGATGTGGGGACAGAGGCACCAGCTTGTGAGGGCAATTGGGGGGGGGTGCAACATTGCCTGTGTGGTGTCGCAGAAGACCATGTGATGTGCATGACATGCAGAGGAGTCAGGTGTAGAGCCAAATGTGGGGGGGGGGGGTCATGTGGTTTCAATGGCCGGCAATTCCTCTTCTGCCTCCTCCTGGTGTCACCACCAGTGGGAGTTGTTTTGACTCTCCATGGCGGGGGGGGGAGGAGCTGGCTGCTGGAGCCATGCCACACTCAGCTCCACACTTTGCCTCCACACTTCTTAGACATTGGGGGCATCTGCCCCATCCCAAAAATATTGGGGGACCCCAAAGGGCTCAGCCCCCAGGAGCTAGCACCCCTGGATGGGAAACATTTGCCAGCCCAAATGGCACATTCCCTTCTCTGGAAGCCACATGCCACTGGTAAGAGGGGCCAAAGGCAAAATGTGTGGGACATTACATTCCAGTCACAGAAAAACCAGCAGTTTCTGCAGATACCCATACCCATATATCTCCTCATCCTCTGTCCAGGCTAGCCATAGGTATTATCACAGTTCCACAGTTCAAGGACAGATTCTATCCATGCAAAAGCATGAAAGGGCCAGTGAGAAGGTGTGCTAGGTAGGAGTTTTGGTCTAGGCCCCAGGAAAAGTCTCAATGGCCAGACTGAGAGCAATGAAGGGCCTCATTCAGGCCCTGGGGGTATTTGTTTGTCTGTTGCATTTATGTCCCACATTTTTCTCCAATGAGCTCAAGGTGGTGTGCATGGTTCTTCTGCTCCTCAGTTAATCCCCACAATAGCCTGTGAGTTAGGTTAGGCTGAGTGACCCAGTGAGCTTCATAGCTGAGTGGCGATTTGAACCATGGTCCCCCAACTCCTAGTCTGACACTCTAACCACTACACCACACTGGTTCCCCAGCCCTCCTCGGTGATTAAAAATGTCACTCTAGTTCACCTAGTTCAAAAACATAAAGGCCTTGATCCATCTCTGTCTGCATAGAATCATAGAGTTGTAAAGTTAGAAGGGACCCTTAGGGTCATTTGGTTGAACCCCCTGCAATGCAGAAATATGCATATGGGAATCAAAACTGTGACCTTGGCTTAGCAACACCATGTGTCTAACCCAGCGTTTCTCAACCGCTGTTCCGCGGCACACTAGTGTGCCGTGAGACGCTGGCTGGTGTGCCACGACGTGCGGCGACGAGAAGGGCGATTTGCATTGTCACGTGCCTGGCGACTGCCAATAGACAGCACTGACCCGCCGGAAAGGAAGCCGGCCGGGTCACGACGCGGGGCGAGCGCAGCTCTCAACAGCCACCACCACGGGAGGGTGGTTTTAGACAAACTTAAAGAAGCTGGCTGGATGAGCTCAACCTGAAACTTGCTGAGCAAAGGATTGTGCTGGCAGAGAAATCAGCGGCTTGTGAAGCCTTATTACAGGAGATTGCAACCAACACAGCAATTGGCAAGTGTTTCTTACAGTCATAATTATATAGTCAATATAGGGCGGCACAGAGTTAAATTTTTTAACTTTTTTAATGGTGGTGTGCCTCGTGATTTTTTTCATGGAACAAGTGTGCCTTGGCCCAAAAAAGGTTGAGAAACACTGGTCTAACCAACTGAGCTAACTGTAGTTGTTGTTTTTTTTAATGGATAACCGTTTGTAGCAACAATGCAGGTAGAGATAGAAAGTCAGGTGTGCATTGGAGAAAAACCAATTCACTGTCAATGGAGTATCTAACTACATATCTACCAGGTGTCCATAGTTGCGAATCCATTGAGGGATACCCACATGTATGTTTGTTTCCATGTGCAGATATCCTTAGCTGGATTAGATTGAATTAGTATGATTAACAGAAAGGGACAGTCTTTTAAATTTCCAGACCATGGTATTTATCAGGGTAGACACCAATTGCAAACTAATAATTCCCCATTATGAGAAACTGAGGAGGAGTGAGGTTGAAATAGACAGAATGCACATCTTCAAAGCTTTTCACAGTGACTTTAATATGGAATTTGCAGTGAACTCTTCAGCATATTTGCCATATGATACATTAGAGCACATTGCGTGGGTGTCAATTATAGGCACTAAATTGTTTGTATTCCTTCAGGGTTTTAAGACCTTAATGCATTTGTTCGGATACCTCTTTTCCAGGTCATTAAGGCACAGTTGTCAAAAGAATAAATGGAACAAGATTTTAATCTCTTTTAATGTTGGGTAAAAGCATCAAGGGGGAGATCTACCTCAACATCCTCTGCTGACATCCCTTGTACATCAGTTTCTGGGAAGATGTGAAATTTATGTATTCTTTGGAATTTGGCAGTCAGACACTTTGTAAAGTTTTGATCTATTAAAAAAGCCACCACTGAATTCATTGGGCAATGGATTTTTTTTTCAAATGAAAGAATTGAGTTTTAAATTTAACCTGTTAAAATAAACCACCACGACTCTGGTGATGATGAGCAAAAAATATATAATGCATAAATAACCCTAAACCACCCACACCTTACCCACAGTAATACAACCACCAGACTTAACATGGACACTGGCACCAGAGCTTGCAATAAACCCAGATGCCAACTTTGCTGCCACATACACCCGGACAACATCATTACTGGCCCCAACAACATCCAACATACCATCTCAGGACTATTTAATTGCTCATCTTCTAACATTGTGTATGCCATCAAATGCCAACAGTGCCCTTCAGCTCTCTATATTGGACAAACAGGCCAAACCCTACGCCAAAGGATAAATGGACATAAATCTGACATCAGGAACCATAAGACAGAGAAACAAGTAGGAGAACACTTCAATCTCCCAGGACATTCTATACAAGATCTCAAAGCAACTGTTTTATTACAGAGAAATTTCAGGAACAGATTGGAAAGAGAAGTTGCTGAATTGGAACTCATTACCAAGCTTAAAACCATGGAGCCACCTGGGATGAATAAAGACATCGGATTCTTATCTCATTATGCATGATAAAGCTTTCTTTAGCACCTCAGCCCTTGCTTCCCCCCCGCCCCAGGACTAATTGCAGTCATCAGCAGTCGTTAACAGCCATCTACAGGTTTACCACTCCCATCAGCCCATCACCCATTCCCACCCACCCCCACCACCCTCTGTATATATATATAAGGGTCTGACACTTCTGTTTCAAGTGTATCTGAAGAAGTGTGCATGCACACGAAAGCTCATACCAAAATAAAAACTTAGTTGGTCTTTAAGGTGATACTGAAGGAATTATTTTATTTTATTTTTTATTTTGTTTCGACTCAGACCAACACGGCTACCTACCTGTAACCTAAACCACTTAATAATTAATACCATTAAGACAAAACAATCTCAATGGCTATAAACAACTACCAGGAATGTAAGAAGAGCAATGCAGAGTTAGGCCAAAGGCCCATCCAGTCTAGCACCCTCTTTTACAGTAGCCAACCAGTTGCACGACCTGAGTGCAATAGCAGTCTCTCCCCCCCCACTTGCAATTCCCAAAAGTATTTAGACGCATACTGCCTTCAGCAGTAGAGGCTGAATAGTGACATAATGGCTGGTAGCCACTGATAATAATAATAATAATAATAATAATAATAATAATAATAATAATAATAATAATAATTTATTATTTATACCCCACCCATCTGGCCGGGTTCCCCCAGCCACTCTGGGCGGCTTCCAACAAAACACTAAAATACAGAAATCCATCAGAAATTAAAAGCTTCCCTAAACAGGGCTGCCTTGAGATGCCTTCTAAAGGTCTGGTCATTGTTGTTCTCTTTGACCTTTAGTGGGAGGGCATTCCACAGGGTGGGTGCCACTACCGAGAAGGCCCTCTGCCTGGTTCCCTGTAACTTGGCTTCTCGTAGCGAGGGAACCGCCAGAAGGCCCTCGGAGCTGGACCTGAGTGTCCGGGCAGAACGATGGGGGTGGAGACACTCCTTCAGGTATACCGGACCGTAGTCTTACCCTCCATGGATTTGCACTATGTGAAGTTGTGATTGGATATCATGAGTTGTAGCATGGTGGAACAGGGATATAGCCCTAATGACACATAGGCGAGAGCAGAAGGTGACTTATAGACTGTCCAGGGAATTTGGACTTTCTCTGGGTAGACTCAGATGGACACGGGTGAGGCAACGAAAGGAACTCATGGCAAAGACCTCATAGAAAGTAGCCTGCACCCAGGATTTTGGCTCTTCGTGTTGAGATTTCACTCCCTCCCAGAGGCGCCGACTTGTGAGGGAGATGGAGGGGCAACGTTGCACGCACAACGTCCTGACGTCACATCAGGACATTGGAGGAGGCAGCAATGTGGTGGCAGTGTAGCTTCAATGGCCAGGGCTCCTCCTCCTTCTCTTGCTGCCGTCGCCACCAGCCAGAGGCTGCTTTCCCTCTCCTTCCCCTCCATGACAGCAGGAGAAGGTGCCAGCCAGGGAAGCCATGCCGTGCTCAGTTCTGTGCTTAGCCCTGGTTTTGGGGAACATGGGGGGGGGATATTGATGAGATCCCAAAGGTTTGGGCTCTCAGGAGTTGGCACTGCTTCCTCCTCCACTGGAAAGTCTGAGAATTGTAGTTGCAGGTCAAATCCTGAGATCTGACTAGGTTAGCTAGGCCTGGTAATGCTAAGAACTAACCCTTTCCTTTTTTCAACCATTTGGATATCAGAGAATTCTGACAAAAATAGAAATGGGAGCAGAAATTGCCAATGTTTGCTTATTTGTCCCATTTACAGAATGGAAATCAATCAGGCAAATATGATTGATATTCACTGTTGTTTCAGTTTGCAAATGGGACAGAATTTTTTCAGTTCTCCCCACCATTTGCATTGTACTTCCTTTTCATAGAAATGAATGATGTGGAATAATGTAATAACATGCAGAAGTTGCATGTGTATTTTTTCCCCATTTTAGATACAGTTGATTTTAACCATCTTTTGAATTTTTGAATATTTTTAAATACCTGCTTTTAAAAATCCATAATTTTAATGTTTTGCATTCTATTTATTATTTTTTACACTCAGAGGTTTTCTTCCAACCAAGTGGTATATACATTTTGTTGAATACGAAATAAAAACAAAATAAATTAAAATAATGGTGTAATTTTCATAATTTACAAAATTAATTATGTAAGTGGCATAATCTCAACATGACAGACAGCAGAATGAATAATGTGGGTTTGGGCAGAAGCTGAACTGAAGGGGAATGGAAACAGTGTTGCATGTAGCAAATGCAGGACATTATGGAAAACAATACCTTATTCCATCCCTATACAAAAATGCAGGTGACTTTATTGGCTGCATTTCCTGCTAGGGATGGGAAAATCTGTTTCTTTGAATGCTGGATCATGCTGAATAGGGTTCAGAAGAGCAAAGTTCAAATTGGGTAGTTTGGCAAAATAAATTTATTCCTCCCTTTTGGCAATATAAATTTGCTTCCCATTTTGGGTGTGTGTAATCATCCAATGGGGAAAAAGAAGAGCACCATAAAACTCTGAAATTCACCTCCCACACGAGGCAGTGATGGCCACAAACCTAGATGGCTTTAAAGGAGGGCTGGACAAATTCATGGTGGATAAGGCTATCGAAGGCTATTAGCCATGATGGTTATGCTCTGTCTTCATGGTTCAAGGCAGTAATGTTTCTGAATACCAGTTGCTAGAAGCCACAGGAGGAGAGAGGGCTCTTGTACTTAGGTCCTGCTTGCTGGTTTCCCAGAGGCATCTGGTTGGCCACTGTGAGAAAAGGATCTTGGACTAGACTCATTATCTGTTCTTATGTTAAAAGGCTAAAGAAAGAGTGATGGGCAATGCGCAGTATGTTTTGACAATAACACCCTTCCTTGGCAACTCTTAAATTTCCCTATGAACAACTCAAATGCTCCTGTTCTGAAAACACTGTAGCAAAACTGCTCATTACTCTTTCTTCAGCATCTTGAAATTGGTTCTCCCTCATCACCTTTAGACTAGTTGGCTAGAATTCCTTAAATATATATATACATAAATATTTTCAGGGGTGGTAACTAAATATAATGGGACATAGGTGGCGCTGTGGGTTAAACCACAGAGCCTAGGGCTTGCTGATCAGAAGGTCGGCAGTTCAAATCCCTGCGACGGGGTGAGCTCCCATTGTTCGGTCCCAGCTCCTACCCACCTAGCAGTTCGAAAGCACGTCAAAGTTCAAGTAGATAAATAGGTACCGCTCCAAAGCGGGAAGGTAAACGGCGTTTCTGTGTGCTGCTCTGGTTCGCCAGAAGCGGCTTTGTCACACTGGCCACATTACCCGGAAGCTGTATGCCGGCTCCCTCGGCCAATAGAGTGAGATGAGCGCTGCATCCCCAGAGTCGGTCACGACTGGACCTAATGGTCAGGGGTCCCTTTACCTTTGTTGTTGTTGTTGTTTAGTCGTTTAGTCGTGTCCGACTCTTCGTGACCCCATGGACCATAGCACGCCAGGCACTCCTGTCTTGCACTGCCTCCCGTAGTTTGGTCAAACTCATGTTCGTAGCTTCGAGAACACTGTCCAACCATCTCGTCCTCTGTCGTCCCCTTCTCCTAGTGCCCCCAATCTTTCCCAACATCAGAGTCTTTTCCAAGGATTCTTCTCTTCTCATGAGGTGGCCAAGGTATTGGAGCCTCAGCTTCACGATCTGTCCTTCCAGGGAGCACTCAGGGCTGATTTCCTTAAGAATTGATAGGTTTGATCTTCTAGCAGTCCATGGGACTCTCAAGAGTCTCCTCCAGCACCATAATTCAAAAGTATCAATTCTTCGGCGATCAGCCTTCTTTATGGTCCAGCTCTCACTTCCATACATCACTACTGGGAAAACCATAGCTTTAACTATACGGACCTTTGTTGGCAAGGTGATGTCTCTGCTTTTTAAGATGCTGTCTAGGTTTGTCATTGCTTTTCTCCCAAGAAGCAGGCGTCTTTTAATTTCGTGACTGCTGTCACCATCTGCAGTGATCAAGGAGCCCAAGAAAGTAAAATCTCTCACTGCCTCCATTTCTTCCCCTTCTATTTGCCAGGAGGTGATGGGACCAGTGGCCATGATCTTGGTTTTTTTGATGTTGAGCTTCAGACCATATTTTGCGCTCTCCTCTTTTACCTTTACCTTTACCTTTACCTTTAACTAAATATAAAGAGCAGGGGATTTGCATAGTAGAAACAACAGTTTTCTTCCCAAAGGACATATTACCTAGCCTAGCTCATCTTTTTGTCCATGCACTTGTGGATACCAAAAACCTTGGAGCTGGCACATATATTCCAGTGTGTTGACAAGGAATGAACAATGTAATTTTCTTGTGTCAGACTTTCAAGTAAGTGGCGAGTTCTATAAAGCAATAGCAATGAATATGTCATTGACAAACTAAGGAGAAGGTTCTTCAGGCTTCTGCCAAAGGAGTTTAATTTAGCAGGGAATTTGGATTAGGGTTGAACAAATCTGTCTGTATTTGGGATTCTCCATTTCTCATTTTACCAGTCTTAAATTTAGTTCCCCACATTTCTGCAGCAATTAAAAAATCCTCCTAATAAAAAAAATTCTCCTAATAAGTGCATTTTTGTATGCAGTTTTGACAAACATAAACCTTTCTGCAAAGTAATTTCCACTAATATATGCAATTTCTTTTACACATTACTTGGTTGGGGAACTGCATTGCAAAATTCAGAAGAGTGAGAATTTCAAAGGATGTTTGTGTTTCAGTGCTCAAATCATTTCAGAAAGTGCGAAAATGGTAGGTTCATTTTAAAATGTGACCTGAACATAATTTCTCCTCCTGGCTGGGGATGATGGGAGTTATAGTTCAAAATGTCTGGAAGGTACCAGTTTCGGAAAAGCTGCTCTACTGCATTAATATGGAATTATATTTCCCGCCCTATTCATTCCAAAGTGGAAATTGAAAAAGACACACACCCCATAACATGAATATTCCAAGGATAGAAGAAGAAGAAGAAGAGGAAGAAGAAGAAGAAGAAGAAGAAGAAGAAGAAGAAGAAGAAGAAGGAGGAGGAGGAGGAGGAGGAGGAGGAGGAGGAGGGGAGGGGGAGGGGAGGGGAGGGGGAGGGGGAGGAATTTGGATTTGATATCCCGCTTTATCACTACCCGAAGGAGTCTCAAAGTGGCTAACAATCTCCTTTCCCCTCCTCCCCCACAACAAACACCCTGTGACGTGGGTGGGGCTGAGAGACTTCAGAGAAGTGTGACTAGCCCAAGGTCATCCAGCAGCTGCATGTGGAAGAGCGGAGACGCGAACCCGGTTCCCTAGATTATGAGTCTACCACTCTTAACCACTACACCACACTGGCTCTCATAGCTTAGGAGCACCCACATGGGCAAGTGATCACAGGCTGGGGAGCTTCTTCACCCTGGGGACTGCATTGCCCTGTGAGGAGCACATGCCAGTGGTGAGTGGAGTGAGAGGGAAAAAGTAGATGAAGCAATGGATATGACACATTGTTGTTGTTGTTGTTGTTGTTTAGTCGTTTAGTCGTGTCCGACTCTTCGTGACCCCATGGACCATAGCACTCCAGGCACTCCTGTCTTCCACTGCCTCCCGCAGTTTGGTCAAACTCATGTTCATAGCTTCGAGAACGCTGTCCAACCATCTCATCCTCTGTCATCCCCTTCTCCTTGTGCCCTCAATCTTTCCCAACATCAGAGTCTTTTCCAGGGAGTCTTCTCTTCTCATGAGGTGGCCAAAGTATTGGAGCCTCAGCTTCAGGATCTGTCCTTCCAGTGAGCACTCAGGGCTGATTTCCTTCAGAATGGATAGGTTTGATCTTCTTGCAGTCCATGGGACTCTCAAGAGTCTCCTCCAGCACCATAATTCAAAAGCATCAATTCTTCGACGATCAGCCTTCTTTATGGTCCAGCTCTCACTTCCATACATCACTACTGGGAAAACCATAGCTTTAACTATACGGACCTTTGTCGGCAAGGTGATGTCTCTGCAATATGACACATTGAAGCCATGCAAATCGAGAGGTTTCATGTTGTTGTCAGTTCATCTATTGTCATGGCACTGCCCAGCAACACTTTGAGGAGAGAGAGGGAGGCTAGGCATGAACAGCTGGGAGAAGAAGGACAGGAAATGGCAGAAGGACAAGGGGAGGGGGTGGCAGGAAGCAGCTGATGCTGAACTGGAGCCCCAACACCGCTCCACCAGCTCGGGAACAGAGGGGGAGGCTACACAGGGAGAGGCGGGAGTTGAAACATAGAACACAGAGGCAGAGATTAGGGCTCCCTAAGCTTTTATGTTGGAGAAAAAGCCGCCAAAAGTTGCTTCCTGGATCTGAGTCCGACGGTACGGATGGCTGAATGATGTCCACTGCTTTTGTACATATGTAAATAAAGACTGAAATATGTGTAGCTCAGAGTAAGCAGCACCATTTCTTGCAGAGAGCACCCCACCACTCTTTTATCTATACACCACAATTTTCACAAGTAAAATACGTGCTCAACACAGTTCACAAAAAATCAAAATTCACTAACACAATAAATAACAATACATAATAAGATATATAATACAGTACAGTGGAACCTCAGGTTACGTACTGTCCTCCTTACGAACGGTTCGTGCCTCATGTTAAGAACGGTTTCAGGGTTGTAATTCTACAACAGAACACTGAAAAGAATAACCAAAACTTAACAATTCATTTCATCCATATATAAACATTTAAGTCAAGTCCAAGTATCTATTAAGCAACACCCTTTTAAAGGCTTCTAGGGGAGGAGGCAATGCAGGTGAAACTAACCCTCTCCTGATAGCAACCAGTGCAAGATTTATGTATAAACTAAACAAGCTACAGCTTAGGGCCCCACTCTCTTGGGCCCCCCCAAAAAAAATTAAAGAAAAAAAACTGGATGTACATTTCCAAAATATAAGATTAAAAAAACCAAATAAAATGGCTTTAGATACCTATTAGGTCCATAAATTATCATATAGCATATAGTCAACACAAAAAAACAGTGACAATTTGTTGTTGACAAAGGACAGCTGGACATATAAAGGGCCCCATTACCTTCAGTAGCTTAGGGTCTCATCAAACATAAATCTGGCCCTGATGGCAACCACTGAGTGTCTCTGCCCTCACAGTTCTGCTTCTCATAACAATGGGTCCTTTATGAAGGCTCCCACTTGTCATCAGTTGTTCTTCTGATGGTGGCCAACCTCTGATGGGTCCTAGAACTGGATAGTAGGGTCAGGCAGGTGGGGAAAGCCATCCCCAGATGTCCAGCACAGATTCTCTCAGCTCCTCATAGTTGTTCTCTTTCCAGCAGCTCCCTTCTGAAGTTTCCTGTACACACACACACACACACACACACACAATCACACAATCACACACACACACACTACATCCAGACAGGGAACATATCATTGTGCTGATAATGCCAAGGTTGCCGGTTCGATCCTCATAAGGAACAGCTGCAGATTCCTGCATTGTAGGGGTTTGGACTAGATGATCCACAAGGTCCCTTCCAACACTACAATTCTATTTAAGGATGCATTCCAGTCAAGTAAAAGAACTTGAGGAGAGTGCAAAGTTGATGGTTATGGGCTAGGGCAAGTGCAAGTGCAACGAGTGTTCCAGGGGCCAGATACAGAAGGCTGAGGGCCAGATTCAGCCATCAGGGCCTGAGAATCCTCACATCTACATTACAATAATTCAACAGAATGTTAGTAGAGCACGGATAATTGAGACCACTGTAGACTATTGACTGTGAAGAGATGGCACAAATTCCCTCCCCACAAAAAAAAAAAAACCATTCAACACTCCAGAGGGGGAAAGAAAAGAAAAGAAAATTGATTCCCCTGCCCTAATTCTACCAGTCCCAACTAGTATGTAATGCATTTGAGTATACAATGTGCTGGATGACTTGAAGATCAAGGGATCTTCTGTTTTGCCACGCACATCAAAAAAACATGTAGCAAAAAATGGATTGTATGCATATTTTAGATGCCTATAGTACCTTTCACCCGGAGTAAGATGCAGAGCCTCTGAGGAAGGGAAAGCATGATCACAGCTGGGTAGATAAGCTGTAATGAAAATGCATTGCCTAGTTTTGGTATATATCAAAATAAAGGTATAAGAAAAGACTGGCTGTGTCTAAAAAAGAAACTATTTTGCTTTATTTCAGAATGTTTCAAGACGTCCTTGGAGGTTCTCCTTTCTGTGCTCCATGCAGATTTAAGAATTTGTTGCTTGAAACCTGGGCACAGCTAACATCCATTAAAGGGATAGAACAAGGCAAAGAGTTGACATTTCTGGGTTCTGCAGAAATATGATGATGATGATGATGATGATAATCATCATCATCATTACTACTACAACAAATGTTATAATTTACAGCAACCTAGGGATGAAAGAAGGCGTCATTCCCCATTCCACACAGTATTCATTGCAGTCAGCACTGTTTCTATTCCACTGCTGTTCATCTTCTACTAAAAAACTACATTATTCATCTGGCTGGCTGCCAGCATGAAATTGCACAAGTTATGTTGCTTACATGATTTATGTAATTATGCGTCCAGCTAATACGTTACGTCCTTGTACTGACGAAATGAGATGGTTGAATGCTGACACATGAAAACAACTACATATATGAAACCATTGCAAATGAATTCAGATATCAATTGGCATAAACATCTCCACCTAAACAGCTTCAAGGAAGTGGGAAAATACTATGGCTCCATTCACACAGAGAGAGAGAGAAAGAGAGAGAGAGAGGGAGAGAGAGAGAGAGAGAGAGAGAGAGAGAGAGAGAGAGAGAGAGAGAGAGAGAGAGAGATGATTTATTTATTTATTTACTTACCACTTAATCATTAAGATTTCTAAGTTGTGTATGTAAAATTACAAGAAGGGGAAGGGGAAGGGAAAATCATACACACAGTGACCAGCCAGATGGCTCTGGGAAGCTCACAAACAGGACCTGAGTGCTACTAGGAGGGAGAACACAGCCCTTGTGATCAGTAGCTATTGGCTGTACATCTTCCTTTCTGTGCTTGGGTGTAACTGATTTCTGCACAAAGAAGAAATGGACTGCTATACTCCAAAAATAAATAAATCTATATGTTATAACAAGAAATGGAAATTCAGAAAGAAGTGCTTTTAGAAAAGCTTATCCATTAATGTTCGGGCTACGTGGCTGTTTTATCTTCTAATCTGTATAATTGATCACTCCACTTGGAATAATTGTTACTCCCTTCTCAGTCTTCTCATTATTTCTTTTAGTATTCATTATTTTAAAGGGCTTTGTAAAAAAGATATATTTGCCTCTTAAAATGCATAATTTATGTGGGATTGTACATTTTGCTTTTAAATCCCTTCTTTTTCTAATAGGTACCTTCTTCCTGCGTCAACTTTTCTTTTCCTCGAAATGAAAAAAAAGAAAAGCTTGATGAAGTTTGACTGTATCCCACTCCCACTGCCCTCCCCTGGTCCAACACGCTTTGTACAAATAGTTAACCCAAAAACTGAAATTTCTCCAGCAGCCTTTCTACAAGTTGTTGCTATGGTTATATCATCTAGCATAATAGTGAAAATGAGAAACATGTTTGTGTCCCTTTTCTTTGAGAAGGCCATTGCTGAGGAATCCAAGCGTAGGACAAGCATGTTGACCTCACATTTTGCCTAAGGCAAAAGTCCAAAATCAAATTTGGATGGTCCTGGTTGGATGGAATATCTGAGGAGTTTTAAGAGAACTGGGGAAGGGTCTCAACCAGGCAAGAGAAATTTCAAGGAGAAGGGAGAAGTTCTACATATATCTAATATCCTCAGAAAGCATAGCTATAGGCAGTGATGGTTGGTCCATTGGAGCTAACAGGGCACTGCCCTACTAGCCTCAGTTTGCCTTCAGCCAACCCTCAACTCCCTGCCTTCTTACTTACAACCAGTGCAGGATATGGCATGGCTTGTTAGCTGTCTCTTGCTTAGTCTCAGTAGAACTCAGAAGGAAAGAGGAGGATGGGAACAAAACTAGAAGAAGTTGTCTTTGGCTCCACCTACTGTTGGCTCCTCTGTTTTCCACTCCACTAACCCCAGTGGGACCATGCACCACTGGCTACTGGTTATAAGTCAAGCTGTGCTATGGGTCCATCTGTGTTCCACCAGTACTAGGTGGCCTGTTGGGTGTCTAGAGATGGCAAATAAATGGGCCAGTTCATTTCTGAGAGTGGTGACCTTTAAAGTTCTAAATAACCCAGGACTGTGTTACCTTACACATTTTTCTCTCATAAATTAAGATATTTTTTTTTGATGGAGGGGGCCAGAAACCTTGTTGTCCCAAAGATCCACTTACACTAGATCTGGGAATGCAAATTGAAGCATCTTCTTGGCCTATAACAAGCAGGGGTAGCCAACATGGTGCTTTCCGTGTGTTTTTGGATCACAACCATCATCCCTGACCATTGGCCACATTGTCTAGCCAATCCTAAGAACATAAAAAGAATCTGGTTGCTGGATCAGGCCAACAACCCGAGTGGCCAACTAGATGCCTTTAGAAAGCTCGTAATCAGACCCTGAGTGCTATGCTGATCTTCCCACTCATGATTCCCATCAGACAGAGGAATAGCACCCTATGATAATTCTGGTTGTCCTTATCTGACCCTTTCCCAGGTCTATAATATCCTTCCTGAGATGACCAGAACTGAACATAGTATTCCAGGGATGTGCACCTTCACAAGAAGTGTATAACCAATTCTCACACGAGATGGAGAAAAATTACCAATATCCATTGTTTCTCCTAAATAGTTCATCTGTATTTTTTTCCGCTTTTTAGCCTCTTTATCTTAGTGATGGCATCACATGACAAACTACATTTCTCTGCATATATAATTGTGTATAGCTATCACATCCCTATACACTAATTAGCAGAGCTAATTAATCCTGAGAAGTGAAAATTATTCTTCCTTTGAGATCACTTTCACACTTAAGGGGAGGAAAACAGAGATAATTCAGAATCATCATTTGACTTCTAAAATACCATACACATTTCCATTAACAACATTCCCAAAATAATTAAGTTAACAAAGGAAAATAAGAAGGAAATTATTCCAGTTGTAACACAATCCAAAGCAGGCCCCGCCAGCTGGCAGTCAGGACTGGGGCTTGATCCTGCCACTAACGTCTTTCATCTGGCCGACTGTTGTTCCCCCATGAGGGATGGGGAAACCTTTTCAAGCCAAGGACTGCATTCCCTTCTGACTCCGGGCAACTTTCCAGCAACCACAGACCAGTGGTGGGCGTGACCAGAGGCAAAAGTGGTCCTGGGGAAGATTGAAAATGTTGGGTTGTGACCATCAAATTTCCACTCAGATCCATTGAAAGTAATGGACCATTGCTTTCAATGGGTATCCCATGGATATGACTAATGTTAGATACAACTCTTTCCCTGTTTTTACAGGCAGGCTCATTTCTACACATACACTCAAACACCCCTCTCTATCCTCCACCCAGGGAAGCAAGAGACATGGTCAGAACTCCTGCATACATTCCAGCCAGGCAAAACCATGCAAGGAGAATGTGAAGTTAGGCCTGTGAGGGCTATGGCCTAGGGGGAAAGTGTGTGGTGGGGGAAACAATGCATCCTTAGGAGGGCCAAAGAGCCCTAGAGGGCTGCATTTGGCGCCCAGGCCTGAGGTCACCCACCCCTATGCTAACCACTGGCCTTTGCAGATATCCATCAAATCACCTCCACAATGAGTTTGCTTCATCAAAAATTATGGTGGACTAGGTGGGTTATTGGCTTAATCCAGCAGGCCCTTCTTATGTCCCTATGGATCCAAGTATCAACTTTTGTGTTTAATGGAGACAGTGAGCAGTCCAAAGTCACATGACAGGGAAAGTCTCATTATAAGGTCTCTTGCTCTCTCTTTCCATAAATGTGGGAATAACCTGCTTCCTCTCTCTCACTCACACTCTCTCTCACACACGCATACCTATAAATGAAGAAAACACCTCCAATCGGCATTATAATAGGAAAGACTATGCAGCCTATGATCGATGGGCAATTCCGTCGAAAGCTGCGGGGGCGGGAGAAGGACATCCATCATTGTATATCCCGTGTGTCGATGATGCAGAACCAGAAGAACATTCGCCGCGTGTGGTGCAGGAACAGCCGGAATTGCAATCAGAGTGAGGTATGAAGAAGCCCCGCATTTTAATATCTGTATTAAATGACTTCCAGAGGATTCTCACAAATGATAAACAAACAAAATCATTTATTTTTCTTTTTTAAAGGTGTAATAACTAAAAGGCCCCTGTCAAGATAAAAATCATATATTAAAAATCTATTTCCTTCCAGTGCTAAACATTATTAAAACACTAAGAACTGGTGGAAAATGCCAGTGACTGGTGGCCATTTGTAGGATGTATGGTTTGCTGTTGGTTGGACTATGCTGAGTTTGTGGAGGGGATTTGACTTGAGTTATTGTTTGTGGGTGAAAATAACTTCTGCAGACCTAGGTGCTAAATGTTGAGCAGTCACCATGCAGAGAGAAGAAGGATGTTTTGTATGGTCTTATTTTTAGAAGGCACCTGCACTTTAATAACTTGCTCTCTACATAAGACCATAAGATCCTGATGGATCAGGCAAATGACCCAATGATCAGGCCAATGACCCAGCCTCCTGTTCTCCTGATGGCCAGCCAGAAACCAGTAGGAGACTTGAAAGCAGAACACAAGCACAGGAACACTCTCCCTTCTTGTTGTTTCCAACAACTGATATTCAAAAGTATTTCTGCCTGCAGCTGTGGCAGAGCAAAGAAGAAGAAGAAGAAGAAGAAGAAGAAGAAGAAGAAGAAGAAGAAGAAGAAGAAGAAGAAGAAGAAGAAGAAGAAGAAGAAGAGTTTGGATTTGACATCCCGCTTTATCACTACCCGAAGGAGTCTCAAAGCGGCTAACAATCTCCTTCCCCCCCCCCAAACAAACACTCTGTGAGGTGAGTGGGGCTGAGAGACTTCAAAGAAGTGTGACTAGCCCAAGGTCACCCAGCAGCTGCATGTGGAAGAGTGGGTACACGAACCCGGTTCCCCAGATTACGAGTCTACCGCTCTTAACCACTACACCACACTGGCTCCCATAGCCATTGTGGCCAATAGCCATTGATAGCATGTCCCTCCTTGAATTTGTTTAATACTCTTCTAAAGCCATCCAAGTTGGTGGCTTTTCCCTCCTCTCTCCCAATCCCTATTTCCTTTTGTTTTGTGTACTTTATATCATAAGTCTGAGGGCAAGGACTCTTCTGGAAATTATCTTCATGAGTCACTCTGGGAGCCTCTTTCAGCTAAAGGGCCGAGTGAAACAATTCAAAATGAGATAAATAACATAGAGTGCTAGGTTCAGTTCTCCCCCCAAGAAAGCACAATATATTTGTTTTTTGAGAGAGAGAGGGAGGGAGAGAGAGGGAGAGAGAGAGAGAGATTTAAAACATGCAGTGTAGTGTGGATGGGGAAGTGTAATGTGTGGTTGCCATCTATCTGTCTTGGGAGACAATGGAGGAGTGTACCTTCGGTGGTGAAGTCAAACTGTTGGAGAGTCACAGCACATGCTGGGGTTGTAAAGTCTGATAACCTTCATGTTACATTTGCAGGCATCCTTATAACACAGATTTGGTCTGCCATTGGGCTGGTGCTTGAAGCCAGCTCCTCATAGAACACATCCTTGAGATGACGAAGCCAGCTGAGACAGGAGTGTGAACTTGCTAGGAGTGTGGGCTTATATTTGTTTGAAACTCTGTCCTGCCATGTGATGTCCAAAATCTTCCTGATGCAGTGCATGTGGGAGGCATTGAGGCATCGCTCCTGATGGATATAAGTTGCCGCATATCATTACCATAAAGCAGCATGCTCAACACACACACACCTGGTAAACCTTCAGCTTGATATTGGTCATTAGCATCACATCCTCCCATACCCTTTTAGCATAGCTGCCTTACAAATACACTTGTCCAGCTCAGCATTGATGGAGATGTTGCTAGTTGTGGCGGAGCCCAGGTAGACAAAATAATTTACGGCCTCAGGCATGTAGTCCTCAGTGCTGATTAGTGGAGTGCTGGCAACATCCTGTCCCATGATGTTGGCCTTTGTCAGGCTGATGATAAGGCTGAACTCCATACAGACTTGGACAAGATGGTGGATGAGACTCTGTAGAGCTTCTGTAGATTGCACTGTCAAGGTTGTGTCATCTGCAAACATAATCTCTTGGTTAAGGACCTGCCACACTTTAGTCTTGGCATGGAGATATGTAAGGTTGAACAGACCTCTGTCACTCCTTGAATGGATGTACACACTGTTTTCAGTCAAGATTGAGGCATAGGAGAGCAACAGGGAAAATAATACACCAAAGAGAGTTGGAGCGAGACCACAGCCCTGGTCACACCATTCTTTACAGGGAAAGCATCTGAGGATGTCACACTGGACAGTGCCATGCATGTTCATGTGGAAAGACACAATCTTCTTGTGGCATTTAGGTGGGGATCTTATCTTGTGGAACAGTGTGAAGAGTCCTTTTTCGGCTGATGAGGTCAAAGGCCTTCATCAGGTCTATGAAGGCAATGAACAAGGGGTGTCTCTGCTCTCAGCATTTCTCCTGCAGTTGACACAGTGAGAACATCATGTTGACTGTTGACCTCTGAACTCTAAAGCTTCACTGTAAGTGAGTGGCTGTAATCTGTTGAGAACTACATGGGCGAAGGCTTTCCGCCACAGTACTCAGCAGGAAAAAAAGTTTAATAGGAAGGATAATTTAATATGGACCTCTGCATACTAGTGAAGAAGTAATTAACTTGCAATTAACTTTAATTAGCAAAGAGTCATACAAGGAATGCACACGTCTGTGGTGGATTGAAGTGAGAATAAATGCTAAAATTGAGGTGAGGTTCAGGAGAAAGAAGTGGAGACAAGAAGATCTGTCTTTCTAAGTGAACATAAGGGCTGGAAATGAATGCCAAAGTCCTCATGGAGTTGAATGAAATGGTGCAACATATTAAAGGCCTGGGGTGGGGAGAGGGAAACTGAGCACTTCCTGCAGAAATAATTAAGAGCCTTCAAGTTGCCCAGTAGATAAGAGAGAAAGAGAGAACGCAAAAATAAATAAATCACAGGCTACTATCCTAGGTCACTGGAGTGTTGTGTAGGATGAAGAGCTGTCAAGAGAGGAGGCAGAAGAAGAGTAATGATGGAAGCTAGTGAAAGTGGGGGGGAAAGCAGGAGGTGTCTGTATACGACTTTCTTTCATTAGAAGGAACCCTCTCAAATTTGGGGAGAGTTTTTGCCTTAGAAAGCTCATGCAGGAAATAAGGGTGTTGAAAAGTTCCAGTGAAATCAGGAGCAGAAATTGCTGGCGTTCACTTAGTTTTCCTACGTCCAGAATGGAAATCAACCCAGCAAATGTGACTGACATTTGCTGCTGTTGCTGCTTTTAGTCCACAAACAATACATAATCAATTTCCATCTTTTCTCCATTTGCACGGAGTGGAATAACATAGTGATTATGTAATTTGTGTACTTAATTATGTAAATGGCACGTGTTATGTAACTGAATTATGTAAATGACATGTGTTCTGTAATTTCACCATATTGAGAGGAATAATGCAGTTTCTGGTGGAAGATGAACCGCAGCAAAATGGAAACAGTGCTGCACACAACACAGGGTGGAACATCCTTACATCCCAAGTTGGAAATCACCTTAGAAAATTAATAAGTGTGGATAATAAATCATGTGTTGCATTGAATCCCAATTTGAGAGGAAGATAGGATATAAATACCATAAATGAAAATCATAATTAACATTATGAATAGTCAACTTCCATCACATTTTAGTACCCTTTGTTGTTGTTGTTTGTTGTTGTTGTAGAACAATTTGGTTCATGTATAGTTTTGAGCAGTGTAAATTAGGCAGGTTTGCATTATAATGCAACCTGCCCCAAATCTCACCTTCCCCATCCCTAGGCTGTGAGTGCCATCCCCCCCCATCTGATTTCTCAAAGTGGAAGGTGGGGATGAGGGGGGTGGGATTCAGCAGCTGCTATTGAAACAGTTTTGATATTATAGACTATATAAAAGATCTGCTCTTTGCTTCCTAACTTACCATCGTTTAGCGAAGAGAAAATAATAATAATAAAACAACCCTGTCTGAAATAAAAACAAAGAATAAAAATAGCAAAATGAAAATCCTATTGCACAGGAGATGAACAGATGAGTCAAAGCTGCTTATTTTTAGAGAAGGGAAGGGGGAATAATGCTAATTTAAGTTAGAAAAAAAAGCTAGTAACAGATATATGTCTGCACATCTTACAGTCAAAAAACATCACCTAACAAGGTCATTGTAGCTCAGACAATTATTCTGGCAAATTGGTCTGGAGGTATAAAAATCTAATAACACCATGTATAACTGCTCAATTGTCTGCCCGCACCTCTGTGTAACTAGATGAGCAAATTTATTTCTTTAAATTAGGGACATGCTAAAGCGGTTTGTATGGTAACTCTTCACAGGGATCACTATTAAACAGTCTAGCTTTTCATTTAAAGAACAACTGCCACCTCTCTCCTCATTCCTGTAAAAGTACTTTATTGTTCTAGCAGCAGATGCACTTGTTGCAGTTGTGGTGAACTGAACATGGCCCCTCAGGACTCTTTGCCTGGCCCTCAGAACTCTCCTCAGGCCACACAACTCAGCACCCACACACCCCACTGTTGCTGAGTGTCTATGTGGGTTTCCCTGGCTGGAATATGTCCATAAACTTGAATGCCTCTTGCTTATCTGGATGGAGGGGGGAGAGGGGCATTTGTAGGAACTAGTGTACCATATAAGAGCAAAGTTTATGTTGATTGCTCCACCACCTATGCCTCCGGCCCTGTCCACCACTGGAATGTGGCCCCAGAAGATTCTTCAGGTGAGAATGTGGCCCTTGAACCTATAAAAAGTTTCCCATCTGTTTTAGAACATTCACTTGCACAAACATCACCAAAAGCCATCAAGGCCATCAAATCCAGTTCATTTAACTATGAAAAAAAATTGAATTCTTCAGAGAAAGCATTAAAGGGCTTCGAGAGAAGCCACAATGGGTTTGGGGGAAGAGCAGCTGCAATTCAGCCGTTCTGCAGTTCAGCTGACCCACAGATCTACGAAGTGGAGCACAGCCCCGGTTTATGGTGGACAGTCAAGTGCTGGTTAAATTTACAGGCTTTGCTTGTCAAGCCAACCCCTTCAAGGGTCCTCCTTTTCCAGGGACAGTCCTGGAATTATGAAAGCCATTCCAACTTTTCATTTGATCCTGGAATGTCTCTATTTCCTCTGCCAGTGCTGCCGCTGCCGAGCTCAGGGAGAAGGATGAGCTGGCACTTGGCCTGAGAGATGACGACAATGGCAGCTGCGAAGGAGCATTCTGCTGCCTCTCCTTGGCCTCTCCAAGGCCGCCACTGCTGGCTACCTTCCTTGGGCTGCTTGTAGAGAGTGGGCACGGAGGAAGAGAGGCTACCTCCGCTGAGGCCCAACTCTGCGTGTTGCACTGGCTCTGAGGGGCAGAAAGAGGGCAGGGAAGAAAGGGGGCAGGGAGTGGAGTGCAAAGAAGTCTAGATTTATTATTTTATTTAAAAAAATGCTTTGTGCATCTAATCTTGCCCCTTTCTGAAATTTATTTTTTGGTGTGTGTTTTTCTTTTAGTAAATCTACCAAAGGGGGGAAAAACAAATCGGGATTAGTGGGTTTTCTCAGGATGGTGGGGGGTATGTGTCTTGTGGGTGTAGTGGTGGAGGAAATGCTATGGGGTGGGGGACCAAAAATGGGGGTGTTAAGGAGGGTCAGTTGTTGAGGTGGGGAGTGAGAAATGTCTCTCTTCTCATCTGAGGAATGTTGGAGGGGTATGTTAAGCACCTAGCAGGCCTGAGTGGGAATGTTGTCACTCGATAAAGTGAATTGATAGGAGATACAGGGCTGGCATAAGAAAATGGCTCTTCTGCACAAAACATAGAAAAGAATTGTGATGGCTTATCATCCCCTCCGATGCTGACATCAGGTGGCACCATGCCAAGTGGTTTGGAGACAGAAGAGGGCCACTCACAAGCAAAGGAAAGTTCTAGCATTATTTATTTATTTATTTATGCATGCCCCACCCATCTGGCTGGGTTTCCCCGGCCACTCTGGGTGGCTTCCAACAAATACAAAAATACATTAAAATGTAACAGATTAAAAACTTCCCTAAACAGGGATGCCTGCAGCATAGAGAAATACAAAATGATAAGGCCGGTTTGCCCCACCCCACCCCCCAAAAGGAATGCAAAAATATTGTGGCCTACTGTGCAAAGGATTGTGTCCCACCTGTTGTTCCAGCCACTTTTGCCTTCATCCCCACCCACCAGAGGTATGCAACCAGGTGTGTGTGTGTGTGAGGGGGGGGCACACAATAGAAATCCTCAATAATAGGTGCGATAACATCTGGTCCATTGCAGCAGTCATTAAATTAATGTATTACAGGAAAACACAAGATCAGTAACAGCACAGATTTATGGAAAGATGGCCTTTCTTATTGCGTTCAGTAATGATAGACATCAATAAAATATCCCACATTATAATGTTTTTGCTCTGTTATAAATATGTGGTGCTCAACCTGCATATATGATGATTGTATAAACATTGCTTTATTTTAATGAGTGGATGAAAGAAACAAAGAAAAATAAAGCTTTGACTTCTGTAATCATGATGAGAAACAGGTGGGTGCTAGTGAAAAAGAGAAAATGTTCGGAAAATCTACCCACGCAAAGTCCAGCAAAGTCCAAATGCTTTTATCCACCTGGAGACTTGGAGGAGGAGACTAGGACGCACCTGGAAGCAGGGAAGAGCAGCAGAGAGGAAGGTGCTTGATCCACAGCTCAAGGGCAGACTGGAAACAAGATACCCACCCCCATGCAGACATGAAAGGGCTAGGAGGGTGTTCTTGTCAACAAAATGCTTGAGGCCATTCCATCATCTGCCTTGGTGTCCCCTGTTTCCTCTCCACATCTGAGGAAGCCAAGAACATAACATAAAACAGAAGGCACATGCATTTCTGGAATATCCCAGAGGCAAAGAGAGAGAAAGAGAGAAGAGAAGAATGAAGCAAGAGCATCTTTCAGAGCTGAGGATCAACATTCTTCTATTTAGGTTAAAAATCCTCCTGTGGTGAGGAGGGGGAGAAGCCTTCTGGTTCCAATTCCTACTCACGTTTGTTCCACGGCTTGGAAGGGGAAAGTAAATGAACAAGGAGGAGCATATGGTAGACATCAGGGATGGGTGACCTGTGGCACTCTAGGTAAAGGTAAAGGACCCCTGGCCATTAGGTCCAGTCGTGACTGACTCTGGGGTTGCGGCGCTCATCTCACTCTATTGGCTGAGGGAGCCAGTGTACAGCTTCCAGGTCATGTGGCTAGCATGACTGAGCCGCTTCTGGCGAACCAGAGCAGCCCACGGAAACGCTGTTTACCTTCCCGCTTGGGGCGGTCCCTATTTATCTACTTGCACTTTGATGTGCTTTCGAACTGCTAAGTTGGCAGGAGCTGGGACCAAGCAACGGGAGCTCACCCCGTCACAGGGATTTGAACCGCTGACCTTCCGATCGGCAAGCCCTAGGCTCTGTGGTTTAACCCACAGCGCCACCCGCGTCCCTATAGATTTTGCTAAACTGCAATTTAGGGATTGGCTAACCTGTCAATTCCAGTTTCTTTCTTTTTTAAAAAATCTTTAATTCTGTACCCCACATTTTCATACCAATTTGAGATTTTTCTTTTGAAAAGTCCTCATGGAAATTCACCAGCGTTTTATGAGTGATTTTTCACTAATATACACATTTTTCTATGCAGTTTTGCCTTACACTGTATACGCAATTTTGCAAAGCATATTTCCCCTAACCCAATGCATTTTTGTATGCTATTTTTGCCAACATATGCATTTTAAATGCATACGTTATATTAGAATAATAGAATTGCAGAGTTGGAAGTGACCCTGAGGATCAGCTAGCCTAGTCCGACTCCCTGTAATGCAGGAATATGCAGTTGTCCCATACGGGGATCGAACCTGCCACCTTAGAGCTATCAGCTGCACACTCTAACCAACTGAGCTAAATGTAGAGATGTGGTCAAAATGTTTCAACACCTGCACTCTGCCATCCCATCCCCATGTTACACTATTCCATATGTAATCTGCACATGCAGCAGAATGAGAATTTTATCTGAAGATGTGTCTGCAGGTGGGGAAGTGCATGTTTTATTACAGTATTTCTCCATGTAACAACCATTCTGCAAACAGAAAACACCATGCTCAAGTAAAAAAAAGGCAGGCAAATTATGTGCTCTACTACTGAAGGACCATCAGAGATATGTGGATAATTGGCACCAGGGTGGTAGTCATTTAAACAGATTGGTCACAGTAGCACTGGAGAATGGAAAGGGCCTTTTTGACATCCAGCAAAACCTAAAGTCAGGGGGGTGGGTGGGAGTTGGGTGAGCCTCTCGCAACCCACAGGTGGCCAGCTGGGCACCAGTGAAATCATCCACAGTACTTGAGTTCATGACAGCATTTAGTGCCTCAGCTGGATGCCCACACAGCTTCCAAGTTCTTGCTACAAATTATTGTCCCAAATATTTAAGGAAGCCCAGTCAGTGTTGACAATGCTGATTCTGATGGGCCAATACTCTGACTTGATATAAGGCAACTTACTATGTTCCCATCACCCCTATCAGTCTCGATGGCTGGGGCTGATGGGAGTTGTAGTCCAAGGATGTCTGGAGACCACAGGTTTCTCAGACCAGATGTATAGGAACCCATGTGTGGGAGTCAATGAGAGCTAGTTTAAATAAATTGAGGAAAAACAAGAACATTTCTCCCCCAGTGTTCAATCAAGATGACTGTAATGATGCTTATGCTTTGAGCTGAATGGGTTTTGTATATCACTACAAACAGTGCTAATAAATAAAAAATAAAAAAAATCTCATCATCTCTGTCCAAATATGGGAGAGGGGACAGAATAAACAGACAAGGAGACAACAGTCAAATGTGCAACATCACATTTCATTTCCTTCTTTCTTTTATTTTAAAAAGCAGCAACTTTTGTTTGACTCCAGCTGCAGTTAGTAGAAGGTCTTGGTATTCCACCAGGCCAACTCCACAAGCGAATTACATTTTGCTTGAGCTGAGTCATAATTAGAGACATAAGAAATTAGCCATTAAAGTTAACAGTGAAATCCCACTTGTACCTCTTGTAGATTAATCTATCACTTTGTGTTTTCCAGAGAGAAGTGCAAAATGTTCTTTCGGTGCAGTGCGACCAAAACGCCAAATGTGTATATTAATTTTTCAGCCTCCCTGATGAATCTTGTTTAGAAAATGGATCATAACATAATGGCACATCATTATCAAACTTGCAGAGCTTCCTGATCTTTTCCTATTATAGCCAACAGTTGCCAGTCACAAGGGGGAATGAGTTTTTTGTTTGTTTTTTAAGGTGAGATTCAAAATCAAGTGGAATATAAGGTATAATACAAAAAGGAGAGAATTTGTGTGGTGTGGGAGAGCCACAAGAAGATGCCACAACTGTCTTTTTTTAATTATTAGTCTTTTTTTATTAAATGTTCATCTCACCTTTCTCACAAGGGGCTCAAGGAAGCATACATGGTTCTCCCCCCCACCCCCACCCCTGTTTATCCTTGGAATAAGCCTGCAAAGTGAGCTGGGCTGTGAGAGATGGCAACTGGCCCCAAGTCACTCATGGAGTTTTGTGGCTGAGCAGAGATTTAAATGTGGCTCCCCCAGGTTGTACTCCAACACTTTAACCACAAAACCAAACTGTGTCATAGTTAGCTACTGCTTGTAACATTTAATTTGTGTGCAAGTTGTAAGAAGGGCTCGGACTGGTCCTGAAGTCATGCCCACTGCCTTAGAAGCCTTGTGTCCTTTAACCAAAGTGTAGTTAAGGAGGAGGAGGAGGAGGAGGAGGAGGAGGAGGAGGAGGAGGAGGAGGAGGAGGAGTTTGGATTTGATATCCCGCTTTATCACTACCCAAAGGAGTCTCAAGCGGCTAAAAATCTCCTTTCCCCTCCTCCCCCACAACAGACACCCTGTGAGGTGCATGGGATTGAGAGACTTCAGAGAAGTGTGACTAGCCCAAGGTCACCCAGCAGTTGCATGTGGAGGAGCGGAGACGCGAACCCGGTTCCCCAGATTACAAGTCTACCGCTCTTAACCACTACACCACACTGGCTAGTGTGTGGACGAGAAATAGGCTTTTACCATAGAAAGGGGTCATGTAGACCTCCTTTTGTGACATACGGTATTTCTAGGCACAGGTCTGTGCTTTAAAGCTCCGTGTTTAAGCGTTGTTGTTTGGTTGAGTTTTTCCCTGGCACAAGAAAACCTGCTTTTTATCACTGAATCAGAGCAAAGGGCAATATGCAGACTACCTGAATTGCCGGTTGTTCTGATTCAGCATTAAAGAGCAGCTTTTCCTGGATAAAGCAGTGGGGAACAGGGAGCGCTCAGACACGGAGCTTTAATGCACAGGTCTAGAAAGTGCAGGGGCAATAGGTAAGTGTGGATGAGCCCAAAGTCTCTTATGTCCTTGAAGCTTAGTCCTAGAATGTTAACAAACACTCCACATCTGTGAGGGAAATGAAAGGTCATTTTAAGCCAAAAGTTCAGAGCAAAATGAAAAGAGACTATTGGCAGGGAGAGAGGGTGAGGAGAGCAAATCATGCTAAGGAGACAAAGGGGCTGAAGAACTGTGCTCAAAGTAGCAGAGATACATGAGCCAATAGCTGATTGACTGAATCCTTGAGTAGAGCAATCTGGTCTCTGGCTGAAGTCTGCCATAATCCTGAAATAATTGCAGACCCTCCAAGTGTCCCTATTTTCCAGGGATGTCCCTGATTTAGAGAAGTTGGCCCAGTTTCGTATTTGATCCCAGAATGTCCCACTTTCCCTTAGGATGACCCTATTTTCATTGGAGAAATGTTGGAGTGAATTGAGTTATCTGAGCCATCTGAAGGCAATCTTGTAGTAGGAAGTGGGTTTTTTTAAATTGTTTAATGCTTTATTATGTTTTTATATATGTTGGAAGCTGCCCAGAGTGGTTGGGGCAACCCAGTAAGATGTGTGGGGTATAAATACTAAAATTATCATTGTGGAATGGGACATCCCTATTTTCATCAGAGAAATGTTGAAGGGTATGTAATTGCAGAGCAAAGGCCATTAGACTGATAGAGAATGGGGGAAAGTGATATTGTCGGTTTTGTTTTCTCTCAGTTTCTCATTTTTCCAGTCCTAAATTCTAATCTACACATTTTGTATGCAGTTTTCCATAATATGCACCTATTCTCAAAGCAGCTTCCAGCAATATAAAACATTTTTCTATGTTATTTTTTGCAAATCTATGCATTTTAAAGCACACTTTGCCCTATAGCGTATGGATTTTTGTGCATACATTACCTGGCTGGAGAACTACATTGCGAAATTCAGAGAAACATGAATTTTGAAAGGCGGTTGTGTTTCAGTTTGTGTATTGTTTCAGAGAGAGTAAATTAAATAGATTTCCCCTTTAAATGTGAATTGAATTGAATTTGTCTCACATTTCTGCTAGAGAGCCAGTCAGTTCTGCATCTTTGATGGTGTCATTGAGGGCAAGTGAGGGCAATTAGGAGTGAAGCGATGAATATAAAGATGTGAACACTGTGTCAATGATTGTCCCAAATTACCGAAAAGGGTGACAGTTTTTCAGCATATTTGCAAGGAGGGAAAGTGAATAGATTTCGGTTTAGCCTTAATCTCCCCCAAACTCCAAGAAAGACATTCCTTTGAAATGCTTCAACCTGCCAAGAAATCCGTTTTTGCTGGTTTCCCTCCTTTTAATGGTAGACTATGCCCTCCAAGCTTCCATTTCTAAACTTAAATGGTAGGGAAAGTGTGTTCCTTTTTATTCAAACATATGGCACTTTATCAAACTTGTATATAAATTACCTGATTCTTCATACCACCGATATTCCTCCAATTGCTTTAATAGACCATAAAAATGGTAATACCATGGTAAACCGTTAAACACTTAGCCATTAAGCCCAGCAGTATTCCTTGTTTAATAGTTTTTTACTCATTTAACACTTACGATTTGTAACCGAGTAAATCTAATTTTAAAGTAGGCTGAGGAAGTGAAGCCACCTCCAGGGAATAAATCTACACTACCTTACCTGGAGGGCAATATTAATTGCTCTCTAGACCCAGAGCAGGCTTAAATGAAGTCAAGCTCCAAGGATTACTAATGAGTGAGGATTCTTCCATTGTACCTGGTTCAAAGTCTTTGGAAGGCGATTTTCTTTTCTGAAGAAAGTGGCTGAGATGCAAAGCCCTTGAAGTCTGTACCTTGCTAATACTTTTAAGTTATTAGTAATGATCAGGCAGCTTTGCTAGGACATTAAACAGATGTTAGCTTGTCAAAGGAGAGGGATAGGGATAGGTCTCTGAGAAACCATATCCTCTGGCTGGACATCTCCTTCCTCGCCGTATTTATTTAGGTCAGGGCAAAATTTTCTCAGAAAAAGAAGCAAAAATGGAATACTGTCCATTGCTCTGGTCACCTTGCCCTAAAAGGGATATTGCAGAGCTGGGAGAGGTTCAGAAAAGGACAACCTGTTGGTTATATATATGATACCTATATCCTTCTGGCCATATATATCAACAAGGGTGTCCCACATGGCCTTAAAGTGGCACTGTGCAATGTCAGGTCAATGACCACTAAGACCAGTGCCATCCATGACTTGATCATGGATGGAGGAATTGACCTGGCATGTGTGACAGACGTGGTTGGACACAGCAGCTGGGCCTGTTCTTGCTGCTGCTTGTCCACCAAGTTTCTCTTACACCCAGCAACCTAGGTATATGGGCAGGGGGCAGGGGGAAGTGATTTTTAATAAGTACTTAGTTTTCACCAGGCATCCTATTAGGGAGCCCCCGTTTTCTGAATGCATGTTCTGGAATGTCACAGATGAGTGTTGGCTACTCCCGAGTAAGCACTCCACACCTCCTCTGGATTTTCAGAGTTTTATTGTGCATGCTATATACAGTGGTGAGATGTCTCAAATCATGTCTGCTCTGCATGGGGCAGAAGCCTGCAATAGCCTCTGGCGGGCTCTGAACCAGCCTTTAAGACTGGTCCCCAAAATGCCCCTCCTATTGGCGCTACAGGATCCCCATTGTGTCAAACCTTTCTCGTCAGCTGCCGCTGATTCTTCCCTCTCCTTTCCACCCTCTGATGCAGCTGGCTCCACCCCTTCTTCTCTGCTTCCCAACTGCAGTTGAGGCTCCAGTATGCTGCTAGAGCCCTGGAACCTCCTTCCTGCCTTGATGCTCTTGCTCAGGCATCCCCAAACTTCGGCCCTGCAGGTGTTTTGGACTACAATTCCCATCTTCCCCGACCACTGGTCCTGTTAGCTAGGGATCATGGGAGTTGTAGGCTAAAACATCTGGAGGGCCGCAGTTTGGGGATGCCTGCTCTTGCTGCTGCTCTCCCATCTGATGGAAGTAAGCAGAGTGGGCTGTTCTCTGCAAGCCCTCTCTCTTACATGGAAGTTGGGCTAGGAATAGGGAAGTTGGAATAGGGGACGTCCTATTGGTGTACCGGCCTCACAGCTACACCCTACCCAAGCTGCTTCAGGTCATGTCAGATGTTCTCCTAGAGACACCCAGTTTGGTGGTCCTGGGAGATTTCAACATCCATGCTGACACGACCTTACAAGGGCCCACTCAGGATGTCATGGAAAGCATGGCCAGCATGGGGCTTCCCCTGAATAAATCTGGCCCTACTCTTAGCTGCCAACATGCCTTAGATCTGGTGTTTACCATCAGGGTCTGGCAAGGACTTCAAGATCTCCTGTGACGATTTTGCTAAGGGTTTCCCCATCCCCATGCCCCCAGATAAAATCGTTCAAATTTGGAAGGAGGTAGACTCCACTGTGATAGCAGGGCTAGGGCGGGAGAGTGCCAGTCCTCTGCCTAGTCCAGTTCTATGGGATGTGGGCAGGCTGCTTGGACGAGTAAAACTGATCACCTGTCTTTTTGACCTTTGCCCATCCTGGTTCATGAAAGCAAGCCAGGCAGGGCTGGACAATAGGTCCAGTGGGGAGGTGGATGCTTCCTTCTGTGAGGGAGTCTTTGTAAAACCTCTTAACAAAGAGCTTATTGAACTGCTTACTGGATATGGAACAACTGACTGGTTCAAAATTGGGAAAGGAGTACGACAAGGTTGTATATTGTCTCCCTGCTTATTTAACTTATATGCAGAATTCATCATGCGAAAGGGTGGACTAGATGAATCCCAAGCCGGAATTAAGATTGCCAGAAGAAATATCAACAACCTCAGGTATGCAGATGACACAACCTTGATGACAGAAAGTGAGAAGGAATTAAAGAACCTTTTAATGAGGGTGAAAGAGGAGAGCGCAAAATATGGTCTGAAGCTCGACATCAAAGAAACCAAGATCATGGCCACTGGTCCCATCACCTCCTGGCAAATAGAAGGGGAAGAAATGGAGGCAGTGAGAGATTTTACTTTCCTAGGCTCCTTGATCACTGCAGATGGTGACAGCAGTCACGAAATTAAAAGACGCCTGCTTCTTGGGAGAAAAGCAATGACAAACCTAGGCAGCATCTTAAAAAGCAGAGACACCACCTTGCCGACAAAGGTCCGTATAGTTAAAGCTATGGTTTTCCCAGTAGTGATGTATGGAAGTGAGAGCTGGACCATCAAGAAGGCTGATCGCCGAAGAATTGATGCTTTTGAATTGTGGTGCTGGAGGAGACTCTTGAGAGTCCCATGGACTGCAAGAAGATCAAACCTATCCATTCTGAAGGAAATCAGCCCCGAGTGCTCACTGGAAGGACAGATCCTGAAGCTGAGGCTCCAATACTTTGGCCACCTCATGAGAAGAGAAGACTCCCTGGAAAAGACCCTGATGTTGGGAAAGATGGAGGGCACAAGGAGAAGGGGACGACAGAGGAGAAGATGGTTGGACAGTGTTCTCAAAGTTATGAACATGAGTTTGACCAAACTGCAGGAGGCAGTGGAAGACAGGAGTGCCTGGCGTGCTATGGTCCATGGGGTCACGAAGAGTCGGACATGACTAAACGACTAAACAACAACAACAACAACACTTACAAACCATATTTAGAACAGGCCATTATGGCCAATTATCACCCAGACTCCAATATTCCATTCCAGGGTGAAGTGATGGAAGGCGTAGTCATGGAGCAACTCCAGGCACATCTGGAGGATGTGGACCATTAGGACCCCTTCCAATCAGGTTTCAGGCCCTGCCATGAGTATGAAATTGCCCTGCTTGTGCTGGTCAATTATCTCCAGTGGGCTAAGGATGCTGCAGAACTACAAATCTCATCACCCATTCTGGATGCAGCTGATGGGAGCTGGAGTCTGACCACAGCTGGAGGGCCAAAGGTTAACTACCCCGACACTATGTGAAAGGGGTCTTTTATCTCCATTTCCACATAAAAAAATATAAGCCCTTTCCCAACAGGTAGGCTTTTGAGAGAAGCAAATGCACAATAATGACACAGCCTGAGCTGCATAGCAAGGAACAAATCCTGAGGAATACGCACTGATCATTAGAAACATGTTCAACTCTGTGAGTTCTGAAAGCTGTCGCTTTCTGTCTCTTGCACCTTGTCCCCATTTCTAGAGACAGGAGAATTTTAACCTCATGAATTCATGAATGAACGAAATGGGGCAACCATGTTAAACAATTCCCAGAGGTAGGAAATTGAACTAGAAATTGTTACTTTCTCTTCTCTCTCTCTCTCTCTCTCTCTCTCTCTCTCTCTCTCTCTCTCTCTCTCACACACACACACACACACACACGTCAAGAGGCAATGTGAAGCAAAAGCAAAACATTGGCTGTGAATCATTTGTGGGTGCAATCAATTTCTTACAAAACACAAGCCATTTCATCAGGTCACAACTGTCAAAACAACCCGACTCTGCTGGGAAGCTGAGTATAAGAACAGCAGCATGATAAGGGGTGATTACTGGGAAGAGGGGGAAGACTTGAAAAGGTCCTGGGAATCAGTAGGGCAACAGTATCTCCAAAGAGCCAAACGAGGTCTGTAGCTCAGTAATAGACCACATCTTTTGCATACAAAAAAGCACAAGGTTCAGTCCTTGACACCCACTCCTTTGTGTTTTTGACAGCTGGTTGTAAAGTATTTTGTGTGTGTGACTATATAATTGTTGTATTTTTATATTGTATTGTATGAAGTTGATGGGAAAGTCCAGTATGAAAGACGCATACCTTCCAAGTGTCTGTCCCGATTTTCCAGGGACAGTCCTGGAATTGCTGCTGTTCATCCAAGCAAGCAAGAGGCAGTGTCATGGTCCAGGGACACATTGCAGGGAGGTTGCAGAGCCCTGTTGGTGTAAGGCAGGCATCCCCAAACTTGGTCTGCCAGATGTTTTGGGACTACAATTCCCATCATCCCTGACCACTGGTCCTGCTAGCTAGGGATGATGGGAGTTGTAGTCCCAAAACATCTGGAGGGCCGAGTTTGGGGATGCCTGGTGTAAGGCATAGCCTGTGGAACGGAGTCAGCATCTAGGTAGCAAGTGTGGCCTGAGGAGAAGCCAGAGAGACAGAGAGGGAGATCAGAGGTTCTCCACTCCTAGGATAAACAAAGCATGGTTCAGCCATATGTCTGATCATGGGTGGTCCCCTGCCCTGCCCCACTTTCTTAGGTTTCAAGGTAAGGTTCTCTTCCCATCTAAATTGAGTTCCTCTCTTCCCTCACAGAAGCAGCACTGCTTTTCAATAATGTACAGATAAGGCCATTCTAATATCCATGAACATTCTACAACATTACAGTGGTGTGCTAATACATGGGCAAGGAGGGATTCCATACAGGTAGCAGACCATTTTCTAGCCTTATTATGAAATTTAACATAGGGAGATGTTTTAGCAGTGTTTTCTTGCAAAGGACCACCCGAGCAAATAGAAGAACTCAATACCCACAGGTATCCACTGTTGCATTACTCAATTTGACAATGGTGCAAGATCTGTTGGAGCCCAGCAAAGATCCCTTTTTCTACAGCCACTCAACAGTTAAACCAAACAAAGAGAAAAGCAAGTGTGCCAAATTCTCACAACTAGACCTCCTGCTTTCGTTCCTGTATTTATGGATTTTTAAAAATCTATTAAAAATGCTCTAAACGAACAAATTGTCAACCAGATTCTTACCACTACCCAATTTGGCTGCCTGCTTCCCTGCACTGAATTACCCAATTATCTCCTAAATTATATTTAAAAAGGCAAATCTTTCGCCACCAACTGTTCTCAGAACTGCCAGGATGTGCAGTGTTGCAAAACTGTACTTCAGAGGAAGAAGAACAAGAACAGGAAGAAGAAGAGGGGGGGAGGGGAAAAAGTAAACAAAAGAGCCCCCCCAAAGAGGGAGAGAGGCTGAACCACATATGCCAATCCCAATGGCTCCCATCAAAGGAAGGCTTTGCTTTGTGTGTGTGTGTGTGTGAAACAAAACCAGGCGCCTCTAATAAACTCCTGGTCTAATTACTGGCTGCAGATGTATCAAGTGAAGCAAATGAGATGCAGGCGTGCCATTAATTATCTAATGAGGCCAGCCGCCGTTCTGACGAGGTGGAGCTAATTAAATATTAAACAGCGGCATATGGAAAGATGCTGAAACAAAGGACTCTGAGCCGAATCAGTATCTATGGTGTGGGGGGGGGAGGGGGAAAGAGATTAAAATAAAATGGGAATGTGTTTGTGTGTGTTTATTGTGTGTGTGTGCACTCTTTATAAGGAGAGAGAAAGGAAAAACAACCCTTTCAGCTAAGACACAATAGCAATTTCCTTAGACCAAAGGTAATTGGGACAGAAATGGAAGCAGAAGACTCGAAGGAAGGAGAGAGACAGAGAGAGAATGAACTTCTGAAGGTGCACGCAGATGAAAAGCTTTCACATTAAAGCACTGCCAATAACATTTACAGGCAGAGGCAGCCGGCTCTCCATTTAACCCTTCTTGGTTATTAAGGTATGCCACAGCACTCCTCGGAAAATTAATTATTATGTTCAGCCTCTTATTTCAACTTAGTAATGAGCGCTGGAGGTAAATCCAGAAGCTAGGGATGGTGGAGAAGGTTAACGCAGTTCACATTTAAAGTTGAAACTATCAAATCCACCCTTTCCAAAACAATATGGGGACCATATGGGGATCAGGCTTTTGACAAGGCTTCTGAAAAACCTCATTCCCCTTAAAAATAAACAGACAAACTGAAAGATGCTTCTTTGCTCACCCTTTTCCCTTCACCTGTCATTTTATTTTGTTGATAGCACCCTTCTTTAGTATAATCTCCTCAACATCCATTTCATCCTTTGTAATAATAATAATAATAATAATAATAATAATAATAATAATATTTACCCTGTATTTATACCCCACCCTCCCCAACCAAGACCGGGCTCAGGGCAGCTAACACCAAATATATAAAATACATTAAAAACACAAAATCAAACGATTAGTTTAAAATACAATTCGAATCGCATTTAACATCAAAATAAAATTAAGTGGGAGAACCAAAGCACAGCCATCTTTCACATGACATCACATGGAGTCAGACCCATAGCTAGGTGACCCCTGGCAGAACGGTCCAGATTGCGCCCCCTAGCCACGGACAAATTAGCTCTTCTTTCCGCCTCTTCTCCAACCCGCCTCACCCATTCAATTCACCCTCTATTTAAAACCATTTCTTATGAGGCAATCATCAACATTTATATTTATGGACATATTTTTAGCTGATTTTGCACACCCCCAATCGTCTGCGCCCATGGCGGGGGCCCACCTCACCATCCCCTAGCTACGGCTGCAACGAGCCCTGTCAGGTCCTCCAAGCCCCATCAGGCCTTTCAGAGAGCACGGTGGGCCCCATTGGGCCTTGGCGCACCATGTGACATCATGCATCCGCTGCATTGGGTTGTCCAGGCGGCCACCCACAGTAAACATTTTGTGGGTGCCTTGGCATCCAGCCCTGCCTCCCAAGATGGCACCTACAGTTGGCATCAGCTCTCCGTGGTTTCAGACAGGGAGCATTCCCAGCCCCACCTGGAGATACTGGGCAATGAACTTTTCACCTTCTACATACAAAAGCATCTGCTCTACACTGAGCTACGGTTTTATGCCAAAACTATCATTTATATGTTGCAAGCTCTTTCTTTTTTATGGTCTGTCTTTATTCTTTTCTCTCCAGAAATTTTAGACTGTGGGTTTGTTTGTTTTTTAATGATGTAACACTTGGTTTTATTGGATTGTATTTTAATTGTATTTTATCATATGGTATCTTAATTGTTTTTTTTTTATTTCCTGGTTGTGAGCTTCCCAGAGAACAAACATAGGGTATTCTGCATTTAGTGAAAAGTGTGAGAGAGATAGAGCTGGAAATGACCTGAGGTTGGCTCTGGGTTCAAATAAGCAAAACATCTCCCCATGATATCTTAGATAAACAATTCCAGGCTTTCAATAAGGCTTCTGAAAAACCTCTTTCCTCTTAAAACAAACAAACAAACAAAATGAAATGTTTCTTTTCTCACCCTTTCCCCTTCACCTGTCATTTTATTTTGTTGATAACACCCTTCTTTAGTATAATCTCCTTAATATCCATCTGCTCCCCCTTTAGGCAAAAGCTTCTTAAATTCAAATATAGGGGCTATTTTTATCACACAAGAATATGTAAAGCAATAGAAAACATTTTAATGGATTTTTCTGCCTGTGGCCCTTTTTTTAGCTGCATTTCCATAATGAAATCTAGTTACAGACATTGGGGCCGCTACAGTCGACTGTTCACAAAAAAAATATATGGAAGGAACAGCCTGACCTTGTAAACCAGCCTGGTAATAAAAATGCCATTTCACATTCTCACCTGCACAGAACCAAATGCCCCCCCCCTCTCGTTTTTTGGGTTTCCACTTTCTGTAGGTTGGACCAGGAAGGACATAGCAATGATTTGCATTTAGATAATCATAGGCAACAGCCCTTTTACCTCACAGACCCTAAACAGCACTGCAGAGTAAGGTCATAGGATCCTGAGGTTTTAGAATGAATTGTGCCATTTCAGGCAGCAAGGAAAGGGAGGCTATTTGTGAGTGTTCCTCCATATGGTGGGGACCCTCCTAGCAGGTCTAGAACATCAAAGAAGAAATGTTGTGGTTTAAATTGTTCTTTGCTAGTGATAGGGGAAGCCGTTAATTTTGATTTCTCCATTTTCCAACCTGAAGTTCAGTTCTCCACATCTCCACACCAGAATGTGATTTTATAAACAAGTCATCATGAAAGTTCACCAGCATTTTAGTGTGACGTTCTCCTAACAGACACCTCTTTGTATGTAATTGGTCATAATAGATACATTTTTGCAAATCAATTCCCCTCAATATAAAGCATTTTGTATGTTCTTTTCACTAATATATGAATTTTTATCCACACTTTGCCCTACTGTACACATTATTATACAATAATGCGGCTGGAGAACTGCGCTGCAAAATTCAGAGAGGTGCAATATTCTGTGTTTAACTAGGGATGAGGGAAGGAAGGAATGCAAACTTACCTAATTTACACTTCTTGAACCAATAAGAAAAACCAAAACCCAGCTGTCCTTTAAAATCCTTCGACTTTTGCAATGCAGTTCTCTGGTCAAAATTGTGCCACCCACAAATTCCTATATTTTTGAAAATAATTTATTTACAATATTATGATGAAGGGAAATAGGTGCAAAGATGCATATACTTTGCAAATTTGTGTACTAAAACACACTTATTAGCAGAAATGTGCTGTGGGCTATTTTACTCTCTCTTTCTCTCTCTCTGTGTGTGTGTGTGTGTGTGTGTGTGTGTGTGTGTGGACTGCAAAGTGATATGGTAATAAGATTAACTAAACCGCAACACTGAGAAAAGCCAAAGTTTGTCCTAAAATTGACAGATTCATTAAGCGAGTGGAAATGGCAAAAGGGGCACATGCTTCACTGTTCCCCCACATTCCTCCTGGGGGGCTGTAATCAGTCACCAGCATTGCAATCACTGAATTGTAGACCAGCCTTCCTGTTCAATATTTAAGATTCCGGATTACTTGGGCTTGTGACTCTTGCTCACTCTCCCATCCCCGACAATGGCTTGTTGAACTAAGCACATGGCGCTATCAAGATTAACAGGCTGCTGCAGAGCCCAGCTCCCTGTGGAGAGTGATTTGAGATATGCAGCTGTGAGTCAAGGGAAATCTACATTAGGAGACACTATTTCCAGCAGTGATGGATCACAGAACTGAAAAAAGCGAAACCCAGGTTTGGTAGGACATGTGTGGATTAAAGGCAGGCTGGTCTTAGCTATAATGTCAAGAAGAAGAAGAAATGGTAACTCTTGAGGTGTTAACCATTGGTGGCTTTCAGCCAGCCCCCAATCTGCCTGTACTTACTTACAACCACCCCACAAAATGGAACTGCCTACCAGCTTCTTCCACCTTAGAATCAGTGTTGCCTCTGGCAGAACTCTTCAGGGTACAGAATGACAAACTAGATTGAGATGGCTCTGCCCATCATTGGCATTGGTGCCACCTACAGTTAGTCTCCCTGCTTTACACCCTACCAGACCCAATGACCCCCCCCTCCCCAATAACCTCTTCTGGGAGGCCTTAATGTGAAATGGAAGACGGCCAATCCTTATTTTTTCCTTCAAGGTATGAAATGGAATGAATGTGAGGAAGTAATACAGGGTGGGTGAGATCAATGCAGCAATGAAAATCTAAGAGGCAAATGTGAACACTTTGACCTCAACCCTATTTAGTTGGGAGAGTGTGTCCCATTGCTCTTAACAGAATTTACAAGCAAGACAGCAAACAGTAGCTCTTCTGTCCATGCAGAAATTTGGCAAGGGTACCACTGGGTGCTGCCTTATAGTGAGTCAGAAAATTGGCCCATCTAGCTCAGTATACAGTGACTTAGAATCATAGAATCATAGAGTTGGAAGAGACCACAAGGGCCATCCAGTCCAACCCCCTGCCAAGCAGGAAACACCATCAAAGCATTCTTGACATATGCCTGTCAAGCCTCTGCTTAAAGACCTCCAAAGAAGGAGACTCCACCACACTCCTTGCAGAGACTCTCTAAGTTTGCATATTGGGGACATTTCCAGTCCTACCTGTAGATGCCTGAGATTGAACCTGAGACCTTCTGCTTGCAAAGTAGATACTCTACCACTGAGCTACAGTCACATAGCCGTTTACTCCATGCCCCAATGTTTCCCCAACTCTTAATTTGTGAATTATATCTGAGCTTTCACACATGTAAAAATAATTTCTGGAAATCCAGTGGCATATGGTGGCAGTTTAGTGCTCATTTCCACATTGACTGGTTCTGTAAATGATTTGTTTCCAACTCCATTGATCAAAAAAAGTGAAATGGAGTGAAATGACAAAATTTAGGGTGGTATATCAGCATTTATTTCTTTCCTGATGTTTTCATGGAGGGAAATGGGGGAACAAAAGCAGGCATGTTTGGAAAGGGGGGGGTAATGATGTTGTCCAATGACATTTGTTGTTGTGCCACAAACTCCCACTGGTGTACATGAAATTTAGCAAGACATCCCAGTATAGTGATAAAAAAAGGTTCCATAACAAAGCAGTACAGTACAGCAATGTGACACTGTTTCCCTGTTGATTTTCACAGTAGCCACTTCTAGAGCTATAGTGGAATATAGCACAAGTTTAGCAATTACTCCTATAATATTTGCAATCACATTTCTCTTCTAGAAGGAAATAACATGGAAATGAGCACTAAACCTGCACTATATTCCACTATTGTTCTAGAAGAGCTTTTAGATCACATGGAATAATGCAGAACTTAGTAGCTAGGGGGAAGTTGTAAAAATGGAATAAATTGTCATGTGAATGCAGTTACAATATTTCCCAGGTCTCAATGTACCCTTGGTGGCAAAGTTCATACTGTACTTTAGGACATACCAAGAGAATATGGAGAGATATTCTGAGTCTACAGCAAGAGTTTAGCGGAGGGGTGTATATTATGAGATAGTAGAGATAATCTCTGAAAACAATTGGCTTCTGGAGGCTTTATGAAAGCAAAGCCTTGCATTCATGCTCTGAAACTCACCCCCCCCCCAAAGCTGTTGAAAACTTTTTTCCTCCATTAAAGAATCACTGAAAAAACAGAGATGACCTATGCCTTCCGTGACTCAAATCCTGTGGGATACTAAATTGGCTCATTTAATCTGCATAGGCATTTAAGACGTTTCCTAATTAGGCTACATTAAGCCACTCCAAAAAAAGCATTGTTCAGACCCATTTAAAGAGCTGATTTAAAAGCAGAGAAGGAGTGGAAGATGACATGGGACCACTGAGAACTGCAGTCTTTGCTCCAACATCTTGTGATGTTCAGAAAAGACTTTTAAGGAGTTATTCAGAAGGCAGGTACTTTGAAGTACCACTCAGATATCTCTTCAACATTTCCTGCTCCCATTCTACATCTGATTGAAAAAATGTAGTACAAACACTGACAACTGGGAAACACTGGCCTGTGAGCACTCCAGTTGGAGAACAGCCTTTATCAAAATTGTCATCGGCTTTGAAGAAACTCGATCTCAGGGCACAAGGGAGAAATGTGCTAAGAGGAAGGCACGCTTGGCAAATCCACACCGTGATCAACTCCTGCCTGGAAACCAATGGAGACCCTCTCCTCAGCTTTGATCCCTCTCTATGCCCCTCACCTGTCCTGCTTTTCACCCGTCTTGGGTGACTTTGCTTGCCAGTAATGCCCTCTTGAATGCTGGTTGTGCTTCTTGCTTGTATGAGTGCAGGACAGGGAGGAATGCACAAGGCATAGCTGCCAAGTTTTCCCTTTTCTCGCAAGGAAGCCTATTTAGCATAAAGGAATTTCCCTTAAAAAAAAGGGAGAACTTGGCAGCTATGGCACAAGGGTGTGTGTAGAAACCAGCCTCCTGCTGAAAAGAGGTGCCTTTGATCCTGCCCACTCTGACACATGGCTCCTGGAAGGTTGCCCAGAAGGAAATGGTGCCCTTGAGTGGCTGAAAAATACTGCCCCCCCCCCAAATTCCTGACCTAAAAGCAAGGCCAGCCCAAGAAATTTTGGCACCTGGGGGAAACAACAAAATGGCACCTGCAATGCCAGCTGAAACAAGAGAGGGGGAAGCAGGGGTGCCAACGTGAGTAGAATATTGAGGGGGGCAGGTAAGCCCCACCCCACATAATCAATCACATAACACAGTGCATGCATAACTTTTGAATGGCAATGTTCATCAACTGGGGGTGGGGGGCTGCCCCCCTCAAATATTTTAATTGGAGAGCCGAAGCTCCCTCTGACCCTAGGAGTTGGCTGCTATGGGGGGGGGAGGGGAGTGAAAATTGGCACCAGAGTTAAAATGGTGGTGGGGATTAAGACCAGCATCATAATTAAAGCAAGGGATGGAGATCAACCTGGGAATGAAAGGAGAAAGTGAAGATCAGCATTGGAATGAGAGGAGGAAGAGGGGCCAGGGCGGAGGAAGGAGGTGTGGTGGGTGCGGTCTGCCCCAGGTGTCACCACTGAGGGGGTGACAAAATGCCGGGCGGCAATCGCCACGGGGCCTGCAGCGCACCTGAGTCACGCACCTCTCCTGGGAGAGACGTGGTGGCTCAGGTGTGCGCAGGCTCCGCGCTGCTCAAACAGTCCACCCAGTGCCTTCCCCCCAGCTGTAGGGTGGCTGAGTGGGAGGAGGCAGGCATACTCTGGAGGCCCTGCCCCTATGGGTGGCTCACCCTGTCCCTGGGCATGCCGTCCCAGGCAGCAAAGCAACTTCCTCCACCGCTGGGAGGGGCTGCTAGAGGAGGAATGGCAGAGGTAACAGCAGGTGGATCTGCCACCCCTCCCAAGGGGTCCTGATCTGCCGCCCAAGGTGGCTGCCTCACCCTGCTTCACAGGTGAGCCAGCCCTGTCTAAAATATGTTTTAATTGACCCCTAATATGCAGTGTGCAAAAGATGTGTATTGTATGGGTACCCTTTTCAAGCATTTCTGATTACCTACTGCCCCTTGTTGATCCAGAATTGCCTCTGTGCAAAAGGCTCCTTAACAAGCCTTGTATAAAACAGGATTAGGGCAGCATGAGCTTTAGGGGAAGGGATGGAGCTCAGTGGTGTGTAGCATCTGCATTGCATGAGAAAGGTTATTGTCTCAATCTCTGGCATTTCTAGCTATTGTCTCAATCTCTGGCATTTCTAGCCTGAAACCCCAGAGAGCTACTGCCAGTCTGTGTAGACCAGGCTTCCCCAAACTTGGCCCTCTAGATGTTTTTGGCCTACAACTGCCATGATCCCTAGCTAGCAGGATCAGTGGTCAGGGATGATGGGACTTGTAGTCTCAAAACATCTGGAGGGCCGAGTTTGAGGAAGCCTGGTGTGGATAATACTGAACTAGGTGGACCAGCGGTCTGACTTGATATAAGGCAGTCCCCCCGCCCCCACAATAAAATGTAGGCACATAGGAAACTGCATTCCACTGAGTCGGTCAATTTGTCCATCCAGCTCAGTCTTTGTTGACTGGCAGCTGTTCTCTGGGATCTCAGAAAGGGGGTATTCCCAGCCCTACCTGAAGATGCTGGGGATTGAACCTGGGGCCTTATGCAAAGAAGACAGTCCGCCACTGAGCTCTTCAGTTTCTGCTTTGTAGGATAGAAGTATTGGGCACCAGATGCTCCCATCTGACACCCTCTACTTTTTCAAATACAAGAATTCACAGGAAAATTTGCTCTAGGTGGGAAGTCAGCCCCATTGAGTTCAGTGGAGATTGTTAGGTAAGGGACCCTCAACAGCCTTAGCAAGCACGGAGAGTCTTTTTACAAACTTTGCATTGCCAGCTTGTTTCCCCACGTGCCTCGTGGCTGTCAATTCAAAATGCAATCTCCAATATTGACACAGTCCAGCAGGTCAGCGTCAGTGGGGAATGGTTGGCCCAGAAACACGAGCCTGAATGAAACAGGGGAAAGGGAACATGTTCCGGGGAATGAAACTGAAACGAGCCTGTTACTGGAGGTATTTCCATCTGCTGTAACATCAAGAGGTTCATTTAATCTATATTTTATATGTCTAAAAGAGTCTTATCACAGCAGGAGCCTTACAAACAAGCCATATTGAATGCTATTTGTTACCCAATTATCCAGCAGGAAAGGATCCTAATGTCCTTTAAATTTAATATTGCTGTGTCCTGTGGGTTGTAGCCAACTAGCTTTTACTTGGAGTAGACCCATTGATATTAATAGGCACATGCCTGTCCATTGATTTCAGTGGGCCTACTCTGAGGAGGGCTAGGAGTGATTACAGCCCTATGGGTCCTGTGTAGTTATTACAAGTGGAGTGTTGATGGGGAACATCAGGCTCAAGGGCCAAATACAACTCTCTCTGTTTATTTCTCTGAACCTCGGGGCTGTCTCTGGATTGCCCCCCTCCTCAGACACACACCCGCCCACCAGTCTTTACCCCTCACCACTTGTATAAAGCAAAGCCACTTGTGATCCTCAGCAACGGATATACACAGGTATATTACCTCCAAGAGTGGAGGTAGAATATAGCCATCTATGAATGTGCATACCCTCCAACTCCCGGTAAGAAAAATCCAGGATCAGCAGCAGCGCGGCACCGGACGTTGCTTCTATGCATGTCTGGACATGCGTAGAAGCAACTTCCTGTGCCGGCGCTGCCTGATTTCCGGTGCCCAGATATGGGCAGAGCAGCACCCAAAATTGGTTCTGCGCAGAAGGAGCCTCCCTGGCAGATAGGAAATCCGGGGGATTTACGGGATTTTCCTCTATTCGGGATAACAGTGGGAAACGGGTTTAAATACGGGGGTTTCCCGTGAAAAACGGGAGACTTGGCAGCTATGTGAATGTGTCTTACCCTGCAATGTTAACTGTGATGGACTGCAGGGGCTTGCCAATCCTTTGCCAGCACCTTGCCCTTCAGGCAGGTCCTGATTCCTCAGCACTAAGCACCAACCAGGCGATAGCTCCTGAGGATTTGGACACTGCCTGAAGGCCCCACTTTTGCTAGAAGGAGTGTGGGGGGGTGTCTCTTGTTCACCAGCCCGTCATCCAAGGCAGAATGCTCTCAATAATCAGGAGGTCCATTCATATCTGAGATGAGCCTGTGCTTCTGGAGTGGTGAGTGGTGGCTGCGCTTGGTATACAGGCTGACCAGGTGGTCCAGCAGTGCCTCCGTGCTCAGGATGCCTTCACTGTACCATGGCTCATCCACCAGAAGCTGCTCCAGCTTCTTCAGCCACACCTTGACCTACATGGTAGCAGAGGAGGAGGTGGCCACTGAGGGGAGCAAGCAGGGTGGCTCATTGAGGCTCATTGAGGAAGGGGGGGAGGGGCCAACAAATTCACTCTTCTGACTAAGAATGGGGGAGAAGTTAGTTTCAGTTTGCTTTAAAGGCCATCCTAAACAATTCACATTTTCCAAAATAGGACAAGGTACAGAGAAATACAGCCATCATTCAAAATTCACACATCTCCCAATTTTGCAGTGTGGTCCCCCAGCCAAATAATGTGGACGAAGATGCATCTACTGGGGTAAAGCATGCATAAAAATGCATACCTTACTAAAATGCAAAATATTAGGGGAAATGGCTTTGCTAAAATGTGTATATTAGGCTTTTTTTCACCCTACACAATTTCCCCTATCCCTACTTGAGAGCTATACAAGTGCAGGACCTTGCAGGAAAGGAAAGAGGGGTGGGGTGGGTTGTTTTCCTCCTCTATGGGATTTAAAATAAAATTAGCAACTAGAGATAATAATATTCTTCTTAAATAAGTTTTTTTGTTTGTGTGGTGTGTTGCGTTGGTTACTATGAAGGATAATGTAAAATGATGCAAATAAATAAGCACCAGGACTGGACAGCTGTGTGTTTGTGCATGTGGAATGGGAAATCATTGACACAAAGCTAAGCACAGCTTTCAGTGGAGGTGTGAATTAACATTTGCTGACATTTTACTGCATTTTGTTTTTACACTAAGTAGGAACAATCAAGAAAGCTGGACCATCAAGAAGGCTGATCGCCAAAGAATTGATGCTTTTGAATTATGGTGCTGGAGGAGACTCTTGAGAGTCCCATGGACTGCAAGAAGATCAAACCTATCCATTCTGAAGGAAATCAGCCCTGAGTGCTCACTGAAAGGACAGATCGTGAAGCTGAGGCTCCAATAATTTGGCCACCTCATGAAAAGAGAAGACTCCCTGGAAAAGACCCTGATGCTGGGAAAGACTGAGGGCTCAAGGAGAAGGGATGAGAGGATGAGGATGAGATGGTTGGACAGTGTTCTCAAAGCTATGAACATGAGTCTGACCAAACTGCAGGAGGCAGTGGAAGACAGGAGTGCCTGACGTGCTATGGTCCATGGGGTCACGAAGAGTCGGACACGACTAATCGACTAAACAACAACAACACTTAAAAACCATCTTTAGAACAGGCCATTATGGCCAATTATCACCCAGACTCCAATATTCCATTCCAGGGTGAAGTGATGGAAGGCGTGGTCGTGGAGCAACTCCAGGCACATCTGGATGACTAAATGACTAAACAACAACAGGAACAATTCAATAACCTTTAAGGTGGTGTTTCTGAAAGCTGCTTCCTTCTGAATTCCTAGAAGCAACCTGACTTTGGTACGGTATCCAGTGGCGGCCGGATCAAGCTCTCAAATCATGGCTTGACTTTGTTGCCACCAAATCAAACACTTGCAGGTTTGAGTCAATGCAACTGACCATAGCCGTCAACTTCCAGATTTGAAAATAAGGCATCAGCAGCCTCACCTGTCCCGGGGACAGTCTACGGTATATCTAACAATCCAGGATAGCAGCGGGAAACGGTGCTGGAATAAGGGAATTTCCCGCAAAAAAGAGGAGGGTTGACAGCTATGCAACTGACTGAGCTTGGTTGCCTCCTACTTCCACTGGTGGAGGCAGCCTGCCTTTGAATGTCAGTTGCTGGGAATCACAAGTGGGGAGAGCGCTGTTGCGCTCAGGTCCTGCTTGTGGTCTTCCTGTAAGAAATGGTTGTCCACTTCTGAGAATAGTTTATAGGGCTGGATGCTCTTATCCAGTAGGCTCATCTTATGCTCTTATATTCTTAATTTATGAATCACAGATAATCTCTGATCTCAAAATATTCACCTATGTTTGCATTTTCAGATGCTTAGCTTGTTGTGAGTTGGTCCCGGCTGGACCACATTTCTCCAGTGGTCTGCAGAGTCCTGTCAGCTTGCACTTCCTAGACTGAAAATGTCCCAGTGAGAAGAGTTGGCTCCTGATATCTTTCTTCCCTTGGGCTTCAACTGAAGTGCAGGAAGCCTCAGCTGCCCACACTTCCTAAACTGAAGAAAGCTGATGGGCAAATGATCTCATGATGGCTTCCCCTGGTCTTCAATTGTAGTTTAGACACCTGTTGTAGACCATAAGAAAGGGCATTCAGAAACAAAAACCCTGCACTCTACCCATGAGAATTTTTAGGATCCCCCCCCCTCCTATATGGTAATTTTCTGAAACTTGATTTCTTTTCTCATTCAATCAACGTTATATCCGCTGGGTTTTAATTGTTCTGGAGGTGGGCATGATTGCAAATGACAACAGTCAATATGTCAGAGAGCTCCTGCTCTCAGCAGACAATTATCAAGCTAATATGCACTTTAAATGGTGTGTTTTTGAGCTGGTCCCTATTAAGGATGTTTCTTAAATTCTCCTCTTCTGACTTTATCCAGGTTTGAGAGTTGCAAAATTTCCCAGCCTTATTACCATAATAAAGCAGAACCAATATGTTAGGGATGCTTTGCAGTTTTGTTCTTTATTTCCAGATTCACTTACACACTTTGGGTTGCAACTAAGTTTTACTTACAGTAGACCTGTTGAAATTAATGGCTCTAAGTTACTCATGAAACTTGCCTGCAGGATTTGCACTGACTGCCAATTTGCTATTGGGCAAGTTCAGAGTGTCAGCACCAACACAGAAAGTCCTATGCAGCTCAGGACCAAGTTATTTGAGAGACCACCTTATCCCTTATGCACCCAGAAGATTGCTGTGGTCTACAGGAGAGCTTCTCCTGCAAGATATGGAGATCTCAGAATAGCATGTAAAGCAGGGCTTTTTGTGTAGTTGCCCCTCTTCCGTGGAATAGCATTCCTGTCAAGATATGGTAGGTGCTCACTATTTACATGTTCCAGAAACAGTTGAAGACATCTTTATTCTGACAGGGTTTCCCAGCTGGATAAATGAGTCTTTGTCACGAGTGTCCACGTTTTAGGGTTTTTGTCTTGTTTAAAATGTATTTGTTGCCTTTGTCAAGAAACCAGAAGCCTTCTTACTTGGGATAACGGGAGATGAAATACCTAGGAAAGATGTTACTTTTTTTTTTGTATGCTACAACAGCTGCAAGAATTCTACTTGCAAAGAATTGGAAGAATGAAGAATTACCAACAGTGGATGAATGGCAGAAGAAGCTGATAGAATTTATGGAACTGTCTGAGTTGACCGAGAGACTCCAGGATCGGAGTGAAGTAGCAGTGGAAGAAGATTGGAAAAAATTCAAAATTTATTTAAAGAATAAGCTTATAATAGATTAGAATCAGTGGAAGTGAGGGAGATATAAAGAGGTTGTAGATAATACAATGGTGTGAAACAAGTATTGTTAGAAGATAGTTATAATTGAATTAAAAGGAAAGATATAGATAGAGTGTAAAATGGTAAGATATAAAGATAGAGAAATAAGGCAATATTAAGTAATATTAAGAGTTTATATAAGAATTAGAGATTACTAAGGATGATCGGTAAAGGAACGCAGAAGGAGGTGGAATGAGAAAGTCATTAGATTAGAAATAAGGATTATAAACTAGAATTTTTGTGTTTTTTTGTGTTTTTTGTATTTTGTATTTTATGTGTTTTATATTTTTGTATGTTTTTGTTGTTTGTTAAAAAAATTAATAAATATATTTTAAAAAATAAAATAAAATGTATTTGTTGATCTTGGTTTTTTGAACTGTTTTTAATGATGTCTCGGGCACCTTGAGACAGTTGTTTAGAAGGCGATTAATAAATCATTTGCAATGATGATGATGATGATGTCCATAAATTCCAATGAGTCTACTATAAGTAGTACCAACACTAGTTACAACCCAATGAAAACAAAAACGGATTTTAAAACGAGCATATAACCGGCAATTATCTTGATTTCTCTAACGATCCAGGCCCCAAATTTCTTCAATTATTGGACAGACTGTTTTTGACTGATCCCAACTGGAAAATATTCAACACAGCCCTCCTCCTCTGCCTTCTTTTAAACACCTTGTGGAAGTCCCTGTTATATACAGGCTGTCTCTTCCCTTCCTTCCCTCCAACAGACAGTCTCTAAACAAACCCATACATCCTCGTCTTGCAAGATATGAATTATCTATCAGGAACTTCAAAATAAATGAGGGGGGGGGGGAAATGACTGAATATTTAAACGTGCCACAGCTCCATCCCAAGATAGATCATTCTGGGCCAAAATCTGTGCCCCCCCCCCCCCCGGATATCTACTTCTGCTATAAACTTCCAGTTTATCATATAACATTACAATTTATGGTATAACCAGCTTGTGTACAGACTATAAACTCTTTGTCAATGCCACTGCAAAGACTTTATAGGCCGTAAATAACAGAAGAGTGATAGTATCTATCCTTCTTATTTTGCCCTGCACATCCAATATATTGGACTTTAAACATGTCAAAAGACTAGCTTGTTTTACATATAATAAAGGTTACAATCAGATTTTTTAAAATGAAGAAAATCCTGATGCTTATTTCATTTTCATTTTTTTTTTTTTGCACAAGACTTCAATTCCCCCCCCCCACTGCACCAGATCAGATGGAAGCAGTTGTCATGGTTTAGAAAGATGTGGAAGAATCTTTTTTCATCAGGTCTTATCACATCATTAATTTATGAAATGGGGGGGGAGCACTTTAATCTCCCAACCAAAATAATCAGAGTGGAAGGTTTTAACCTCGTAAAATTGCTGAAGGGATGCGTTCACTGTAACATTCCTCAAACCACGGGACTAAGGTTTGGGGAATCCTGAGATGGTTCTTTAAAAAACAAGCTAGCTGTAGCAGACATATTTAGGATTGCAGGCAGACATAACAGTGTGGTAGAGAACTTTTTGAAACTGCCCTGACTTCTATTTAAACAAAGGAAGCAGGTGGTTGTACCCAATATTAGTTGATTGGGCTGTTTGAAATTAATGGGCATGACTAACTTTGGTCCTTTGATTTCTGTGGGTCTACTTTGAGTAGAACTTAGTTGCCTATGAGCCATCATGACTGTGAGTCCCAGAAGACCTGCTCCCTTCCTTCCTGGCATTTTCCCACCTAGCCCGACAGGGTAGGGCCCTGACTGACTCCAACTACAAAAGCTGAGGCTGTGGGACAGACTCTTGCGTTGGCGTACTCTGTTGGGTTTTGTTGTTGTTGTTGTTACTGTTACGGATATTGTTTTTTGTGTATTTAGATCTTATTATTTATGTGGACATTGTTTTGTTTTGTTGTGCACTTTTTGATGTGTTTTATTTACTATTTATGACTGCCAACTTGAATAAAATATTGAGGGTGGGCAAGTAAGCCCTGCCCTAAACAACCGATCACAAGACGTGATGCACGTACACCATTTGAATGGCAATGACCATCAACTTTGAGGGGGACGGCCCCCTCAAATATTTTATTTGGGGAGCCAAAGATCCCTCAGCTGTTAGGAGCTGGCTCTTATTATGACTACTTTTGTGATTATATAAATCCTTTAAATATGTTTTATTTTTTTATTTTTTTTATTTTTTATTTTTTCAAAATTCAATGAAGAAGAAGCATGGTAATTGAACATAGGGAGAAAGGGGAACAATATTAAAATGATTGGAAGTTGATTTTTATTCTTTTATTTCTCTGCCAATTTTTTCTTCTGGTTCTTCCTCCTCCTTTTTCTTTTCTTTTCTCGTTTTCTTCTATTTCTTTTTTCTTTCTATATCTGGATGGGTGTTATTATGATTTGATTTGATATGATTAGATATGTTTTGTTATAATTTGTTTTTTGTATGGATTTGATTTGATATGATTTGCTATAATTTGTTTTTTGTATGGGTGTGTTTGTTTGTTATGATTTGTTGATGTTTAAATAAGAAATAAAGCTTATTTTTTTAAAAAAAAATTAAAAAACATTTTCATGCTGGAAGCATGAGTTTCAACTGTGGAAAGGTGACATACAAATAAAATGATGATGATGATGAGCCATGCACCACAAAACAGGGTATAAATTCCAGCTCAGGATGACTGAAGATAATGAACCAATGCCTGTGAATGCAGGGATGCCACAGAATGCAGGGAATGACAGCCTCAGACATATTTTGCTGGGGAGAGTATTGCTTATGCAGTACTGCAGTTCCACATAAAGTAGTGTCACTCATGACCTCATCCACATTTGGCTTATTATTCCAAGGCCACTGTGTCCAGTCAACCAACAACCCAACAAGTGGCCCCATCCCCGTGTCTGGAGGCAAATCCATTATTATTCCAAGGCCACTGTGTCCAGTCAACCAACAACCCAACAAGTGGCCCCATCCCTGTGTCTGGAGGCAAATCCATTATTATTCCAAGGCCACTGTGTCCAGTCAACCAACAACCCAACAAGTGGCCCCATCCCCGTGTCTGGAGGCAAATCCATTATTATTCCAAGGCCACTGTGTCCAGTCAACCAACAACCCAACAAGTGGCCCCATCCCCGTGTCTGGAGGCAAATCCATTATTATTCCAAGGCCACTGTGTCCAGTCAACCAACAACCCAACAAGTGGCCCCATCCCCGTGTCTGGAGGCAAATCCCTTTCAAAGTCTGGGTGCAGTGAAACATCTCACCAGCAAATAAACGCACCACAAGAGCCAGCAGAAGCCTTCCTGGAATTCCAGCCAAAAGGCTGTCTTATCTCCAGTTAAAGAGGGCTATTATCGCTCCCTTCCCAGGAGAAAGCAAAGCAGCGCTGATTTGATTAAGAACAGATTAACCTCACTAACGCAGCTACCCTGGGCTTCACACCTGTCACTTTAGCATGACAATTTATATTTATTCAAAAAGCCACCAGACAGTAAATTAAACAATGCCCTAATTAGAAAAATGTCATAAGTTACAGTGGGGATGCAAACGAATCTCATTTCCATGCAGGTCTGGGGCAATGCATGTTTCAACCTGGAATGCCATCAATACTTTGACACAGTCATTTCCGAATAAGATGCTGCAATGAATTCATATTGATGCATGGGAAGGCTGAATGGAAGTCTATTGTGTTCAGATTTTGGATAGTTTTTGATCACTTAATGGCCATATAAAAACATAAGAGTAGCCTGACTTGCTGGCCAAGACCAATGGCCCATCTAATCCAGCATCCTGTTCTCACATTGGCCAAGCCGAGGCCAATAGGAAATTCATAAGCTTTATGCCTGAAGTGGGAACCTCAAACCACATGCAGTGGTACCTCTGGTTAAGAATTTAATTTGTTCCGGAGGTCCGTTCTTAACCTGAAACTGTTCTTAACCTGAAGCACCACTTTAGTGAATGGGGCCTCCCGCTGCTGCTGCTGCGCCGCCGCACAATTTCTGTTCTCATCCTGAAGCAAAGTTCTTAACCCGAGGTACTATTTCTGGGTTGGTGGAGTCTGTAACTTGAAGCATCTGTAACCTGAGGTACCACTGTATTTCCATTACAAGTCCAAGGCCCCATCTGCCCCATTAGCACTCATCCCATTTTAACAGTCAGGGCTTTCCCAAAAAGAATCCTTGCCAGAAGACCACTATTCCTCTCATAGAATACGATCTCCAGAGTGGTTTTATATCAGTCCCTCTTCATAGGGAATTACAGCTCTGCAGGGGGAATCTTAGCACCCCTTATGAAATATAATTCCTGGGATTCTTTGTGGAGAAGCCATGACAATTGCGGTGTCACAGTGTTTTAAATATATACGGTAGGGTTTCATCTAATGCCAGTCCTACTCAGAGTAGACCTATTTACATTAATGGGAATGGCTAAGTTATCGTCGATATTGATCCCAGTAGGTCTAATCTAAGCAGAACTTAGTTACAGGCAGTCCATTTTGTGGATGCAGTCCAAAACGTTATCCACTACATGAGCTCACAAGACTGTGCTCTGATTTCCGTCGGGAGTCTGGTGAGTTGTGGTGAAGAAGGTGGTCTGTTCAGGAGGGGTGATGAGGAGGTGTATGGCATGGAGAAACATTTGTGCAAAGCCTTTGATTTATAGCTCCAGAAGAGAAACAGATAATAAAATGGTTTTGGTCAACAATGCCTCTTGGCACAGGATCAAACCTTGCAGCTAACTTTGTTTAGAAGATCAGTTGGGATAGGCAGAGAATGAAAGAAACAGTTCTTCAAAGTATTTTGGATTGCTCTTTCTCTCTCCCCATGCCACCCCTTTCCACCACTACTACCACCCCCCTCATTATTATCATGCTACCTCAAGGCATTCATGGATAAAGAACTAACAGTACACATTTATGAAGACTGAACATCCATTGCAGTTGACCTGGGTTTTATATCCAATTTGCGTTGTTTCTCAATACACATTTTTTTCTGCACACTTTCCTCTAAGATGTGCATTTTTTGTACAAAGTTTTTTGACTGGAGGACTGCATTGTGAAGTTTGAAGAAGTACAGATTTTGAAGGGCAACTGTGGTTCCATTTGCATATTGTTTCTAGAAGTGCACGTAAGATGGGTTTGCATGATAATGTGGCCACCAAAGTTCTCTCCCATCCCTAGTGATTGACCCAAAGTCACAGAGTGAGCTTCTTGGCTGAATGGGGATTTAAATCTCAGTGTTCCTAGCCTTGGTCTGACTTTCTAACCAATATGTCCCACTGAATTTGGAAGAGTGAGAGTTTACATATTTTATAAATTAATGTTCTATTACTATTTAAACCTGTGGTGCAGTGGCCTACCAGATGTTATTGGACTCCAAATTTCCACCAGTCCTAACAAGTATGGCCAACAATGGTCAGGGATGGTGAGGGTTGATGAATAATGGAAGGGCAGTAACTCAGTGGTAGAGGATCTGCTCTGCATGCAGAAAGTCCCATCTTCAATCCCTGGCATCTCCGAGTCTGGTTAGGAGAGACCCCTGACCACAAATCTGGAGAGCTGCTGCCAGTCAGTGTAGACAACACACAGCTAGATGCACCAATAGCCTGACTCTGTATACAGAACAGAAGCCTCCAGATGTGGTTGGACTCCAGCTTCCATCAGCCACAGCCAGCATGGTCAATTGTGAAGGATGATAGGATATGTAGTTCAGGAACATCTGCAGGGCCACATGTTCCCCACCTCAGATTTAGACCTCAATTTAAAGGAAAAAAATCCCAAGGGCCAGGTACTTCATTCTCACCTTTAGTACACTCTTTCCTTTTCCTTATTTTAAATATGAAAGGTTCTTCCTAAAGAGAATGTAATTAGAAACTGCAGCACATGTTACACTCTGTTCCTTCTCTTGCAAATATCGGCTTAGGTATCATGGTAGCTGTTAAGACATATATTGCTTACGGAATAGCTGGGGAGTTTGTTTGCTTTTTAAGCTGTGGGTGATAGAGAGGTTTACGGAAATCCTGTTTTGTAAGCTCATTGCTAGAAAACAATATAGCATTTCCCTCCAGTGGTTTCCCCCTGGGGCTTCAACTAAGGTCACATTTAAAGCGCTGTTACTATTTTAAACAGTCCTTGCTTCCTCCAAAGAATTCTGGGAATTGTAGTTTGTTAAGCATGCTGTTAGGAGAGTCCTATTTATTACCATCACAGAGCTACAATCTTCAGAGTTCGCAGGGAAGGTGGGTTGATTATTAAGCCTTTCAGGGAATTGGGAGCTATAGCTCTGGGAGGGAATTTTAGGTTCTCCAAACAATGTATGGCAGCCTTAACAGTCTACAGCGCCAAGGATTCTAGGGGGAAGCCATGCATAGCTGCCAAGTTCTCCCTTTTTTAAAGGGAAATTCCCTTATGCTGAATAGGCTTCCTCACGAGAAAAGGGAAAACTTGGCAGCTATGAAGCCATGTCTGTTTAATGTGGTATCATAGTGCTTTAAATGTAGGGTGTGAATGTCACCAAAGTCTTGAGGAGAAGGGTGAGGAGATGGTGGCCTGCCACATGCTGATAGGCTCCAATTCCCATAAGTTAGAGTCATGCTTGATTCGTTGATGAGAGCTTGATTCCATCAAGTTTCTATCTCTGCTTTGAGAGAAAGTTAGAGGATTTTGATTGCAAAATAATAATACTGACCCTCTGGATGGGCTCAGGCTGTGGAGCTTTGATAAGCAAAATCAAGACATAAACTGACAGGCCGGGGAGGAGCCTGAAAAAAAAATGCAGAAATCAAGACAGTGGGTAGAATTTGGATATTTCTGATACATGGTTGGCAGAGCCTAGGAAAAAGTAAGATTCCACAGGCAATGGACATTACCATCTGTAATGGAAATGCAGAAGATCTTTGTGGTCATCTGAAGCAATTATTTCACTATGCCTAGGGCTAGGTGTGGATGAATATATGATTGCTAAAAGTACCCCCCCTTTTAAGGATGCTGTACCCCCCCCCCAGGGGGAAGGGTCACAACATGTAAATGTCACAGTGATTTAGCACCCATCACCCAGCCTAGCAGTAATTTAAAAATATGCATACAAAAATATACGCATAAACAAACACATACATACAATTAATTGAAACCTAAACATAAATACAGAAGCCCCTGTATAAAGTCTTTATTTTGATCCCAGGGTGTCTATATGAGTGACATTTTGGTTAAGGGCAATTGCATCTCTGCATATAAAACACATTATCCAAATCCACCCCTACCCCCCGTACACACACAATTAAATGAGAAACTTTTGGTTGCATACTGATCAACTTCCTTTTGCTCATTAACATGCATGTCTCTTCTAATTAGTGTTCTAATTCACACTGGGTAAACAGCTTCTAACAGCTACTTTTCTCCCATTAATCACATAAAATATAGTCTTCATAATCAAGGAGGAAATTGGAATCTGGGGTGGGGGAGCTTTCTTGATATGTTGCAAAGATACTCACTCAACTTGGAAGCTTTAAGAACTAGAGATGACAAACCTGTCACAATGTCAGATGATAGCATGAGCAGGAAGTAAACGGTGGCAGATGCGGGCAGGATCAGGACTTTCTAGAATTTGAATAGGAGTGTGGCTGTAGCTGCAGTGTTAGCTAGTGACCGGTAGGGAGAAAAGCAGGGAGGAGCCAACAACAGAACAAACTAATTCCAGTTTTGTCACCATCTTTCTCCTCCCTGCTAGGTTCTAGAAGGGCAACACTGAAATCAAGAAGGAAGCCACTGCCAGCCAGTGCAACCCTCTGAATGGGATGTAGGTAAGAAGGGAGGCATGTGAGGGCAGGCTGAGGACAGACTAAGTTTGGTGGAGCAGCAGTCCTGTCTTGGGTTGTAGCTCCTTCCTTGCATCATTTATTCAGTTATCACCAGGTTGAGCACTGAGAGGCAAAGTAGTTCTGCCTTCTCTCTGTCTTCTCTCTCAGTAGCATTTCTCCATCTTCTTCATGTAAAGGACCTGTTGTTGTTTAGTCGTTTAGTCGTGTCCGACTCTTCGTGACCCCATGGACCATAGCACTCCAGGCACTCCTGTCTTCCACTGCCTCCCGCAGTTTGGTCAAACTCATGTTCGTAGCTTCGATAACACTGTCCAACCATCTTGTCCTCTGTCGTCCCCTTCTCCTAGTGCCCTCAATCTTTCCCAACATCAGGATCTTTTCCAAGGATTCTTCTCTTCTCATGAGGTAGCCAAAGTATTGGAGCCTCAGCTTCAGGATCTGTCCTTCCAGTGAGCACTCAGGGCTGATTTCCTTCAGAATGGATAGGTTTGATCTTCTTGCAGTCCATGGGACTCTCAAGAGTCTCCTCCAGCACCATAATTCAAAAGCATCAATTCTTCGGCGATCAGCCTTCTTTATGGTCCAGCTCTCACTTCCATACATCACTACTGGGAAAACCATAGCTTTAACTATACGGACCTTTGTAGGCAAGGTGATGTCTCTGCTTTTTAAGATGCTGTCTAGGTTTGTCATTGCTTTTCTCCCAAGAAGCAGGCGTCTTTTAATTTCGTGACTGCTGTCACCATCTGCAGTGATCAAGGAGCCCAAGAAAGTAAAATCGCTCACTGCCTCCATTTCTTCCCCTTCTATTTGCCAGGAGGTGATGGGACCAGTGGCCATGATCTTGGTTTTTTTTGATGTTAAGCTTCAGACCATATTTTGTGCTCTCCTCTTTCACCCTCATTAAAAGGTTCTTTAATTCCTCCTCAATTTCTGCCATCAAGGTCGTGTCATCTGCATATCTGAGGTTGTAAAGGACCTCCTAACCTCTTATTCTTGCTTTGAACATAGCCGAAGAAGCCTTTTAAAATTATTTATAACCACAGAGCCTAGGGCAGGCATCCCCAAACTGCGGCCCTCCAGATGTTTTGGCCTACAACTCCCATGATCCCTAGCTAACAGGACCAGTCATTGGGGAAGATGGGAATTGTAGTCCAAAACATCTGGAGGGCCGAAGTTTGGGGATGCCTGGCCTAGGGCTTGCCAATCAGAAGGTTGGCGGTTTGAATACCTGTGACGGGCTGAGCTCCCATTGCTCGGTCCCAGCTCCTGCCAACCTAGCAGTTCGAAAGCACGTCAAAGTGCAAGCAGATAAATAGGTACCGCTACAATGGGAAGGTAAACGGCGTTTCCATGTGCTGCTCTGGTTCGCCAGAAGTGGCTTTGTCATGTTGGCCACGTGACCTGGAAGCTGTACGCCGGCTCCCTCGGCCAATAACACAAGATGAGCGCTGCGACCCCAGAGTCGGTCACGACTGGACCTAACGGTCAGGGGTCCCTTTACCTTTATCTTTTTATATCCTCATTTAATTGGAAAATCTAATAAAAATATTTTTTAAATTATTTATAACCTCTGTCACAAGCCTGAGCTCATTATGAGCTTTGGCCCACCAGCCCTTCTCCCTGTAACTGTTGGCTGCTTTTCCCTCATGAGTTCCCCGTTCTTCCATTTCTTATCCACGACCTTCTTAAATCTCGGGTCCTTTGTAAGCTCCTTAAGCAGCCACACCAGTTTCTTTAAATGTCTCCCACTCTTTTTTTTGTCAGAATCTCACCTTTAAGAAACTCACATCCCTCTTGAAATCCCTTCTTTTTGAATATTTCTGACTATGGAATTTACCCAGCAATTCCTTAAGCTTCTGCAATCAGCCTTCTTAAATTCCAGAGTGCATGTCCAACTACACTCAGCTTTTCCTTGCCTCCGTGTAAGGAAACGCAAGAGGATATAATCACTTCCCCCCAAGGTTCCCATTACTTCCACTTCATCAAAAAGTTTCTCCCTGATTGTGAGGACCAGGGGTTGAGCTTACCTGAGCACTGTGAGGTGGCCTGGTGTGGGCTGTGTTTTTCTTTCCATTAAACGTTTCTCTAGCCCTCTGCAACCTCCCTGCCTCTCTGAAATTCCTAATCTAAACAAGCCCTATGGGAAATGTTGCCTCATGACACCTTCCCCTGGACTTTAATTGAAATGTGGGAAGTTGGCGAAGTTTTCCAACAGGGAAACAACCCAGATATCTGAACACAGAAACCTAGCACATCTGGAAATGCCTCTTTGTTATCAGCAACAACAAATGCATGTTGAATCAACAAATGGATATTGACATGGTTCTGCAGCAATCTACCCTCCCCTGAATCAATAAATACAATTTAATCTAGATTTACAGTGGTGCTCCTATGTCTTTTCGGGGAAGGGTTGGAGCTCAGTGGAAGAGCATCTGTTTTGCATGCAGAAGGTTCAAGGTTCAGTCCCTGGAAGCTTCTCCAGGTAGGGCTGGGAAAGAGTCCCTGTCTAAACCCCTGAAGCATGAGTGCCAATCAGTGAAGGCAATACTGAGACAGATAGACCAATGATCTGACTTGATATGTCAAAAAATAGGCCCTGAGTTTCGGATTGTTCTTCTTTTTATTAAAATACATACACTGCTTAATTGTTATTGTTTACAAAAAAAAACTTGTCCTTGACTCAGCATTTATCTTGGATGTCCAGATGACAATTGTGTCCGGCTTTTAAAAATGGCACATCAGAGTCCATTCCACCATCTTATGATGATGCCACCACATTCCGTAGACCATGCCTTGGCCATCAGCTTCTGAAATGGAGGCATTGCCAATGCAAGAGAAAATCATTTTTAAAGTCTCAAATAGAGTCGTTGCCATGATGGGGATTGAATGGGCAGACAAAAGGAACGTAACTCGATGGTCCATTTTCAATGGAGTCATCTGATGCCCCTGCATCTAGACAGGCTGTCAGTCTTCCCCCATCTCAAGAGTTCACTTCTGCCTCATTGTGTGATATCCCACATGTCTTATGGTGGCAGGTGAACTGCATGCCACTGCAAACAAAGGTAGGCCACAGCTCTAAAACATCTCCTTCCAACCTCGCCCTCTGCTTTGCAACTGCCGAATAAGCACGGGGAAGCTATTTTGTCAGCTCGGAATAAAAAAAGTAATAACTCTTGCTCGGAGCCTGCCAAGGAGAGATGTGATATCCAAGACAGTTCTCACAAATTGTAATGAGGCTATTTTGACTGTTTGTGTGGAACGCGGCAACATATGGCATATTGCTGACTTCTGCTTGCAAGGCATCCGATCAGATTCACGTCGCCAATGAAACAATTTCAAAACTGCATCCCATGGAATACTGAAATGGCAATCTCAGCAGGTTCTTTTAAGAGCATCTCAGAACCACTGGGGGAGGGGGAGGGATGTGGGGGTCCCTGGCCTTCCCCCCAAAGCATTTCAACCCCCCCTTCTCTTGCTTGTTTTTCATTTCTTTAGCTTCTGACACTCCCAGGCTGAGACAAGGCATGACAAGCAGGTGGCCTATTTGGATTGCTTCCGACTGGCTCGGGAACAGGCCTCTTGTTTCCTTCCCCCAGTGGCGATGATTGCGGTATCAATCATGCTGTGACAATAACCAACTTTCGATCTAAAAACACATTGGGGAGAACAATGCTTATTTCTGTCTCGGAGGGCTATTCCAGTCATGGTGTAGAACATTTCTGGCCTTGCTCTGAAAGCATTTCCATTCAAGGCCAACTTTGATGAAAGTTCTTCCCCACTTCAGGACAGCTGAGGCAGGAGTTGATGCCAAACTGTTCTAAGGTTGTTTGTTTACAGGGTTTCAAAGCCACCGCCACCCTCAAACCAGCTGCTGATCCCAAAGCAAGCATGTCAAACAAAGGATCTTAAAAATTCACCAGCTAAAAATTAATGGGGGTGGCCAACACCCCCAGGTGTGATTTGGTTCAGAACTGACAATTACTAGCAACAATGGAATTTAGTTAGCTGCAGATTATTGAATCAAGCCATTTGCCGATCTAGTTCAAGACACTGACTGGCAGAGGCTGTCCAGGGTTTCTGAACAGCAGTCATTCCCAGCCCTAGCTGACGATGCCAGGGAATGAACCTGGGATCTTCTGCATGCAAAGCAGGTGCTCTACCATTAAGCTACAACCCTTCCCCAAACAATTAAACTGATTTAATTCAGGACACCCTGGTAGGGATGTGTCAGGAGTGGGTGTCAGGGGCAGGTCAGCAATAAATCACACGACATCAGTGAAGTTAACTCTTTATTCAAGGAAACAAGGTCGACTCAGGAGGCCAGGCCTAGTGAGCACATCAACTCATCCCAGTAGATCTTGCCCCATGAGGCTCCTCCCCAGGGCCCTTCCCAAGCAATCTGAGACTCTGTTGCCATGCCTGCCTTTGCTCCTCCATACATCTTATGGTTCTGGGATACCAGCAGGGAGGAGAGCTTGTCACATCAGAAGGGGGAGACACACTGGCTTCTTCACCAGTCTTACTCAACTCTGCCTCTTGGACCCGCTCCTGTTCTGCCTCTGCTTATGGACTGTTCTCTGCCACAGACTCTTCCTGCTCACTGAACCCTGTTACATCTGCATCTTCTGACTTCTCCTCTTCCCAATCATCCCACCACCAATTCCTTCTTCCCTGGGGGGCTCCCCAGGTGGTTCCTCCCACCACTCCTCAGCATTCAGCCAGTCCATGACAGGATGCAAGAAGGCACCATTTTCTGTTCTGCCTTGCATTTGTTGCATGCAACATTGTTTCCATTCTGCTGCAGCTCACCTCCCACCAAAATCTATGCTATTCATCTTTACACAGTCACATTTAATCAGAGAATGGAGCAGTTAGGAACACAGGAAGCAGCCTTATATTAAGTTGGGTCAGTGGTCCACCTAACTCTGTATTTTCTATATTGACTGACAGAGGCTATCCAGGGTTTCATAGAATCACAGAATTGTAGAGTTGGAAGAGAACGCAAGGGTCATCTTGTCCAACCCCCTGCAGTGCAGGAATCATTGCTAAAGAATCCCTGACAAATGGCCATCAAACCTTCTAAGGTAGTCTATTCCACTGTCAAATAGCTCTTACTGTCAGAATGTTCTTCCTACTGTTTAGTCCACTGTGAAGTTTTTCTACAATCAAGCAGTCGATAAGGTTTATGAAATGAAATAAATAAGTAGTCAAAATCTCATTTCTTGTCGTTGTCCTACCCTTTGGAGCAGCAGAAAACAACCTTACTCGGTCTTCCATGAGATAGTCCTTTGTATATTTGAAGATGGTTATCAGTGGTGGACTTTGGCCCTTCTAAAATTTGGTGCCCCCACCTCTCTCACTCCATTCTGCAGCGTTGTTGTGGTGCCCCCTGCAGTGTGGCACCCTGAAGATAATATGTCCCTCTCTAAGTATCCTTTAGGCTTGACATGTACCTTTTATGTGAACACTGGACTGTGGAGCCTGAGTGCATGTGTTGGGTTCATATACCCCAAGATCACTTAGCAAAGAGGGAGTCATTTCCCCCCACCTTTGGGTGGAGAGCCACATCCCGTGGGTACATCCCATGCTCAAGGGTCTGGAGGGATGCTCTCCTACTAGAATTAGCTAAAAAATCATTGTATACCTGTACTTTTTGAATCGAGTTCATCTGGTTAATCTGATTTGCAATTCCTGCCTTTCTTTTCCGCTCATAAAGATAGTCATTCTACCAATCTTTGTCTCATGAGTTTTTGCTGTGTGGGATGGGGGATGGGAGGGGGCAAATGAGATACCAAGAGCAGCCAAAATTGACATATTCACCCATCTTTGCTTGCAAGTAATAAAACCAGAGCTTTTGCTCCATTGTACCTGGTAATCTTAGTGAAGTGCCATGCAATGGGATATTATAGCTCCTTACAGAAATGATCCAGTTGATTGAAAACCAAGGGCCAACCGTGCCGACAGCCTTATCTGTCACTACGTCGTTTAATGAGACAACATGGAGTTCCAACTTGTACGCCACGCAATGTTTCTCCCCCACCCCCCGCCGGTCGCCTCTGCTCAATCTATATTAAGTCGATACTCCGCTAAAACCTCACATTTGTTGCATTCTTTCCAATTTAGTTTCTGTCAATGCCCACTAAAAATGCTGAGCCCATCAAAGTGACTTCGCCCACACCAATTTCAATAACCAGGCTGTCGGGGGTGGGGGTGGGGTGGGGTGGGAGAATGCCATTTAATGGTGCCTGTACTCAGAGAGGAAACAACCAGCTTTCTGATTCACTTTGTGTCTGGAATAGCTGGCCTTTTCATCAGGAATGATCAGATTCAATAGAACAATACATTAAGGCAAAGCTCTGAAGCATTACATCCTTCCCCCACCCCCACTATCAATAGTGCAATGAGGATTATTCTCTTTCTCTCCCTCTTATCTCTCCAAGGGTGTATTAAAGCTGACAGAGGTAATGAAGGAGACTCGGGTAATCTCTCTCCCCCCCGCCCCCCGCCTTTATAAAAATCAGTTCCTACACATAGTAGTACCGTGTGTTTTGGATTGCACCGCAAAAGAAGCGGTGAAGTGTGTTCTAGAGCATACCATTCCAGCAGCAGGTTTCAGGGATCCCTGTGAAATAACTGCCCTGCGCAAATATCCCAGATTTGCTTATTTCCTTGGATGCCATTTCTATGCGACACAGAGCCTAGAAAAAGATCAATGGGTACACCTTTTTAAATATAGATCAATATGCATTTATGGGTTCACATAAAGGTAGATAGCAGTTTGAAAGCATAATTACTTATTATTCATTTAAGGGAGCCATGGGCCGCCTTTTAGGGCCAAGGCTGTGATATATAGCAAGCTACGAAATACCAAGTATTACTGAGCCATCGGCCTCAGTATTGCCTACACTGACTGGCAGCAACAATCTAGACCAGAGCTTTCCCAACTTTTCATGTTGGTGACACACTTTTTAGACATGCATCATTTCGCGACACAATCATTCAGTTTTACTAGCAAACGGAGATTAAACTAACCCGTTTCTAGCCACGGGAGGAGCATGGAGAGCGTTTGCATGACCAGTTTCTGATTTGATCCTGGAATTTCCTGCTTTTCCTTAGGATGTCCCTATTTTCATCAGAGAAATGTTGGAGGGCATGACCCCCGAGCTGTCTGAAGGCAATCCTGTATAGAGAAGGTTTTTTAAAAATGTTTGCTGTTTTGTTATGTTTTTATCTATGTTGGAAGCTGCCCAGAGTGCTAGGGCAACCCAATAAGATGTGTGGGGTATAAATAGTAAAATTATCACTATGGGACATCCCTATTTTCATCGGAGAAATGTTGGAGAGTATGCTAATCTATTTTCGAGAGAGAGAGAGAGAGAGAGAGAGAGAGAGAGAGAGAGAGGGAGGGAGGGAGAGGGAGAGGGAGAGGGAGAGAAACACCCCTCTGTTCTCCATCCAGACAAGCAAAAGGCATTATCAGAGTTCCAGGACACATTCCAGGCAGGTAAAATCACTTTGGATGCGAGGCAGGGCAAGTGAAAGGAGTGGATTAGTGCTTTAAAAAATGGTCATATATTGTCAAGGGCACTTCCCAGCCAAGGAATGCACACAGCAAGAGTTAACTTTTTATTGGCAAAGAGATAACCCCTACAGTTGCTTCTACATCTCTGGAGACCTACCTACACCAGTCTAGTGTCTGGGCAGCTATACCCAGGCAGTGGAAAAGCTACCTGCTCCGGCACCATGAGCAGAATACATCCAGGGGTGCATCCCAGGGTGCGTGACACGCGTCGGGGGGGGGGAGTGCGTGGCAAGCGGTGCGAGTCCCAGGGCGTGCAGGGTGACTCACGAGCGTTCTGGGAGTGTGCAGCGAGCTCTGAGCGTCCCAGAGATATGCAGTGGGGGGGGGCGAGCGTCCTGGGGGTGGGGCAGGGACAGCTGTGATGTCACCCAGGGTGCACCCCCCACACACACTTTCATCCGCCAGTGTTCCCAGGTCCCTGCTTTATGGAGCAGTTGCATCAACTGGGGACCACTCCCCTCCACCAGTTTATGTACCTTACCCCAGAGACTCTGCCTGCATGGAAACTTCCTCTGCTCTTCCCATTTCAATTCTCTCCTGGCTCTGGGAGACAGTGGGGACGGAGAGGGTGGGGATCGTCCAGCCCTTCACTTGCCTGGCCTGGCTCTTCCTTCAATTCTGAAGCTCCCCCTGCCTCTGGTTCTTGCATCCTGGCAGATACAGGCATCCAGAAGCCCCCCTCTCCTGAGTCTGACCCCAGCCCCGCTTCCCCAGTGACACTCAACTTCTGCCAGTCCCTGACACATAATACAGGAATTGGCCGCTTGGATCCATACAAGTATGGCACTATCTGGCAATAATCACTTGCTTAACTGCATTAATTGCTTTTGCCACCCATCCCAGTTAATTCATTTGGGAAATTGATTATTACCATAAAAGATAAAATCTTTCCCCATCATTGAAAGTTCTCTGATTAAGGCCAGGATGTGCTTCACAGGTGAACTTGTTTATTAGGCAAGAGTAATGCTTTAATGCATACCAGCTCTTAAGATAGGAGGAAGGTGCTGAAAATGTTGTTGATGATGGAGGGCCTCGTCACAGGTGAATGCTCCATTGAGCATCTTAACATTTAAAAAGTATTAATCTTTCATTTTAGATGGGACTGTGTTATGTGTGGGAGGGTGGGGAGTGATTTTAATTCATGGGGTTGAAGGATTCCATTTGGACCATGATTTCATTCAGATCAAATGTGCCTTTAATTGCTGGTCTGTTCAGTAAGAAAGAGACACTTAGCCTAGTGTGATGCTTTGATATCTTGGGTTCCAGTGCTAATATGAAAAAACATTATCACCACAGGTGTAAGCTACATTACACACAATAATTAGGAAATGAATTAAAGATGTGCTGGGTTGCCAGAAAAAAAAGGTAGCATAGCCACTACCTAATGGAGAAAATGTGAGAGAAAGATTGGGAGGAGATTTATTAGTGTGCTTGTCAATCTAAGAGCAGTGGTGTCTGGTGTCCTTAGAACTGATAGGGTGGAAAGTGGAGGGTTCAACAGTAGGGGGAGCCAGAGCCAGTGACAGGCAGAGGCAACCAACGAGTTCTACAATGGCAGAACTAAGACCATAGAGGAGGAAGCTGACAGCCAAGGCTACCCCTGGGGCTGGATATAAGTAAGGAGACAGGCAGGTAGAAGCAGTGCCCTATTTGCCCTAATGGACTAGCCACCAGTGCTTAGGGACATGGGAAGCTGCCTTATACTGAGTCACATCATTGGTCCCTCTAGCTCAGTATTGTCTATACCAGGCATCCCCAAACTTCAGCCCTCCAGATGTTTTGGACTACAATTCCCATCTTCCCCGACCACTGGTCCTGTTAGCTAGGGATCATGGGAGTTGTAGGCCAAAACATCTGGAGGGCCGCAGTTTGGGGATGCCTGGTCTATACTGACAGTGCGTAGAAGCGACTTCCGGTACCGCACCTCTGCTGATCCCACATTTTTCAGCAGGAGACTTGGCAGCAGGAGACTTGGAGCATGTGCCCTAGCCCCGGAAGGTTTCCCAGAAGGGAATGTGGTCTTTGGATTGAAGAAGGTTCTCCCACTCTGCTATATAGGGCAGCAGGGACAACTGAGAAGGCAGGGTCCAATTATGGAAGTGTGTAGCAGGCACAGAGGTGAATTGAGGCCTCCAAGCAAAGAGCATGAACTGGAAGCATTTACTCAACACAGACTCATTTATATCAATAGCACAGAGGTGAATCGTGGCTTCTTAGTCAAGAACACAAACTGGAAACATTTACTCAGCATAGACACATTGAAATTAATGGCCTGAAGTTATGCATGTTTGTTACTTTCAGTGGGTCTACTCTGAATAGGACCAACATTGGAGACAGCTCTAATTTTGAATTGGTGTTCACCCCTCCCTTGCAACGAGTGTTTGTGATGAAGTAATCGCAGAACAGCTGGAGTTATAAACTGCTTATGCTCAGGCTAATGTGGTAATTTAATGTTGCTTCAGCAAAAGTTTTAACAATTATGTTCCTTGGATATTTTTTTAAAGGAAACAGCAGCTTGGATTGGCATTAAATGGGAGGAAAAATGCAAATAAAATGCAGATTTATTTCAGTTTCGTTTCCTTCTAATTGCAGTTATTCATAATATTTTAATGCACACACGCTGCAGCTTCTGACTGCAATACAGCAGGCTCAGTACAGCCGAAATGGCTTGATGTAGCGAGAGAGAAAAATGCCCCAAGCCATTGCAAAAGCCCTTTCCCTCCATTCCTAGCAGCTATTCTAATCATGGCATGCTTCCAAGAATACATTGGGGAGAAGGCTGTGCAGGAGATGATTGGAGCACTGTACACATTTTTGCAAAGAGAGCAAATGAAAACATCCAAAGCCATGCAGAAAATGTATCTTTGTTCTCATTCATGTCTCCAATGCAGCAAAAGACCAGAGTCGGTGCTGTATGTCTGTCACAATGCCATGAAAGAGCAACTCCTCCCCCCCCCCTTTTGTTTAAGTGAGGGTGGGAGCTGAAATCGGAATTCATGCATATCCCAATACGATGACCATACAGTGTTTGTGTGCTTGTTTGTATACAGAAGGCTCTAGGTTCAATCCCTGCTGTCTCAAGATAGGGCATGAAACCCTGGACATCTCAGAAGTTTTCAAGGATCCCACAGGGGTCAGCAAACTTTTTCAGCAGGGGGCTGGTCTACTGTCCCTCAGACCTTGTGGGGGGCCGGACTATATTTTTTCGGGGGGAAATGAATGAATTCCTATGCCCCACAAATAACCCAGAGATGCATTTTAAATAAAAGGATACATTCTACTCATGTAAAAACACCAGGCAGGCCCCACAAATAACCCAGAGATGCATTTTAAATAATAGGACACATTCTACTCATGTAAAAACACCAGGCAGGCCCCACAAATAACCCAGAGATGCATTTTAAATAATAGGACACATTCTTCTCATGTAAAAACATGCTGATTCCCAGACCATCCACGGGCCGGATTTAGAAGGCGACTGGGCCGCATCCAGCCCCCGGGCCTTAGTTTGGGGACCCTGATCTAAAAGCAGGGCTTTTGGTGTAGGGGCCCCTGTTCCATAGAACAGCATCCCTGTCGAAATAAGAAAGGCACCTGCTGTCTGCACTTTCCAGAAACAATTGAAGACATTTTTGTTCTCACAGACTTTCCCAGCTGGATAAATGGGTCTTTATCATAAGTGTTCACTGGTTAGTGTTTTAGTCTTCTGTTAACTTTTAAACTTTTTTAAATTTCTATGTAAATCACCTTGAGATTAGGCAACTAATAAATCAATAAAAGCAACAACAAAAGATTTTTTTATTCATTTCAGCAATGCAATTTAGTAAGATTTTGCAACTCGCAACGTGTTCCAAGCCCTCCACACCAGGCACTCCATAATAGCAATATAATAGGACTGCGATGGCAATTAAATGATCACATATTTTAGGGCAATGGAGGGTGTCCACCAAGTCATGGACCATTGGCAGAATGGTAACATTGTCATAAGAATTTTCATGCTTGGCTTTAGTGATGGATAAGGTACCATTTGCACAACATACCGGTATTTCTCCCCTTCTTTGCTCCTTTAGTCGGCACGTAGACATAAGGGAGCCTTCCTCAACATGGGTGCCTTCTAGGTGTTTTGGACTAAAATTCCCAACAGTCTCCACCAGCACAGTCCTGCTGGGGTAGACTATACAGCAGTTAGCTACATAAAATTCCACTATTTTATGCCAAGTCCTGGAAGGTCCTTCAAAGCAAGCCCTCAGCCATTTCTCTGAGCTTGGATGTCTTTGGCAGCGAGGCTGCCATTCTGTCATTGTGTCCTCCTGCACACAAAATTTAGAAAGTAGAACAATAGCCCATTTAGAGTCCCTTCTTGTAGCATCCAGGAATTGATTAGAGAAATTTAACTCCTACAAGGCAAAATCAATGTACAGAATGAAAAGAATATGTGATCTGAAGGGTGAATTTCACTCCCTGATATGGGATAGTTTTGTCCACGAATATTTCCGTGTTGTCAAATAACAGATCAACTTATACTGCCTAAATCTCTCTCTCTCTCTCTCTCTCTCTCTCTCTCTCTCTCTCTCTCTCTCTCTCTCTCTCTCCTTTCCTTTCAGCATATTTGTCTAGGGATGGTTCTGAAATTCTCAAAAGAGTTGGGGGCAGCATGGTGAGGTGGCGGCACTCTGGTGACCTCCCAACAACTAAGTCACTGCTGCTTACCGGGAAGGAGAGGGAGAGAGGTGAAGCAGCAGAGACGTTGGCCTGATACAGATGCACTAGCAGTCTGGGATGGCCGAGAACAGGGCTGGTGAAAGGGGTGTGGCTTAGGGAAGAGTATTGAGGGCTGGATAGAGTGTTCTGGAGGGGCACATTCAACACCTGGGCCTGAGATTCCTCACTCCTGACTATGGATGTAACAAGGCATTGTTTTCCATTCTGCCATGTATTTGTCACATGCAGCACTGTTTCCATTTCAATGCAGTTCAATCTTCTGCCAAAAACGATGTTATTCATCTCACTGTCCACTGCAATGAATCAAAGAATCACAGAATGTTAGAGTTCTAGAGTTGGAAGGGACTACACGGCTCATCTAGTCCAACCCCCTGAAATGCGGGAATCTTTTGCCCAACATGAGGCTCAAACCCACGACCCTGGGATTAAGATTCTCATGCACTACTGACTGAGTTATCCTCTAGGAAATTACCTATCTCATGTAATTTACATAATTAATTACATAAATCACATTGCCATTATGTTATTCTTCCTCATTCCTTTCAGTGCAACGGAAACACAATGCAAATGATTGTGGGGGCGGGAAGACTGGAATAATTTAGTTATTATTTGCAGACTGAAAGCAAGAACAAGAGCAAATGCTGATTGCATTTGCTGGATTTATTTCTCTCTGGAACATGGACCAAATAAGGGAACAATGGCAAATTTTGTTCCTCTTCCTGTTTTCATCAGAACTCTCTGGCACCTAAACCCTGACAGTAAGACTCTAGTCCTCTTTGAAGCAACTTCTGAACATAACAAATGCTGGCATGGGTACCATGGTCTCTGCCTCCTGTGCATTGCTAACCCTAGGTGGTCACTTCCTGGCTGATCCTGATTTAATAGCTTTATCCCTCCTGGTAACTTCTCTCTGAAGACAAAATTTGGCATTAAACTCATAGAAAAAAACCACACTTTAGAATGTTGTCGTTTAGTCGTTTAGTCGTGTCCGACTCTTCGTGACCCCATGGACCATAGCACGCCAGGCACTCCTGTCTTGCACTGCCTCCCACAGTTTGGTCAAACTCATGTTCGTAGCTTCGAGAACACTGTCCAACCATCTTGTCCTCTGTATTGGAGCCTCAGCTTCACGATCTGTCCTTCCAGTGAGCACTCAGGGCTGATTTCCTTCAGAATGGATAGGTTTGATCTTCTTGCAGTCCATGGGACTCTCAAGAGTCTCCTCCAGCACCATAGTTCAAAAGCATCAATTCTTTGGCGATCAGCCTTCTTGATGGTCCAGCTCTCACTTCCATACAGCACTACCGGGAAAACCATAGCTTTAACTATACGGACCTTTGTAGGCAAGGTGATGTCTCTGCTTTTTAAGATGTTGTCTAGGTTTGTCATTGCTTTACTCCCAAGAAGCAGGCGTCTTTTAATTTCCTGACTGCTGTCATCATCTGCAGTGATCAAGGAGCCCAAGAAAGTAAAATCTCACTGCCTCCATTTCTTCCCCTTCTATTTGCCAGGAGGTGATGGGACCAGTGGCCATGATCTTGGTTTTTTTTGATGTTGAGCTTCAGACCATATTTTGTGCTCTCCTCTTTCACCCTCATTAAAAGGTTCTTTAATTCCTCCTCACTTTCTGCCATCAAGGTTGTGTCATCTGCATATCTGAGGTTGTTGATATTTCTTCCGGCAATCTTAATTCCGACTTGGGATTCATCTAGTCCAGCCTTTCACATGATGAATTCTGCATATAAGTTAAATAAGCAGGGAGACAATATACAACCTTGTCGTACTCCTTTCCCAATTTTGAACCAATCAGTTGTTCCATATCCAGTTCTAACTGTAGCTTCTTCTCCCACATAGAGATTTCTCAGGAGACAGATGAGGTGATCAGGCACTCCCATTTCTTTAAGAACTTGCCATTGTTTGCTGTGGTTGACACAGTCAAAGGCTTTTGCATAGTCAATGAAGCAGAAGTAGACGTTTTTCTGGAACTCTCTAGCTTTCTCCATAATCCACTTTAGAATAGTCCCAGAAGCTTTGGAGCTACCTGTGACCAGAAAAGGCCTTCGCAGTGCCATTGCAAAACTTACTGCCAAATAGTGTGCAACAAAGGACTGAGCGCTTGGCAAGTTAGTCTTTAAAGGCTTCTCATTAGTGGCACAACTTCTCTTTAATAGTTTCGGAGAGAAATAAGTGGTCCCGGTTCTTCCCCCGAGGCAGCTCTGTTGCTCAACTGCTGATTGAGGCTCAAATGGCTTTCTAATGTACTTGGTCTGGCTTTTCAAGATGCAAATGTTTTCTACCTAAATATGTTCAGCACGTCCCCACAAAGGAATCACTTTTTTTAAAAAAAGGGAAAATATATATATACCAGAGGGGCATTCTTTAAGTAATCTCCTGGTACATTACAGACCATCCTTAAACTCAAAGAGGCTTGGGATGAGATAGCCCCCATCCTTCTGTATTTTTTAATTGTTCCATGGATTCATTTTCGTCTGGGTTCTAGTGCTCCCAAGTTGCTGTTAAGCTAGGAAAGTTTCACAAAGTAACTCTGGAATTGGAGCATTGAAGGTTCCCATTCCTTAACGTTTATTTTCAGTTCTCAGAGTCTTCTTCCTTCAGTTCCTTAATGCTTGTTTCAGAACGTGTGGTGGGTCAGAGTGATGGAATCACTGACCCAGCATTGCTACAGGTTACAGGGACGCTGGTGGCGCTGTGGTCTAAACCACTGAGCCTTTTGGGTTTGCCGATTGGAAGGTCAGCAGTTCGAATCCACGCAATGGGGTGATCTTCCATTGTTCTGTCCCAGCTCCTGCCAACCTAGCAGCTCGAAAGCACACCAGTGCAAGTAGATAAATAGGTACTGCAATGGTGGGAAGGAAAACAGCGTTTCCATGTGCTCTGGCTTCTGTCACGGTGTTCCATTGCATCGGAAGCAGTTTGACTGGACTTAACCATCCAAGGGTCCTTTACCTTTACCTTTTTACCTTACAGGTTATCAGGATGGTGCTGGGGTAAAGTAGACCAGCAGCAAAATTGGGGCTGTGCAAAATGGTGCTACCATTCTGCCGGCACCACTCTGACCTCACTGCCACCATTCTCCACCTCTTCAGCACTGTCCAGGTACCTGCAATGGTGCTAGTGTCCATTGGGCAGCTCTGCTTCCTACACTGCCTGCTACTGCTCTCTGTCAGCAATGCACAGAGATGCATCATTAAAACACAGTTCAGCACCACCACCTTCATCTTGATGTGATGGCATTAGGGATGGTCGAATCAGTCCATTTCTCCACATTTCCAAATCAGGTTGCAATTTACTTCTTCTTTTTAAAATCCCTCGTGAAATTTTGCCAGCATTTCAGTGCAAATTTCACATCATCGATTCGTTTTTGTGTATAATTTGGTCCAATCACATTTTTACAAAGCAATTTCCCTTAACACTGTGTGCTATTTTTTTGCAAATATATGTGTTTACATGCACAATTTCCCCTGCTATGTGCATTATTGTTATTTTGTACACATTACTTGGCTGGAGAACTATGTTGCAAAATTTGGAGACGTGTGGCTTTTGAAGGATGTCTGTGTTTCAGTTTGTGTACTGGTTTGAAAATGTAAATTAAAAGATTCACTTTTAATTGGAACCAGGATCAAATTTCTCCTCCATTCCTAGATGATATATATGATTACACTTATATTTCTTATGTGCAATGTTTGACACATTCACACATGCTTCAGCAGAAACAATGCTGCTGCAGTCTTACTTTCAACCACATCAAGACTGCTGCTTTCAAGCAACATTTTATTCTACACATGTTTTCGTATTGGTACAGTTTCATGAAGTGAGAGAAGGATATATGAAGGAAGAGAAAGCTATCGGAAAGTATGCAAAACCAAATTCAGAACTAAATAATGAAACTTTATTTTGGAAATAAAGAATGAAACCCTAACACATTGGTTGTGCTTCAGAAACAAGGCTAGGAAATTTTGCAACTTCAAAGCCAGTTGAAGATGGGGACTTCATGGGGACTGGCTCAAAACCCGCCATTTAAAGTGCATGTTAGCTCAATAATTGTCCACTGAGAGCAAACGCTTTCAAACTTATTGACTGTTGTCCGTCGCTTCAGTGGTGCAATCGCACACACCTGCAGAACAATTAAAGCCCATTTGTTACAGTCAAACTGCCTCTGTTGGAAACTTTTAAGCATTGCCCAAGCAGAACGGATTTGTCTTCCACTGGATTTCATTTTGTAAAAAAGTTCATTGTGTAAAGGAACCATGTCAGAAAAAGGTATTCATGAAAGCATTTCACACATACCACTACCCGGGCAGGGCTGGCATTTGTGTCAATAACTGAACCCTTAAAAATTAGTACCTGGCGTTTGATAGTTCAGCTGTTTGGCACGTGGGACTCTTTACGTGGTCCTGTGGGCCAGGCAGGAGGACCGTCCTAGGGTAGCTCTCACCTAGATTTGGATCCCTTTGGAAGAAGAATGTTCTGTAGTACCTCAAAAAGTAACAAATGTATTATGGCGTAAAGCGTTATCCAGGGGAATCTGAAGATGCAGAGGTGCCATCTTCTGAAGAACTTTGATGGGACCCGACATGACATCCTGATGCATGACATTGTGTAGTATCCTGACATGACTCTGCACCCGGCTCTGTGTTCGACCTCAGGAATGGGGGCCTGGGCCCCCTCAAAGACAAAACAAAAAAGCTTGAGGGCCCCCAAAGAGTCTCAGTCCCCTCAAACCAGTGCCTATGCAAAGCTAGAACAGAACAGAACAACAGAACAGAACAGAATAGAACAGATCTTTATTGTCATTGTCCCCTTGCGGGAACAACGAAATTTCTCGGTTGCTGTATCAACTCAATTAAAACACTCCACATGAATTAAAATACTAATAAGCACAATACAATACAGAACAGTAAACAAATGAAAATGACTTCAAAGTCCAGAATTTCCTTTTAAGGCCAAAATTGCTCTAGGAAAGAAACTGTTCTTGAGACGGCTCGTTCTCGCCTTCATTGTTCTATATCTCCGTCCCGATGGCAGGAGCTCAAAGAAACGATGACCAGGATGCGATGAATCTCTTGATATGTCTAGTGCCTTTCTATGGCACCTGATGGTATAAATATGTTCCAAGGTAGATAGATGATGTACTCTCATCCAATGATACTCTCAGCTGTTTTGATAATTCTGCTCAACACTGTCCTATCCCGACAAGTGCAGCTTCCGTACCAGAAGGCCGCTAAAGAGAGAAGAGGGGTTGATTGTTAAGCCATTCTGGGAACTGTGGCTTTATGAGGGGAATAGGGAACAAACCATTATTTAAAACACATGACTTCCGCTAAAGAATCCTAGGAACTGCATGGTTTTTTAAAAAAATGCTCATAATTGTAGTGAGAGGTGAACTGCAGTTTTCAGGATTGTTTGAGCGAAGCAATGTGCTTTAAAAGTATTGTGCGTGTGCAGCCTATGTTGCACATGATTTGCTTTTTTGCTTCTTATTTTTAATATAAATTTGTATATGTAAACAACTTACATATTTTATTTGTACATATTTTATTATTACATGTCGTATAATGAAACTGAATACAAATACAGAAGAGCTTTTTTGTGACTGTGCACTTGATTTTACTTCTCTAAAGATAAGAATTTTAGAGCTACACATTTCTGATCAGAGGTAGAGGCACCCCTTGTGATAATCCTAAAGGCAGCGTGAGAGGGGAAAATCCTTCCCTGAGCTTGGCAGATTTGCTCTTCCCTACATCTGCTTCCATGACCTCAACACCTTTTTGCTGTTCCTGACAGTGTGTGGCTAAAGGCTGGGCACAGCGAGACAATAAAACAAGGTACTGAGGGGGGAAAGCAAAGGATGAAAGGCCCCTTGCTCCTTGCCCACAAAGCAGCATCAAGGGCCCGCCTTCACTGCAGGTTCTGTCGCCTCTGTGGGCATAAATAGGAGCTCTGTGTGCTTCTGTAATCAAGCCAGTAACTTGCGACAATGCCTGGGCCCCAGTTACAACTTCACACAAACACACACACATACAAAGAGAGCAAGCGCGCAGGAAGGAAAACAGCCTGCTGTCAAAGCAGCAGCATCCGACAAGGATAATGAAGAAAGGGATGCTGGAAAATGAGCACCTGCTTTGCATGCAGCAGGTCCCAGGTTCAATCCCCAGCATCCCCACTATTGCCTGAAGCTATTGCCTGAAACCCTGGAGAGGGTTGTTGTCAGAGTAGACAACACTGGCTGGACCAATGGAAAACAAAAAGCTCAGCAGAAGGTCGCAGGTACGATCCACAGCATGTCCATGTAGGGCAGGGGGTGTCTGCTTCCTAAAGCTCTAGAGAGCTGCTTCAAGTCAGAGATAAGAACTAGTGGGCTATTGGTCTGATTCTCAAAAAAAGCAACTTCCTATAACTGCTAGATCTCAAGTCTTTCACATCAGAAGGAGTGTCCCCACCCCCATCATTCAGCCCGGACACTGAGGTCCACCTCCGAGGGCCTTCTGGCGGTTCCCTCTCTGCGAGAAGGGAGGTTTCAGGGAACCAGCCTTCTCAGTAGTGGCGCCCTCCCTGTGGAACACCCTCCCTTCAAATGTCAAGGAAATAAACAACCGTCTGACTTTTAGAAGACATCTGAAGGCAGCCCTGTTTAGGGAAGTTTTTAATGTTTGATCTTTTATTGTGTTTTTAATATTCTGTTGGGAGCCACCCAGAGTGGTTGGGGAAACGCAGCCAGATGGGTGGGGTATAAATAATAAATTATTATTATTATCTGCATGTGCGATGGGGGTGGAGCCAAGATGAGATCTTGCCTATCATCTCAGACAGCAAGATGTCATTTGCCAGCCCTTGAGGCAAGTGAGGGATAGATGAACTACAGGAAACTTCATGACAGGAGTATGCTCATGGAAGATAAGGCTATCAGTTTTGATTTGCCATGATGGCTACTTACTACTTCCACAGCTAGAGGCAGAAATAATAACTCTAGGTGCATACCCCAAAATATATTGAACAGGGTGTGGCATGCTTCATAGCTCTGGATTGTAGAGCCTTAGTTGGAACAGACAGAACTTTGGAAAACTGAGGGAGGGACCATGGGAAGCTGTCCTATAATATGTCAGAACATTGATCCATCTTGCTCAGAATTGTTGACATTGACTGGCAGTGGCTCTACAGGGTTTCAGACAGCCGGTCTTTCCCACTCCTACCTGGAGAAACCAGGGACTGAACTTGCAATGTTCTGCATGCAAAACAGATGCTCTGCCAGGAGCTATATATTGAAAGCTGCCTTCTACTGAGGCAGACCTCTGGTCCATCCTAACTCATTGATGTCTGCACTAACTGGCAGTGACTCTGCAGCATTTGAGACAGTGAATCTTTCCCAGCCCTTGGAAGAGATGCTATTGGGGATTGAACCTTCTGCATGCAAAGCAGGTGGCCTACTGCTGACATATAGCCCTTGGAAGCGGCTAAGCTTATTTGTCTTTTTAAAACTTTAGGTGACATCTCCACCTTCAAGAGATGGGGTGGGGACGCTTCCTTTTCCAGAAGGGCTACCGCAAGCTTAGAAAATACAGCCTCGCTTTGAGCCGTGCATATGGAAAATCAAAAGCCATTCACGACAACCAGATGACCATCTACCAGTTTGCCAAGCGGACTTGGCTGGCCAACCCCACAGCAGTTGGTTGATTGCAGACGTCTCGGATATATATGAGCATTCTGAGAGTCCCAAGTACCTGGCAAAAGCTGGGGTAATCTGGTTTATAGCATCACAGACAATCTGCATTTCCACCCTGTAGGGAATGCTGTGCGCCGCTGCTACACCACTCCTGCACATTTCCGCTGGAGCCAAAGAGGAATGTGGCGGCCGTCAATCATTCTGCAGCCCATGGGGCAGGGGGTGCGGGGGGGGGGGGGAGACCGACAGGAATACCTTAAGCTTGTATTTTGGAGAGGATTTCTGGGTTGCCAGCTCTCGGGTATTTGATGCTTTTGCATCAGGCTTGCATGAGATATTTTGTTGAACAAGCCACTGTTTGTAGCTCTAAATCAGTGTTTCTCAACCTTTTTTGGGCCACGGCACACTTGTTCCGTGAAAAAAATCACGAGCACGCCACCATTAAAAAAGTTAAAAAATTTAACTCTGTGCCGCCCTATATTATAATTATGACTGTAAGAAACACTTGCCAAATATTGCTTTCCGGCGGGTTAGCGCTGTGTATTGGCGGCTGCCAGGCTCGTTTGCACTGAGCTTTGGGAAAGAGGAGGAGAAATATTGCTTTCCGGCGGGTCAGCGCTGCGTATTGGCGGCCGTCAGGCACGTGACAATGCAAATCGCCCTTCTCGTCGCGGCACGTCGCGGCACACCAGCCAGCGTCTCGCGGCACACTACTGTGCTGCGGAACAGCGGTTGAGAAACGCTGCTCTAAATATATATCTCTATTGAGTCCAGCACCAGAAGCCACCAAACACCCACTCCTTTTCTGACACACCAAAAGAACCTCTCCCTCCTTTCTTCCAAACTCATTGCTAGCTTTGCTGGGAATTTCAAGTTAACACACTTTCTCATCTTTCCGGTCTAAAGTTCACTTCAGCATATTTCTACATCACTTGGCAGTTCTTTTTTTTTTTTTAAAGAAAATAATAATTCCAAAAATTTATCAGCATTACAATGTGCATTTCTCCTGATATACACATTTTTGTATGCAATTTTCCCTAATATACTTTTTTTTTTTTGCAAGCTGTTTTCCTGCATATAATCCATTGCTCAGCAACAGTTTACTTGTGGAATCAGCTTGTCCCCTATGTGCCCATTTGAGCACTTTGCTCTGTGGAACCTGGCCCTGTTACAGGTGCTGCATGATACACATTATGCAGTGGTAAGAAATAGCTCTTTTAGTGTGGGAGCACCTAACACTTTGGAACTCCCTGCCTATTGACTCTTTTTTTATGATTAAAATGCTTTTGTTGAGGCAAGCCTAATCAGACACATGGATGTTGATGCATTTTAAATTCTCTTTTTTGCTGTTGAATTTTATTATCTATCTTTAACTGTTTTCATTCCTCGCAAACCACTTAGAGGCTTTATGTCAGACAGCACATAAATTTTGTTAAATAAATTTTCACTAATGCACACTTTCTCCCATTATATGCATTTTTGAAAACTTATTTTGTTTGGAGAAATGCAAATTTCAAAGCAGGGATATTTTTCAGTTCATGTTCATTAACTGGAAATTTAGGAGACTGAAATAAAGTGTGAACAAAACCCACTTTATCCCCTATCCCAGGTAAGCTTTTTGGCAACCTGAAATGGATTTATAGAGCCTGGAAAGAATCCATATGTTCATTGAAGGATGTAGCAGATCCTGACACATGACAATAATGCCATCATCAGGAACCAGCTGTTAGGCTTCAGGGAATCAGCTTCCTCCCCCATGGCAGTAAATAAGCCATCGCACTGCCACAGCCACATAAGTAGATCAAATGAAAGGAATGTCTTACCAGTTAGATTCTTTAATAATCACAGTGAGAAACAAAAAAAACACATCTCCCTAGAATCAGTGGCGTCACAAGGGGGGCATTCGCCCTGAGTTCCATTTCTGGGGCGGTAACAAGAAGGCACCCAACGGGGTGCTTGCCCTGTCACCCCGGCCCCGGCCCAGGCGCATCAGCGCAAGCAGCCATCGCACTGCCACAGCCACATGTGGAGGATCCTCCGTTCGTGGCTGCAGCTGCAAGCAGAGGATCCCGCCACCGTCCATGCGGTGCCAGCGGCAAAGCGCTACTACGCATACGCTGTGTGTAGAAATGCCGCACATGCACTGTACATAGCGGTTTACCACCGGCACCACTGGAGCGCTGTAGGAACGGCGGTAGGATCTCTCCACCACCGGCAGGAGCCGCTTATGGCAAGCCGGGGGCCCCCTCTTCCAGCCTCCCTCCCTCCCCAGCTCACCGTAAGTGGCTTCTGCTTTGTGCTTTACAGTGAGCCAGGGAGGGAGGGGGACGGACAGGAGCTGTGGCTCCCAAGAGGACGAGCTGCACAGCTTTGCCAGCGCCCCAGCAAAGTGGCATAGCTCCCTATTTCCCCGATGGCTCAGGGTACTTGGGAGTCACGGGGGTGGGGGCGCAGAGGCGTAGGAAGGGGGTGGACCACCCCAGGTGTCATCGCTGAGGGGGTGACATTTAGTGCCCGCCCGTGACTCCCAAACCTACCCCAAGCTGTTGATGGGGGGCGACGAAAGAAATTCTGCACCGGGTACCACCTGGGCTTGCTACGCCTCTCTCTAGAATTGCAATGCTTTCAATTATGCCTCACTCCCCCCTGCACCCCTATTAATCTACGTCACTCCTATGTATTGTAATATGAGCTTGTACCCTCTGCATTTTCTGTTCTGAGACCTTCTGAGCTCTTCTCAACCTTGGGGAGAGCGGTTGAGGAATGCTGTCCAATGACTGTGAATCTGTTAACCCTCTCTCCCCTAGTGTTTCTTCTTCTTCTAGCTGTTCCCCATCCAGTATTGCCCAGCTTCTGCCTTCTGAACTATGCCCCTCTGCAAACCACTGTTCCAAATCTACACTGTCCTCCTGTTCCTGGGAAGATTCAGGATTAGGGGGAGGGGGGGTTTCCACTATTCCTCCTCAGTGCAGCCCTCCTCAGCACAGTCCCTGACACCAGCTGTCTCTCAAGACTTAAGCTAAACTTGTTGTGGATCAGGCACAAGTCTCTGGACAGATATAGAGAGGGTGGGTTCCTCAAATCTGCTTTCAAAATCCAGACTAGGTTTCATAGGTAACTCTACAGCAAGGGTGAGGAGTCTGTGGCCCTCTGGAAACAAGAACGAAATAGGTGGCTTATCTGGCTTATACTCAGCCGGATTACTGCCCCATTTATCTCAGTATTGCTAGACAGATTGCCAGCAGACAGCTCTCCAGGATTTTAGACATTCAGGCAGATTCTACCTAAAGATTCTGTGGATGGAATCCAGGACCTTCTGCATGTAAACCAGTTGTCCTGGGGTACAACCCTTCCCAGAAGCTGCCTTAAACAGAGTCAGACAACTGGTGCATCTAGCTCAGTGTTTTCCCAGCAGTTCTCCAGAATCTCTCCCAGCCCTGCCTGGAGATGCCGGGGATTGAACCTGTGACCTTCTGCATGCAAAGCAGATGCTCTGTCACTGAGTTACAGCCCTCCCACTGACCACTCCTTGATCAGTGCTGACCATGCCTGCTTGGACTGATGGGAGTTTGAAGTCCAATGACACCTGGACGGCCACAGGGGTTAACCACCCCAGGATGACAGGGTCTTGCATTCTGGAACCTCTCTTTATTTAATAATAATACTAACCTGTGGTGTTTAATAAGAAAGGGGCAGGGAAATAACCTGCAAACATTATATGAAACATCTTCAAAAGCAATTTGAGGGCACAGGTGGGGAATGGAAGCCCTGGAAGAAGACATCACCCTCTTCCCCACTCTGAATCATGTTTACCCTTTTCCTTCTTTTTTCCCCCACCAACAGTTTATAAAATAAAATGTCTGATGAACAGAAGCTGCAGTGTAGTCCTCTGTGGCAGCTTAACACTGCTGGGGCAAGGCTGGTGCCAAATATCAGAGGAAAACACTTGGCTCAGGCTGAAAAGGAGTTAAGATTAGTCTGTAATTGGAATATTTGGTCTCATTTATTCTTGAGGATGTGCCATATTACATTCCATCAGCCAGAGGTTATTGTTTTATGAAATCAGTCTGCACCTGGCATCGTATCACACAGAGCCATAAAACCAGTTGTTTACAGGCTGGCTCTTAACAGACTTAAATCCCAGCGTGGAGAGAAGCAATTTGGCGGTGGAGTCAGGTGGGGAAGGCAACCTTTGACTAACCTATTGTGCACACACACACACACACACAAACACACACACACAATTTTAAAAGGCACATTGGGTTTTTTGAAAGGTGTACACCTGAGAACAGAATGTGTGAATGAAACAAACACATGTTTGGACAAGCACAATTATTGCATAGCTCAGGGGTGGGAAACCTTTTGGAAAATTACTATTATTACATTTAGATCCAGTGCTATTTTTCTAGAAAAAGGGGTGCTGGAACTCACTGTGAACACTTCTCTTGTTCTCTTATAATGGCAATGGCTCCCATCTGAGAAGTGCTGGAAATGAGTTTCAGAGAGTTCCCCTGAAAAAAGCCCTGTTTATACACCACCTTTTCTTTAAGAAGCTCAATGTGGTGTACACTGTCTCCCCTCTCTCCATTTCATCATCACAACAGCCCTGTGAGGTAGGCTACAATGAGAGGTAGTGACTGACCCAAGGTCACCCCATGAGCTTCATGGCTGAGTGGGGATTCAAACCCTGGTCTCCCAAGGTCCTAGTACAGCCTTCTAACCACAACATGCTAACTCAGGGTCCCCAAACTATGGCCCCCGGGCCGGATGCGGCCCAATCGGCCTCCCAATCCGGCCCGCGACGACCCCCGCCGCCCGCTGCTGCCGCCCGCTCTTACGGCGCGCGGCACGGCGACGATCAGAAAAATCGGCAAAAAATCGCCGAAAATCCATTTTGCGCATGCGTATGGGCCTCTCCCGACCCAGAAGAGGTCATTTCCGATGCACTTCCGGGTCGGGGGAGGCCCATACGCATGCGCACAAGCGATTTTCGGCGATTTTTCCCCACCCGTGTGCGTGTGCGCATGCGCACGGGCGCGCACTCCCCCGCCCTCCGGCCCGCTGCACGCGCACTCCCCTGCCCTCCGGCCCGCCGCGCGGTCGGCGCGGCGGGCACCGGCCCACTGCGCGGTAAGTCTGGGGACCCCTGTGCTAACTCTTAGGCCACAGGCTGCTCTCCCTTCTGGCTACCTTCCAAGGGTAACATACCAGTGGTGGCTGTGGCCAGAGACAACGGGGAAGAGTAACGGATGCAAATTTTAGCTTTGCATGAGAGATAGATGGACACACATACAGACCTCTCCATTCTCCATGAAGACAAGAAAGAGGAATTATCAAAGTTCAAAGACTCATTCCAGCCAGGCAAAAATTCTCAAGGTGTGAAGCGAGAAGAGTGACTTGGGGTCAGATAGAAATGGAGGGCCACATCCAGCTTTATGCCTAGTATAGGTGCATGTTTCAGAGAGACAAGACTGACTGCAGTTCTCTCTTGGGTTTGCAGAAAACCACAAACCTGAGCTAGCTGACATGGGGGTAAGAAATGGATTAGAAATTTTGACAGTTCATACTGAAACCAAACTCCAGAGAGATGGCAGTTCAGCAGCCAATGTGGTTGTGTAGATCATAGAATCATAGCATTGCAGAGTTGGAAGGGATAACAAGGGCCATCTAGTCATCTAGTGGGGCTGACTTGGGCCCCCAAATATTTTACTCAAGTTGGCACCCTTGAAATGACCCATAACATGAAGGGGTTGCTATGCAACAAACGCATGCTTCTTCTGCGGCACATTTAATGATGAGCACCATCTGAAATGAACTCTGGTGTTATTTTGGGGAAAGAGTTTATTAAAAAAAGAATATAAGCTATGCAGTCTAATTTGGGAGAACAGGCATATCCCATTTGAATTCATGGACTACAGAGACCTGGGTAAATGAGGGAGAGTTTGCATGAGTAAAGCCCTAAGGGATTTACTTCTCCTTATTCCACATTCTCACAGCATCCTTATTAATTAGGCATCATCTCCATTTTCCTCTCCCTTGTTGCTGCAACACCGCCCCCGCCCCCCCGTGTCAACCTGGTGCCCTCTAGAGGCTTTGGGCTAAAACTTCTGTCAGCCCCAGCTAAGCAAAGGCTGAGGCTGAGGGGAGTTGCAGTCCAAAGCCTCTGGAGGGCTTCAGGTTGCGGAAGGCTGCTGTGAACAATGTTTTCAAAGCAGAGAGGAAAGGAATCGCCCTGTCTTCACAATGTTCTCTGGGGGGGAATAATGTGTGCCTGCCCCAGAGCATGGAGACTCCCTGCCAGACCCTGCTAGTAGTAGCAGGCTGAGTATTATCATCAGACATATCTATTTAGAAGAATCAAATGGTGTGTTTTGGAAAATACCAGAGCACGCAGATAAGATTTGCTCTATGTACATGCAAAGGGCTCATCCACACAGTGTTTGCCCTACTGTTTTCCCTGAGTAAAACCTGCAGTTTAGCACTGAATCAGGACAAATGGCCATCGGGTTTTCCACAGACTGCTGTTTGTTCTGATTTAGCACTAAAGAGCAGGAAGAGGCAGGGAAAAGGGAAAACTGCTCAGACCCATGCTTAGAAAGCACTGGACAAGTGGAAAACCACTCAGACTTGTGCTTTCTAGACACAGGACAAGCGTAAGTGTGGATGAGCCCAATGTGTGGGCTGCTCAGGTGTGATGTGGTGTTTAGAGTGTCAAATTAGGACATGGGAGACCAGGGTTCCAGTCCCCACTTGACCATGAAGCTCACTGGCTGACCTTGGGCCAGTCACAGTCTCTCAGTCTAACCCAGCTCACAGTCATAGCTTCGCCCAAGGAATCCTGGGAGCTGTGGTTTGTTAAGGGTGCTGAGAGTTGTTAGGAGATGCCTATCTTCCCCTCCTAGAGCTACAATTCCCAGAATTCCATGGAAAGAGCTCTGGGAAGGGAATAGGGTGTGAACGCTGTATCATCATGCTTTAAATGTATGGTGTGAATGTGGCCCAAGGTTCAGCTCTATGCACACTTACTTGGGAGTATTTCCCATTACACTCAGTGGGACTTACTTCTGAGTAGACATGTCTAGGATTGCAGTGTTAACCATGCAACATTGTGGATAACAATATTTTGCTTCCCCCCTTTCCAATTTTTTTTTGTGGATTTGTAATAATTATAAAAAGGTTGCTATAACCTGGACTCCTTTGGGAGGAAGAGCAAGGTACATATGGAATAAATAATATTAATAATATTCAGTAATCTTATTTGCAATCATGTGGTGATTTCCTTTTTCTTTTCTTTTTTAGTCCACCAAATGGAAACCAGGGATGTTCCTTGCACCCCCTAATTATAGGAGATTTGGAAAAGATTATTTCCTGCTGTGCAAGGAAGAGAGAAGCAGGACTCAAAGGGATTTCAAATTGTGAAGTTTAGAATGGACAAGGACGTCTCCAGAGAGTTCTTCCATGTTATGAAAATGCTATTCTGATCAGGAGCGAAGACGTTTGCATCGAGCCGTTACCTTAAGAAGAGATTTTGTTGAGAAACCTTGAGAATGCAGAAAGGAAAGCATCCATAGTTTGCCTGGCTGTCCTATTTACAATGCGGTGTTTTGTGTGCTGCAGTTAAAAAAAAAAAACAAACAACCCCATTGTCTCAAATTGCTGTAATTCAATAGAGTGAGACTGTTTCGGCACTTCAGCCGAGTCGCTGTCATTATTCTCCAGCAAGAAAACAGGCTTGCTGGGTTTGCAAAACTTCTGGACTGTGTCCTCTGCTCCTTGAATCCAATTTCTTACCATTGTGCGTGGTTTAAAAATAAGATCTCTGCCTCAAAGAAATGCATTACGAAAGCAAGGCATTAGGTGTTTTGTCCCCCTCTCCGTTTCACAGGGGAAGCCAGAGCGGAATTTGTTACATGTATATATAATAGACAGTTTCCAGTATTTTCTCCTTTGTGTCACACTCTTTAAGTTCTCAAAAATTCAGAGTAGCATCAAACTAAGCTAAATAAAAAAATACTCAGGAGCAGGAGTGATGCCAAAATGGTTGTTGGGTGGCTTTAAAAGAGGACTAGACAAGTTCAGGGAAGAGAGGGCTATCAATGGCTAGCAGCTATGATGGCTATGCTCTCCCTCCACTGTTGGTAAAGGTAAAGGGGACCCATGACCAATAGGTCCAGTCGTGACCAACTCTGGGGTTGCAGTGCTCATCTCGCGTTATTGGCCGAGGGAGCCGGCATACAACTTCCAGGTTATGTGGCCAGCATGACAAAGCCGCTTCTGGCGAACCAGAGCAGCACACAGAAACGCCATTTACCTTCCCGCTGTAGCGGTCCCTATTTATCTACTTGCACTTTGACGTGCTTTCGAACTGCTAGGTTGACAGGAGCTGGGACCAAGCAATGGGAGCCATAGCTGCCAAGTTATCCCTTTTTTAAAGGGATTTTCCCTTATGCTGAATAGGCTTCCTCGCGAGAAAAGGGGAAACTTGGCAGCTATGATGGGAGCTCACCTTCTGATCAGCAAGCGCTAGGCTCTGTGGTTTAACCCACAGCGCCACCCGCGTTCTTCCTCCACTGTTGGAGGGAATAGTAAATAAATACACTCCAAGTGTCCCAATTTTCCTAGGAAAGTCTTGGAATTACAAAAGCCATCCTGACTTTTGATTTGATCCTGGAATATCCCTATTCCCCCCATTGCTGTTGCTGCTGCCAAGCTTAGGGAGGAGGATGAGCCTTCACTTGTCCCAAGCGATGGCGGCCACAAGTGAGTACACTGTTGCCTCTCCATGGCCACTCCTGCCAGCCTCCCCTCTTGGGCAGCTCTAATTGGCTGCTGGAGAGCAGGTGAGAAGGAGGAGATCCTGCGGCCGCCAAGGTCCTGCCCCTCCTAATGCAGGGGCAGACAGAGGGCAGGGCTGCCCTAGGCAGGAAGAAAGAGGGAACAGAGCGAAGCGCAAAGAGCCTTGATTAAAAAACAAACCAAAACCCAACCTGTTTTGTGTGTCCATGTCTAATCTTGCCCCTTTCTAAAATTTATTTGTTGGTGTGGTGTGTGCTTCTCTTCTTGTAAATGTACCGAAGAATAGAATAAAATAAAACTGGAAGGAAGGAGTTTTCTCAGGATTGTGGAGGGCATATGTGCTGTGTCCCATTGTGGTGGGGGTGGTGGCACTCAACCTTCTTCTGTGATAGGAAATGCTCTGTGGGGACGGGGGGGTGACAAAAGGGGGGTGGTCGAGGGTCAGTTGGGGGAAGTGAGAAATGTTATTTATTTTCATCTGAGGGGTGTTGGGGGGTATGTAAATAGGGAGTCCCCCGATTTAAGTCCTGTTTGCAAGCTTCCTATTTCGACATCTGGTTGGCCACTGTGACATGTGCCAGCAGATTCTGTTAGGAGTCATTCTGCAAAGAAACAGAAAAGAGGGTTGTAACTTTAAGAACCTTTTCTGTGAGTTCTGGGTGTGGTTTTCTAGGCTGATTAGACACAGGTGGTGGTGTGTATAAAAGAAAAGAAGTCGGAGAGAACACCCACATGCTTTGTGTTTGTTGTTTTGGTATAGCTGTAATAAAACCTTTGTTTGAGTGTTTTACACCGGTCTTGTGGTCTCGTGGTTCTGTCGTCTGCCACCAGAAGAAAAACCACCTCCAACAGGTTCTTCCATTCCCAAGTTCAATTGTGTTCCATGCTTGAATTTGCATTTCAAAAAAAAGATTCATACAGCTAAATGCTGGGTGCAGATATCTTCACCCTAGCATGGTGCGTGATTCTGGCACTGTTACGGGATACACGGGCAGTTTACCCTGGGCTTTGATAAGAATATAAGAAGAGTCATTTACAGCCTTATCCTCCACAAACGTGATTGAGGGTAATAGATCATGCTACTTGGAACATAATTAGCACTTCCTGTCATCTCCACATTGCAGGAGTAAGACCATAGGAAATAGCAAGCTTGTGTTCTAAGGTATGAGAAGAGAAGATTCCCTGGAAAAGACCCTGATGTTGGGCAAGATTGAGGGCACTAGGAGAAGGGGACGACAGAGGATGAGATGGTTGGACAGTGTTCTCGAAGCTACCAACATAAGTCTGACCAAACTGCGGGAGGCAGTGGAAGACAGGAGTGCCTGGCGTGCCAGGAGTGCCTGGCGTGCTGTCCAACCATGGGGTCACGAAGAGTCGGACACGACTGAACGACTAAACAACAACAACAATTCTAAGGTATCTTAGTACACCTTTATTGATTTCACTGAGGAGCCCTTAATAATCTTCCAAGGGGACTCAGGATGCTTCTTGGGCAATGAATGGCAAGATCCTTGCATGAGGAACACTGCTGTGGAAACTTCTCTCATTTTCTCTTCTGAATCCTGCTTGCAATTCTCAAGCCCTACGTGGTTCTGGGATCAGGTTACTTTCAAGACTCCTTGCACCCATATCAGTCTTCTCATATCTTAACTTAACCATCTGAGGATGCTCATCTGTAAGAACATTTAGGCTGGGGGCAGAAGGAACAGTTCTTTACGGCACTCTGCCTCCCCTCCCCCAATTACGGGACTCAATTCAAATTGAGAGGAAGTATGCCTGGCCTTAAAGACTCATTTGTTCAATGCAAATTACATTAGTTTGCATTCTCCTCCATTCCTAGATGATACTGGATATTGTAATTGTTTCAAATGGTTTTCATTCATGGGACTTTAGGCTCAGATATCTGAAAGACTGCATCCACCCACCTACAGGCCTTCCTGAGTGTTAAGATCAGCAGTTGTGGCATTCCCTCCTCACTGAAGCATACCCTCCAACATTTCTCTGATAAAAATAGGGACATCCTAAGGAAAAGTGGACCCAGGTGGCACTGTGGTTAAACCACTGAGCCTAGGGCTTGCCGATCAGAAGGTCGGCGGTTCGAATCCCTGTGACGGGGTGAGCTCCCGTTGCTTGGTCCCAGCTCCTGCCAACCTAGCAGTTCGAAAGCATGTCAAAAATGCAAGTAGATAAAATAGGAACCGCTACAGCGGGAAGGTAAACGGCATTTCCTTTTTTTTTTTAAAAAAAATATATTTTATTAATTTTCCAATTAAAACCAATTATATCACATTCATTATTTCAAATTATACACATATATATATCAATCAAACCGAATGTTATGCCAAATCGTCTAAAGAATTTTTTATTTGGGTTCCCATGCTTCAAGAAATTGGGGATTCCTCGCAACCGTCCACTGCCGTCTTTTTTCTAAAGTTCAAATCGTCCTCCAAGTTCATAATAATCCAGATCTTCCCCTTACAGTCACATAGATGTTTTCCACTTTCAACCGATTGTTTCCCAGCTGCTGAGATAAATATCAAACGAGGTTTCACAAATGTTCTTTCTCCTGTGTGGGTTAATCAGTCCAGCCTCCCCATGAATCTTCTTAGTCTGGAGCTCCCTGTTGCGTCGAAGCAGCGCCATCTTAAAAAGCTCAAATCACTTTCGTTTTCTCTCATAGCCATGAAGATTAACGATCTTTATAAAATTTACAGCTTTTCCAGGCAGAAGACCCAAACATCAAACCATAAACTCTTGGTAAATTAATGGATCTCCTTGCCCTATAGCTGAACTTAGCTTCAGGTCGCTGCTCCAATTCAAAGTGCGTCACAGCTCATAAATCCTCCGAACGCGTCCAGGACTCCTTCCGTCCGACTAGGGGGGGGGGGGCTTTTCTCATCGGCAACTCCACATCTTTAAAAAATATGCTCAGTAACAACAGTTTATAAAGTTCAACTCACACAGTCTTTTGCTTCTCTTTCACTCCAAACAAGCCAGGACATCGCGTCTGGGAAGGTACGAAGTAACTCATATGAAGAAAAATAAAACTCCATTCCCTTATCGCTCCGTCCCCATCAATCCTTCTTCCAGATGATATACAGCCTTTAACTCCTCTCCCTCAGCAGCATAGATTTCTCAGCAGTAAACAGCGCTTCTTCCCCTCCTTCTGAAGTATGTCCATAGATTTAAGCCTAATTATCTTCTTTAACCATGGAAATCCCCGCCATGCAGATTAGCGTCCGGGAGTCCTGGCCCTCGTAAGTGCTTTTCAGCCCAAGCTCCCCCCACTCCATAAACAGTCAGAGTGGGTCTGGGGGCATCGCGGGCCAGCGGCCCCTCTCTGTAACCCCCGGAGAGGGTAGGGGGTTGCCATTTACTCCCCTAGCAACCGCCAAATTCCTTACGAAGGTCAGAGGGATGGAAAACAGGTCCGCCATTCCTGCAGGCGGAAACCGGAACCGGTAAACGGCATTTCCATGTGCTGCTCTGGTTTGCCAGAAGCGGCTTTGTCATGCTGGCCACATGACCTGGAAGCTATACGCTGGCTCCCTCGGCCAATAATGCGAGATGAGCGCGCAACCCCAGAGTCGGTCACGACTGGACCTAATGGTTAGGGGTCCCTTTACCCTTTAAGGAAAAGTGGGACATTCTGGGATCAAATCAGAAACTTTTCCGGTTTTCTAAATCAGGGACAAATAGGGACACTTGGAGGGTCTGCAGAAGTGTGTCTGGCTTTGTCACAATACATCTTTTGACAAATGCTGAAGACATACCCCTTTACTCTGACCTGAGAGGTATACTTTCAGGACCCACTCTGTTCATGTAACTGTTATAAGTTCTAACTATTTTTAAATTCTGAATTTTAAATAGCCCTGGCCCTGGGACCTGCTGTTGAAGGTGGGTGGTAATAACAATAAAAATAATAATGATAGGAGAGGAGTAGTTATGCTTATTTTTATTTGGTTGTCTATCACTTTGGGAGGGAATATTGCCTTAACGTTGTCTAAAATCTATTAAATGCATAAGCAAGCAAAGAAACATTCTATATCTCCCCTGAATACAGCAGAATCTAGACTTTCTCTCTGCTGAGCCACACAGCACCAGTTGACAAAGAAGCTGGGAAACTTAAGGGAGGGATCACTGCAAGTCAGCAACAGCATCGCAATCAGTTTTATGTTGTGTGCTCACTTTCAAAGCGCACACCACAAATCAAGTCTACACAGCCACAGATAGAGAGTAGTTTGGATTTCATCTCTGGTGCAATAAGGTACAATGAATCAAATTGAACCTGACAGGTACCTGCAGCCTTCAGCTAAAAAGCATTTTCCATTAATGCAATCTGCTCGCTACCATTAAGGGCCAAAGCAACTGTAACATTTTTGTGGCATTTATTCTGGAGTAAATGTACATTAACTCAAGAGTAGTTCAAAAGGGTGTGTGTGTGGGTTTTTTTTTTAAGTTTGCCAGAAATAACAGCTTTAAAAAAACAGAATAGGTATGAAACAAACTAAAATATGAACCTGCATCCTACACCAAATATGCATGGTCACAGTGAACCCCTCAGAAGGCTAAAATAAACCCTAGAAAAGCAAGAAAACAACACTAGCAACCATGAATGATAATATCACCTATCGGTACAGGTGATATAAAATATAAAACGGTATAGAAATAAATGAAAAATAAATATAACAATATTAATATTATACAAGGGATTTGAAAATGCTCTTTTTCTACAGGAATAGAATTTCTATTATTAGTATTTCAAGGTAACATGAAATTCAAAAGACATTTAAAGTTCCCTCTTTAGACAAACCCATTTTAAGAATTTTGAACCACAGAATCACAGGGCACAGGGTTGTCTCCAGCTATGTAAGTCATACTTGGCGAAAACCATTGACACAAATGGGCCACATTTAATTATATTGATTAACTTCAATGGGTCTACTCTGAGTTGGACTAGCAATGGACAAAACCCATAGACCTGGAAGGGAACTTGAAGGTGATCATCCAAGACCCTGCTGTGGGCCGCCCCCTCCAGACTGGTAGTGGCCAGTGTGTAGGTGTATCCTGCAATGTGCTTTAATTAAATCCCAAGGGAAGACACCATGAGGTAACCATGCAGCTCTTTCAGATCAGGAAACACAGGCAACCAGGGAGGCTGCAGAGTGCTGGAGAAATATTTGCTGGAAAGAAACACACCGCCCTGAGCTGCCACCACAAAATGATGAGGTAAGCTCAATGCCCCGCCTATGTAGAAAGTCTAAAGAAATTCTAACATGCCCTGGAAATGAGGCAGAACATAAGAAGAGCCTGCAGGATCAGGCCAGTGGCTCCTCAAGTCCAGCACCATGTTCTCACAGTGGCCAACCAAATGCTTCTGAGAAACTTACAAGCTGGACATGAGCACCAGAGCACTCTCCCCTCCTGCAGTTCCCATCAACCAGATTTCAGAAGAATTGCTGCCTTTGACTGTGAAGGCAGAGGGGCACGGGTGGTGCTGTGGGTTAAACCACTGTGCCGCTTGGGCTTGCTGATCGAAAGGTTGGCGGTTCGAATCCCCGCGACAGGGTGAGCTCCCGTTGTTCAGTCCCAGCTCCTGCCAACCTAGCCGTTCGAAAGCATGCAGTGCAAGTACATAAATAGGTACCACTCTGGCGGGAAGGTAAATGGTGTTTCCATGCGCTGCTCTGGTTTCACCAGAAGCGGCTTAGTCAAGCTGGCCACATGACCCGAAAAAACTGTATGCGGAAGCAGACAAACACTGACTCCCTTGGCTGTAAAGCGAGATGAGCACTGCAACCCCAGAGTCATTCACGACTGGACTTAATTGTCAGGGGTACCTTTACCTTTACTTTTACTGTGAAGGCAGACCATAGCCACTGTGGCTGGTAGTCATTGCTAGCCTTATCCTCTTTGAAAGGGTCCAAGCCTTTATAATGACACCCATATTGGTGACCATTACTGCCCCCTGTGGGAGTAACTATCAGCTGTATGAAGAATTCCTTCTCCTCTGTCCTGAACCTTCCAACATTCAGATTCATTGGATGCCACCAAGTCCTAATGCTATGAGGGAGGGAATGAAACTTTTCTGTATCCACTCACTCCATGACATGCATAATCATACACACTTCTGCGAAGTCGTCTCTTACTTGCCTTTTCTCTAAACCAAGAAGTCCTAAATGCTACAACCTTTTTTTGCTTAGGGGAGTTGCTCCCCCCCCCCCAAAAAAATGGAAGTCTCAAGATGTTCAAAAATGTGGAGCTTGGATTTTAGCGCAGCACTTTAAATTATGTACAGAGAACTCCAAGTTGAAATCAGCCTACGGTCACCATGGAACAAGCGCTTGGACTTTGCCAGTTGCCCATATAACTGCCTATTGAGCACTCGTTTATTGGAATAATTGATCTGTATACAGAGTCATAAATACATGCCAATGTCTCCAGAATGTCTAAGTGGCCCCCTGTCTATTCCAAGACTTTTCAATGCTTAGGAAGCACTTTCTGGCTTAATCTATTTGCAAGTCTGCTAAACAGAAAGCAACCAAAGGAATATTAGATTTTAATGTGGCGAGAGCAGAGGGAAAAAAAGTGTTTTGGGAGTTTAATGTACACACATGCAGAGACCTGCACCCAAAGCAGTGCTGGTGTGTGCTGCTCATTGGCAAATGCCAAGTTGTGGGGAGATGATTCCCATTTAGCTCTGCCCTCCTGAATCCCTGTGGCATGAGCCTGAGGGTAAAGTCCGAAGTGGGGAGTGAGTGTTCATGATTTTGCAGGGCCTTAATCCATGTGCCAAGCTGCATGAAGCAGTGGAGGTTCCCTGCTTTAGGCTTCACACTCTGACTTGTGAAGGGCAATGAGTTGGCAATACAGGGAGTCAGAGCTTTGAGTGCTTTCGCCCCCTTGTCCTATGCACACAGGACTCCTCCCTCTCAGGAGTCATCAATGATGCACAGAGTTCAGAAGGCAGGTGAGCAGTGTCCCACATGTGTCACCCCACACAGACAACTGCTATAGTCTAAGTGCCTTAGCATTATGTAGACACAACTACTGCACTACTCAGATGCAGCACTACTGACAGAAACACATGCTCCAGAGGTGCTTTTTGCATGTACAGTGGTACCTCGGTTCTCAAATGTAATCCATTCTGGAAGACCGTTTGACTTCCGAAACGTTTGAAAAAGCTGAGGTGCAAAGGGCTGGCTGCAAATTCAATGGAGAAAATTGAAAAACACGCAACGGAAGCTGCTCAACTTCCAAGGCACGTTAAAAAATGGAAGCATTTACTTCTGAGTTTTCGGTGTTCGGCTTCCGAGATGCTCAAAAACTGAGGTACCACTGTACTAGAAAGTGGGCTTTTAGTGTTGCAGTTCCCGGTCTTTGGAATGTTAAGTAAAGTAATTTAATTCACTGGAATTGTAAATGCTTATATGCATTACTATGTGTTTAAATTTGGTTGGCAACTGAATTCTAGAGAGTTCCCTAGTAGTTCTCATGTGATTGGCTAATGGTGGCCACATGGGAGGTATCTGGTGAAGGAGAGACTCCCTTTTAGGTGAAGCAAGATGACTGTGCTTTAGAATCCACTGTGAAAACTGTTGGAGTGCTTCTTCTCTGCTTTAAGGAAAGAGGGCAAAGCTGCAGGAGAAGGTAAAAGTGGAAGTTTTTCAATAGGAGCTGTAAGGCTTGGCCTAATTGACATACAGAAGGCTGTTTGCTGAGCCCCTGGAAAGAGAGGGAAATGCAGTTGTTGCTAAGTTAGAAGAAGAAACTGTGGGCCCATGCTAGCATAAGCATGTGACTGTGAATAATATGTATAACTATAATTTTCTGCAAGTCAAGTTTTTGAATGTTAAAAGTCTGGACGGTTGGTTTAATTCCCAAAGAAGGGTGTCGGTCATATATATGAGTTGAGCTTCTTAGCTGCAATTTTGCTACTCTTCCTTCAACATGGAATTAGCTACCAGCTGAAGGTAGACAGTGGTTTAGTGTCATGGTATTTAGGGCCTTACTGTGTTTATTTGAGAAGGCTCATCCTGAGGTCTGTGAATCAGTCATTTTCCTGGAATATCAACTGTACACTTGTAGGAATGGGTTATTGTTTTGAGAGTTCAGATACATGGTTTTAAGTGCTTCTAGAATGTGTATTGTTTGTATTTTATCTTATCACTTTGATGTCCTGAGGTTTGTGAAGTGGTTTTTGAATTTGTAAAATGTATTGCTAAATGATTGCAGTGAATCCCTGACCATCAGGTCCAGTCGTGACCGACTCTGGGGTTGCAGCACTCATCTTGCATTATTGGCTGAGGGAGCCGGCGTACAGCTTCCAGGTCATGTGGCATGACAAAGCCGCTTCTGGCGAACCAGAGCAGCACACGGAAACGCCGATACCCTACCGCTGTATCGGTACCTATTTATCTACTTGCACTTGGACGTGCTTTCAAACTGCTAGGTTTGCAGGAGCAGGGAGCAAACAATGGGAGCTCACCCCGTCACAGGGATTCGAATCGCCAACCTTCTGATCAGCAAGCCCTAGGCTCAGTGGTTTAACCCACAGCGCCACCAAATTTTGCCCTTGCCCATGGTGCCGTATTGCCAAATTCCACCCCTGTTACAATTCCCAGAGTTCTTGGGAAGAGGGATAAATTGTTAAACCACTCTAGGAATCATAGCTCTGGAAGGGGAATAGGGGCCTCCTACCATCTCTCTCTCAGCACCCTTACCGAATGAGAACTCCCATAATTCTTTGAGGGAAGCCATGAATGCTGGGAGTGGTATCACAGTGTTTTAAATGTATGGTGTGAATGTGGCCTGTAATTTGGAGAAGCGAAATTCTTCAAGCATCTCCTTGACTGCTGATTCAGCCACCCCATCTCTTCCCCTGCACCTGTGCAACTGAATTGTGTGCAGATTGTCATTAACAACACCTGTGCATGTCCTTGGTAAAATTACTGTAGTCTCAGAGGCGTTAAGGACAGGGGAGAGTCAAAGTCTGCTCTGCCGCAGTACAGATTCATAAAGTGACACATCAGTAGATCAGACAACCCGAGTGTCTAATGTAACCTGACATGTCGCACCTCATGTTGCAATTTGTTTCATTAGTGTCAATTAGAGCAATCGCGGCAACTACTTGGCACTGAGGGACTCTTGCTGCACAATCCGAGAGACACAAGCAAAAGGCCGGGGGCAGTGGAATAGGGAAGTGTCATGGATTATATAATTGCCATTTCTTATTTCTGCAGATGACTTCTGTGATCTTCTTCTGGCCTGGGTGACAGCCTAGTGGGCTTTGCAGAAATCCCTTGGGGGCAGATCCTTGACTGCCCTCATTTGCCCTGGTCCAGGGGAACTCCTCATTCAAGGGCAGACAAGGGTCAGCCTTTTTCAGTTCAAGGGCCACATTCCCTTTGTTTCAACTTTCCAGGGGCCACATGCCAGTGGTGGGCAAAATGGGACAGAGCAACAACTGTGAGTTTTAGCTTTGTGCATAAGGCTAGTTTCTATACATACTCACAAATCCTTCTTTCTCCTCCACAAGCAACAGCAGGGGCGCCGAATTGGGCCCCACATTATGCCGCTGGTGCTTCGCGGCCCCGCAAGGTCTTGGACACAAAGCATGCATTGGCCCAGAATGCAACCCCCTTGTAAATGGGGGGTGGTGTCTGTAGCATGACGTGCCAGTATATTATTATTATTATTATTATTATTATTATTATTATTATTATTATTATTAAGCTGTCCATCTGACTGGGTTGCCCCAGGCACTCTGGGCGGCTCCCATCTAAATACTAAAAACATAATAAAACATCAACCATGATCTTAAAGAGTGAACTCTGTTGTCATAGAGACAAATGGGTGGGCCTTTTCCCACCTTACGTGGCTGGATGTCGTATCCTCCTAGTATGTAGAACAATAGGCCAAGAGGGCTGTGTGTGAGAGTAGGTTTTGGTTGATGCTGACAGGTGGAGAAAGAGAGGCTTGCCGTCTTCTATGCTGGACCGAAAGTTATGGCTTGGGAAGATCTTCTGGAGTGATAATGCTGTGAGCCCTTCCATCCTATGTTCAGGTTGTCTATATGAACCTATATATCTTAAAGACATGGCCATTTCCATTGACCTTCATCTTCATTCCAAGGAAACCAAACTCTGGATAGGTGCAAAAATCTATGAAGTCTCTCTCTCTCTCTCTCTCTCTCTCTCTCTCTCTCTCTCTCTCTCTCTCTGGCAACAATACCCTTTAGGATGCCCCATAGTTTTGATCCTGATTATGTAAACAACTTTCCCCAAACTCCCCATTCTGTGATTTATTCTATTAGCTGTAATATTCATTATGCTTCAACATGTGGGAAATCTAAAAAGATGGGCATGATTGAATTAGCCAATCTTATCACATTTCCTCTTAATGAAACTGAACAACAGTTTCATTTGTTACATTATTACTTTCCCCCAGTGGCAGTGACACGGATTTAACACCATGGGGGAAAACCCCCCACACGCTCTTTAAACGAGGGAGCTGTACTGGTGTCGGCTGTTTATCTGTGATCTTTGCTAGCTTAATATTGCAAAGTTGCTATAGTAGTTTTCCTGCTTGCCTCCCTTCCACCCATGGGGAGTTGCAGCTAAGAGGTCATCTCTGTGTTAATCTCCTTTGAGGAGTAATGTGTACATATATCTTGGTGCAATGGTCCCAGAAGAAATCTGAAGTCATCTCAGACTTTGTGGCAAAGTAGAGATATTTCAGATAAAGATCCTGAAATCACATAATTACATAGATACCTCTGTGGCTCCCAGGAGCAGGCACTTGCTAAAAACCTTCCTTTTTTTTTAAAGCAAAGGATAATATGCAGGTTGATATGTTCCCCCTGATAGTATTGAAGTGTTCCTATAATGTTTATCAAGTTTGGCTCTTGCCAATGACTTTATAAAAGAGTGGGGGAGCACAATGTGCTTTCTTTGCATCAGCTGTTTGCTATCCAGGATGGAGCTGGATCTTGCAATAGGTTGCAGGAGGAGCTGCCCAATATGATATCTCTGTGTTGTCTTCTCTTCAGTGTCATTGAGTGCAACTCATCGTGTTACATTATGGTCTATCTATGTACCGTTTGGGGGCACCAAAGCCCATTACAGGAAACAAAATAAAATAGCACAATAACCAAATGCCCACTGAACACATTCATGGGCTGCCTTCATGCTCTCATCACCTCTCACTTGTAAGCCAGGTGAACACACACACACACAAACACATACGACTGTTCAAATTTTCACCTAAGAGCAAGCCCATCCCAAACATGTTTAATTGCTCTGTTGTGAAATTGATTGCATGTCACTCGCAATATGCTGTTTACTTATAGAGTGCTCCAAGTTGTGTCAGTGATGAAGTGTTTTCTCCGAGTGTCTGTCTCCAGGCTGAATACTGGATGCGTAATATGCCGCTAAACTTCCTTAGGAGGAGATATACAAAAGATGAGCTGCGCAGACTGCCTGCCCCATCCTAGTTTTATGGGAGAGGGGTCATTTTCTCTCCCCGCAGCAGGTAAGGGGGTCCTGTGGCCCTCCAGATGGTGTTGGACTTTAGCTCATATCAGCCCCAGGCAGCATGACCCACCAGTGCTCAGCATTGTTCACAAAGTCAAAGGACTGAATGTTCCGGCACAAGGTCTCATAATGGCCTTTAGCTAAGATGCATTATTTAAAGCAGGCATCCCCAAACTGCGGCCCTCCAGATGTTTTGGCCTACAACTCCCATGATCCCTCGCTAATAGGACCAGTGGTCAGGGATGATGGGAATCTGGAGGGCCAAAGTTTGGGGGTGCCTAATTTAAAGGGTTGAGACAAACTCGCAACAGTGTAAGAAGAGACTGCTGAATTAGACCAGTGGCTCATCTCATCCAGCATTCTGTTCTCCAAGTGGCTGCCCAGATGTCTGTGGGAAACCTTCAAACAGGACCAGATCACTAGAGCATTCTCCCCTCCTGCGTTTTCCTGAAACTGGTATTCAGAAGCATTTGTTGTCCCTGACCATGGAGGCAGAGCATAACCACCATGGCTAGTAGCCATGGATAGCCTCCTTTTCCATGAATTTGTCTAATCCGCTTTTAAAGCTGTCTAGGTTGGTGGCCATCACTGCCTCCTGTGGGAGTGAGTTCCATAGCTTGGCTATGAAGAAGTGATTTCTTTTGTCTGTCCTTATTTCGTTCAGCTTCATTGGGTGTCCAGAGTGTTCTAGTGTTAAGACACAGGGAGGAAAGAGGGATACGGTTTTATAGCCACATCTGCAAGTCAGACTGAAAACTGGCTGTTTCAGTAGGATATGCAAAACCCATTCTTTTTATTTCAAAACATGTATTTCAAAAATTCCTACATGTTGGCCCCATGAGTTCAGGACCACTTGTTTGTAGAAGAAGAAGAAGAAGAAGAAGAAGAAGAAGAAGAAGAAGAAGAAGAAGAAGAAGAAGAAGAAGAAGAAGAAGAAGAAGAAGAAGATAAAAACGAATATAGGATTTTTTCACTAGGATTTTCCATTCAAAACACAACCAGCCATGGAAATCCATCTAGATCTAAACCATTCTTCTTCTGTATTATGCATCGTTAACCACAATTGACTTAAATGAGGAACATATGCGCATACCAACAGTTGTGAATCTGTAGACTATTCAAGATACTTGTCTGCAGCATCAAATATCTAAATAATCATGCATATTCATGGCATCCCAGGTTATAATAAATGATGTATATGTACTGTCTTCACACACGCGCACACGCGCACACACACGTGCCTTTTATGCATTTAGAAATGTAACCTTTGATCAAAGGATCATAAACCTGCACATAGTTCAGAGAGATGCTGCAATGGGAAATCTATCAACAGGACCTGAGCACAACATCACTCAGTGACTTGGCCTCTCCAGTTTAGCGAGAATTTGCTGATGTAAGGTGGAGAAGGCCTTTCTCCCTTATATTTCCCCACCTCTGTGTATGTCTCCTAAAACACTTTTACTTATTTCCTGTTATTTCTTCTCTTTTCATACCAAACTGAAACTTTCATCCCTACTCTTTGCACATTCTCTTCCTCATCCTCCTATAACAGTGTCCCTATCTTATCCTCTACCTCTCTATTCCCAGTTTTATTATTATTATTACTTTTGGAACTGCTGGTTGCTGTTTTTGCCTATCCACTAAAAGGCAACTGTATGACCAGGGAATGGGCTGTAAAGCTGAGGTCTGGCCCGTAGTTTGTGGAAAGCTGTTCTAAAATGTTGTCTTTTATATGGCATCAAATAGGGCTGGATAGGTCTGTCAGTTTTGGTTCCCTCAGCTCCTCATTTTTTCCAGTGTTAAATTCAGTTCTCTACATTTCTGCAGCAATTCGTGAGCCTTTTTTTTTTAAAAAAAAAGGAAAACAAGATTTCAGCATTTCCATGTAATTTCCTCCTAATAAATTTTGCCCCAAAAAAATACCCTACATTTTTGTAAAACTATTTCCTGTAATTAAATGCATTTTTGTATGTCACTTTCACCAATTTATGCATTTTAATGCACATTTTACCCTAGTATATGCACTTTTGTAGACATTACTTGAATGGATAAGTGCTTTGCAAAACTCTAAGAAGTGTAAATTTTGAGGGGCAGCTGTTTTGGGGTTCTCATTTTGTTTCAGTAAAGTGCAGCTATATAGTATGCTCATCTTTAAAAGCAAGTTAATCAACCTTCTTCTCCATCCCTAGCCTTCAGATTATTGTAAGCCTAATACTCTCACCTCCAAATGATACTGATTCCTGACCTTACATAAGCGAATATAGGAACATAAGGCAAGCCACTGGTCCATCTGGCTCAGTAGTGTCTACATTGAATGGCAGCAGCTTTCCAGGATTTCAGACAAGGGACAATGCTAGACCTACCTGGAGATGTCAGGGATTAAACCTGGGACCTCCTACACGTGAAGCAGATGATCCACCACTGAGCTACAGCCCTTAGGAGGTGTTTACCTAGGAACATTGTCCCCGCTAATAGAGCTTTGATTGCCTTCTTGGAAATGAAAATAAAGATGGAAGCAATGTTGATGTTGTTACTGTTCAAACTGTAAGTTACTTGAAAGCAAACTGCAAGTTGATTCCTGCTATTAGGCGGTGGTGGTAGAAACAGAGGTGCCCATAAAACAACTTTAGGAGGCACCAAACTGCCACTCTAGGACTCATATTTTCAATTAAATGCTTCTTGACAACAGCACAGAGTAGGACCCATCACCATGCATCCTGCCCTTATTCAGAATTCATTTTCTACTATTAGCGCAATGTTCAGAAGAGACATTATATATTTTTTCGCATGCATTTTTAATCGTACATTTAAGCAATGTTTTAAAGCAGTCGTCACAGGCAATGTGTACCTTCGCTGGATCTCTGTCACATTCAGCAGACTTTGCAACTTGGGGAGTGGAAGTTGAGGATGTTTGTTCTTGTTGAAGGCATACTTCAGGGTTTATACTGGGGGCACTCTTGGAGACCGCCTTGATCCTCGATGTACTGGAACTAAAGGCAGCCAGGAGGACCTTTTAGATGTGATCGCAACACCCAGAGGCACACCTGGGCTCCCTTGCTCCACCCACCCACCCTGTCCATAGAGGAGCTATATCAGCATCTCTCAAACCAGGCAAGACTGTGGACCAGAAGCTGGCTGGCTCATAATGGCTGCATTCTCCTTAACTAGCCATTGTTACAAGCTTGCTCTGTCTCTCCCCCGACCCCAAAGCTCTTTTATTCTACTAAGTTTACCAAGTCTTTGTGTCAAGACTATCTTCCTTAATGCTCAGTGCTCTCAGAGTAGTAAGTTGGTAGCTTTTCGTTTCCTGACCCCCACGGACCTCATGGAAGAACAGTGCAGAGAAACAGAATGAATCCCTTTAATTGGCATTTCCTTGTGGAAGGTGAAAGCCATCCCAATTAAGGGACCCTGTTTCCCATCCAGTTCTTCTGTAACTGTAACTTCAGTAACTTTTCGTACTGATGCAGGAGCCCCTGCCATTGTTTCAATAACCTGCTGATCAATAGTACAAACAAACAGCTCCGATGTAAGAAACCCAGCCAGATGGGCCGGGTAGAAATAATAAATTATTATTATTATTAAGATCATCTGGAGGCTGAAATTCAGACATTTGCCAGTTCTTGATCAGTTGATTTTTAAAAAATAATAATCTAGGCACAATTTAGCTTTGTGTTGCACCATGGACTGATAGCAAATTAGAGCCACATTCACACCATGTATTTAAAGCACTACGATACTACTTTAGACAGTCATTGCTTCTGGCAAAGAATCTTCTTCTTCCCATGTCCCTGCCCCTCAATCCCCTCCCCTGGCAGTTCTTCCCTCAGGAGCAGATCTGGGGACAGTTTGAGTGAAGAGGGGGAGAGGAAGTTATGTTGCAGTTTCATGTTGTTCCATGTGTGGAGTGAATTTGTAACATGGAGGAGGAACTTGCAGAATTCCAACGTGGGGGGGGGGGATGTGTGAGTTCTGCCTTCTGTAATACTGTATGCATGTCCCCCCTTTGCACACTACACCAGAAGAGCAAAACACTGATATGTGTTTTGCAACTTTCTTGGGGGTCATGGTTGTCGGCATGCAAAGCTCTTCAAAAGTTACCAGTTAAGCTTGCGACCTTAAATGCTCTACGGACAAGGGTCATTTCATATGTGCCACCCTTTCTTGCCAAGCTGGAGGCTTACAAAAGTGGCAAAGGAATCAATGGGGCAGGAGACCTGTAATTTCCATGATTCCTTCACTCCCTTGCATTTTTGCACTATTCCTTCAGAGTTAAAAAAATTAATTAATCTAAGTATAGACTTCAGTAGAATGCGGTTGATTAACTCTAGTAATTCCTGTCCCTTTATAACATAACAAATCTCTGGAGAGAAATAGCATTCTTTAATGATCTCCATTACTTTTTTTTTAAAAAAAAGTTTCCCATCAAAGTGGTTTGAATAGAATCATCATTTTTTCAAGAAACAAGTTGCATAGTCGAAACCCACAAATATGGAACACCGGGAACTCCTTTATCAAATTAGACTCTCTTTTCACATAGTCCATTACATATGGAACTGGTTTATACCAAGTTAGACCCCTGATCCAACTGGCTCAGTTTTATCTGCACTGACTGGCAGTGATGCTCCGGGGTTTCAGGCAGGTGTTTCTCCCAGCCCTACCTGGAGATGCCAGGAAATGAACCAGAGACCTTCTGCATGCAAAGCAGGTGCTCTACCACTGAGCTATGCCCCTTCATTACACAAGAAACGACTTTGTACCGAGTCAGACTGTTGGACAATCCAGAACAGCATTGCATACACTGACTGGGAGTGTTTAAGGCAGGGGTCTTTCCCAAGATAATAAGGATTGAACCTGAGCTTTTCTGCATGATAAAAGTATTTTGTTGTCTTTGGCTCATAAACATCCTATATCCTTTTTAATGTTTTTTTTTTGGGGGGGGAGTTATTTATTGTATGCCTTCTTCCGGCAACTCCTGCAGCCAAGCTGGTGCCAAATGTATTGCTCTGCTTTCCTTTGGACCACAAGGCCAAGAGGTGGGTCTGGTCATCTGGGCAGCCTAGGACCTCCATAATACTGCTCAGTAGGATGGTGTCTTTTTCATTTTTTTTCTCAAAAATTATTTCCTGTAGCACAAATGGATGAACTTTTGCCTATTAATGACTTAAATGAGGTATATTCCATTGAAATATTAAAAAAGGTTACGCACAAACCGTATTTTAATTTTTTTTGTATGCCGTTTTACCATTTCATAAAATTGTATTAACAATTCTATATATATTTCGTATCAAATTTGGACACAACACCACATTCCACAATGGGGAGTGTTCTTAGCAACATAGGGTATACAAATGTCACACCTGCGCAAGGTAAAAGCCCCTTTTTGGGACCTCAAAACTCAGCCAGCAGACCCTGCCAGGCATGCTGGGAAAAGAACCTACAGGAGAGGTAGCAAAACATTGTCCTCTAGCGGCGTCTATACTGTTACTGCAGCTAAAAAAAGGTTCCTGGTGTGTTTGATGACCCTATATAATGTTGTATATATGTAACTCTAAAGATTGGGTTCAATTTTATATCTGCTTACAGCAGGGGCGTACCCAGGATCAAATCTAGGGGGGGGGGCAAAGCCATGGTCATTCAGGGGTGGGACCAAGGCACAAGAGGGGAGGGGCCACAATGTGGGAACGTGGGCGGGGCTACATTCGAGGAGGCGTGGGTGGGTCCCCCAGAGAGATCCTTTCGGAGCAGATGGAGAGCCTCCCCTGTCTTGAAATGGCTCTTTCTTCCAGGGAAAGTGGAGGGTGGCTGGCACGCTGCTCAGGAGCTTCTCTTCACCCCCGGGAAGCCGCCCTTCCACAATCCCCACCCTCTCCCCGCCTTTGTCCGTCCTGCCCGCCAGGCGACTCCGGCACCACAAGGAAAGCGCGCAGCAAAAGGCCCGCACTTTTCCCTTGCCCTCCGGCGACTGGATTCCTCCTCCCAGCGACTTCCCAACGTGACCCGAGCTAGGTGGGTTAGCCAGAGGACGAGAGGAGCAGGCACGGGCGGCCCTTTCGCGTCTCGCCCCCTCCCCTCCCGAGCTTCCCTGCAGTGCCTGCAAACCAGGAAGAGGAAGCGACCAGCACACACACTCAAAAAAAACACAAACACAAAAACTATGCCTGCGCGTTCTTTACTTTCTCCTCGCTTTTTGTTGCTGCTGGGCGCCTCTGCTGCCTTGCCCCTCCTCACCGTCCTCGCTGTTGTTGCTGCTGCCGCCACCGCCGCCGCTCCTCACCCTGCCGGAGCATCAGCAGCTGACCGTCACTTCTGCTTCCAACACCTCCTTCTCAGGGACCGTCCCCTCGCAGGCTTTTTGCTTCTAGGGGGGCAGCTGCCCCCCTGGGTATGCCCATGGCTTACAGTGACTTCAAAAATGGTCAAAAATGTTGTTGTTTTTTCCTGACTATCGGTCGAATAAAGTATATTGATTGATTGATTGATTGGTCAAAAAACTGATAAATAAATTTTTTTGAAATCATTTTGTGCATGAGGTTTTTTTAATCAAATCTCTTTGAAAGTAAGATTTTATCTAATCTTTAATGAAAGCTCATCAAATTATGATACAGGGAAATGAGGTTGTAAAAAAGTCATCACCCTACTGCTCAGGCATGTGCCCTGGGGATGTTGATTTGGTTTTGCTAACACAGTAGTTTGACTTCATCCCCGGACATGCACTCCATGATCTCTTGAGACACATGGATGCCAACAATAATGACAACAGCTCCTGTCACACCTGACCACTGGCCATGTTTGCTGGGGCTGATGGGATTTGGGAGGGGGGCATCCACACCAATCGTTTAAAGCACTCTTATACCACTTTAACAGCCATAGCTTCCCCCAAGGAATCCTGGGGACTGGAACTTGTGAAAAGGGGCTGAGAGTTGTTAGGCGATCCTTCCCAGAGTACAAGTTTCTGTACCCTTAACAAACTGTGGTTCCCATAATTCTTTGCAGGAAACCGTGGCTGTTAAAGAGTGTTTTCAATGTGTGTGGTGCGGATGTGAAAGTTGGATGTGCAGGTGTTCCAGATGGTGTTATTCCTATCATGTAAAAGGTATCGAACTGGGGTTAGTTCTCTGCACTGGGTACATACACACACACACACACACACACACACACACACACACACACACACATCATTTCCAAAGATATTCTGTGTGTATTCTATGCAACGTTTGTTTGCAGGGTGAGGAGGCAAATTGCTCTTAAGGCCGTGAACAGTCGAGCAACCAAAGAACCACAACAAATAACGAAGCTTTTATGAAAGATGATCTAAAAAAAGAAAGAACAGAGAACTTGCGTTTTCATTCAGCAACACACAGAGGCACAGCTGCTTTGCAAATATGCTTATAATGGCCCCATATGACAGTCCATCAGAGCATGAATAATTCAGTGTTTTCCTATTCTACAATACTCTCCCCCCCCCCACAAAAAAATCATATTGCTCTATTTATTTCCTTAAGTTCCGCCCCCCCCTTTTCTTTTGCTGGACATGGTAAACCAGGGAAATAAAAGGGCGTTCAGAGGCTTCTGATCTGATCAGTGCTTAGCTTTGATTTAACACAGAGGTTGGCTGAGGTGTGTTTTATTTTTTTTCATCTTTCTCTTCCTTTCTCTAAGTTAAGTGTCACTTTTATATCCAGGAGAAGCATTGAGTAAACAAATAAAAAATTCATTAGCAATAGGCAGCTTGAGGAAGATGAAAGGTTTTACAATGTGAAAGTCTCGTTCTCAGTGCCGAACAGCCAGGCACCAGGATCATTAGCCCAGCATGGAGCCCAGCAGACGTAACAGGCATTACCACATGTAATCTTGGTGAAATTCACTAATATTCCAAGCTGCGGTACAGTAGCATTGTTACGGCTCAATCGCTGTTGATATTTTATTTTAAACAGCCTTCCAAAAGGCTGTTAAACACTTCCAAATTTAAAAGCTGGATACACGCAGGCCCATTTCAGCTATATAAATTAGTGTCATAGTGAAATCTATCCTCCAATTTCTTTTATGTTTTCTTTCGAAGGAAAAATAGGTTTCCATTTTTTTCTCTGCCTTGCTTCTTGCGGCACGAGAACTTCTTTAGAATTTTGGTGGGAATAGGGGTTTTGAGCATGCTTGCTTGTTACGAGGTCGAGGGTGGTGTGTGTGTGTGTGTGTGTTTGTGTTTTCCTTCCCAGCAACCATTTCTGCAGGCTAAGGCAGCACTTGCACTCCCAGCTGCCATACTTCCTGATCACTGTTGTCCATGTGTTTGAAACCTCAAGGCTGGATTAATTCAATGAGCTCTATGTGGGGCTGCCCTGTGTGGGTTGACTTTTGTTTCCCCACTGATGATAACTGTGCTGCACTGCAGTTATTATCTGTGAGAAGACAACTTGGTGGGGAAGTATAAAGTCTCCTCATGTTCTTCAGTCATGCTATGGATCACCTCTCCATGGGTGCTACCGGTATTTCTAAACTAAAAAACAAAACAAACATGGGAGATGATATCCCAGGGCTTTTTTTTTTCAGCAGAAACTCGCCAGAACTCAGTTCTGGCACCTCACAGGTGCCATGCTAAGAGAATGAGGGAGGTGTTTGTGATAAGTTCCTACACCTCATTTTCTAGAAAAATAGCCCTTCATGTCACGCAATTAATGCATGATCTACTCAAGGCTCATGTAATACAAAATGAAGTGGTAGAATCCTTGAGGTGGTATTGTGGGCTGTACCACTTCAGATATTAGGCGAGTGAATCACATATTTGAATGTTCAGCCATGATAAGAACTTCCGAGAAAGACAGAGTGAGGGGACCTTGAATGTCAGGGCAAAGTGTTCTAGCCTAATTTGCTCTTTGATTGAGCCACCTATCCCCTTGCAGGGCCATTTTCATATATAAAGAAGTGTTCAAAAAGAAGATTCTCTCTGACTGCAATCAAAAGTGGTACAGTCAATTCTTCTACATTGGGACTCCACCGCCTCATTATTGCATGCATGGAAGCCAAATTTCAGGCCTACCCAAGCGCCAGTATGCCTGAAGTTATGAGGAGCTGAAAAGCCACTTGCAGATAACATAGAATAAGACACTTGTGCCCGACCATACTTGTTGGCCCCCCTTTTGCATGTAGGCCTTATTCAGAAGTTCAGATGAATGCACAAAAGTCAGGACAGGGGATTGACTTCAGATTTACCTCCCTTGTCATGTGCTAACTGTATATAACACATTGCATGCACAGCCCCTAAGACAGTTGACATAATCTACAGCCATAGCATGACTGGATATAAAGCAAACACCTCCACGATTGGAGGGGAAATGCCTCTGAATACCAATTGAGGGGGATCGCAAGTGGGAAGAGTGCTGCTGCACTCAGGTCCTGTTTATAGGCTTGCTATTGGAGCATCTGGTTGGCCACTGTGAGAAAAGGAAACTGTGGGTTGAGGTGGTGTTTTTCTAATCATAGAATCATAGAGTTGGAAGAGACCACAAGGGCCATCCAGTCCAACCCCCTGCCAAGCAGGAAACACCATCAAAGCATTCCTGACTGATGGCTGGCAAGCCTCCGCTTAAAGACCTCCAAAGAAGGAGATTCCACCACACTCCTTGGCAGCAAGTTCCACTGTCGAACAGCTCTTACTGTCAGGAAGTTCTTCCTAATGTTTAGGTGGAATCTTCTTTCTTGTAGCTTGAATCCATTGCTCCGTGTCCACTTCTCTGAGCAGCAGAAAACAACCTTTCACCCTCTTTTTTATAACATCCTTTTATATATTTGAACATAGCTATCATATCACCCCTTAACCTTCTCTTCTCCAGGCTAAACATACCCAGCTCCCTAAGCCGTTCCTCGTAAGGCATCGTTTCCAGGCCTTTGACTATTTTGGTTGCCCTCCTCTGGACGCGTTCCAGCTTGTCAGTGTCCTTCTTGAACTGTGGTGCCCAGAACTGGACACAGTATTCCAGGTGAGGTCTGACCAGAGCAGAATACAGTGATACTATTACTTCCCTTGATCTAGTGCTATACTCCTATTGATGCAGCCCAGAATTGCATTGGCTTTTTTAGCTGCTGCATCACACTGTTGACTCATGTCAAGTTTGTGGTCTACCAAGACTCCTAGATCCTTTTCACATGTACTATACTGCTCTCAACATAGCTGCCAAGTTATCCCTTTTTTAAAGGGATTTTCCCTTATGCTGAATAGGCTTCCTCGCGAGACAAGGGAAAACTTGGCAGCTATGGGCTCTGAAGCCAGGTGTCACCCATCCTGTATTTGTGCCTTTCATTTTTTTTGCCCAAGTGTAGTACTTTACATTTCTCCCTGTTAAAATTCATATTGTTTGCTTTGGCCCAGTTGTCTAATCTGTTAAGGTCATTTTGAAGTGTGAGCCTGTCCTCTGGGGTATTAGCCACCCCTCCCAATTTGGTGTCATCTGCAAACTTGCTCAGGATGCCCTCAATCCTTGAATGTCAAGCTGTACCTGTTAAAATTTTCTTTCCCGCACCATAATTCAAGGAGGATAGGTGTCTGTCCCTCTTGCACTTGTCAACCCTCCTGAGCAGACCATTGTTTATGCAACTTGTGGTTCCTTAATGTCGTTGGTAACCCAGGAGATACCTTGCCTGCTTCAAGACAGGATCTTATACTGCAGGATCTCTTGGCTTGACCAACTCACCTATCTTTGTAAGATGGAAGACTCGAGAGACTTTATCAAATACTTGTCCAACTGCACACACATTTCTTTGGCCAACTGTCTCTTTGATAGGCTCCTTGACTTGTCTCTTCTCCTTCTGCCATGTGAACTGCCAGAGCTAGCAGACACAGAATTCAATATTCAGAAGCAGGTGTAGCTTTTTGAAAGGTCAGGACGGCCCATGACTCTGAACTAAGTAGGGACGGGGGAATTTGTCAGTGTTGGTTTCTCTCAGTTTCTCATGTTTCTTATCGTAACCCCTGATTTAACCCCTGATTTGCAGAATTCAGTTTCTGGCACACCCCAGCTTTATTTTTATTCATTGTTAAAAATGAGTGTTTCTAGTATCATGGCCATTGCAACAAATCGGTAAAAGTAGTAGAATAAAGCAGGTAGACTAACACAAGTACTGTGAATATCACTATTGACCTCTGTGTGGCCAAAGTGAAGAACAACAAACCAGGTCCTCCTTTACACTATTTGATGATTCCAACTTGGCAGTTCTGACCATTATATGCAGGGGTCCACCTACACTCCTTCACAGCGGCTTGAGGGGGCAACTGGGTACTGTCATTTGTACCCCACCTAAGTTACTGCTAGCTGTACCGGTAGCTGCAGAAGGAATAGAAAGCCACTTGAGGATAGGGATGCACGAATCTCTCAATTTTGGTTTTAGTTAGGTTTTTCCCAATGCTTAGTTCAATTCTCCACATTTCCACATCAGTTTGTCGTTGTTGTTTAAAGTCCTCATGAAAATTCATCAGTATTTTAGTCTGAATTTATACTCGTATATTGTATGAAAGCTTGTATGCTCAATTTTGCCCAAGATGCACATTTTTGTAAAGCTGCTTCTTCTAATATAATGTTTTAGATGTTGTTTCCACTAATATATGCAGTCTGTGCAGACTTTACCCTAGGCTAGGAACTGCATTGCAACATTCAGAGCAGTGTGAATTTTGAAGGATGCCTGTGTTTGGGCTTCATACTGTTTCAGAAAGTGCAAATTTAGTATTTCATTTCTAAAAAACAAAGCTGATCAAATACTTCTCTATCCCTAGCCATCAGGGGTAATTTACCCTAGGCAAATTTTAAAGGCTGGTTGTATTTTGGTTTACACTCCATTTCAGAAAGTGATATTGAGGGAGGTTCATCTTTAAATGTGAACTACATTGTTTTTCTCTCCCATCCATAGTGTTGTGAGCTAGCCCCCATGGCCCAAGTCACATGAGTGTCACACTGCTTTTACTTACCTACTTTTGGCTAAGCTCCTGGACAAGGATAGCCTGACCATTGAATTCATACACTGGTAAACTTGAGACTGGATTGCTGGTGTGGAATCAGAAGGCCAGATTTCTGATGGGGGCACCTGGCTGACAACTCATTGTTAAAGCATCGAGACTTGCTGCCCATTCACTAACAAGCTAGGTTCAGGGCATTGTATTAATTTTCCCTAAACAACTTAGGTCCAGGGTACCTCAGGGACCACCTGAACCCATATATTCCAGGATCTTTCCTGCTTGGAGATGCTAATAATCAATAATCAGGCAAGGAACAAGATGCTCTAAGACAGCTTCTCTCTCAAGTCATTCTTCTGTTGTCTTTGTTTTCTTGCTTCTTGCTTCCTCCACGGTCAGTGTTCAGATTGCAAGTAGACTGTGGAGTAGAGACGAGTATCTTATATTATTTCAGGGGCATGTCTGAAATAGCTGTATGGGTCCCACATACATAACGTATTTAATTTTTATTATTTGTGAGATGGTTGAGAGAACAACTGCTGGAGGTGCAACAGCAAAGATCATTTTGTGTGGAACTTAAGGGTTAATTCTGTTAATGTTAAGTCAACCAGCTAAGTGGAGGTGGGTTGAAGTGTTGCTTAGCAATCAGGCAGAGTGACATGATGTTTGGTGAGGTAGCACATGGTCTGATTGGCTGTGTAGTTCTGAAGGAGTTTTCCACTATATGCTTGGTTGAATGTCTCCCTGTAATGTACAAGGCCTGAAGTAAGGACAATAACTATCTGTTTATATCCCCTCAATTTAGATGTTTTTTTTTTGGTCCTATTTTTTCATTATAGTGTTAGCAGAATTTCTTTTATCTCTGTACTCTGTCTGGGTTATTTAAGTAACTTTGCTAAAAAATGGAATGGATATAGATCCATCGTTTCCAAAAAGAAAGAAAGAGAAAGAAAGAAAGAAAGAAAGAAAGAAAGAAGAGAGAAAAACAACAGCAACAACTCTGGACACAGATTTATTTACACCATTTCAGACTAAGCTTTTATTTTTAATATTACAAACCATTTTTTTCTTTATTCACAAACCACTGTAGTGATATAAACACTAATTTCTAAAGACAGATATACACACTTGTTGGGTTTTTAAAGATTTGTAACTGTTTTGAAGTCACGATATTCTACATATGGTATTAATCATTTCTTTTAAAATCAGAATTCATATTATCAGTAATAATTTATATAACTGGAAAAAAACATTCCCTATATCAGACATACATTTGAATAAAATGAATGACCGGAGTGTTCTAGGAGTTTTCACAAAAATATTTTCCAACAGCATTCAGCAACCGTATCTGTTTGCAATTATCTCAAAGAATTAGACATCAGATACTTATTGGGGACTTCCCCTAAGTTGTGATACAGCCACTTACTTTAAATCAAAATGACAAACTAACTTATCACCCACACATCAGGAGATCTATGTGTGCAAAATGATTTTTTTTTGTAAGAAAATAAATATTTATTTAACAGCTAATTTTACTTTATTTTTGTTTTTTAAAAAAGGTATTTCAGAGTGCATCAAACATGCATTGTTTGAGAAGTCATGTCACTGGGTTCTCCAGGACTGGAGTAACAAATTCCCTGTCCAGGACTGATCTTAGAGGAAATTAGTACTACCAATTTGTAGTAGATGCCGGTATGCACAGCACTGACTGGCTAGTGCGTGTGACATCACCTGCCCAACCACTCACATCCTCTTAAATTGTGCCCCCCCCGGTCTAAAATGGTTTTTCCTTTGGGGAAAATAAAGTGACAAATGACTGCTTAAACAAGTCACCAACTATGCTGCACTTATTATTTAAGCAAAATAAAACAAGGCAGACAGCTCTCCTGAAGAAAGACAACCAGACACAGCATTCAAATTGCTGATAAGTATGTCTGGTGAATGCATTGTTGTGAAGGTGGGGAAATCTGGGCTCCCTCCATAGGTGAAAAACAAGGTGAAGAAAATCCCTTTTCAAGTTACATCCGTAAACACCCTTGGTTTCTGAACACTTAATATCTGGTGAATTCCCTGGCATTTCAGATATAAATGCACACCAGGAATGGCCATTCTCAACCTAAACACTAAAAATTTCCCTCACTATTTTGTGAAATTGTGTGTGTGTGTGTGTGTGTGTGTGTGTGTGTGTGTGTGTGTAACATCTCCTAAATTTGCTGCACTGAACTCAACAGAAACTGAGAAAGAGCACACATTATCTTCTGAAAGCTGTGTACATATCACAGGGCAGGCATAGGCAAACTCCGAACCTCCAGATGTTTGGGACTACAGATGTTTGGGACTAGCTAACAGGACCAGTGGTCAGGGATGATGGGAATTGTAGTCCCAAACATCTGGAAGGCTGGAGTTTGCCTATGCCTGCCACAGAGCATCCTTTCCTAACTTGCTGCTCTAGATATTGCTGGACTCCAACTTCCATCATGCTTGACTATTAGCCTTGCTGGCTGTGCCTACTAGGCATTAAGAACATAAGATCATAAAAAGAGCCTATGGCCTATCTTGTCCAGCATCCTGTTCTCATGGCGGCCAATCAGATGCCTGTGGGAAACCAGCAAGCAGGATTTGAGTGCAAAACCACTCTCCTCTCCTGCGGTTTTCAGCAACTGGCATAGCCAGTATGGCTAGTAGCCTTCAATAACCCTCTCCTCCATGAATCTGTCTGGTCCTCTTTTAAAGCCATCTAAGTTGGCGGCCAGTACAGTCGTACCTCTACTTACGTATCCCTCTGGATACAGAATCTTCGGGTTTCGGCCATGGCAAACCCGAAAGTGTATACTTCCGGGTTTCACCATGCGCGCATGCGCAGAAGCGCTCTGCGTTCCTTGCGCATGCGCAGAAGCATGCCTCTATTTATGTAATTTTCAGGGTGTGAATGGACCCCCGGAACAAATTAAGTTTGTATCCAGAGGGTCCACTGTACAGCCTCCTGTAGGAGCGAGTTCCATTGTTCAACTATGTGTTGTGTAAAGTTGTAGTCCAAAACATCTGGGGGACACCAGGTTGGGGAAACTGCCCTAGAGGCAGGCACAGGAAGAAGATTCTGGTGCTTTGCACCCACAGTTTGTGACAATAAGCTGGGGTAATTGCAGCTGGAGTCAATCGCCAAATATTTACACTCTAGCAAAGCAAGTCTTAAACTAAAGCTATGGGCAACTCTTGACAAGCACTGGAATGGAAAAAGAGTGGATCACCACAATGGTTTGGATCAATTAGTTTGTGTCCCAATCTAGAAAGGTCTTGTGGATATGGGAGCTATGGATCCTGCTCCCAACCCACGCAGACTTCCCAATTTCCCTCCACAAAGGGCAGGCTTTGTGCACATGAAGTGCATCCTTCCCTCAGTTGCACAAGATTTTTATGCATTCACCAGAATTCACCAATACTTTTGGTTAGGGGTATGCTTAAGCTGAACTTCCTTTGCTTTTGATACATCCCTTCCTCTACCTCATTCCTAGCCTCAAACTGCTTTGGAGACTCCCTTCAGGTTTTAAAAGCAGCTTCTGATTCAGTGGAGTAGATAGGAGGCAGTGGGATAGAAGAAATATTGGATTTGTGATTTGTGCATGAATTTCTCAGGATTTCATTCTAGGTCTAAAGCATGGGGGTTAAGCATGACAGAAGTTATGGTCCATTCCCTGGCTAGTGGAATACATTTCTTTCTTTCTTTCTTTTTTTTAATACATTTCTTTTTTTAGTAGCCAATATTTTTTCCATTGATAAATGCATCTTTCTCCCTTTACACTCTCTGACTCTATACCCTGTGTGTGGCTCTCCCTCCCATTTGGCTTTGACAAAGACGATCTACATACACACACATATATATTTATATATATATGCGCATGTGTATATTTCATCTTCTGATATAAATGCTCCAGAAACCTCGTTTTCAAATCTTGTGAAACTTTATTGATGGTTTATCGTTCAACTGATCATATCGCATGCACATTACGATGACAAAGAGGAAAGCCTGATTTCACAAACACTCTTTAAAAAGCAGAATTTTTTATAGCGAGTTGGCAGGTTCACAGCGGTGAATTGATCATTTTTATTTTTATTTATTTTTAACTATAAAGTGCTCTCCCCCCCCTTTTTTCCCCTTAGGCCCGCACCATACAGATGAGAATATAATAACTATCTTCAACAAAGAACAAAAAGAAAAAGAAAACCAAAAAAACTGTCGCGAGACAGTCTTTTTTCTGCTTTTTATTTGTTTTAAATACAAAAAAACCAAGAAGTTTCCCCTGACAAACACCCCCAACCTTAGGTTAACTTGTAAACAGGACAACAGATGTACAGACAAACTGCAATTTTTCAGCTGTGCCAGAAACTGCCTCTTTGGCATGAATTTTTTCAGTGCTTGCCGGGGGGGGGGGGAATCAGCGAATCAGACATGGGAAGTATCTGACATCAAACCACCTTCTGTTCATCTGATGATTCTGGTCTTTTTGCATTTGTTTTTAGTTGGGTCCAGCGAATTTCAAACACAACAGCCTCAGGTTGGGAAGTGGGGCAGGCTTGGAACATGTCAAAGAATTGCAGTTTGCTTACACGACACGGTCATGTTTCAAAAAGTACCAAGCAGATGAAAATACCATGATTATTATTATTATTTTTTCAATCTCTCTCTCTCTCTCTACTCAATGGTTGCAGTACTTGTAAAATGCGTATATAAACTTTTTATGTTTATTTATTTAATATGAGCAGCATTTTAAATTCTGTAAAAATGATTATACGTGTGTTTTATTTCTTATCTCTTGGTCTCTAACTGGGTTTTAAAACCTAAAGCGTCGTAGGTGTGTCATAATAATAATAATAATAATTCCACTGCACAGATGTAAATTTTATACACTCCCCCACCCCACCCCACCCCCCACCCCATTAAACCGGTACAAAGAATTTAACTTTTTTATTACTTTCTCTCTTTTTTGGAAAAAAAGAAAAAAAATAGAAACAGTGCTTTTATACCTTTTATTATTATTATCATTAATTTTTTTAATCCTCCCGTAATATAAAAGTCTGCAATGATATCAATAATTTATTATACTGGAAGAAATATAAAAAGAAAGCTTGTTCATGTTCTAACTAGCAGAGATTTTCTCTTTCTCCTCTTTTCTCCCCCCTTTCTTTCTTTCTTTCTTTCTTTCTTTCTTTCTTTCTTTCTTTCTTTCTTTCTTTCTTTCTTTCTTCCTAAAGAACTAGTTATGCTTGGAGCTGATCTTTACTTGGTGGGTTGCCTTGAAAGGGGGTGCCCTCCGGACAGCATTAAATTAGATTTTATGTACAGGTGTCAGTTAGAGCACCCCTCTCTCCTCCCTCCCTCCCGCCCCCGCCCTGCCCCAGCCTCAAAATTAACAACATAACCTTTGGCTTTGAATAAATAGTGAATAATTTAAAACAGCTGATATAGGACGATGGGTGCGCAGTGGTGGTCCCACTTTACGATTTAATCGTGTTGGACCCCCATCGCCACCGTCTCAAATCTCCTCTTTTCCCTCCCCTTTTGAAAACAAAAATAAATGTTAGATGCACAGGAGGGAGGGGGGACCCTGATGTCACTTTAACACTCTTACAAAACAAGTGAGGAATCCTGATAGCTTAATATTCAGCATATATAATTCATTTACATGATATAGCAGTCTTGATTGTGGCCCCCAAACAGATTTTATTTTATTTTATTTTATAAATTAGTTTCTAGCAGCTTTCTAGTTCAACCACGACAATGAAAATAAGAGTAATTAATCATAATTAATCATAATTTAATTTAATAATAATAACCTTCTACAGCCAGCAATCGAACTATGCAACGTTCGGAAATGAAAAGACCCACGATATTAAAATACACAGAACAAAATATCTGAGGTATAAGATAAAAAAATGTAGATTTTTTTCCTCTTTTTTATTTTTTTTTATTTTTAGAGTTGCTAAAATGATGCACTATTGCATGTATTGCAATACCCAGGCCTCGGAAAGCTTCCTTTTTTTCCCCCACATTGGAAGGGTTTTTATGGGTTTTGTCATTTAGTATGGAGCAAAACGGCTGTATCCCCCTCGGTATATACTAGCCTGCAATGAAGAAAGAACGAGACCGACATCATCAGCATGGCTCCTAGTCTTGGCATCAGTCAAGGGTGCAAAAGCATTCTGAAACAAAGCAATTTGATGGGTTGTTTTTTTAAACATCTACTTTTCTTCACAACGGGATTTGCAATGTTAATTTCTTTTTCTTTTTTAAAATTGCAAGCAAGGTTCAGGACACACCACTCAAAGTTGTTCAGACAGGTGCCAGCTGACCATTTAGTGATCATCAGCTTGGAGCTTGGAGGCGGTTGGAGGATGGATGGCGGCTAACAGATTGAGATTGAATCCTGACAAGACAGAAGTACTGTTTGTGGGGGACAGGAGGCGGGCAGGTGTGGAGGACTCCCTGGTCCTGAATGGGGTAACTGTGCCCCTGAAGGACCAGGTGCGCAGCCTGGGAGTCATTTTGGACTCACAGCTGTCCATGGAGGCTCAGGTTAATTCTGTGTCCAGGGCAGCTGTCTATCAGCTCCATCTGGTACGCAGGCTGAGACCCTACCTGCCTGTGGACCGCCTCGCCAGAGTGGTGCATGCTCTGGTTATCTCTCGCTTGGATTACTGCAATGTGCTCTACAACTAAGCCAGAATGCAGCAGCTAGACTGGTGACTGGGAGCGGCCGCCAAGACCACATAACACCAGTCTTGAAAGACCTACATTGGCTCCCAGTACGTTTCCTAGCACAATTCAAAATGTTGGTGCTGACCTTTAAAGCCTCTCCACCCCCCATCGTTCTGCCCGGACACTGAGGTCCAGCGCCGAGGGCCTTCTGGCGGTTCCCTCACTGCGAGAAGCAAAGTTACAGGGAACCAGACAGAGGGCCTTCTCGGTAGTGGCACCCGCCCTGTGGAACACCCTCCCATCAGAGGTCAGAGAGATAAACAGCTACCTGACATTTAGAAAATACCTAAAGGTAGCCTTGTTTAGGGAAGTTTTTAATCTGTGATATTTGATGTATGCTTATGTTTGTTGGAAGCCGCCCAGAGTGGCAGGGGAAGCCCAGCCAGATGGGCGGGGTATAAATAATATATTATTATTATTATTATTATTATTATTATTATTATTATTATTATTATTATATGATGGGGGCATGCTTCTTAATACCAGTTGATGGGAACCACAGGAGGGGGGGTGCTCTTGTGCTCAGGTCCTGCTTGCAGGTTTCCCATGATGGCCATCTGGTTGCCCACTGTGAGAACAGGATGCTGGCATAAATGGGCCCATTGACCTGACCTAGCAGAGCTCTTCTTAAGTTCTTGGGTTCTTAAGGGCCATGTCTCCATGGGTGGAGCATCTCTTCTTCATGCAAAAGGTCCCTGGTTCAACCCCTGGCATCTCTAAGAGAGATCTTGTTCTGAAATCTTGGAGACCTGACGTCAAGGTGCTGTTGAGCTAGATGGGCCAGTAATCCTTCTTGGTATAAGGCAACACATGTGAATCAAGACTGGGATCGAGTCCAGTGCTTGAACGGGAAGCTGCCTTAGACAATAATGGGCTGGGTAGACTCAGTATAAGGCAGCTTCGTGTTGGGGAAGGGCCATAGGCCAGTGGGAGATCCTTACATGCAGATAGTCCCAGGTTCAATCCCCAGCATTTCGAGGCAGGGCTGGGAATGTCCCTTTGTCTAAAATCCTGGAGAGTCACCACCCGTCAGTGTAGGCAATACAGTTGGACCTTGGTTCTCAAACGCCTTGGTACTCAAGCACTTGGTTCTCAAATGCTGGAAACCTGGAAGTAAGTGTTCCAGTTTCCAAATGTTTTTCAGAAGCCGAACGTCTGATATGGCTGTCAGCTATTGTTTCTAGGGCACCTGAACCAATCGGAAGCTGCGCCTTGGTTTTCGAACATTTCGGAAATCAAACAGGCTTCCGGAATTGATTAAGTTTGGAGCTTTTGTTTTTGTTATTTATTTTGCGGGGTTTTTTGTTTTGTTTTTAGGCTATTTTTTTTTAGTTTTGTTTTTAGGCTAATTTTTTTTTTGTGTGGAACCCAGTTCAGCGATTGATTGATTGATTGATTGTGTGGGTGCGGAAATGGATAAAAGCCCCTCATTCAAACAATGACTATCAACAGTGCAGGTAAGATTTTTTTTTGATTTTTTTTTTTAAAAAATCATCTACAATACTGTCTTATTTTATAGTACAGTACCTTGATTTTTGATTTCATTTTATGGATCAATGGTCTTGTTAGTAAAATTTATGTTAAATTGCTGCTTTAGGGGTTGTTTTTAAAAGTCTGGAATGGATCAATCCATTTTGCATTGTTTTCTATGGGAAAGCGTGCCTTGGTTTTGGAACGGTCTTCCGGAATGGATTAAGTTTGAGAACCAAGATACCACTGTACTGAGCTAGATGGACCCATTATCTAACTTGGTCTAAGGCCTCCTAAGTTCCTGCTTCATTCACAACTTAAACCCAAATATATACATGATTTTTTTATTATTAATTTTTGGTAATTGCCCAAACCTCAAATGACTTTTCATAGGCATTGTAGGAAATTTTGCTCTTGATTATTGAAACATTATTTTTTTTTGCATTTCCCTCAAAACACAACAGGAGTTTTGCCAAGCAGGACACGCCAATTTCACTTCAAACTGTTACTCATTCCTTAACCCCCCACAATAAAGTATCTGCAGGAATTTTTGCAGAGGAAAGACAGCGTAAATATTCCAAATTAAAAACAACAATTAGGATTAGGAAACCCCCAAGCACCTGAATTGTTTCCTCTGAGACAGCTCAATCACTGCCTGGAAATGCTGCCTGTTGAACCTGGGACCTTCTGCATGCAAAGCAGATGTTCTTCCTCTGAGATACAGACCTTTCCCAAATGAAATCAATACAGCCGTGCTCCCAGTGGGGATAGACAGACCTATGACAGCCTGGTCCATCCAAGCTGTGCATGGGAACAGACCTGATTTTGTCCCATTCCCATTTCCATGTTGGTTTCAAAGGGAAAGTCCTTAAAAATATGCCTAGGAATTAGGAATGTGTGTGTGTGTGTGTGTGTGTGTGTGTGTGTGTGTGTGTGTGTGCCGTGGAATAGTTTTGCATTCATTGAAACGAAGTAGGGTTTTCATTTCACCCAGGGCCAGCCCAATACATCTTGCAGCCCGAGGGTGATGGTGCTTTTTCTCTATTCCAAGTACAGAAGCAAACTGGACTGGAAGTTAAAACTTACTTCAACACTGTTGATGGGATAGAGTTCTCCACTGCACCTGAGAAAGCAAGCCAAATTACGGGGTCTAGAAAACCCCCCAATGCAGTAGCTGCAGGGGTGTAGCGAGGCGCCGTGACACCCGGGGCGGCAAATTGCCAGGCACCCGGGGGGGGGGCGTCGGCGTTATGTAACGACGCATGCATCGTTACGTGGCGGGGTATTGCCGCCCCCTCGTGCCTCCAAAGCCGCGCGCCTCCAGCTACAAACTCCGGGTAGAAAGCCCGCTGTGTTGAGCGGGCTTTCTACCTGGAGTTTTGTAGCTGGAGACGCGCGGCTTTGGAGGCGCAGGGGGCGGCGGTACCCCACTACATAACATGCATGTGCAGCATCCCTCTGCGCATGAGTGTTACGTAGCAGGGTATCGCCGCCCCCTGGCAACTCCAATCCGCGTAGTGCGGCGGGGGGTGCCACTTGGCGCCCCCACCCCGCGACACCCTAGCGGAGCCTCCAGCCTCCGCTTGGCGCGGACTTTTTACCGGGAGGCTGGAGGCTCGGCTTGGGAGTTGCGGGGGTGGGGGCTTCCCCCCCCATTGTGACGCCCCTGAGTAGCTGGGCAGAGAAATTGGGGTTAGAGGGATCAGATGGGAGAGTGATGCTTGCCTAACGATAGAACAAATCCCTGATCCCACTCCATCTCATCCCACTTTGATGACTGGCCTCTAAAGACAACATTCAGCACTGAATACAAGTTGTTGGCTTCTGCTTAGGCAAACCATCTGAAAGATTTTAAGATCAGCATAATAATAATAATTTTAATAAGATAAATTTGTTGGGGTGAGGGGGGTAAAGAACCTAGGAAACTGCCAACACTAATCTAGTTGTTTAGCTTAGTGTTATCTACACTGAGCAGCAATGGCTCTCCATGGGGTCTGAAAGACAGCAAGTCTTTCCCAGTTGTACCTTTAGATGCCAGAGCTTCAACCTGGGACCTTTTATATTTAGAGCATGTGCTGTACTACCGAGCTACGAGTCCTTTCTGCTGTGCATGTGACTGTCGCTAGTGCATGATGTACTTTTGGAAGCCCAGGGCTTGTGGGGAAGCCCCAGGTTGTAGAAACTGTCATATTTCACCTAAAGTAAAAAACGGAAGCTAATTTGGGGGGTCATTCTTCATGTGAAACGCTGGAGAAATGGAAACAGAAGAACAAATCTTTCTCAGGTAGGTTCTGCATCTTTAATCTCTGCAAAATTATACATAATAACAATAATAATATTAATGTCGCCCATTTGATACCAAGTGATTGGAAAGAGCATAAGGAGATCCCTGCTGGATCAGGCCAGTGGCCCATCTAGTCCAGCATCCTGTTCTCACAGTTTTTTTAAAAAATCTATCATCTGTACATGGGTATCACACATTCAGAGAACTTATTTGCAGACCCTCGTGCATGTACAATTTGGCAACACACATTTGTATCATCTGCAACTGGATCCACTGTGCCTCATGTTCCCTGTTCAAAGATACACACTCTCTTTAAGCCAGAAAAGGGGAAATGCCCTTCCGGATGTTGTTGTACTACAAATCCCATAACCCCTGACCATTGTTCATGCTGGCTTCTGGGGCTGCCAGGAGTTGGAGACCAACAGCATAAGAGTTGTAGGAGAAATTCAATTCAGTTCGCATTTCAATGTAAAACTTCCTGAAAGCGTATGTGAACCACAGAAATGTATGCTTGCGAGGGTGAGGCGCATGGCTGTTGTGTTCTTCCCTTTCCGCCCTGCCTGCCCTGCAACACGTCCCTAAAATGGGGATGAGTCCATCTACATTCTGGATTATGAGTAGACTATACTGCAGAGCAGAAGGGAAGGGTATGTATTAATATTGGGCACAAATATATCAAAAGTTGGGTGTGAATCAGTCTTGATTAAATCAAATGGCCTCACAGTTTTTCTGCAGTTTTCATTTCGCTGCTTTTCAATTGGTTGTGACTAACATTTTGCTTGATTGCCCTGATTATCTTAATTTAAGATAAACATGGTTCCACATAACGCCCCGGGGGGGGGTCTTTTTCTCCTGATGCAAAAGGCTAGCATTGCCCAACAAAATTTCCCCATGGGGTCTTTTTATGTGTACAGTTCAGTTTCACATGAATCAGCCTTCCTGTGGAGTGTGTGTGTGTGTGTGTGTGTGTGTGTGTGTGTGTGCTCGCACGCACCTGGTTAACTTTATGCAACAACAGGAGAGGGCCGCTGAATGCTCTCCTATCCTCTACTCTTTTCAGTACAGCTATAATTTTAAATATTAACTCTAATAATAAGGGAGAGAAAATAGCAGGGGTTCAGGCTGACTGACAGCAGAGGCCGGGAAATCTCAGTTTCAGCTCTTTATGCTTATAATCACTGGTGTGACTTGAACCTTCAGGCAATGTAAATTCAAGGCAAAAAGATTGGGGGGTTGGAGGGGAGAAAAGAAAAGAAAAGAGAAAGAATGGAGGCTACTGTGAAGGTATTCAATTTGTGATGTATTTAATTATCAAAATGACTAATTGTTCCATTAAGGTAAGTGCTCACCTAGGAGATATATATATATATATATATATATATATATATATATATATATCCTTATGTGTGCTACATTGCCAAGAAATTAAGACATTTGTCAAGTTTGCCGGGAAGGATTAATGTGGCATTTTAGCTGCCGTTAGCAGAAGAGACAAATTCAATTAAGGGAAAGTGAGAAGATGTCAACCATGCTAAGAACTGGGGGGAGGAGGGGAGGAGGGGAGGTTGGGGGCAGGCTGGGAGGCAGGGAAGGGGGGAGGGGGGTATATAAATCAGCACTTACCACGGCACCAACGCCGTAGGTGGTTGCTGGAGCAAGTGTGTGGTGGTAGGGGTCTGCAGCATAAAGTCGTCCGTAACTAAAAAGAAAAGAAAAGAAAAAAGAAAGCAGAGCTGAGGATTAATAAAAGAAAACCAAAGAAAACCCAGAGGTTAAAAAAGAAACGGAAAGGAATTGCAAAATGAATGCAATCAAACATTCCACTCTATCCAATTACACTGGAAATGAACTGACTCAGCACGTTGTGGACGCAATATCCTCTGGGGAAATGGGTTCAGTTTACAAATGAAAAGGAGGAAGGGGGGGATGGCTATAATTAGCTTTACGAGATTGAATGCAAGGCAAATAGGCAACCATGGCTGCAGAATAGGTGTGTTTTCAACTTAAGGGCCCTGGCACTGGTAGCAGCCCCCCCCACCCTACCCCCTCAAGGAAGCCTTAGGTGATTCTCAAAAGTGTGATGGACATAAGTAGAGAATAAATGGGAAAATAATATATAAAATGTCGAAGAACAAAAGGTTCTCTCAAAGGGTTTTTTAAAAATAAAATAAAATGTGCCAAGCAGCTGTTAAGAAGCAGTGTGCCTCTTCAGCCAACAATCCTAGTGGCTACAGTGGCAATGCAACTTCTTCTTCTTGTTTTTGTTGTTAATGGATGATAAATGCAACTAAGTGGGCAGAATTTGGTTTCTGAGTGGGAAGCAACTGGGCAAGGAGACCTTTCCTAGCATCCTCTTATATGACATCTGGAATGCAGGGCCAAATGGTGGTGGCGCACAAAGAAACATGCGTCAGAGAACATTAGTTCTTAATATGACAAAGAGTGACAGATCTACATATATGGCCACATGGAGAGTTTTCTCCACTTGCTCTTTTTCAAATGCAAAGTTCAACTTGCTCATATTCTGATGCCATTATATCTAGTGGTTTCCTATATCCACTAACCAAGCAGGGATGTGGAGACACAATGTATAATGCTTTCAGGTATAACACGCTACCAGGGACAAGTAGAACATGGGGCTACCATCTTTTTTTTGGCAACTGCCACCTCATTTCCCCCCTCCTCATTGCATGTAGTTAGGAATATAGGAACATAGGAAGCTGCATTATACCAAGCCACACCTTTGGTCCATCTACCATTCCCTGACTGGCAGTACTGTGGTACCTCGGTTTAAGTACACAATTGGTTCCAGAAGTCTGCACTTAACCTGAAGCGTACTTAACCTGAAGCAAACTTTCCCATTGAAAGTAATGGAAAGTGGATTAATCTGTTCCAGACGGGTCCGCGGAGTACTTAAACTGAAAGTTCTCAAACCGAGGCGCACTTAAACCGAGGCGCACTTAAACCGAGGTATGACTGTACCTGATCTCCAGGGTTTCAGAATGGATACATTCCCATTCCTACCTGGAGATGCTAAAGATTGAACATGGGACCTTTTGTGTGCAAAGCAGATGCTTTACTACTGAGCTATGGAGATGCTACCTATAGCCAACAGCTGGCAGTGTTTCCACCTAACGTTTTGCCATTGTTGATTCTGTTTAGCCAGTAAGTTTCATTGGCATAGCAACACCCCAAGTTAGGGACATAGATCAGGCACTTGGTCCAATCTCAGTGTTGTCTATGTGGTGTCAAGGGGTGCGGTAGATATAGTGTGATGAGAATGTATGAAACGTGCCAAATTTTCACTCATTTAAGAAAAAAACTAGGAAGAATATTACGCATGTGAAGTTTCAAGTCATTCCGGTTAACCTTTATTGCTCCTGGTTTACTCCCTGGGTGTACCAGCTTCTTCCTCTAATTTGCAGTTTTGGAGCCATTTTTCTTTCTTTTTTAAAGCAGGCAAACATTGACTTCTTCCTCTGGTAACCCATCCAATCAGGGGAAATGCATGTTATCGTGAAGTTAAATCAGATAGTGGACAAGGGGAAACTATCTTCACTCTCAAAAGGCTTTCTGAGGCTGCCATGTAGCCAATCGGATATGGATACAGGATGATGCCACTAAGCCAAGTTAGAGTGAGGGTAATACTTCAATCCCCAAATATGAGGGAAATTGTGTGTGTGTGTGTGTGTGTGTGTGTGTGTGTGTTCACCCCTTTCCCATTTTGTATCCACCTTCACACACCTGCAGTAATCCTATAGCTAACATTGTTGAGATTACTTCTGAGGGTGCTTTAACAAGAGCTTCTTTTTAAAAGAAAGCACTGCAACTTTTCGGATTCAGCCTGAAGTGCGAAAAGGTTATTCATTGCAAATGGTTTTCCTTTCACAAAGTCCAAAGAGAAATGTTGTTACTGTGGTCTATACAAAATGGAAAGCATTTATCTTGCCATAAATCTTGACTGATGAGTTTCTCACTTTGGCAGAAGTTGCTCTGACAAATTAGGACCAAATAATACCGGTGTTTTTGTGCGGTAGCAATGAATGTGTCTCTTTGTTTAGCAATTTAAAAGGCAGCTGTGACAGAGGGGGCACAAAAAATGATTAGCCTTTCCCCCAACAATGTAGATTGAAACATGTGATGCATTTAAGGGTTTTCGCCACAGGAAGACTAGGTGCATGTGCTGTGCAACATTTAATTTATTATTATTATTATTATTATTATTATTATTATTATTATTATCATCATCATCATCATCATCATCATCTTATTTATACCCTGCCTTTTCTCCTGATGGGACTCAAAGCAGCTTACATATAAAAGCAAGAATCACTAAAACCATAGAAAAAGCAATAATTAATAAAACAAACATTCATATAATAAAAACTATATATATTTATAAAAGCATACAAACGATTACAGTAAAAAGAGCAGTGAGTTCCCAAAAGTCTGTTGGAGGAAGAAGGTCTTCATTTGCCAACAGAAGGACCACATAGAGGGGACCTGTCTAGCTTCTCCAGGAAGGGAATTCCAAAGTCTGGGAGCAGGCAATGAGAATTTAGCTCTTGTTCGTTATCAAATTTCCACCTCCCCCCCCCTCCCACACACACTCAAAGACTCTGGGTTATATCCAACTAAGAGTAGATCCATTGAAATGGATGGTCCTAAATTAGATGTGTCCATTAACTTCAATGGGTCTACTCTGAGTAGGACTAAATGTTATGCTTGTTTTAATTCAGATAGTAGAATAATGTGGGGACCCCCCCCATATCTTCTCCCCCCCATATCTTTTCTTTTTCATTTCTGAAAAACCTAACTGGATCCCCCCCCCCCGGAACTGTGCTTATAATTGATTGATTGAAAAGATGAATAGCACACTTTGCCAGAAGAAGAAAATCTTCATAAAGTGGTTTGTGAAATGACTGCCTGGACATGTTGAATAAAGTATAGTTTACAACCATTAATTCATTTCATAACTCACATTTCCGCTGTAATACTGTATGCCAGCAATTACCCAACACAAACTATCAGAGACAAACCACAGACCTTCTATAATACATTTCCTGCATGTGTGAGTGTATGTTGTTGTTGTTAGTGTGTGTGGTATTTGGAGAGGGGAATCACCTCTGGTGGGGGACACACCGTGGTCTCACCTGCGGCTCCTAGAGGCTATCAGCATGCAACAGCAGCCATACCACACAAACTGCTTTGACTGACCGGCTAAACCAGATGGGGGTAGCCAACAGGTCTCAAACCTTTGGTTGTTTCATTGGGTTGTTTTAGTTTTTATTACGTATCGTGTGTTTTTATATTGTGCTTTTATATTGTAACCTCCCTGAGACATGCGGGTATAGGGCGGTATACAAATCTGTTTCGCCAGAAGCGGCTTCGTCATGCTGGCCACATGACCCGGAAGCTGTACACTAGCTCCCTTACCCAGTAAAGCGAGATGAGTCGTCTGCGACTGGACCTAACAGTCAGGGTCCCTTTACCTTTTTACAGTAGTAATAAAAATAATTGGTGAGTTAGGGACTTCCCTTGAATGAAGAGACAGGCTCCGGCAGATTGAGTGGATGAGACCAATAGTAAGTCCAGCAGTCAAGAAGGCAGTTTCTGCACATGCTGTATAGCGAAGTGAGGGGCAGATGGGGGCTCATCAACATGGAAAGGGAGTCCATCTAGGAGAAGGAAAACTGGCCCTAAACCTCCTCTGCCTTGTGGGATATCTTTGGGAGAAGAAGAGGCTAAGGAGTAAACACTATACAGCTCTATGCAACTCCTACCTAAGATGGTAGGATGGCACCTTGTATGCCTCTTTCTAGCAACTTTTGCAGAAAGACTGGTACTCTGCTTTCCTTTGGACAACATCATTGAGGCTGAGAGCAGTGGGGTCTTGTGGTCTGGGCAGCCTAGGACCTCCATACACACTGCTCAGACTGAGGAGGTCACTTTGGTGCTACTAATGCAGCAGTTTGACTTTATCCCCAGAGGTGCACTCCATTTTCTCAAGAAAGATGGATGCCAAAAATAACAACTACAGTATTATTATTATTATTATTATTATTATTATTATTATTATACCTCATTGCCAGAACTGGCTTTAAGGGCGTTACAGATATTAAAATGAGTGTGCACTTGTGATGAAAAAAGGACAAAATAAATAAATAAAATAAATGAGTTCAAGCAGGAATCCAAACAAATGAGTTCCAAATGAAAATGAAACAAGTCCTTTCTTCACTGTTTCTATTAGCATGTAATAGAGGTAATGAGAGGTGTAACTACAGCACAAGTAAGAGAAAGGCTAAAGGGACTGGGAAGAGGAATAGCAGTTGAAATGGATAGGCAGAAAATTGATGTCTACCAAATGGTGACACAGTGTTCTCTCTCTCCTTCAAATTTGACACAGCTGGTTCTTTGGAGTGGGAGTAGAAAGCCTAATCATTTCATCCTAATAACCACAAAAGTTGCACATGGGAGAAATGTAACTGGATTTCATATTGAAAGCAATGGGGGCCTTAAGGGATGTGTGCCTTTCTGAAATTGCCTCAAAAACAAGGATCCTTTCCACAGTTTCTTTGAAACTTGGCAGTTTTTCCTGCTTTGAACAGTTGAATGCATGAAGGTCTCAGGCCATGTGGGTGGCAAACACGGTAGTTCCAGGCATCCGGAGGCTGGTTGGGTCCCTTGGTGACATTAGTGAAAAATGAAAAGAAATGGGAATGGCGAAAACAAATGGACTAACTTTGAATCACTTGTTAAAATAAAATTTAGTTCCTGCCTGGAACTAAAATAGGCAGGTAGACATTACAAAACAGCTTTTCATATGTCTCCATAGACAGTCTTCTATGAAAGCAAAGTTATACCTGGGTGGCATACCTAAATTAAAACACCATCGAATAATAATAATAATAATAATAATAATAATAATAATAATAATAATAATACAATTATTTAATGAACACAGAGAACGCAGAATTATACATAAACTGAGGCCAGAACTGACATTTTCCTTCTTGCACACCTGGAACTCTACTAACTTCAAGCATGCACCATTCATTTTAGTTGGGGGGCTCCTTTACCTCTGTCTCTTAGATGGTTTTGGCCCACTTGAGTGGCAAAGTTAACCACACAAGAAAGACGGAAGCAAGGCATTCTGGGGTTTTCTTTGGGCCAATCAGCATGGGCCAAAATCTACGCTGTATGCAAGTGCTGCTCTTGTAAGCTGATACTGCAATCCACCCACCTACCCACACTCGGTGGCGTAGCTAGCTGCCTGGCTGCCCGGGGCAGCAAATCCGAAGGCACATGAGGCATGTGCGGCGGCGCTGCAGCAAACCCCGCAAGCAAGCCGTGGAGTGAGGCAGGCTCGGTTGCATCGGGGCTTCTCCATGGTGGCGGCCGTCGGAGGTGGTCAACCCTGTCCAGCCTGCTGCCCCCCGCCCAGCCTGCTGCCCAGGGCGGTGTGCCCCCGCCCCCCTATTACTACGCCACTGCCCACACTTGGTAAAATGTTCCCATACCTGGAGGTGGGGAGGGGAGAGGTAGAGGTAGAGAAGGATTTTTTTTGTGGTACCGTATGATTGGCTGTCAGGGCATTGTTTTTCTCATACCCCTCACCGCTGTTTACATCTGGGATGTGGTGCTATAGATCTGGCTAACTGGTTGGGTGGGAGATTTGCATAGCTCACCCATGCATGAGGGACATCTGACCAAATATCTCCCATTGGTGACTGGATCCCCACCTGTGATTCAGGCCAAATTCTGACAGCAGTTCAATGCCTTCTCCAAAATGAACATGGCAAATCCATCAAAGGGGTCACTTCATTGGGCTCTACCACCCAAGAGCTGCTTTTGGGCTGATTTGCTTGTTGCTTTTAAAGAGAACGCTCCCCTCTTGGTGTAGTACAAGAGGGTCAAACTCTTCATGAAGAAACCTAAGCATCAGCATATGCAGGGAGATATTTCCAAACAACAGCCATGTAGATATTATCTGATAATATATATTGAGTCCTTTCCCCCCCTTTCATGTGATGAATAAACTTTATTTTTCTTCCTCAGGGTGACCTCTGCCTTCAGAATATGATGGTTTTATTATGATTAATAAATTTCATTTCCACAGAGGAAAAGGAACAGTGTCAGCTTAAACGGAGAGCATGCTGGCTCCCTTCTTTTTAAATGCTAATTTCAAAATGCACCCTTACATGACACAAAAATTGAAACGCTCACGAGGGTTAGCCCTCTGGATGCAGATACCCCTCTCAAAGGGATGCCAGGGCAGGAAACACGCTAGGGGTGTTCAGATGTCACATTCAGTGTGTCTACAATGGGTATACATGTGTACACAAACAGTTGAGGTGTGCAAAGCGGCAAGTGTACACTCTTGTAGCAAACACTTGTACACAGCTTGTACCTGTTGTTAGCTGCCACCATTTCCAGATTCAATCCTCAGTGGCATCTCTAAGTAAAGCTAGGAATGTCCCTTGCCTGAAACCCTGGAGAGCAACTGCCATTCAGTGTCGGCAATACTGAATTGGATGGACTCAATACTGAATTGGATGGACTCAATTCAGCACCAGGTAGCTTCCTTTGCTCCTATTAACTTCCGCTTCCTAGCTGCAGCATTTGATGCTGAAGCTCACTCAACATATGGTTTCTATGCATTCTCTGATGGCTAAGAAATTAGTCATGAAAGCATGTAAGCAAGATTTCAAAAGCCAAAGAGGGCAATAGCTGGATTTTTGTCAGGCAAGGGAGTGCTCTGTGCATCTTCTTTCTTTCTTGGATTTGCACTGGTGTATAATGTGTGAGAGCTGCAGGATTCACTCCCCACTTCGTGCACACTAGTTGTTGTGCAATTGTTGTTTTTCCTTTTGTTTTCAGAACTGGACCCAATCTGGTTCTCATCCAGTGCAACAACTTGTGGCCTTGGATGGTGATGCACTTCCTTATAAGTTCAGTGGGGCTCAGGTGTGAATCATGATGTGGACATAAATGCATTTGAGCATCTTCATCTGCACATGTTGTGTGTATGTGGAAAGTTGCCCATGCAAACAGATTGATGGCTTGAATACAAAGCATCTCTCTAGTGGTCTGCACTTTGTAGCCTTCTTGGGTACCTAACTTTCCCAAAATAGTAATTAAAAAACACAATTTCCTCAGCTGGGCTGTTGCAGTGTATCTTTTTCTTATTGTTGCACTCAAGAGGAAGGGAACACAGGAAGTGTTTCAATCTTTTAATTATGGCAGCTCATTTGAACTAAGAGCATAAGTAGAAGTGGATAGAAAAAGTTTCCCCCTCCCTCTCATAACACTAGAACCTAGGGAGATGCAATGAAGTTGAATGTTGGAAGATTCAGGACAAAGGAAAGAACCGGTAAGTGATTCTTCATGCAATGCATAGTTAAACTATGGGACTTGCTCCTACAGAAGGCAGTGATGGCCACCAACTTGGATGACTTTAAGAGGATTAGACAAATTCATGGAGGACAAGGCTATCAGTGACTACTAGCCCCAGTGGCTATGCTCTGCCTTGGTAGTTGGAGGCAATAATGCTTCTGAATATTAGTTGCAGGAAACTGCAGGAGGGGAGAATGCTCTTTTGCTTGCGTCCTGCATGCAGGTTTCCCACAGGCATCTGGTTGGCCATTATGAGATGCTGAACTATACCTAGATCACCTCCATTTTTGTAGTCCCATTAAAGCAGGGAAAAAGCCCCCGGTTACCCTCTGCCAAGTCAGGAACACATAGGGACATGAGAACAAAGGAAACTGCCTTATAGTGAGCCAGAGCATTGCTCCATCTAGTGCAATATTGCTGACACTGGCTGGCAGAGGCTCTCTTGCGTTTCAGGCAGGAAGTCTTCATGATCTCTACCCAGAGATGCTGGGGTCTGAACCAGGGAAACCTTCTGGATCATAAGCAGGTGCTCTACCACTGAACTATGGCCCTTCCAACTATGACTCTACTGTAGGCATTGACACCACACACACACACACACACACACACACACACACACACACACACATTTCAACCTTCTATCTCTGCTGAAGCATTTTGCGCTTTCTGAATAGCTGGGGAAACTGCATAATCCTAGGATTACTTGCACACTCCGTTGCCCATGCGTGCGCTTACAGAGACCCGCACACATGCTTGAGTGTGGCACAAACAGAGATAATTCTCTCTCTCCCTCTCTCTCTCTCTCTCCCTCTCTCTCTATATATATATCTTTGCACTGCTTTGTTATCAATGGAGGTTTGGAGTGCAACCCCTTGCAGAACCCGGACTGCCTTAATCTTGTCAAGTTGTCACGTTTGACTAGCCATGCAGACTGACCTAGAACTGCGAGCGCACGAAAGGCAAGCTGTCAAAGAGATAATGACAAAGATGCCAGGAGGGTTTGCCAGTGTTTCTCGCTGAGCGAGAGGGAAGGATTAATCAAACTTTAGCTATGCAAGGGGAGAGGATAATCTGAGTGTCGACTGGTGGCTGTCCCTGCCGTCGCGCCTCTTACCCTAGCAGCTAACCTGCAGTAGTTGGCCTGGGAGGTGGGGGGGGGGAGATAAAGAAGAAGCCAAGGCCCATGAAAGGCATACACCACTATGGACTACAGCAATAGAAAGATGCTTTAAAAGTGCCAGACAATAGAAAGGATAGTTGGATTTATTGGGGGAATTTAATTGTGCACCATAGCACAATAGAGGAGGGGTTGCCAACATAGGGCTTGTCCACACTTCCACTTGTCCCATGCCTAGAAAGCTTGGGTCTGAGTGGTTTGCCCCTTGGCTCACTCCTTTCCCACTCTCAAAGGTAAACAGAACAACTGTCTATCCGCAGAAAACCCAACAGCCATTTGCTCCAATTGTGTGCTAAAGAATGGTTTTCCCCATTCTTGAAGTGGCTGAGACTGGGGCAAAGGGGAAGCAAGGTCAGAGCCATGTGGTTCCACCAGCAGAACCAACATCACAAATCCAGAGCCTTTGCTGGATGGCTTGATCAGCCGTTCAGGCATAGGTGACTTCAAGGTTGGATTACTGCGATGCGCTCTATGCGGGGCTTCCCTTGCGTTTGGACTGGAAAATGCAGTTAGTGCAGAACGCTGCAGCACAGTGGCTGGCAGGAGTGAGACATTGTCAGCATATAATAGAGTTCTGCTCAGGGATCTGCATTGGCTGCCAATTTGTTACTGGGCCAGACTCAAGCTGTTACTAATATGTAAGGCCCTTAACTGCTTGGGACCAGTTTACTTGCCCCATATATAACCACTCTGATCCGTGGAACTGGGACTTCTATAGGCACTACAAAATGTTCATGCTGCACTTTGATCTAGTGATCTAGTGTGGCAGCTGCAACAATCTGGAACTCACTGCCTATTGAAATTAGGCAGGCACTTTCCCTGTATCTTAAAAACCACTTCTGCTGACGCTAGCATATCCATGCATGTAAAGCTGACATGTATTTTAATCAGTAATTTTAGAGTTCTAGCCATAGTTAGTTGTATTCAGAGCAGACCCATGGAACTTAATGAACATGACTGACCAAGGTTTATTAAAGTCAGTTAGCTGAATAGAACCATAATAGTAGTAGTAGTAGTAGTAGTAGTAGTAGTAGTAGTAGTAGTAGTAATAATAATAATGTATTATTTCTACCCCACCCATCTGGCTGGGTTTCCCCAGCCACTCTGGGCGGCTTGTAACAAAAGATTAAAAATACTGGTACATTAAAATATCAGTCATTAAAAACTTCCCTAAACAGGGCTGCCTTATAAGATGTCTTATAAATGTCAGATGGTTGTTTATTTCTTTGACAACTGATGGCATGGCGTTCCACAGAGTGGGTGCCACTACCGAGAAGGCCCTCTGCCTGATTCCCTGTAGCTTCACTTCTTGCAATGAGGGAACTGCCAGAAGGCCCTTGGTGCTGGACCTCAGTGTCTGGGCTGAACGATGGGGGTGGAGATGCTCCTTCAGGTATACTGGGCGGAGGCCATTTAGGGCATTAAAGGGCAGCACCAACACTTTGAATTGTGCTCGGAAACGTACTGGGAGCCAATGTACAGTGGTGCCTCGCTAGACGAATTTAATTCGTTCCACGGGTCTTTTCTTATAACGAAAAATTCGCCTAGCGAATCCCATAGGAATGCATTGAAATTTTTTTGGAATTTTTTTTTTTTTTTGCCCATAGGAACGCATTAATTGAATTTCAATGCATTCCTATGGGAAACCGCGATTCACTAGACAAATTTTTCATAAAACGAATTCGTCTAGCGAGGCAACCTCCGCTCAAAAAATCCTTTCGTTAAGCGGAAATTTTGTTAAGCAGGGCATTTGTTAAGCGAGGCACCACTGTAGTTCTTTCAACCCTTAGCTTATAATGGATACTTTTGTCAATTTTCTTCATTTCCCCTTTTCATAAGCTTATTTTTAACATTTGTTTTCTACTAACAATTTCTAACATTTATTCTTTGTAAACTGCTTAGAGGCTTTATTTGTAGTAAAATGGTATGCAAATGTTGTTGAATAATTAGGTAAAATAAACTGCATGGCTCTGCCCCTGCTGCTGCCCTTCCCTACCGCAAACTTGTCCAGCTAAGCAGCCACGATCTTGGTGTTGGGAGGACTCTGCCCCATCCACACACCCTATTACTGGAGAGCTCATTGGCACTACAAGGTCCTCTTTGGTCTAAATCGTTACATAAGTATGCCAAGTAAATAAAAATCTGAACATCAGTTGAATAGGATTCTTAGGCAGATCTACATTCATGGTTTTAAATGTTAAGGAATGGTTTTCATAATGTACCATACTTTTCCACGTACAGTGGTGCCTCGCTAGACGAAATTAATTCGTTCCACAGGTCTTTTCTTATAGCGAAAAATTCGTCTAGCGAATCCCATAGGAATGCATTGAATTTTTTTGAATTTTTTTTTTTTTGCCCATAGGAACACATTAATTGAATTTCAATGCATTCCTATGGGAAACCACGATTTGCTAGACAAATTTTTCGTAAAACGCATTTGTCTAGCGAGGCAAGTTCCGCTCGAAAAATCCTTTCGTTAAGCGGAAATTTCGTTAAGCAGGGCATTCGTTAAGTGACGCACCACTGTATAAGATGATTTATTTTTACACTAAAATGATGTAAAAAATAGTGGGTCGTTTTATACACGGATAGTGCAGGGGGGGCGGGTGATTGGTTGCAGCCATGAGTAGGAGCTTGTATGTGGTGATTGGTGGCTGTGGCAAGGGCTGCTGTGGATTGGCTACTGCTGCGGCAATTGGTCGTACGATTGCTGGCAGCGCATCAGCTACGCGTGCGGTTCTCAACGTTTGTCAGTTGTGTGATTGACATTCGGCACCCCCCCCCCCAAAGCTCAATAACTCTGGGCAATCCTCCCCAAAAACTCTGGGCCATCTCCCCCCATTTTCTTAAATTGGAGTCCCCAAAAATAGGGGTAGTCTTATACACGGGGGCGTGCTATACATAGAAAAATATGGTACTTGGATACATGATGTCCTACTTTTAATGTTCATAATGTTGACACCAGAGGGTGCTGCGGAGCAACCAGCAGTAGGGAGACAGTATTTTGATGGGGGAAAAACAAAGGTAAGAAGCACTTTAATTTACAAGTATTCCCTGTGCTATTTTAGAAGGATATATCTTAATATTGTTCTAATAACATTAAACAGGTCAGTGTAGATCCAGCCTTAATATTCCTCGAAAAGTTCAACATTTTCAAATTGCTCCACCAAATGCATCCCTCACTCGTTTGGTGAATAGGTTCATCAAATGCATCCATCAGACCCCTGATTATATATTTGAACTAGTACATGTTGGAGTGAGGTGCCATTCATACAAAGTCTTCTTACGAGTTTTCTCTGATGCTCATGCAACTTGAAGTTTTAGTGAAGTTTTAGTGAAGTTTTAGTGAATATAGAGCAATAAGTGTTATCTGGTTTTACATTTCCAGTCGTTCCCCATCCCCACCCTATTATATTCACATATTTTCTATGCCTTGCATCATTTATGAACAAGAACATGTTATAGACCTGGACAATAACCCTAACCTGTCATACCTCGGTTTAAGTATGCTTAAGTTATGCCCTAACTTGTTGGTCCCACCCATACCCAACTCCTCATAACAATCCTGACATCTTGGCTGCAGGTAGGGAAGGACAAATTTGTCAGTTTCAGTTCCTCTCAGTTTCTACTCCCCCAACCCCAATCTTACATTCAGTTTTGTACATTCCAGGGGGGTTACTTAAGACTGTTATGAGATGCTCAGTTGCGCCAGGCTGTAGCTTGGCTAAGCGATCAGCAGTTCAGGTGTTGTTTTATAAATGAAGTACTATAGTGACTAAGAATGGATGAATGTGTTGATTTTGGTTCTCTCGGTTTCTCATTTTCCCAATCTTAAATTCAGTTCTCTATATTTCTACAGCAATTTGCTAATTTTCTTACTTTCTTTTAAGTCCTCACGAAAATTCTTCAGCATTTCACTCTGAATTTCTCTTCACATACACATTTGCATATGCAGGTTTGACTAGAGCACACATTTCTACAAACAATTTCTCTCAATATAGTGCATCTTAATGTTATTTTTACCAATATATCCATTGTTGTGCACACTTTTGCCTAATAAATGGATTTTTCAAAACACCGGTTGGTTGAAGAACTGCATCACAAAATTCAGATTAAGTGTGGATTTTGAAGGACAGCTGTGTTTCTGTTTGCTTATGGTTTCAGAATGTGCAAATTTGATAGAGTCAGATTTAAATGTGCACTGAATCGATATGGCTTAGAGCAGCAACTTTGCTACGTATATATATAATTTTTTAAGGAGAGCTGCCAATTTGGGGGCATCAACCCTTTTGCAGCGTGAAAGCCACTGTTACAAGCATGGGGTGGCAGTGGTTTTGAGGATGTATTCAGGTCCCCTCCAAGTCTAAGGTTTTGTAGCTGTAAGAAGAGAGCCTGTAGTACAAGGAATGTTGAAGTGGTCAAACCAGTCTCTTATCAATGCCATTAACTTATCAAATGGCATTAGCTTATTATATATGGCAAAAGAGCTAGTCAAGCACAGGTGTGTTGCCATAAAAACAACTAGCTAGTGATGCCTCTAGGGGAAGAGTGTAGGCCTCCCCCCCCCTTCACCTAGTTGGACACCATGTTATCCTAGGGGTAGGAGAATGATAGGCTAGGGCCAAGTAGAGCAGTCTCATTTGGAGCTGGAAAGACACTCCAGACTTGCTCTATGTGATGAAAACAAAGCTTTGAGGGGGCTTCCATGGAAGCCTAATGGGGGAACTAGATCATGTTTGATATGTATGTAAATAAAACCATGTAGCCAAAAACACCACAATCTCCAGTGCTGGGCAGGGTCAGAGATAAAAAGTGAGCAGAGCAAACAATGTATATGTTACTTTAGTATAGTAGGATAGTTTCCACACACAACCCTCTTTATCTCCCATCCAGGCAAGCAAAAGGCATTATCAGAGTTCAAGGACACACTGCAGCCTTTCTAAAACACTTGATGCAGGTACAATGTAGGGCAGAGAGAGGTGTGGCCTAGGGAGACAGGTTGTAGTCTACATAAGGGATATGCTGTGGTAAACTCTGTAAAGCATCATGTACACTAACGGCCACCTGATGTGTACCAGGACATAGCTGGGGATCTCTCTGTTTTTTTACGCATCAGAGCTTGAGGAAGGCTGAACAGAAGGGGAATATATATATGCAGTTTGATAAGGTACAATATTGTGTGGGGTTTTATTTCTTAGTTGACTACTTTGTTGTATTTTTACTATGTTATTAGCTAATTATTCTACTGCATTTGTTGTTATCTTTATTTGTGTACATTAGGGTAGCAAATGTTGCACATTCTAGATGTTGCTGAACTAGAACTTCCATCATGCCTCACCATTAGCCTGTAGTAACACAATTGGTGTACAGTGGAACCTCGGTTTACGAACACCTCGGTTTATGAATTTTCGGTTTACGAACGCCGCAGACCCATCTGGAACGGATTAATTCACTTTCCATTACTTTCAATGGGAAAGTTCGCTTCAGTTTATGAACGCTCCAGTTTATGAACAGACTTCCGGAACCAATTACACCCATGCTTCGGGTTAAGTACGCTTCAGGTTGAGTACTCCGCGGACCCGTCTGGAACGGATTAATCCACTTTCCATTACTTTCAATGGGAAAGTTCGCTTCAGTTTATGAACGCTTCAGTTTATGAACAGACTGCCGGAACCAATTGTGTTCATAAACCGAGGTACCACTGTACTGGATTCACAGAACTGTGGAGTTGGAAAGGACCCAGAGGGTCATCTGGTCAGTTTTCAGGTTCGCCACCTTTGGGGAATTTCACCTCCTTCTAAGATGAATAAAATAGTCTAGCTAACCAGGGTGAGAGCTCCATTTTGAATGCATTATAATATTCTTTTGAGATGCCATTTGGCCATGGCGGTTTGCTCAATTTTAGTCTTTTTATTGCTTCCTTTACTTCTTCTTCTTGGGATATTGGTTGATTCAAATAATCCCTGTGCTCCTTCAACAATGTTTTAAGGCATACTTGAGAGGTAAGCCCCTATAGAAGATTGTGAAGCATTCTTGGAGGAGTACAGGGAAATATAATATTCTTGGAAGATTTCGCCAATCCCCAAAGTATCATTGCATATTCATCCTTGGGCATCATGCATGCAAGTAATCTGATTTTTTTAAAAAATATATATGTGTGTGTGTGTTTTTTTACTGCATGAGCTAAGAGACAAGAAGCTTTGTTACCAAATTCATAATAAACACTCCTACCTCTCATTATTGCCTTATGTATGTGTTCAGTCACAAGGAGTTGTAGTTCAGAGTGAACTTTTTTTCACAGCCTGACTTAAACTTTTAGATTTTTAGTTTTGTGACTCCTTCTCCAATATTTTAATTCTAGCAGATTCATAAAGCTGAAATTTTCCTGCTTTGTACACATTGATTGGCTGGTTAAGTGTATTGGAAACTTCAAAGAAGTGTGAATTTCACAAGAAGACTGCATTTCAGTTTGCACACTGTTTCAGAAGGTGTGAATTAGTTAGGTTCACTTTTAAATGCAAACTGACTCCCTCCCTCAATACCAAGCTATGCATATATGTATGGAAGCTGGAGATGTACAAAAGAAGTCCCCCCCCCAACAGCAACAACCCTCAGTGGCAGTACACACACTATAAGAACACAAAATGTGCCTTGTTCTCACTCTCTAGTATGACAATTGCTCTTTCTGGCAATGTTTGGCATTTACTTGAGAGGTGTAATTTTATAAATACATACATGCATATTTTGTGGTTAGCACATGTGGTAGTACCCTGAATCCTGAAACTATTTCTACAGTTAACCCAAATGCAATAGATCCATTCAGAATAAAGATGTTATGCAAAACAAAAACAAATAAACAAACCAGGATGCCTGTTTCATTAAACAGAAAGGAACAAGAAACACCCCATGTAGAGGAGGATTTTTGGGGGGGAGGATGGAAATGGGGAAAGTCTATTCTAGGTGTCTTGCCACCAACAACATTAGGTCAGCAAAATCCCAAGCTGGGATGAGAATAGAAGGAAGAAGGAAGGGTGGGGGAGAGTAGCCAAGTATCTCAGAGTAGGACAAAACCAATCACAAAAGGGTGAAGTCATGTTCTGTAAGAAGCATGCTATGTTTCAACCTTTCTCATCACTCTATGAAAGGAGTAGAGAACCTCAGGCCTGGAAGTTAAATGTCTCCCCAGGCCACGCCCCATCCCAGCCACACCCTTTCTCCCTTGGCCACTCCCATGCTGCACACCCTCCTTGGGTGCTTTTTTCATGTCTTTGAGCTCTGAAATGTCTCTTGCTTGCCTGGATGAAGGATAGAGAGAAGGGTGCATGATTGTGTGCAGAAGCCAGTCTACTGCACAAAAGTAAAACTGATATCAACTGCTCCACTCATTTTGGCATCTGTCTCCACCTACTACTAGCATGTGGTCCCTGGAAGGTTGCCCCAAAGGGAATGTGGTATTTAAGCTGTAAAAAAAAAGGGAAAAAAGGTTCCCTAGCTCTGCTGTACGGTAATGGACGAGGGTGTTCAGAAATGTTACAGGTCAATAATATTATACCTTTAACAGTAACGGCTCTATATGGAATTTCAGCAGGTGCTTCTCTTCCCCACTCTTGCGTGATAAGCTGCCAATATTTCTTCTACCACACCTCCATTAAGTTTAAAGGAAGAGGAGCCCCCTCCACCCTCTGCTTAGCCTAGAGCAATGTATTTCCCCTTTCCAGTGCCAGTAATAATGCTTAGCTATGTTAAAAAAAACAAGAAAAAAGAGGAGCTATACGCTAACTATATCCTTCCACTCTTCTAGAAAGTTCAAACTCATAAAATGCTACACTTTATGTTCTCTATACTGGAAGATCAACCAGAGCTGCTCCTAAGTAAGCCTCAGTGAAGAATGTGAAAAGGTACATTCACAAAACAAGGTGGTTGTTTTCTTTCACCTTCCATTGTACGTTGACTTCTCAAATTCTCATGGAAATAAAGATGTCTGCTTGGAAGCATGTGAGAGGAACTGAATTCAACAGCAGTGCTCTTCCCACTCATGATCCCCAGCAACTGGTCTTTAGAGGCATCCTGCCTCAGATAGTGTAGACAGTACATAGCCGTTGTGGCTAGTAGCCATTGATAGCCCCGATTATGCCTCTTTCTTATAGCTGTCCAAGTTGGTGGCCATCACTACTTCTTGTGGGAGCAAATTTTATCATTTAATGGGTCCGTTGTGCTCCTGTCCAGGAAGGTAGTTCTTTTGGTAGATTACCAAGTCTCATCTTCAGGGAACATCAAATATAACCTAGCTCCAGTCATGTAGTGTCTTCTGAGCCTTCCCAGTTCCATTAACTTCCACACCCTGGAGCCATGGAGTAAAGGGAGCACAGGCAACTGAACAGGCTACAGTGCAGAGCATGTTCATTCTGAAACCGCACACTGGTTTAAATTAATGCTCTGCTTCCAATGTCATGATGGGATGTATACAAATAAGTTCTATTCAGATTAGATCCATTGATTCTAATTAATGAAAATTAGCCCTGTCCATTCATTTCAATGGGTCTACACCAGGCATCCCCAAACTGCGGCCCTCCAGATGTTTTGGCCTACAACTCCCATGATCCCTAGCTAACAGGACCAGTGGTCGGTGAGGATGGGAATTGTAGTCCAAAACATCTGGAGGGCCGAAGTTTGGGGGTGCCTGGTCTACACTGAGTAGAACTTGCCTACAATCCTAAGCTTTCACCACACTGTCTTCAGTAGTAAAGTCATAAAGGACTTCATTTCTGTATATAAGAACATAAGTAAAGTCTGGCAGCTGGATCAGGCCAGTGACCCATCTAGTCCAGCATCCTCTTCTCACAACGGCCAACCAAATGCATGTGGAAAGCAGGACCTGAGTGCAACAGCAACTCCCCCACCTGCAGTTTTCCAAAACTTGTATTCAAAGGCATACTTCATTCAATAGCGGAGGTAAAATGTAGCCATCAGAGCTAGCTGCCGCTGAAAGCATTCTCCTTCTAATCCACTTTTAAAGCCATTCAAGTTGGTGACCATCACTGCCTCTTGTGGGAGAGAATTCCACTACGCACTGACCACCCTGAATTTCTTTCATTGATTCACAGGGATGGGGGGGGGGACTTAAAGGCATCTAGCCCAACCTCTTGCTCAGTTCAGGATATAGCTGCAGGCGTTCCTGACAGATGGTCACACAGCCTCTGATTAGCACTTTTATGCTTCAGTGAGGATAGATCTGCTGCTGTTCCTCCTCCAGGCTGAGGAAGAATTTAATGGCCATCACACATGTTTGTCCAAAAAGGAACCTGGTTTGATGAAAAGGGTGCTCTACTACTCATGGGAACATAAGAAGCTTCCTTAAAACAAATCAGAGACTGTTACTCCATCTAACTCCGTATTGTCTACATGGACGGCAGTGACTGTCTAGGATTTCAGACAGTGAGTTTCTCCCAGCCCTGGAGATTCCAGAGATTGAACCTGGGACCTTCTGTATGCAAAACAGATGCTCTACCACTCAGCTATGGCCCTTTCCCATCAATTGTGTCTTCTCATAAGGACAGAAGTATTATGATCTACACCTGAACAACTTGCACACTGCTGTTTAGGAAGCCCCAAAGAAACAGTGCAATCACATTCCCTGTAGTAATTCAGCATTGAAATACCACCAACTGAGCGTTAATCATAATATAGTGATCCTGCAGATGCTGCTGGAATCCTTCACCATTGGCTAGGTTGGTCCAACTACACCTGGAGGGCACCAGGTTGACCCCCCCCACCTGAATTAAAATGGCAGTTCAAACTTGGATAGTGTGGTTTGGATAGGGACCCTCAACAGCCTTCTTAAAACTACTGTATAAAAAGAAGAAACATTTGTTCTGTTTGAGAAAGTGGGAGGGCAGATAGTTACATCAATTATCTAGGAGTAAGCGCCATTGAACTATGCATGGATATGCATGTCTAGGATTGCACTGTTAATGTGTACAGTAAATACAAACTTAGTTGTGCTAGGGGTGAGGAAGACATCCCTTGATGGGATGTTCCACTGTGTGAGCTGGAATGTGCTCCTACATCATGATAATGAACAATGGCCGTTTCATAGTAAATGGCTATAGTGGAAGTATTGCAGGACCCCAGTAAACTCTACTATATTATTCCATGGTTTTACTTTTGGAGGGGGTGAAGCAAGCAGGGGTTTGAGGGGCTTCAGAAAGCAAAACTGTGTATTTGCAAAGTTTTTGTTTTTAATAGAGCATCTGCATGGCATCATGCACAAAGCACTCTGTTCTTTGCTCCTTTGTTTTCACTGTTCAAGTCCTGCTTTTTTTTAACTTCATAATTTTATGAAATTAGTGACAACTCTTCTTTTTCTTTTCTTTTTTACACAATGGAGCAGACAGATGAAGATGGCCTATTGTGCATCTGTTCAGTAGATTTGGGTGGGGGTGGACAGATATGGCCTGTATTGCCTATTCCATGTTTCATCTCTCTGCTCTGCTCCAGCAACTGACTCTATCACTTTAACGCTTCCCTTTCCAAGCAGCACAATTCTCCCTCTCCCCCCCCCACCAAAAAACCCACAAAAAACCCCAAACAGTGGAAGGCAATCATGGTCAGGAGTTTAGCAAGGGGGAGAAGGCGCACTTAGGCTTTTCATCATAGTATAGTTCAAATCCAAATCCCTCCCAATATTTGGATCTGGGGAAAGGGGGACTGCTCACCTGGCTACAAAATATCACTGGGTTTTTAAAGTGTGGAAGAAGTCTGGTTCTGCCAAACTGTCCATGTCCGGACACACCCTACGGGTGCTGTTGAAGGGGACAGGTACACAATACATGCTCTTCCAGATTCTCTGGAAGCATTAAGGTAGCTAAAACCCAAGATCAATGGAATCCCCAAGCTGCTTTGAAATATCTCCTTAGATTTTAAAAAAAGTAGCTTAGAAATAGCTTAAGTGGCTTCAAAAGAAACTGCAGCTAGTTTTTATGTGCTGCTGCTGCCAACCAATCTTGGTTGGAGAGAAGCAGCGGAGAGAGTTCAAGTAGGGGTGGATTTAAAAACAAAGGTGAGAAATAGGAAGAGGGGAGAAAAGGAAGGAAAGGAAACCTTCACAGAACATGGGTATCCCCAATGACAATTTGAACTAAATCAATTTAAAGTTTGTTGTCTCACTGGAAAACAACATAGTGGGACTTAGGCTCATTTATGCATGCTTACAACTAGTGTTGTGGCCAGTTCAGCTTCATGTGAAATTTTCTTCATCAAGGTTAGTCCCAAAGGTGTGTTTATGATGTAACAAGAAAGTGAGGCACTTCTGAAGGGCCTGGGGTTCACTTGGGTGTGGTAGGAACACATTGGCAGAAAGACTCATGGATGCCTTCATGAATTTTTGGTGAAACTCCAGGTCCAATGGTGACTATACCAGTTGGGTGTGGCAGTCGGTGGGAATCCCACCAGTACAAACATGTGCAACCAGGTTTGACTAACTGAAGTCCAGTTGGCTGCAAAGGGGGTGTTGTTTTCCCCAGGATTAGACCCAGGGCCTTTAATTGTGTTTCCAACTTGGAACTTGGCTCTTGCTTTTTCTCCACCTTGCACAGCTGTTTTTTTTTAAAAAAAGAAACTTCAGAATAACTATTACTTTCCTAGATCATGTAATCGTGAAACAAAACATCAAACGTCAGCAGAATAACCTAATGTGTTTCCTACGCCAGAGCCTAGAGGCTTTGCGCTGTGACTGAGGGAAGCTATTCCAAAGATTTATCTTATGGGCTTTACTTGGCTTTCTCTAGTGATTAACTGTGTCATGTGTAAAAGGATATTGAGACTCGGATGGATGCATCAAGAAGTATCAATGATTGTTACCTGCAGAGGTGTTACAAGAAATTTCATCTGTTGCAACGAAGACGAATTGATTTCTGCAAGAGAAGATAAAATTCACAATACTGCTTGCTGACTGGGAAAGCTCCTAGCTGCCGATTGACTTTATGTTTACAGATGGGTTGGGGGCGGGAGGTGCTTAATTTTAATGAATGCAGAGAGGAGTGTTGACATATCCTGTTACTTGAGAGTTTCTAAGGGTCACAAGATTGACATGCTAGGTCCCTTTCAATGGCATAATGGTGACGCTGGGAAATGGACGATACGAGATACTCCAAGCATTGGAGATGTCAGTTTTAGCATTACAAAAGTGCTCATGCTGAATTATGCTTCACACTTTCCCTTTTGTAAATGAAGCTACATTTATAGTAATGTATAAACTAAATTAAGACGAACAATGTCGGTTATAGCACCCTTTTCTTCTTATTGTTGTTTAAAAACGGGAGTGGGGTGGGATAATCTAGTAAAACTAACAGGAAAAAACAGGACTGAAATTAGAAACCTGGGACATTTTGGACCACAATTCATGCCACACAGCTCCAATGTCAGTATGAAAACAATGGTTTCAGTATCCCACCCACCAAAAACATTTAAGACATAATACATGATTCTAATACACCAGATGTAGTGAATATTTGGCCCTCCAGATGTTTTGGAACTACAACTTTTATCAGTCCTAAAAGCATAGTCAATGGCCAGCGATGGGAGTTGTAGTTCATCAACATCTGGAGGGCCAGAAGTTCCCGTCACGTGCAGTACATCATCATTTAAGCACTGATATAAATTGGTCACAACAGAATACTAAGTGACCCAAAACCTTCGCCTGCCCAGATATTTTGATCTACTTTCTTACAGTGTGTTGCAAAGAAAGGGACAGAGCTAAGAACATTTTAACTGCTTTGAATAAAGAAAAGAAAATAATAATAATAATAATAATAATAATAATAATAATAATAATAGGGAAGACCACATATCCATAATCTGGCTCAAACCATCATGCCTCATTTACTCATGCAATCATTCCATTGGAAGGCTAGCAGAAGTAAAGTGTGTAAATCGAGGGCACACTCAACACACCATGCACGACAGCCTAAGGATACTGTGCAAGCACCATTGGAATGAACAGCGGTTGCTCAGCCACAGCGCTAAGGAGACACCACAGTGCCAGTAATCAAACATAAGATTGGTCCTAAACCCACTGCAACATAGAAGCTGGTTTCATGCTCCATAAAAGCAATTGAAGAAAAAGGCAGGTGAGATGCTACCTGGGTGGTTGGTAAGTGCCTGTCACAGAGATCCTCAATCCAGTTAAGCCAAAGTACTCCGATTCTTTTTCAGCTAATTGTAATGCATCCCCCCCCAAGCCAGTTACCCCCAAGCTTATTAAAATTGGTGGGATTGCTCTGATCATGGACTGCAACTTAGGGCTTTGTGTGCTGTGGGAGAAGGACTGGAATATACCAAATTATTACTATTGAACCAGGAAAGAGATGGCAGTTGACCATGCTGTGCCAAGACCAGTCCATGTTGCGTACACTGTATCAGGCTCTGTGTAGTACAGGCATGCATGGGCGAGTTTGGGACCACAATTCATGCCACACAGCACCAACGCACACTTTAACACATTGTATTAATGCCTGGCCTGAGTATTGAGTGCAAGTGCAACGACAGCACAATAGGAATGAATGCTATTTAAGCTAAGGATGATTTTGGACAACAGCAAGAGAATGACAGGTTAACTGTTGACAGGTACAAGCTGGGTTGAAGCTTGCGCTTATTTATTTATTTAACATTAACAGAGGCAGCATGCGTGGTGAAATTTGCAAAGTGGCAGGGTTTATCATGTGTGAATTGAACAGGAGCCATACTTGTAAGCAACCTCTCATGATCACTGGAATCCAAGTACTTCAGCTTAACGAACTGATGGATTGAAAACTGGAACCAGAAAACTGCTTGGCATGACCCTGGGACCTTGCAGTGCATCATAGAGGACTTTGGTGGTTGTGAACTGTCAATATCCCTTTCCCAGAGGGCAAAGGCCTCTGGGACACACGAAAGCTCATACCAAAATAAAAACTTAGTTGGTCTTTAAGGTGCTACTGAAGGAATTTTTTTTATTTTACTATCCTTAGAATATGAGTCCTTTGCAGTACCTCCCCACCCCACCTCAGCCTCACAGAAGTCAAAGACTGCAAAATCAGATGAAGGCCTTTTGATAAGACAGACAGCTCCTCTAGAGAGGTGGAGTCAACCACACTGCAGGTCTTGTTAGCCTACATAAGGCTTTATTTTTCTTTAGCTCCCTGCTGGGACAACATCTTCCCACTGTTACTTCAGTGAGAGAGAGCAGCCTTCAGATGGGCTCACTTGCACAGCTTCTAACTGGACTTTCCTGCATTGATCTTCCTTTGCCTGCCATGTCTTGATTTTTCTGACTTTGACTGGACATTACCCATTTGATCTGCCCTTGCCTATTATAACATGACTCCCCTGGATGCTGCCTGCTTCTTCCTTCCTTGAGCCTCAAGCACCCAAGAAACAGGATATGACTCGTATATTGGCATATGTTTACCTTAGTGTAAAATTTTTATCCCACTCCCCGTATTGTTGGGTCAATTTAGAGTGTATCTAAGTACTTGTTGATCACAGTCAACACACATTATTTAAGGATTTGATTGATTGCTTTAAAATTTATGTAAGATGGAATTCAAATCCTGGCACTTTGTTCTGGGTTGATAAACATGTAAGAAAGCTCTTAAAGGTAAAGGGACCCCTGACCAATAGGTCCAGTCGTGACCGACTCTGGGGTTGCGCGCTCATCTCGCATTATTGTCCGAGGGACCCGGCGTATAGCTTCCAGGTCATGTGGTCAGCATGACAAAGCCGCTTTTGGCGAACCAGAGCAGCACACGGAAACATCGTTTACCTTCCTGCTTGGAGCAGTACCTATTTATCTACTTGCACTTTGATGTGCTTTCTAACTGCTAGGTTGGCAGGAGCTGGGACTGAGCAACGGGAGCTCACCCCGTTGCAGGGAGGGATTTGAACCGCCGACATTCTGATCAGCAAGCCCTAGGCTCTAACATGTTATAGCTGGCCATGTGTCAAAGCAGTCATAGAGACACTTTATCACACATGTCCAGGCAACTGTTTTGTACTTGACAAGGCGTGTGGGAAATATTGCACAGCAAGCAATAATCTGGAAAAGTGATGGAGAACTCCCTCAAACTGTCTTGTCTTATAGCAAGTAGTATTATGCTTTGGATTATCAAATGTGTTATTCTGTATGGTTGAGATGGACAGAATCGTTCTGTTTCCATCCAGAAAATGTTTATTGTAGGTCTTGTCAGCTTACAAAAGGCTTTAGTTCCATTTAGCTCCCTGCTGGGATAACATCTTCCTATAGTTACATGAGAAGGAATGACAGTAAACCAGGCTCACTTGGAGCTATCCAAGGTCCTGTTTTTCCTAATTAAATGACAACTTCTAACTGGACTTTCTCTGTCTTGATCCACTATTGCCTGCTGTACAAAAGACACAGGCAAAGATTTACATAAAATACATTTCTAGAGATGTAACTGTGTTAAGCCACATCCACAGCTTATCTTTACAGCACTATTATACTACTTTAAAAGTGATGGCTTTTCACTGAATGTTCACTTCTTCTAGAATGCACCTTAAAGAAGGGGACCATCTTCTGGAACTGGGGTGGGGAACCTCAGGCCCAGGCCCCAGATGCAGCTCCCCAGGCCTCTCTATCTGGCCCTTGCAACTTTCTCCAGGCCACAACTTTCACTGGTCCTTCTTCACACCTGAAATATTTTTGTATGGCTGGAATATGTCCTTGAGCCCTGGTAGTCTCTTCCTTGCCTGGATGCAGGATAGAGAGGAGTAGGCAAGTGTATGTAGTGACTAGCCTGCTGTAGAAAGGTAAACATTTGCTTGTGTTACTCTACCCACTTTGCCTCTGGCCCCACCCCAAACTGACATATGTGTCATAGAAGACTGCCCAGAACCAATGTGGAAAAGAAGTGCAAGTTCTAGAAGTGCTAGTTCTACTAGAGTACATTATTCTAGATTCAGGTAGGTAGCCGTGTTGGTCTGACGCAGTCTATATATATATATATATATATATATATATATATATATATATATATTCAGTAGCACAAATAAGTTTTTCTTGGTAACTTGGTATCAGATATCAGGTATCTTGGTATCATATATCTGTGTATTTTAAGAAGTGTGTATGCACACGAAAGCTTATACCAAGAAGAAACTTAGTTGGTCTCTAAGGTGCTACTGGACTCTCTCTCTCTCTCTCTCTCTCTCTCTCTCTCTCTCTCTCTCTCTCTCTCTATATATATATATATATATATACGTGTGTGTGTGTGAGTATGAATTTAGAGTACATTTTGTTCCAGAAGGACTCCTGGAAGTTCTGGGGAAATCTGCGACACAATGGGCCTTGGTTGGCCTGCCCATTAGACCAATCTGATCCACATTGGCACAGGAAGCTTTTGTGTATGTCCACAGAAGTAGATAGTCTCATGGCAACTACTGAAATTAGAACAGAGTCACAATGAATTCTGTTGAGATCTCAGTCCATTCCACCATAGTAGAGCCACAGATGCACCACTGAATTCCACCTGTGTATGTTCACCTTCTGTATAACTTGGAAGGGTGAACAAGTGGTGAGGGTAGCGGATCATAAGAAGCCTATTTGTACATGTGGGCCCCCAAGGAAGAGAGAAGGTGGCATGCACTAGGCTTGTCAGAGGATTCTGATTTGCTCCAGATTTAGGAGCCTAGATATGGGTTTAGTCAGCAGAATCTACACATCATTACATGCATGGGTCTAACAACACAACTGGCCCACTTACGACCTGATCCACTAAGAACTTCCTTATTCCCTTTATAAAACAAAACAAAAACATTTCACAGCTTCTTAGAGCAGCCAGTAATTTCACTGTGTCAAGGTGGTAAAATTCTCTTCTAAAAGGTTCCCAGCACAAACCATGTATCATAACCTGTTGTCCCTTCCTGGGGAATGGTACAGAGAAAGGTCAATTGGAACATTAGCTTACGTTCTTTTATATTGTAATTTTCATTGGGATATAAGACCCCTAAGTAGTCTCTTTACAGCTGGGGAACTCAAGTTGAATTTTGTGTGTCAAGGTTAATGGCAGATCCTAACCCTAAAGTTACAGGAACTATGACCATGTCCCTCACTTTGGCCATCAAAACTAGGACACAATTGTTAAAGGGAGGATGAGTTCTAAGTCAAAATTGTCCGTATTTTAAAGTTGTTTATGGTCATGGATTGTCTCATATTCTTTCTTTTTTAAAGTACAATCAGCATGCATGCATATTGTGTTGTTTCTCTGATGGGCTTGCTTAAATAGCCCTCTGCTGTATCAGATGTTTATGGCCTGTAGTCCAAATTAGATAACTATTGTACCTGGGAAAAGATGGCTGCCACCATGTACCTACAAGGGCAGCCATCTTTTTTCTGTGCAATGTCCCTGGTAGCATTCCAATGACATGGTAGTTACTAGCTGCTCCAAGGAGTTGTAAAATGATTAAATAGAAAAAAGGCAGTCCTTGGACCAATTCCTAAATATATGTTTTTTGTTTTAGCAGACCTGATGGGATTTCTTAGGATTAATTCTAAAATAAAATTTTCATTGGGACACCACAAAAAAGGACAAGGGGCAGATATGGGAAGGTGCGTCCATCCTTAGAGCAAGCCAAAACGGGCTCTGTGCTTTGTTTGTTTTTTAAAAAAAGAAAATGAATGCATAAAAAATATCATTTAAGTTCACATTAACTTCAGAATAACTAAAGGCTTTTAAAAACAACAGCCCATAGATCTAAGTACTGGGTTAAAATAGTTTGCAAAAAGAAAAAAGGTGGTGGTCAAGTACCGAAGGCCCGATAGGCCCCACACAACTCCTGGCACCAGACCTCTTACCAATGACTAAAACCAAACTAAAACCGGATGACTTATGAGCAGGTTGTAACAAAACAAAAAATGACCTGGTGTGAAAAAACATACATCTCAGTGAAATCACAGCTCTAACACATTTTAACTATGGACATATACGCAAGTTTGTTTATGTCTTGTTCCCCTCATCATTTTGTGTGTTGACTTAGACCTGAGGACAGAAACTGTCGTGCTTGTAAGTGATCTGAAAGTTGCTCCGGGAGCTTTTTGTGACTGCAGAGCAAGGTAAAAATTCTTCAAATCATAGGTAAAGGCACCACAGGCCTAGGGACTAAATCAAATCCTCCAATCCTCTCCACCTAGCTCTAGAAATTATCCCCAGGTCCTCATCAGCAGTGGCAGACCTTGGTGCTCCCACTTCTTGCCTTCCATTCTACATAATAGTTGTGGTGCCCCTGAGGGTCTGTGCCCAGTGCAACTGAACTGGCTGCACGCCCCTAAATCTGCCTCTGTCACCAGCCCTGCTTCGTACCCCCATTGAATGTATTTGCCTGGATGGAATGTGTCCTTGAATGCCCTGATCCCCCTCTGGATTGAGGATACAGAGGGGTGTGTGAGTACAGTAATACCTCGGGTTATGAACGTGATCCGTTCCGAATCGCAGTTCGTAAACCGAACGCGACCCGAAGCGCCATTTTGCGCATGCGCAGACCGCGCACGCGCACGGCAAAAACACTTCTGGGTTTGCGCAGTTCGTAACCCGAACTGTTCACAAACCGAGGTGTTCGTAACCCGAGGTACGACTGTATGTATAAATAAGCCTACTGTTGCATATGTTGCTCCACCTACTTTGATCTCTGGTCCCACCCACCACTTGCATGTGGTGCCCAGAAGGTGATACAGCCCTAGGGCCAAAAACCAAAACCCACAACCCAGTAGGCCAATCCTGCATAGCCTGTATCAAGTCAAAGGCTTAACACCAAGGTCATGTATTATGCCTTTCCAGATACCTGAAAACACCTCAACACCTTTTTTTGTGGAGTCCTAGGCAGGTGTCACAGTCAAGAAGTGCATCCTGCTCCTGGTGGGTTGACATACATGGGAAAAACGCTGTATTTTGTAAGCCACACACCTAGCTGGCTGTTATTAATGCTAACTTATCATACTGATCAGGAGTATGTGACCTTCTGAACATGGCTGGACTGCAAGTCTCATAATCTCTATTTTCAAGCTAGCTGGGGCTGATGGGAGTTGAATGCCTACAACATCTGAAGAGCCACAATATCCCCATCTTTGCTTTTGACCTATAGAATGGTCTGGGGGTATGAATGGTCCAATAAGGCAAATGGGGCATTGCCCCACCAACTTCAACCTGCCTTCAGCCAGCCCCCACCTGCCTTCCAACCTGCAACCAGTCCAAGGGGTGGCGCTGCCTGATAACTTCCTCTTCCTCTGCCTCACATTTTCCCCTTGTAGGAATGCATCAGGGAGGAGGAAGATGGGGACAGACCTAGAATTAGTTGTCTCTGCCTGTCTTTGGCTCTGGTGCCACCTACTGTTTGGGCTCCCAGACTTCCACCCCACCAGTCTTATTGGGTATCAGCCACCACTGTGCATGTGTATGTAATGTATAGAATCAGTTTTCCCTTCTTTGCATGGATATTTCCTCGCACAGGCCTTAAATAAATAATTAAATTGCTTGATACATATATAGATGGAGGGAACCGAATGCTCTCTGCCACTTCTGCAGATAACCCGCTCTTCATGCTAGGTGTTCTCTCCTGTCTTTTGATACTTGTCTTATGGAATATCTTATCTTGTGTTTACAGGATGGTTGTGGTGTCTACAGCCACCTGGAAACACGCTGCTGAGCATTCACCACAAAAAGAGTGCTATGTAGGGAGATAATTCCAGGTCAAAAGTTCACGTCTATAGGACATGTGGACATGCAAACAATCCTGCTGTTGGCTGTACACCCAAGATAACGCACTGGAAGTGATGGGTATTCAAAATCCCGGCAACATAACTTTAGCAACTGCCTGGATATATATATATAGGAAATAGCTCTATAGCTCTGAGTGTGAGTGTGTGTGTATACAAACATAAAGTGCAATAAAGTGTAATGCAGAAAATATATATCTACCTTTTCCCAACTTTGCCTTCCATAAAGTATTTAGGCTTGCAGGACCAGCTCTCATTTTTATTTTTATTTTACCAAATCTGAATGCAAGAAACAGTGTCTGTTTTATGCAAATGCTGATTTGGCATCCCCTTCCTGATAGTCATTCTGGGTCTATAAGAATAATGCATGATTTACATTCCCTGTGAGTAATTCTGTTGAATTAACTTATGTTTTGTCGCCTGAAACATTCCATTTCTTTATTACTGCAAATTCCAGTTGCATTAGTGTCTGGCTTAGTAGGATTATCTGCAATAATTGATGGAGAACTGCTTCAGTGTATTTCTTTTCTTTTTTAAAAAAGACCTTCCTAGTCTCTCCAGTTCCAAATCCTTCATCTCAATATCAAGGCTATTAAATAGTGCCACAGCTATTTGCAACTTGGGTTTTACGTATATGGCTGGGGAAAGGAGGCTAGCTTTCTGTTATTTACTTTATTATTTATCTCTAGGTTCCCAATCACGGTAAGATCAAAGCTATTTGAGCAGCTCTGCTGCATTTGCCATGTAGAGACAGAACCAGCACCTTTCCAGGTATGTCCTAAACAAATACTCTGTGCTGCAGGTTTTACAAAATAGAGACTGAGATTTATGAGATGTAGCTGTGTCTGTTGCAGAGTAAACAAAGAAGTCTTGTGACACCTTTAAAACTAACAAGTGTGTGACAGCTCAAGAGATTGTGGTCTGTAGTTCACTTCATTGGATGCATGTAATGTAACCAGGGCCGTCTTTAGCATAATAATAGAAGATAAACTGATGTATTATTGGGTTGAGGACATCCTTCAGGGATTATCCTGTTGTTGTTGTTGTTGTTGTTGTTGTTGTTGTTGTTGTTGTTGTTGTTGTTGTTGTTGTTATGCCTGGTGGAGTTTGGGAGAATGCCCTTTTGGACCTGGCATGCACATAGTGGGGGCAAAGTGCATTTCCCAGGTTCATACCTAAGGCTCACCTAGCAAGGAGAGTGTTGTTTCATCTCATCCTTAGCAGGGAAGCTGCAGTGTGTGGCTGTATTACATGCCCGAATGACTGGACGGATATTTCCCTACCAGAGTTGGGAAACATTCACCTGCCCATACTTATTTTAATCGGGTTATTTGATTTAGTGTTGGTGGGCAGTTCCTCCAACTGCTTATATGCATATAAATATAACCTTTACTCCAGCTACGTCTCCAAAGCATCTTTTGGGTGTAGGGACAGTGGCTGTTGCTTGGCTAGATGGAAGTGTGTGCGTAGAAACCTATTATTTTGGTGTGGCCCTAATGTGCCCTTTTGTACAAAGGTAAGAGTTACACCTACCGGTATTGCTCCTCTTAGCATTCCTCCGCACCAAATGGCATGTAATCCCTGAAAATGTGCCCATGGGAAAATGCTGGGGGGGGGGAATGGCATAGCAATGAAGCAGGGAGTGGGGAGTTGAAACCCTCACTCCATGTTTGTGAAGAGCCTGCTGGATCAGGCCAGTGGCCCAGCATCCTGTTTTCACAGTGGCTAACTAATGTCAGTGGGAAACCCACAAGCCAGACACAAGCACAGGATTACTCTCCCCTCCTGCATTATTGCCTCTGACTGTGGAGGTGCAGCATAGCCATCATTGCTGGTAACTACTGATAGCCTTATCCTCCACCCATTGTTGTGTGGAAGGATGTGTTCTGTGCTGAACAGAGTAAGTGCTTAATTTCTAAAGTATGGGCAGGGTTCTGGAGCATTCAGCTGTGTGGGAGGTGTGCAATCACTGTCTCTAAGAGTGTGGAGGATTTAAGTTGCTCCTGGAGAGAGAGAAAAGCTCTGAGCATCTGCTCAGGAACGCCCCCTTTGTTATTGCTTAACTTCTTTCTGCTGAAGATTTCTGTGTTGTGGATTTGCTGAACTGAACTTGGGCTAGACATGTATTGCTCTGCTTTGGCATACTTCAGCAACAGAAGGAGAGCGCTATCCTCTAAGGATGGTTCTGGTGCCCTCCTGATATTGTAGGACTGCAAGTCCTATCGTCCCTGACCACTGGCCATGCTGGCTGGGGCTGTTCCAGAGGGCAGCAGGGTGGGGAAGGCTGCAATGGTAAATATGCAACACAGTACATTTATTGACTTATTTAAGGCTATATTCATTGTTTTCTTCCCACCCTTCGACTGTAGGAACATGTGTGTATATTACATGTGCTTGAGTTACTGTGAGTCTCATCAATTGTATCACCTGGCCTGCTCCCACTTGCACTCATTTTGTGGTTCCTCTTCTGTAGCTCTGGAATATTTTGAGTCTTTTTGTTCATTTATCATGTTTATGTCACACTTCTTCCAAAGACCCAAACGTGGCATGACATCATCCCTCCATCATGTCACCCCTGTGAGGTAGGTTGGGCTGAGAGATACCAAGTGGTCCAGGGAGCTTCATCACCAAGGAGGAATCTGAAGCTGGCCTAGTCTCCACCCTAAAATAGTTGCCTCATTTATTTCCATGTATGCATGGGGTGGGAGATTTCTTTTTCCTCAGGGAAGCAAATGAACACGTAAAGTCCCTTCTTCACCCACCTGCAATCTGAAGAGGTAGAATCCAGGGGGAAATTACCACTTGATTCTGAAAATTGTGGAAACTAAGTTCTAAACAGGGATGGGCAAATCTATCAACTTGGATGTCTCTCAGATTTTCACCCCCCTCTCCCCCAGTCTGAAGTTCACTTCTCCACTTTTCAACATCAGTTTGTGATCTTGTTATTTCTTAAATAAGTCCTCATCAGTGTTTTTTGTGTGGATTTCTTCCAATAAACACATTTTGGGACACATTTTTGAAAGCCTGTTCCACCACCAGTTTGCAGGGGTACCAACTAGTGTGGCCCATTTGTTGCCTGTTGTCTGTAAGAGACAGAGTTCCAACCAGCAGGGCATCTATTGGCATATTTGAAAGTGCTGTGAGGCAGGGGAGGGTATGTTTTAGAGCCCTATTTAAAGGGTGGCCACCTCTCTTCTCCAGCAGTGACACCCTCCCTCCCTGTCCCCCAGGGTGGCATGCTGGTCACTGCTAAAGGGCCAAGTAGGAATTTTTCCCTATCCACATTTTGGAATATGTATTTTTCAGCTACTTTACACTGAATAGTCATAGCTGCCAAGTTCTCCCTTTTTTTAAGGGAAATTCCCTTATGCTGAATAGGCTTCCTCGCGAGAAAAGGGAAAACTTGGCAGCTATGTGAATAGTGGGACTAGGGATGTTATATGGTCTGCCATGTTGTTTAGTAGGATAATCTGGCTCAGTTATTCTTTTAGCCTGGTAACACCCTTTAGCGTTTGATTGTCTGGCCCTGAGGTTCACTCTTTGAACTCTGAGGCTCAGGGGTGGTAAAAGGGGCCACCTTTGAGACCAAGCTGACTTATCCATTTGGAGCTATAGGGTCCTAGTGTATGTGTGTGATGCAGCAACACTTCCCTTCTCACCTGCAAGTTGTGGCCTGGGAAAGAGGGTAGGCTGGATAGCTATGCCTCTGTTTCCCACAGGCAAAGGTGTTTGTTTGCCTACAGTTGTAGTTCATAGCTATCCCCCTCTGCTGATCTTCTTGTGCTCCCTGAATAAAAATGGCCCCATTCAACCCCAGCCTGCGTGTCCGTCTCTTTATTTGGTCGTTAGGACGCAAAGCAATTTCCCTTAATATAATGCATTTTTCTATGTCACTTTGATTAACTGAAAAGGGGGCACCTCTTATGCTCACCTACTTTGGCAGGTATTCTTTGGCCAAAGAGCAGAATTTCCATATCTGAATCACATTGCACATGGTAATCTGAATTGGGACTGGATATTGTCTTCTAGACTTTTAAACTGGGATACTTTGGCCATCTTATCAGCACAATAGCCGGTGTTAGCTGATGGGAGGGTTTTTGTGATTCTCCTCTCATTACATAGAGTTATTGGGGCAAAGTCCTAGGAAAGAGTCTGGAGGCCTACAGTGCAGTGACTTTCCTGAATCAAGGTCAGGGCCTGGAGGGAATATGTGATGACACCCCAGAACATAGCTTTCAGATGCATGAGACAGCCACCATGTTAAAGCTAAGCAAGTTTTAGTTTTAGATCTCCTAGATGAGAGATCACCTGACAACCCTCTGAACACGGCCTTGAGCTCCATCATGGAAGAAAGGCATGCTATAAATGTGATAAATAAAGTACAGAATTGGTATAGAAATCCATACAGGCCAACATTAATTCTATTGCTATTTTAAATTTGACAGGAAAAATCTTTCTTGAGGCATGTGTGGACACCCTCTCTCATTGTCCCTGTGTTCAGAAAAGACCAGGAACTTTTAAATAGCTACTTGCACACACTTGCGGGTATGCACCCACCCGCACCAAAATTTTATGAAATTAGCAAGCAGTTAATGTAGATAGACCCATCTCCTTCCAGGTTAAGGACTTATTCATGAGATAGCACACACTTATATCGCTGCCTGCATCCCCTAATCTCACACATATCAACCTTTGTGTTCAAATGCAAGAAAGGAACGTGGTCAGTATTTCAACCTGAGGTGCCACAAATTGAATCATACTACACAAACAGGGACAAGGTGGGTGGTGGGTGGGGAGATAGCCAGTCAATGTGAAGTTCTGCCTTTGGGGCTCATTTCAAGCAAGCCATTCTCTGAGCCGATGTGATGGATCTGTTGGAATCTGGTTAACAGCGTTACATACATTCTAGCAACACATCAAGTGATCATGCAATGACAAAATGACGATATGCCCCACTGCCATGCTGAGATAGGTTCTACACCATGAAGAACAACATTATAGAGCATTGGACCTGATTCCCCAGGACACTTGGCGGCCAGTTCACACACTCACCTCTTGGAAAGGAATCAAGTGGAATCAAACCTCCATCTGTCTGCCCCACCCACTTTTTACCCTCCCATTGCAGGAAGCTGCCATCACTCACTTATTGTCCAAAGGAGGCTTCTTTGCACATTAAACTGAACAAAAGTACAAGATACACAAGTGTTCACAGATACACAAGTGTTTCTGTGAAAGACTATATACAGCTCAGCTATCGTACACAAAGACTCTGCATTTGTTGAATGTCGGCATGCGAAATATTGTATTGAATATACCACAGAACTATTGTGTACACAGATCGAGTGTAATGTGTGAAGACCCCTAGAAGCTGGTGTAATGGGAGATTAGTGCCTTAACACTCTAACAGTGTGTGACAGCAGTCTTCTTGTGAGAAGAGGGACGGCCTGTAGGTTTTCTAGCTGTATTACTTCCTGGTGAAGCTGGAAATACTTGATGACAGGCACAATGACAATTGATTTCGCATGTATCATCAAGTAGGTAGCAAGTTAGTCAGCCCCTAGTCTCCTATGATACAAACATTTATTGGTTTGGTTGCAAATATCAAATGCACAAATATACGACACTGTATCAAAGTGAAATGTGACTGTTGTTTGCATTAAAAAGGATGAGTTTCATTTGCACACTGTTTTGCTCCATACCTGCAATTTGCTCAATCTATTCTTGGGGGGGGGGCGTTTTGTGGGAGGGAAAACAGTGGAACTTGGAAACTTGGTTTCTTCATGCTAAGCTTAATATTTTTTCATATATGCAGAAAAGCTTTGTCCATGCCAGTGGAGGATCAACTGCAATGCTTACTTCATTTTTTGGAAGGTTGATACGTATCAACATGTCTCCTTTCATTTTAAAAAAAACAAAACTATTTACATTTCATTCACAGTTTGTTATCTATTTGACATGTCTTTATTCTTGTCCTACACAATGTTACACAACATTTCTGATCTTGATGAACAAGGGAACTATTGGATGTCATTATAATCAGTGTTCTACAGAAGCAAGCATTATTCTGTGCTTTCATAACCGTGGACTCCCTGATATCAGTATTATTTAACATACCCAGTAGCTATGCAACCAGTCCAATTACTTTATCCATTTCATTAAAAAAAATAAGTTTACAACCTTATACCCCAACAGCAAGTTATAATTTACTTGTGGATTTCTTTAAAATGAAAATAATATTTCTATCATACGTTGTTGTTTTTCTAGTTTGTGTACATTTGTAAATGTGTGTGTATTTCCCTAGTTATTCTAATCTAAAACAATTACGAAATAGTAAGAGCTGACCAAAGGGGAAATAATTCACTCTTGTGACCAGATAAATAATAATTCTAGAAAATGATGCCAAATGAGGGTTAGAATTGGCAATAAAAGATACAAACTCTTTTAAACTAGAATTTTGCTTAAATGCAGAAAACACTCATGTGTTTCATTTCTTTTCCCCTCATCTTACAATTTTAAAAGGACGAATATCCACAAGGAATGAATAAACTAATTTATTCAGATGCAAAATCCATCTTTTAGTGGAGAAAAAAAAAACATTAGGAAGTTAATAAATCGAATCAACCAGTTTGCAACTAAAACATACTTTGAGGTATCCATGTTTGCATAAAGTTTCATATCCTCAAAGTCATATTTGCATAGGTTACTTATTTAAAGTAGTTTTATAATGTCCCCCAGAGAGAAAAGCAATTAAAATTTTATAGATTTGCAGCTACCCCCCCCCCAAATCTTTATTCAGCTGGGGACACACACATTTAAAACCAATAAGCTACATAATACTCAAAACGAACTAAATCCACTTAAAATACCTATGATTATGCAAAAGACTGATGTTTTGCGATCCTAATTATACATAAAGAGGGTATTTGAAAATTTAGCATTCTGGAGATACTTTGTCATAAATAATAATTTTTTTGTGTGTGTGTAACTATTGCACTGTTTCCTGATTCTGCTTGGTTTGACAAAATTGCATTGTGTTCTTAGCTGGATCCTCACAAATGAGCTAGACTGTTGTGATGGGAATATTTCTACACAATGACCAAAAGTTACTGTTAAGACACTTCTCATCTCTTTGTCAGAGCTGCCCCTCAAATGACACTCAGGTGGAAGGATTAGCAGGAAGGGAGGGGAGGAAAGGAAGTGGCTCACTAGACAAGGAGATGAGCCGTTTCTGGGGTTTCTAAGGCAATTTATGCTTGTTCGAAGTGGGGGGGGGAGCTGAATTTGCTCTGAGAACATTTATGTTCCATTCTGCACATTTTTCACATTGGATTGTGAATCATGAAAATTTGCCAGTGCACTTTAGTGAGATTATTTTCTGATATGCACATTTCTCTGTGTTATATTAATTTCTGTATATTATTTTCACTAGTATAGTTATTTTCATGCACATTTTACCCCAATATACACATATCTGTACACATATCTTGGCTAGGGAACTGCCTTGCAAGATTTGGCTTTCATGTTGTTTCAAAGGAAATGTGGATTAGATAGACTTCTCTTTAAGTGCTACTTGACTCGAATTTCTCCTCCATCCCAACCCGGAGCTTTCCAATTCCCCTGATTCCCACCACGCAAATGAAAATTGATTTAGCTAAGTGTCTTCACCTAATTCTAAACTTGAGAGTTTCTCCTCAGACAAAACATCAGGGGAATTCCAAGGGAATTATGGAATCATAGAATTGTAGAGTTGGACGGGTTCCTGAGGGACATCTTGTCCAACCCCCTGCAATGCAGGAAAGTCAAAAGTTTTGACAAAACTAGCTAAAATTAAGTCTCCAGTGATTCTTTGGAGCAATGGAGCACAATCATGTCCTTGAGGTCTTCCCCTGCTGCCCACAAAGTCTATGGATTATTTTCCCTCTTGCTGTCCCTTGGTCATGACGGTGAAATTGATCTTTTACTCCCTTGAAAAGTACATAAAGCTGAAGGAGGAAGTTGGAAGAGTGGCACTCTTTCCCATTTCCTCTCTCAGCTCTATGTGCTTTTTAAGGTTCAGATTAATTCTACTGAATTTCACTATCCCCCAGATCCTTTGGAAAAGTGGCAATCTCTCTCCCTCTCTCAGGGTGGGGGCTGGAGAAGAGAAAGAAGTGACTAGAGGGGGTTGCATTAAAGATTCACATGTGCCCAGAGGCCTGAAAAAAGGTTGATGATCTGGATGGTCAGCTTCCAAAGAGAACAATAAATCTACTTTTGCAAAGCAAAAATAGTTGAAGGTTGCTTTAAAATGCTGAACACACTGCTCAGGAAATTCTACAGTTGCTAGCACAACATATGGAGGCATTGGGGGCCTTGCACTCAAATGTCCTCAAAAAAATGAGAATAATTTATGGATGAAGCTGAATGGGAAAGCTTAAACATAAGAATACCCTGCTAAATCAGGCCAATGGCCCATCAAGTCCAACACCATGTCCTCACAATGCCCAATCAGATGCCCCATTGGGAAACCCACAAGCAGCACCCGAGCACAACTGCACACTCCCCTTCCTATGTTTTCTAGCAACTGGTATTCAGAAGCATTACTGCCTCTGACCGTGGAGGCAGAACATAGCAACTGACAGCCCTATCCTCCATGAATTTGTTCGATCCTCCTTTAAAGCCATCCAGGTTGGTGGCCATCACTGCCTCCTGTGAAACTAAGCTTGCTTGTCTGCTTCCTTCCTTCCTCTCATCTAAATTCTGCTTGATATTTTGCTTCAGGCAAAGCTCAGTGCCTCTGAAGTTTTCCTCCAGACCTAAGCCATTCAAAACACTTTTGAATAGAACTGGAAGGCTGTGGGAATGCTCCTGCATTAGGCTGACTCATGTAAAATGGAGAGCTGAATTGTAAAGTCACTGCATTCTAATAAATGCAGACACTTGACCAAACAAGGGCTAACAATTCTGCCCCACACTACCATACCACGAATGCAAATGCCATGGAGATGTCCCCAAGCCTGTGCATTTTTGCACACACAATTTGGGTGGAGAACTGTATTACAAACATCAAATGATAGCTATGTTTTGGTCTGTATTTGTTTCAGAAAGGTGCAAATTAGGTGGGCTTGCCTTTAAATGTGAACTGAATGGAAATTATTACAATTCCTGGTCATATTCTCAGTCTCTTGTGAAACGGATGCTGTCACACCTCTGCAATCCCAAGCATGTTTCAAATCAAGCCATGCCATTCCAATTGATCAAAAGCCTTTTCCAGGAATCCTCCAGAAATATCTTATTTTCATGCTTCTCCTGAAGAGTAGTCTCTTGAAAAGCAAATTGACAATCTGAAAGTAGTGCTTGGAAAAGTCAAGCCCAGGGGCCAAATGCAGCCCTGGAAGCCTCTCTATCTGGTCTTTGGGGGTCTCCCCAGGCCATGCCCCTCACCAGTCCTGCTTCACACCCTAATTAAGTGTTTTTGCCTGCCTGGCTAGAATACATCAATGAACTGTGACAAAGCCTCTTGCTGCCTGGATGTAGGATAGAAAGGAGTACATGAGTATGTGTAGAAACAAGGCTACTATAGAAAGGTAAAATTTACATTCATTGCTCCACCCACTTTTGCCTCTGGGTGCCACCAAAAGCATGTGGCCCCCGACAGATTGTCCAAGAGGGAATGTGACCCTTGGGCTGGGGGGAAAGAAGGTTCCCCACCCCGTTCCTAGAGGAAGCACAGATGGCCTTGCTTGACTTGATTTGTTCAGGATACCAGTGGTGCTCTCTTTGCAATAGCAGGTTGCTGTGGGTGGGGCAGGTTATAATGCACATTTGCAGAAGCCACTCTGTGCATGCTCAGGGTGTTCAATTCCATTATGAATACTTACACCATGCAAACCCCACAACACTCCTCCGTAGGGGAAAAAAATGTATCGAAACCCCAGAAACTATGTTTTCAGAGAGCCAAGTGACAAATTGAAGCTTAACGGGGATTTTCCTTTTCTATTCTTTTTCCTGTTTGGCTCTAGATAATGTTGAGCTACCATTTTTAGATATTGCTCTCAAAGATCCAGTAGCCTTTTCAGCGCTGCAAGCTCACAGAGTAAATACTTTTAGCCGCCACATGCTAATGACACACCTTTGTGGAAATGAAATGAGGATTGACTGAGTTGCACTCCGTACGATCGGATATTCCAAGTAAGGAATGAAAAGCAAAAAAAAAAAAAAACACCTCGAACTCCAGTTGCATACCAGGCACAAATAGCAGAACTGGAGTGATAAGACTAATCCGTAAGTCAGAGTGGGGAAAAAAAGGTTAACTTTCTTACCTGTCAGACACAGCATGCCTCAGCCAGCTCATGCAAATTGATTTTATTCACCAAACATGTGTATGTGTTTCTTCATTACCAGAATAAGCAGCACTTTGAGAAAGCAACTGAGCATGCAGAACATTTCAACATTCATTCATTGTTCCATATAGATAGATATTTAGGGAACTGAATCCATGAACAGCACTTTAAAGTTATATGATATATACTCTATATCTATGCATATGTACCATTTGTTCCACTGTTATGTGTTTTTAATTTAATGCCACTCCCCACCTTAAAAGGAACAGAAATATAAAATTCAGTAACATTGCTTCCTTGACAAACTCTCCCCAGCTAGGTTTCCAGAGGTGCCCAACACCGGTGGAACTCATTTCCCCTAACAGCTTACAAAGCCTGAACATTTTCTGTAAGTGAAAATGAGAGTTCTAAGACTTTTTGCAAATCATCCAGGTATTGTATTCCTTTCCTCTGCTTCTTTGTAAATCTAATTGATTTTAGAAGTTTTAACTGTTTTCTCTTTCAATGGAAACCTGATGTTGTCAAAGTTAAGGTATTTCTATTCTGTCTGCCATTCTGTGTGATCAGATTTTATTTGAGTTGGGTCCCTTTGCTCCCCCAATGATGTTGGACACAATCAAACTATGAATAAGCATCTGTATGTAAGTTCCACTGACTGCAATGGGAGAGAGTGAAGGCTGGGCTTCACTTACACGTTGAGCTCAGTGGGATGGGCAGTGAAATGGTGAGACCAGTGTGACGGGCAATGTTTACTCAGAAGTAAGTCCCACTGAGGTTTTCTCCGCACTTGTGAGATTCTCAACATCAACACTGTCGAACTCAATGGAACTTACTTCTAAATAAATAGAAACAGAATTGTGACATTACCATCTTATTCTGTGCATGTTTGCCCAGTAATGAAGTCCCAGATCAACAGGGACTCGCTTCCAAAATTAGGGGATGCAAGAAAGCACTGTTTCGTTTCTGCTGCTGATCATTTCCCACCAATAATGATAAGCTCTGTATATCTTTTGTTTCCATTGGCTTTAATTAGGGTTTAACATGGATTTATCTTTCACAAAGTAAAGGAACATAAAGCTAAATGTCAGGATGATGCCAGACTTTGGAGAGCCACGTGCAGCCTCTCCATTCCTTGCTAAGTTCATGGTAAATTTGGTTTAGATGTGACGATGCAGCTATCCAATATCAACTAACCTTTCTAGTAATGGCTCTTCATGGATTATATCTATGCAGCCTTATAGACCACAGCTATGCACAGAGCAAGAAAACATGGAACCTAAGCAGAGCACAAGGTGTCTAAGTAGCACAATTTCCAACTGAGGTATGTATTCAGCAGTAAATTACTTTTTACCTGTCACTGTAGGCAGCTGCGGTTGCTGTGGTCGGCTGGGCATACCTGTACGCAGCATAACCACCCTAAAACACAAAGACATTCTAATCAGATTAGAATTACAAACAGTAACAAATTTGGAGGGAGGGGGGAGAACCACATACACACAACACCCCAAATAATTAGTAACAATTAGTTTGGCTTATGAGTTTCACATACAGCTACAGAGAGCTTCAAACAGTGTAATTGTTAATGGCAGTTTCTAAAACCAGCTTGTACATTAGCTGAACGAGCTGGTGCACATCAGAAAAGGCATAATGAAAGATGAATTTACATACAAATCCAGGGCATGCCTGCTCAGAAAGGTCTCCATGAGATTTACTCCTATTGTAAGTGTGCTTGCGCGTCCAGCTTCAGAGTATTCCCTGAGTTTCATCCTCATAGTTAGACTTGCTATGCGTGTACAGAAGTTAAGTCCAGCTGAGTTCAGTGGAGCTTGCTCCTAGGCAGGTGTGCATTAGATTATGGTCTTAACCAAAGTGTGTAATTCACAGCTCTTTTTTTAAAAAGGGGGATTAGATAGATTCATGGAGAGAGAGGGGGAAACCATGACTGTTAAACCATGACAGTGAATAACAGCCCAGACACTGAGGTCCTCCTCCAAGGGTCTTCTGCTGGTTCCCTCACTGCGAGAAGTGAAGTTACAGGGAACCAAGCAGAGGGCCTTCTCGGTAGTGGCACCCTCCCTATGGAATGCCCTCCCTTCAGATGTCAAGGAGATAAAGAATTACACAACAGTTTATGTTTTGAATATGCTGTAAGCCGCCCAGATTGGCTGGGGAAACTCAGCCAGATGGGTGGGGTATAGAATTATTATTATTATTAATGAAGCCTTCAACTACAGTTGCAGTTTACCTTTGGTCACCACATGTGGAGAATCAACAGTGGGCAGGCATGAATGAAGTTGACTGAGTATTTCCTATAATTGCCAGGTGAACTTAAGGGGAATTAAGTTCCATCTGAGGATAGAGCTCTGAAGAATTTCTAGTTCATCTTCATGGTCATTCCCACACCACATCATACAAGAAAAGGGTCCAGAAATTTAGCATTCATTTTTTTAAAAAAGTAAATCAATTGGCCATTGATAAAGAAAGTCACAAAGCAAAAGGCTGAGGCAATGTTCTAAGGCTGAATAGGCAGATAGGGAGATGCTGCTGCTGCTACTGCTGCTTAGCCACTTCATCACAGTTGCTAAGCAATAAGAAGGAAGGAATGTGAGGTATTTTCTATATCTTCCCTGATGAAGAGGTCCACTTCTAACAGGAACAAGTTGCAGCAAGAAGTATAGGAACAGGAACTAAGTGAATGATTCCTTGTGACGTTGACATCTGTGTGACTGGCACAAATCACACAGGGCAAGCCTTTCCTAGTAGGGAAATAAAATTACTAGCTTCACATGTTGACATTTTATCTGTCAGATATTTCATTACTTGTATGTGACCCCTGATTTACTTTGGAAGTGCCAAATGGCATCTGGATCAACACTTTTAAAAGAGATTCTACAACAGGATGGACCTTGGTCAGATGGTGCAATGCAGTTTCTTAGACAGGAGTTCCAATTCATTTATGATCATCTGTAAAGGTAAAGGGGCCCCTGACCATCAGGTCCAGTTGTGTCCGACTCTGGGGTTGCGGCGCTCAGCTCGCTCTATAGGCCGAGGGAGCTGGCGTTTGTCTGCAGACAGCTTCCGGGTCATGTGGCCAGCATGACAAAGCCGCTTCTGGCGAACCAGAGCAGCGCACGGAAACGCCGTTTACCTTCCCGCCGGAGCGGTCCCTATTTATCTACTTGCACTTTGATGTGCTTTCGAACTGCTAGGTGGGCAGGAGCTGGGACCGAGCAACAGGAGCTCACCCCGTTGCAGGGATTCGAACCGCCAACCTTCTGATCAGCAAGCTCTAGACTCTATGGTTTAACCCACAGCGCCACTTGGGTCCCTATGATCATCTGAGAATACCTCCAATTACATTGCACAGTTGGTTGCAACTTCCTTTTAGCCTTGTTACTACTAGTAGTAGTATACCCCAACCATCTTACTGGGTTGCCCGAGCCACTCTGGGCAACTTTCAACATATATTAAAACATAATAAAACATTAAACATACGTAGTTATTGAAAAAAGGTTAGCACTGCAGCCTCTATCTGACTGCTTGCCTGAACTTCTGTATTTATTATGCATACTTTTAAATGAAATGCATATATTCAGGGGCGCCAACCTGAATAAAATATTGGGGGAGTGGCAGATAAGCCCCGCCCCGAATCCTAGCAACAGTGCTGGTGAAGGTTTATTCCCCACCCAACTTTTTATCTCCAAAACAGTTCTGGTGGTGTTGACTGGTCTCAAAAACAAGAGTCTGGTCCAGGGCTACTCTGCATTCTTAAAACTAAAAAGGAACTTGAACCGAACTCTCCTCACGCCCAAGTTTCTAGGCTTCTGTGCCACTTGCATCCAAAATCAATGAAGGCTGGCTGCAAAATTATGTATTTGCCTGCTTGGGCATATTTTTAGGACCCATCTTATTTCTGTGACAGTAAGTTGTTTTAAATTGCTTTCAAATACTGAGTTTCATTTGTTGTAAACTGCCCTGGGACCTTGGGGTAAAGGGCAGATTAACAACAACAACAACAACAACAACAACAACTGGGGAGCTTTTCCCTTCCAGGCATCAGGGACTGGCTGGATGACGAGGAATGGTGGGAGGCGTCAGCTGGGGAACCACCAAGGGTAGCCCAGAAGAGGAAGACTGGCTTTGTGTGTGCTGACCTGCATATGAACCAGCCCTCCTAGTAAACTAGGCACTCCTAGTTTAATTTTTTTAAAAAAATGATAAGCAACCAGGTGCTACTTCCTCTCTCATCCTAGTAGATCTCCTTGAATCCGCCCCATGAAGCAAGCAGTTTGCATTCTCTCTTTCTCTCCACTCCAGTCATAAAGACTGTACAGTAATAAATTATGTCAGAGGTTTTTGCCCAATCCCTGCTCTCTTGCCATTAGGCAACCATTTTACAAGTCCATTTAGAAAGCTTCTTCGAACAATGCCCATGAACTTTGCCCCCCTCCTGGCTCCATCAAATATTTTACTTGTAGGGGAGCAAAGGGGAGAGAAAATCTTGGTGAAAATCTCTTGGTGTTTATACATTGCTTCCGAGTGAAGCAAGGATTGCTTGTAAGTGTCACTACTTTCATCTCAGCAGGCTCCCCAGGTGCCCATGTCAGCATTAAAACCCATCATACCTGAAGGAGCGTCTCCACCCCCATCGTTCTTCCCGGACACTGAGGTCCAGTGCCGAGGGCCTTCTGCCGGTTCCCTCCCTGCGAGAAGCCAAGTTACAGGGAACCAGGCAGAGGGCCTTCTCGGTAGTGGCACCCGCCCTGTGGAATGCCCTCCCACCAGATGTCAAAAAGAAAAACAACTACCAGACTTTTAGAGGACATCTGAAGGCAGCCCTGTTTAGGGAAGCTTTTAATCTTTAATAAATTAGTGTATTCTAATATTTCTGTTGGAAGCCGCGTAGAGTGGCTGGGGAAACCCAGCCAGATGGGCAGGGTATAAATAATAAATAATAAATAAATAATTGCTATTATTATCATTATCATGGGGGGAACTACTTCCAAGGGCACGATCAGGAACATGGTCACCTGGGGAGGCTGCAGAATGCTGGGGAAATGTTATTTTTTTTGGGGGGGGGACCACATATGCCACTCTCAGCCACTCACAATGATAAGATACATTCAAAACTCTACTTCCCCAGAAAGTCTTAATAAATTCTCAAGTGCCCTGAAAATGAGGCAGGAAAATGGAAATCTCCTTCAAAACAAGGGAAAGGGGTGGGTGGGGACTTGCAAGAATTTGGAAGGCAGATATGAATGCTCTAACTTCACTGGATTATTGAATAGTTTGCAACGAAGGACTCCACTCCCCCAGAATTAACATTTACTTGTTAGATGTGACAAGTAAAACTGTTCCATTATAAGCAAGTGAGGGGTGGGGGTGGGGGATCTTGGAAAGGAACTGTGTGCAGTGGTGCATTGATGATCAAACTGTGAAAACAGCCATGCTTCCTGTTCAATGGACCACGGAGTTATATCAACCGTTTCCAAATGATCTCACAGCATGCCAATTAACAGTCAGAACCCGGTCTCCATAGATAAGGCAAACAACATTTACATCCCAATTAGAATCTGCCCGTTCCATTTTCCTCTGGGATTCAAGGGTCTTCCCCCTCCCCCCATAGTTTACAAGATAACGAAGAGGAGGGGAGATCAATTGGCTTTCACAAGATTTCCCAACTCCTGGCTTTTACTGCTGAAGTGAGCACAACAATTTCGGGAGGAGAGGATTTCCCCATCCAGTCACTTTATAATCCCTTGGTTTTGCTCTGCCCTGCATTTTGCCTGCATTTTAATTTAACTAGGAAACTCATGAAAATGAATTCCAGGGTTGGTGCATACTATTTGTATACCCCAAGCTACTAAATCACACATATACTTTGGAAGTAAGTAAGTAAGTAAATACACATTTGTATTCTTTTCATACAGTTCTTTGAATATGCACTTGTGTTTTGATAAAACACAAATGCAGTATAATCTTGGTACAATGACAAGGGGGTTTCAATATCCCCCTCCCCATTCCTGAGAGATTAACAGAGAGCAGTCTGATTCTTCTGTCAATCTCCATTTTTTCAGTTTCTCATTTCTCCCCAATCTTAAATCCAGTTTGCCACATTAACTTATCAGTTTGTGTGTGTTTAAGAAAAGCCCTCACAAAAATTACCCAGGATTGCACGTATCTCCTAATGGACACTTTTTAGTATGCAATTTTGCCTCCAGATTTGAAAGAACTTCCCTTCAGATAATGGACGTTTGCATCTTATATTTACTCATATGCATTTTTGTAGAATTTGTTTGGAGAATTTCATTGCAAAATTCAGTGCGACTTTCAAAATTTTGCCGTGTTTTGGTCCATATATAGTTTCATATAAAAATGCAAACAGAGCTAGATTTCTCCACCTTGCCCTAACTGCATGAGGGAGAAAGTGGGGTCATGCCTGTTGTTGGCCACCTTCCCCACCACATATTCTGATGTCCCCAATCAGTCAAGACATGTTCAGCATTAACGAAAAAGGGGTGGGTGTGTTTGACCCTGGGATCCCTGGGCAAATCAGGGTTCTTGATAATTTAAAGGAGTCCTAGGTGTGTGAGATTCTTTTGGAGGTGCCAGGCTGCCACAAAGGTTGAGGGGGCGCAGGGCACATTGCACATGTGTAACATCACACATGAAGTCATGTGCATCTCATGACACCATTGAGGCCGGTGCAGTCTTCTGCTAAACCGCGCTGGTCCCCACACCATCTCCCGATGCTGGGGAGGCCAGTAGGACCCTTTCATTTCATTTCACTTTTAATTTGTATACAGTCATACCTCGTTTTAAGTACGCTTTGGTTTGAGTATTTTCAGTTTAAGTACTCCGCGGACCCATCTGGAACGGATTAATTCCCTTTCCATTACTTTCAATGCGAAAGTTAGCTTCAGGTTAAGTACGCTTCAGGTTAAGTACGGACTTCCAGAACCAATTACACTTATACTTCGGGTTAAGTACGCTTCAGGTTGAGTACTCTGCGGACCCGTCTGGAACGGATCAATCCACTTTCCATTACTTTCAGTGGGAAAGTTCGCTTCAGGTTAAGTATGTTTCAGGTTAATTACTCCATGGACCGTCTGGAACGGATTAATCCACTTTCCATTACTTTCAATGGGAAAGTTCGCTTCAGGTTAAGTACACTTCAGGTTAAGCACAGACTTCTGGAACCAATTGTGTACTTAAACCGAGGTACCACTGTACTGCCTTTCTATATTACTATACACAAGGTGGTTTACAAGCTGAAGAAACAACAAAATGGACATCAAAAAGCACACACGTTTCTACATCTAATAAGTCCATAAAAGGAATCTTTCTCAGTCCTCTACCAGGACTGCACCTGGGGCCTTCAGCATGTGTTTGTGTGTGTTCCAACACCTCATACCGCAAAGCCAGCTTATCTCTGAGAAATGAGCTTTTGACATCTTTTCCAGCAAGTTGACCATTTCTGCCAGATCTCTTGTTTGCTTGTTCTTAGGCTCTGTTTTTGTGAATGATTTCTCCTTAATACTTTCACCCTGCATATGTGTAAATCCACATATGCCCATAACCACATCCTCTCCCTCCCCCCCTCTCTCTCACACACACTCACACTCACACACACAGTATTATTGTCTCTATTTCATGCTGTTCTTGTCCAAGCAATGTCTCTGCTGTCAGGTTTTTCTATTTCTTCCCTTCTCTTCACCACAGAGATTTGGTTTATTCCATTTAAACCAGCTAACCAAGCCAGAGCTGGGTGGTAATCGATCTCAGAGCCAGTCAATATTTCAGGACTCTGCAGGGAACTAATAAATTCTGAATCACATATTTTCTCTCTCCTACACATCTAGATTTTATTCTCCTCCGCAAACGATGGAAAGGGGCAGAGTGAAAACAACCGTAGAGAGAAAATTGAGCTGTGGTCTAGGTGCTCTCCTTGAAGAAATATGAAAATACTCAGCGGAGCCCATCAAAGTTGAATCATGGCTTTCCATTTTTGTTCAGGCCTTCACTGGCAAGGAAAAGGAAGCTTCACGTGAGCCATGATGAGGCAGAAAATTCTCACAGAGTTCAAATAGAATCGCTCACATGCCTGACATTCCTTGGGATGCTTCGAATCATCAATCAATCCATTCATCCGTCAATCAAGGGTACCCAAAAATGATAACCAGTTGTGGTTGGTAACCATGGGGGCTGCTGGGCTGGAAGGCAGGGATACCCAAAAGTAGGTGGAACCAGAGCTCATGGCAGGCAGAGCCAACTAATTCTTGTTTTGTCCCCATCCTCTTCTCTGTTGAGTTCTACAAGGGCAATGCTGATATTGAGGAGGAAGTTTCTGTTAAATGTAATTGTTTAATTGTACATAGAAATGTAAAATAACTCTGAATGTGTATTGCTAAAGGGTTTATATTGGAAAATTATATTGAGATAAAGTAGGAGTACTCAAAGTGCCACCAGGTTGATAATTAACTGTTGATGTATCTCTGCTCTCTCACATGCTGCTTTAACCTTAAATCACATGAATAAAGTATTCAGTTGCAAATTGCCATTTTGTGTGAGTCTTTGTTCTCTGAAAGCCACCAAAGACAAAGGATTGCTAATGACCTCTCTCTTGAAGAGAAAGCAGGGCCAGGCTGTAATGGGAGTCTGTGCAGAGAGAAAGACCTTTGATTTTAGGTCAGTTTGTAGTTGTTTTATATTTGCATGCTTGGACAAGCATTTAACATCATGCAACTATCTAAATGTACCATTACTTGGTTTTTGTGTCAGTTTGAAGAACGTTCTGTTACTAAAGTTTTGGAACCAAATATTTTGGTCTTGACCATTTTTCCCCCCTAAGAGGAGTCAGTTTTTATTTACCCCATTGCTTCAAACTGCACAATATTAATATCTTCAATAGTTTCTGGTATGTTTTTAAAGGCATTGTGAAAATTCATGAGTGCTCATTTCTCTTCATATAGACTTTTTGTCTACAATTTTTCCTAACTGTATGCAATTCCCCTAATATGCACTTCTCTGTGTTATTTTCACTAATATATGAAATTTTATGTTCATTTTCCCCTCATATACTCATATACTCACTTCTTCTTTGCCAAGGTGAAGGGGCAGGTTGTGAATAGGAGAGGCTGTTATGGAAAACACTCACTATTGGTTTTGAGTATTCAACTGAAATGTTGGAAAACCTGAGATGATTCTCCAGATGAGTCTGGGTGGCTTGTCTTACATCACTAGGAAGAATTCCCAAACTTACTTTGATTTTTGCTTTGTGCAAAATACCTGCAGTTACTTCCTTTACTACATCAGCTATCAAATGTGTTTCTAAATTACATTTGTCTTTACATTTCTGTGTTGCAAACAGCTATTTCAAATTGCATTTATTCCATATAGGGAGTTGTGAATATATATATATATATTCACAACTCCCTATTACAAAAAAAAGTCTTCACATCCCCTAGAAGCTACACTTCTCCTTCTTTTTGTCACTGAACATGCAAATGATTTCAGCTTAAATGTCTCAAAAGTAACATTGGTAATAAATAAAAATTATAGGTTTTCCCTTCCTCCAAGTACCACTTAATGAATTCTTAATGTTCATTCCAATTTAATGTAATCAATCTCTTGCTATACCAATGCTGATGATGCAACAGCAACACAATTAGGCTGCAGAAAGCTATACGTAGTGACAAAATGAGGTTTAATTACCTCTGTTTTTAGGATTGATTGCTTAGAGATTGAAGGCTGTCTTATATGATTAAGATCTGAAATTACAGTATGGTTTAAAGATAAAGGTAAAGGACCCCTGACAGTTAAGTCCTGTCGCAAACGACTCTGGGGTCGCAGCACTCATCTTGCTTTACAGGCCGAGGGAGCCGATGTTTGTCCGCAGATAGTTTTTCCGGGTCATGTGTCCAGCATGACTAAGCCACTTCTGGTAAAACCAGAGCAGCACACGGAAATGCCATTTACCTTCCCACTGGAGCGGTACCTATTTATCTACTTGCACTTTGACGTGCTTTCGAACTGCTAGGTGGGCAGGAGCAGGGAGCGAGCAATGGGAGCTCACCCCGTCACGGGGATTCGAACCGCCGACCTTCTGGTCGGCAAGCCCAAGGCTCAGTGGTTTACACCACAGCGCCACCCGTGTCACATTATGGTTTAGAGGTAGCTTAATTCTTTATGGAATTATCAAGGTACAAAGAGAGATTTTTAAAGTTTATTACATGTTTTGGAAGACACAGAATCTGTCCTGAGCATAATCCAGTTCTGTTGCTCTCAAACATCCTAACTTTACACTTAAATCTCTAGTATCAAGGGTATGTATGCATTGCAAAAGCTTATGTGAAAGTTGCACAAGTCAGGTCTAATAAACACAATTGTTACTTCCTATGAACTGTATCAGGCTATACCCAACATTTCCATGTTTCTGTTATGGGAGTCTCTCCTTTTTTCCCCTGCCCAGAAAAGCCTACCAAGCACTTTGGCCTTTTCATTCAGCAAGTCTTGATTAACGTCAAAGAAACCACAATATTTCCTAGTTTGCAGTCTGAAAACACCAATGGAAAGCAATCTTATGCAGCGCCCACAAAGCATTTCTTTCCATTTCTCATACATTTCCCTGACTGTTAAATTCGGCATTCTGACTGAGTTTTCACACTACAGTGGTACCTCGAGTTACGGACGCTTCAGGTTACAGACTCCGCTAGCCCAGAAATAGTACCTCGGATTAAGAACTTTTACCTCAGGATGAGAACAGGAATCACGCGGCGGTGGCGGCAGTGGGAGGCCCCATTAGCTAAAGTGGTACCTCAGCTTAAGAACAGTTTCAGGTTAAGAACGGACCTCCGGAATGAATTAAGTTCTTAACCCGAGGTACCACTGTACATCAAAACCACTTCTGAAAATCTAGCAGACTGTAACCTGTTTAGTGCTCATTTCCATGTTATCTGATTCCAGAAAGAAAAATAAATCTGGTTACAGACCACTTAATCTAGATAATCACAGGAGCAAAGTGACAAAATTTGGGGCAGTATTCTGGCATACAGTTATTTCCTGCTGCTTTTCATGGGGAAACAGAAGCACGCATGTGTGGAAAGGGTGGGTGTCCAAAGATGTCCACTAGTCTGGATGAAATGCAGTGCGGAATGCCGACATATTGGTCAAAAGGCCAATGTGTGTTCCATAACACAACAGCTACTGCAGTGAGAAAGGAATATTAGAAAATGGGACAGAGGTGCTAGCATTATAATCAGGAAAACTAACGTATGAATGCACCCTTATTCTGTTTCTCCCTCTCGAAGGACCCATACATACTGACCCAAAGCTGCCCAGAGTGGCTGGGGCAACCCAGCCAGATGTGTGGGGTATAAATAATAAAATTATTACCCATTGGCTGTTCCAATGTATGAACAAGAAGCAACATGAATTTCCTCATTAAGAAGAGCCTGGCTGCTGAATCAGGCAAAAGGTCCTTCTAGTCCAACATCCTGGTCTCACAGTGACCAATCAGATTACTGTTGTTGTTGTTGTTGTTGTTGTTGTTGTTGTTGTTGGTTACAGGTAGGTAGCCGTGTTGGTCTGACACAGTCAAAATAAAAATAAAAAAATCCTTCCAGTAGCACCTTAGAGACCAACTAAGTTTGTCATAGGTATGAGTATCTGAAGAAGTGTGCATGCACACAAAAGCTCATACCTATGACAAACTTACTTGGTCTCTAAGGTGCTACTGGAAGGATTTTTTATTTTTATTTTGTTGTTGTTGTTGTTGTTGTTGTTAATTGAAAGTATGATTACCAGTGCCTTTTTACAGTAAAATGTATTCAAGCAACTTGATAACGAAATACAGCATATAAAACAAATTAAAACCAGACAGAATTTTAAAAAAACAACCCACACTAACAATAGAAGCTATAGAAGAATACTCATCCAACAATCTATTAATAAAGGCCAAGTCCTAAAAGATGAGGAGTCAACATCAATTAAGAAGTCAACATCAATTAAACTGATGGTTGGGGTAAACAAAAAAGTCTTAGCCTAGCACCTTAGAACTGTCAGATAAGCAGCAGGGGCATCTCCCTAGCCTAGGAAGAGCATTCCATAGACAGTAATCACCAGGCATAGACCTTTGATATGCCACCCTGTGCAAGACCATTTGACGCCTTCTCCCCAGCCTTTGTGGCTCTGGCTTAAGTCAGGCTTTGGGAAGGAGGCACAAGGCTCTGGTAGAGTCTAAGAGCTCTCCCAGCTCCTTCCCAAAGCTCTGTAAGCACTTGCCTGGCTTTGAGAAGGATGCAGGAGGATTTTAGGAAACTGATGCTCCATGAATTTGTCCAATCCCCCTTTAAAGCATTGGTAGCCATCATGGCTTCTTGCAGGAGCAAATTCCATAGTTTAGTTTAACTTAACTTTATGTGAAGAAGCCCTTCCTTTCATCTCCCAACATTCAGTCTCATTGGATGACCCCATTGGAAGAGGAATGGACAGGGCAATGTTGCTAGAACTGATGCTGACTAAGAACTAAAAGACATAGAGGCTATGGAGGCCAAAGCTTTGGGGCAGTTGGGTTGACCTATTGAACTGCCAAAACCAGATTCAAGGAAGGCACAAGACATACACATGATGAAGACAATACAAGACTTCCACTGGTTGCTGGCATGATGGAAATCAGCAAATGGGAAATGGGATTCTCAGACACTTTGCTTCTGTGCCTTTAATAGTATTCTGAGATGCATGAATTTAGCAGGAGAAGTTTATTTTCCTGGTGTGTAGGTAAAGCAGTGGGGATGGTGGAATTTCAACCGATTAATTTCCATATTTTTGAATGGATAGGAGCCTTGTCAGCAGGAAAAGGTGACCATCGCAGGTGTAGATACACTCAGTGCACCTCCGTAAAGGTCATCAATGAATGCAACCAACCAAATGATGATAGATGGAATGAATATAGAGAGATTCCAAACAGAATGATCTCTTTTTATTTGCTGGTGCTTTTTTAAAAAAGTAATTAATATTCCGGTGGTGGCAAAATGAATGAAACAGAGTCAAAGCTTATGCAGCAAAACTCACAAAACAAATCAGCAAGTAAAAAAGAAAGGTGACACCAGCAATGCACAGCATGCACATCAATGAATACTTACATAAATGTCTGCACCATAAAATCCATCCTGGTAAACAACACTGCAAGGATGCACACACAAAGAAGAACATTCATATTAGTGCATTTCCACATGCAAATACCAAAAACCCCAGAACTCTCGAGGTTAGTCTCGTCATGAGAACAAAAACAAGAAATCAAACCGAAACACACACACACACACACACACACACACACACACACACACTTATACATACATACATACATACATACATACATACATACATACATACATTTATATATGTATATATAAATATGCTCATGGTGGGACACTTCATATTAATTAAGGATGCTGGGGGGGTCCATCTATTACAGTGGTACCTTGGGTTATGAACTTAATTCGTTCCAGAGGTCCGTTCTTAACCCGAAACCATTCTTAACCTGAGGCACACTTTCGCTAATGGGGCCTCCTGCTGCCGCCATGCCATCAGCACACGGTTTCTGTTCTCACCCCGGGGCAAAGTCTGTCAGTGGCGGAGCTTCATGCAGGTGGGGGCGGGGCTGGCGCGCATTCTGGGGGCATGGTGTGTTGCCCATAGGGATGTGGCACGCGTTTTGGGGAGTGGCGCACCACCCGTAAGGGACTGTCGCCTGCGGGGGCGGGGCGGCCAGCGTGGGTGGGGAGGCAGCAGCGATGGCGCCCTCGGGATCATGCTGCCTGGGGCGGAGCACCCCCTATGCCCCTGGAGTCTGTAACCCGAAGCGTTTGTAACCCAAGGTACCACTGTATAAGGAAAAATGTGCTCCTTAACATTTACCTGCATTTGGAACAGGAGAAGTGTGTTGTGTAATATGACTTGGCAGCTGCCATGCCAATATACCATCTTCTCTAATATTTACCTACATTTGTAATAATAGTATTCTGCAGCAAGAGTATTGAGCAGGCATCCCCAAACTTCGACCCTTCAGATGTTTTGGACTACAATTCCCACCATCACTGACCACTGGCCCTCTTAGCTAGGGATCATGGGAATTGTAGGCCAAAACATCTGGAGGGCCGCAGTTTGGGGATGCCTGGTATTGAGTAACAATTGTGTGGTGCAAGAGCTGCTGCTTCCAAATTCTGCACTCCCTAAAATTTAGCTGCTTTTACAACAAGATCAGTGCGGGGTTTAGTAGCTTCTGTTTCATATGCCTCCGGGTTGTACAAAATGTTACTCATACTCATACTCAGACACAACTTACTTAGCTCCATTAATTTCAAAGCACCTACTCTGAGCCTATCATCTTAATCCCACATTCTGCCATCATATCCAGCTTAGCTCTGAAACTAGTGCAAACTTATTTGTGATGGTCCTATGAATTGTGTATTATTTATATCTCTGAAGTATTTATAATTCACTCATCACCAAAAGGCGCCAGGCAGCAATATACACAGTTCAAAATTAAAAAACAACAATGCATTCAAAATGAGCACCTGTGGTCCATTCTCTTGATTCAGATGGCACAGAGATCTAAAACTGGGTGCCACCAGAGGTGGATTTAGGGGAGTGTGGCCAGTTTGCACTGGGTGCAGAGCCTCGGGGACGCCACAACTATTATCTAGAATGGAGTGTGAGAGGCGGGAGGGGGCACTGAATTTTGGCATCACATAGGGCACCACTGTAATTTGAGACAAGGCCAAACACTCTGGAACCCCACAAGTCAGAGCCGAGGCAGAAATCACTCGGTGCCATTCTCTGAAAGCACCACTGTAGCTAGGATTGGAATAACTGCTACACAGTTGCCCCAACAACCAGTCTTAGGGTGGTTCAGGAAGACATCACAGCCAACAGTATCAAAAGCTGCTGAGAGGTCAAGGAGAATCAAGAGCATTGCAGTCTCCTTCTCCCTCTCCTGACCTTAGCTGCCAAGTATCCCATTTTTCGCGGGAAACCCCCGGATTTTAATCCGTTTCCCGCTGTTCTCCCGAATGGAGAAAAATCCCAGAAATCCCCCGGATTTCCTACCTGCCAAGGAGCCTCCATTTTGGGTGCTGCTCTGCCCATGTGTGGGCACCGGAAATAGGGCAGAGCGGCACTGGAAGTCGCTTCTACGCATGCCCGGCGGCCATCTTGGTGGTAGCCGCATGGCGGTGGCCATCACCAAGATGGCCACTGCCATGCAGCCACCACCAAGATGGCTGCCGGGCATGCGTAGAAGTGACTTCCGGTGCCGCTCTGCCCTATTTCCGGTGCTCACACATGGGTAGAGCGGCCCCGGAAGTTGCTTCTACGCAACTTCCGGGGCTGCGCCGCTGCTGATCCTGCATTTTTCAGCAGGAGACTTGGCAGGTATGCTCCTGACAATGGTCACCAATCAGGGCAGAAATTAGTGTGGAATCAAGGAAACCCATTTTGGAGCTAGTAGCGTATAATGTCACTTAGATCAGATGTGGCTAACTTTTAGCCTGCTATATGTTTGTTTTTGTTGTTACATCTCCCACCATGAAACTTAAGACAATGTAAGCCTCTCAGTATCTGGGAAGGTGTGAGCAAGGGTAAGCGACAATGGTATGAGTCCCCACCCAAGAGCTCTCCTTATATGCAAGCAACTTGAGTTGCTAGGACACACACAAACACACACGGGGGGGGGAATGGGGTTGTTCATTTCATTGTTAGCTTGTTTCCAGTGATGTTTTGAAGTTTTTTATTTTTTATTTATTTTTGGGGGGTTATGCTGAACATTTTATGGAATGAAGGGTGGTCTAAAAGTGAAATAAAATATTTTGATAGTTCTCTTCCTCAAAACAATTGTTTTTATTTATATGTAAATTTATACAGAGATAATTTGATTATTAATTACCTGAATAAAAACTAGGACAATTGTTTTCCCCTCCTTACTTTCTTCATCAGTTATATGAATAACAAACCCAAACTGCATGTAATGCTTTTGGCTTGCCTTAATCCAATTTCATCCACCCGACTTCCCAAAAGAAACCACACTCCAAAACATCACCAGGCTGAATGCATTGTTTAGATAAGTTTTTCACCAATGCTCTGCTAACACACACAAAAATATCTAAGAATTCTCCACAGGAAAACACATTTTTCAGATAGAAGGGGAACATTTCTGCCTCGAGTAGTCAGGACTTCAGAATATAGGATCTTGGACCCCAAAGAAAAGCGGAGTAGAGATTGCTGATGCTCACTTATTTGTGCCATGTCATTCCAGTTACGGTGATATATTCACTGATGCTTTTAGTTCACAAATAACATTTAACTGATTGTGCCGCCTCCACATTTGCTTTGTCTTTCCTTTGTACTGAAATGAATGGTGCAGAATCACATAATAGCAATGTAATTATTTAAGTTATGTCATTGTGCCTCAGCATAAAGCAAGACAAATAATGTCGTTTTTGGCAGAAGATGAACTGTAGCGGAATGGAAACAGTGATGCATGCAACAAATGCAGGGCGGGATGGAAAATGATGCCATCTTACATCCTTAGCTGAGAGTGGAGTTTCAAGAAATATGGCCACCAGTGCAAAAGAAAGCAGTGAAGGGCTGACTCTGGCCTTCTGCAGAGGCCCTGATGCAAATACCTCTTTAGCAGAGGTACATGGTGCATCCACAAAGGAGAGGCACCAGATGAAGACCTTATTTGCACAAACATTGTAAATTTTAGAGCATTTTTTGTGGGGGTGTCTTTTGTCTTATGGGGTTTTTTGTTTTGTGCATTTGTTGGTTTTAAATCAATGGGTAGGCAAACTAAGGCCCGGGGGCCGGATCCAGCCCAATCACCTTCTAAATCCGGCCCGCGGATGGCACAGGAATCAGCATGTTTTTACATGAGTAGAATGTGTGCTTTTATTTAAAATGCATCTCTGGGTTATTTCTGGGGCATAGGAATTTGTTCAACCCCCCCCCCCCCGCCCCGCAAAGTATAGTCCCCCCCACGAGGTCTGAGGGACAGTGGACAGGGGGCCCCTGCTGAAAAAGTTTGCTGACCCCTGATTTATACTTTTGTTACATAGCCCTGAAAACTGTTAAGAAATCTTATAAATAAGGAATGGGTGGAACTTCAAACCTGGGGGACCAATTGTGGACCTCAGGCCTCTATCTAGCCCTCAGACTCCAGGTTATAGCCAATTCCCAGTCACACCCCAGTCCAGCCTGGCTGAAACATGCCCTTAAATTCTAATGATGCCTCTTGCTTTCCTGGACAGAGAGGATGGAGAAGGCTGGTTGTGAGTGTGAGTGTGGGGAATATAGCTAGGCATACAAAGGTAACACTTATATTCATTGTTCCATGTACTTTCGCATCCACACACACACACACACACACACAACTGGCATGTGGACCCTGGAGCATTGCCAAGGACTGAATGGCCTTCAGCTCTTGGGCTTAGGAAGGTTTCTCCACCCATGTTTCAAAGCATTTAAATAAATCAAAATAAAAGTCTGATGAGATGGACTTTCAGCTTGAAATGGGGTGAGGGTGGGGAGATACATATGGGAGTTTTAAAAGATGCTGAGATATATGTTTTTATGCTGTCTGCTTTCATGATGTTCCCCTGTGTTTTATTGTTGATCTTCATATATGTTTAATTCACTTTTATTCTTGCTTGTAAGCCGCTTTGAGAACTCTCAAAGCAGATACCAAAACTTAGAAAAATTTATAACACAGGGACACAGGAACGTGCTTTCTACTTAAGTCAGACCTTTGGTCCCCCTAGCTCAGTAAGGTCAACACTGACTGACAGCAGCTCTCCAAGGTTTCAGACAGGAAAGCCTCTGTATCCAAGTACTGTATGGCCTATAAGCTACATCTCTTCCCCTAAATTTTTGCTATAAGGAAAAGCTGTAGGCATGTGGCAGCTCTTTCCAAGGTTCAGCATTGTCCAGATAACTATGACTATAGACTTTCACCTCCCTCTCAGCTTTCCTATAATGCCATGGCCACTCATCCCAACAAGAAGGTTGGGAAGAAAAGAGACCAAAAGATTTTTGAAACTAGGGGCATCATTACAGATGCTTTCTGAAGTATTATTCTTACCGTGTGTGCAACTGACATGCCCAGCACTGTAGTTCTACAATTTTGCAAGGGCGTAGTTGCCTGGAAGTCTAGCATAGCATCTGCTTCTACGAGGGCATCCAATCTGCAGATGGAGTGTCCTTAATGCACCTTGTCCTAAGCACCCACTACTTCGCACAGTCATTCTTAATGCCTGCCCATGTTGAAGCTGCCCCAAACCAAAATTGCAATGCAGACTTTATCACTGTTAACAGAAAAATTGCAACAGGGAGGAAAATATGTGATGGAGTGTGAAGTTCTGAAAACAACATATTGTATATTATGTAATTATATTTTGCAACTGTTTCCAACATTCCATCAAATATTGCTTTCTCAGTATAGTAATCGCCCATCTGTTCTCCATTTGCTAAAATGGTTTCCCCATATCTCAAGATGACTATTACGACTTTTTTTTTTCTTTGCCAGGAGAAAGTTTTAAGAATTGGTAGTTGGGAAGGTTTAAAATCTCTAAGTCAATTTTTAAAAAACTCACACCACTATTCCTTCTGAAGATAAGCAGAAAATATACTGATGGTGCTTAATAAGATATCATAAATGAGATACAGGAGACCAAATCAAAATTTGTTCTGGATTGTTTGATTTGATGTTTAGCTGTGTTGTAAATTGCTTTGAATTTTTTAAGATTCTATAGAAATGAAGAAAATAATAATAATAGTCATAATAGAAATAATAAATAAGTAAATAAAGCACACACTTTGCATGCAGAAGGTCCCAGGTTCAATCCGCAGCATCTCCAGGTGGGCTTGGGAGAGGCTCCTACTTAAAATATTGGAGAGCAGCTGCCAGTCAGTGTAAACAATATTGATCTAGATGGACCTGTGGTCAGACTCCGTATAAGGCAGCTTACTATGCTCCTGTATTCCTCTTCCTCCCCAGTCACCTACACACTGCTTGTGACCAGAGGCTTGTGACTAGATTCTCCGGCACCCAGAGCGGTGCACATGCTGTGCACCCAGGGGTGGGGCTAGCCGCCTGCGGTGATGGGGCTAGCATCCCAAGGGGGTGCTGCCAAGAGCAGCAGGGGTAGCGTCCTGGGGGGCGGGGGGCAATGTCACCCCCCCCTCAGGGGTGACATCCGGGCCAGAACGCACCCACCACACTCCCCTTCCTCTGCCAGTGCTTGTGACAGCTACTTTTGAGTTCAAATCAAACTTCTGTAGGAAGTAGCTTTTCCTACGTTTGAAAGCTGACTGCGAAGCTTAGAACATTGACCTTCCAGCTTTCGCTGAACCCAGGAGTAGCTGTCATGAACTGCAGATAAAATGCAATGGTGGGGATGCAGCTGGATCCTTTCCACTAAATTTCTTCCTTAGGAGCAGAGGGTGATGCCTCATCCTGAGTCAGACCAAGGGGCCATGTACCTTAACAATGTCCCCATTGACTGGCAGTGGTTCTCTAAGGTTTCAGGCAGAAGATATTCCTAACCTTACCTGGATATGCTGGGAGTTGAACCTGGGACCTTCTGAATTCAAAGCAGATGCTCTACCACTGAGCTATGACTCTTCCCAGAAGCTGTCTTATACTGAGTCGGATAAGATACCCATCTAACTGACAGTGACTGACAGTGGCTCTCCAGGGCTTGAGACGTGTACTGCTCCCACCTTTGTGGAGAGATGCCCAGAATTTACCCAAAACGTAGCCATTAATAGCTCTATCCCCCAAGAATTTGTCTAACCGTATTTTGAAGCCATCCAAATTGTTTCCCCTCTTAACACCACTAATGAGTGAGGAGGGCTTGTAGCTCTATGTAAATAGGTCCCAACATTCTGTCACACTCTACCGTGACCAAGAACCAGAACACAGAGTGGGACCAGATGGGTAAAAGTAGCCTCAATTATCAAAGTCTGGGAGCAGGTCTATTGTCCTCTGATCCACTTAAATGGGATAAAATTGAATGTTACTTTTGAAGACTATGCGTAAAATTTGCCTCCTGCATCCCTAACAGTGGGTGTGTCTGCTTGTTGGGATCTACAGTCATACCTCGGTTTAAGTACGCTTCGGTTTGAGTACTTTCAGTTTAAGTACTCTGCAGACCCGTGTGCATATGCGCAGAAGCGATATTCGTGCATGCACAGAAGCGCTCTATCGGCGCTTCACGCACTATTGCCGCTCAGATTAAGTACTTTTGGGAGTGTGAATGGCACCCCGGAACCAATTAAGTACTTAACCCGAGGTACCTCTGTATTTGGAGGGTTGTTGTTTTTTGTCGCTTTTGTGACTTTGGCTTGTGACTTCATTTTTGTGACTTGTTTTTGTGACTGTGTGGAACCCAGTTCAGCTACTGGTTGATTGTGTGGCTGCAGAAATAGATAAAAGCCCCCCATCCAAACTGACTATCATCAGTGGACATAAGGGGAAAAAATGTTATTTTTTCATCTACAATACTGTCTTATTTATTTTATTTTATAGTACAGTACATTGATTATTGACTTCATTTTATGGCTCAATGGTCTCGTTAGACAGTAAAATTCGTACTAAGTTGCTGTTTTAGGGGGTGTTTTTCATCGTCTGGAACGGATTAATCCGCTTTCCATTACTTTCAATGGGAAGGTTCGCTTCAAGTAAAGTACGCTTCAGGTTAAGTACGGACTTCTGGAACCAATTAAGTACTTAACTCGAGGTACCACTGTATTGCCCTTTCCCCATGCCCAGATCTTTTGCAGGATACAAACTCTGCACACACACACACACACACACACACACACACACAACCTCAGCTGTCATTTTGCTGCTAATATCAAAACCACTAATAATAAATCAAAACCCTTAGGGTTGTGAGTCAACTTATACTTCAGTGGATTCCACCCCTCCGCCCCGCAAAAAAAGAGAGAGAGAGATTTAAAGTGTTATTCAACCTTCTCACTAACCAGATGTTTGCAATCATCCAAAAATACATCTCTACCTCTGTGAGTTTCCCCTTTCCTTTCCTTCTCTTTCTCTTTTTCCCCCCACCAGCGTTCCTTCTCAGGGGGAATTTACATAACAACATGGGACGCGCAAAATGCTTTAAAGCTCCCAACCATGACAGTGCAAATTACTATCATTTGTCAGCCCTGTGCGCAAGGTGCTCCACTTCAGGCAACAGAGATGGGTGGCATGCTGCGTGGTGTGTGTGTGTGTGTGTGTGTGTGTGTGTGGAGAGAGATGGCATCATCATGCATAGCACTCTCAAATGCTCAGTTGCTTCTCTCTCTCTCCTTTTCCGGGGAGGTGGCAGTGGAGGGCAGGAGAAGGCAGCACCAATGGCCAAAAGGAGTCCCAAGGGTCTACTTACCCGCCATAAGCCGGGATGGGAGGAGGGGGTGCTGCAGCACGAAATGTGTTGTAGACGGTGCGGCCTCTGCCTCTGAGATGTGCTCCTCTGTACGCGGCGGCAGCAGTAGCGGCAGGGTATGGGAAACCCGGCACTGGAGGGAAAGGCAAATCAGAAAGAGAGAGAATAAACATACGAGTTGGAAGGAACGCCAAGGGTCAACTGGTCCAACCCCCTGCAATGCAAGAACATCCATCCTTCAGTTCTGTGTCACCAAAAAAAGAAAGAGCCTTAGCTCATTCAGGACTGGAGGGCCTGTGGTTAGAGCATCTGCCTTGCATGCAGAAAGTCCCAGGTTCAATTCCAAGCATCTCCAGATAGAACTAGGAAAGACTCCCTACCTGAAACCCATGGAGAGCCACTATCACTCAGTGGAGAACACTGAGCTACCAATGGGTCTGATTCAGTATAAGGCAGCTTGCCAGGTTCCTAGATGCACACTTACAGTATATTCCTGCGTATAAGACTACTTTTTAACCCAGGAAAATCTTCTCAAAAGTTGGGGGTCGTCTTATACGCCCAGTCGTCTTATACGCCGGAATATACGGGTATATAAATCTCCCAACTGGTGCTTGCTTAGAGGGATGAGACCAGAGCTGCATTTGCGAGGAAGTTTATTCCATTTTCCCAGCACTTCCCTATCTCTTAACTTCTGTGTTACATTTGATCTTTCACATGATGTAAAAGTCACTTTTGGAAAACTAATGGAATAGAGAACATTTCCATTTTATTTGATTCTAGGCAGGGGGGGAGGGGTATCCATTTGCAGCCCCCTTAACCCAGATAATCACAAGAATAAAGTGACAAAATCAGGGGCGGTACACCAGCATACAGTTCTTTCCTGCTGTTTTCACGGAGGAAATATGGGGGGGGGGGACAGCAGCAGGACTGTGTGGAAAGGATGAGGAGGCAGCAATATTGTTGGATGGCATTCGTCCTTGTGCCATACCACACCCACTTTTGTGAAAGAATCTTAGTGTGATTCTGTTACATCGGTCCATAAGACACAATTATATAACAAAACAGGTGCTCCAATGTGAAAGGAAATTAGAAAATGGGACAGATTCCCCACAGCTGAATGTACCCGAGGTCATAAAGTGTGTGTGTGTGTGTGTGGGGGGGAAACCTCAGTTATATCAAGTTAGGCTCTCTTAAAGAACTTCTGTTGTAGCAGGAACTAGGGATGAGGGAGCAATATGCTCCCCCCCCCCTTCTCATTCAAATTCACACTTCTAGAAACTATGCTCAAACAGAAATACAATAATCCTATCCTGAAAAATTTGCACTCCTCTGAATTTATATGCATATACCAACCCCACCCCACCCCAAAAAAGATACAAAAATCATTTTAGGGAAATGGCTTTCAGAAAATGTGTATATTAGGAGAAATATGCTCCAAAACACTCATAACTTTTCATAAGTCCTCCGCTCCCATGCTTTATATATTGCAAAGTGCTTTAAAACTGCTGAACTGAATTTAAAATTTAAAATGGGGGGGGGATGGTGACAAACTGAGAGAAACCAAAATAAACATTCACCCATTTTTAGCAGAGGTACTGCTGCTCTACATGAGTTAGAACAGGGGTGGATAACATGTGGCCCTGCAAAGTGGTGGTTTGTGGCCACTGAAACTGGCAGGGCAGAAGAAGCGCAGAGTTTGAAGAAGCCAGTGGAGACTGGGCTTTGCAACAAAGACCTATTAACCAACCACACTCACAACAGACATTTAAAGCACTATGATTCCACTTTAAACAATCATGGCTTCCCCCCAATTAATTCTGGGAGCTATAGTTTGTTAAAGGTGATGAGCATAGTTTCAGAGACCCCCTACTCCTGTCCCAGAGCTACAGTCTTCACAAGGAACTCTGGGAATTGTAGCTCTGTGATGGAATTAGGGGTCCTCTAACAACTCCCTTAACAAACTACTTCCCAGAATTCTTTTGAAGAAATCCTGACTGTTTAAAATGGCATCATAGTGCTTTAAATGTATGGTATGAATGTGGCCATTGAGTATTTCACAAAAGGAGAGCTTACCACTGTGCTCACACCTGAACTCCAAACAAACACCAATTCATCCCAAGTGATATTAATAAATAGCTAATTTTATTCCCATTCATTTTCTTATTAAATGAGATAAAATTTGTGTGGAAGGCTATCGGATGGCATATTTTAACACACATAAGTTTGACGGGGGAGCCCAAAATGGAAAACGAAGTGTGTTCATCGCTCAACATCAGAAATTCCCCTAGATGAGATGGGTATTATAAACTGTATATTTAAGTTTTGAAGCTCAGGGATAGATGACAAAGTCGCAGATGCAAAACCCAACAGGGGGGCAGATTTCCCCATCAAAGCCATAAAAACATACAGCCCTTTTAATGGCCAATTATTCCTTGCATCCCAGCTCTAATTTGGATTTGCATAAGAGCGCCATATGCCAAAAGAAAGGTGCGCCGTCAAAATGGATGAATGAATCTCTCTTCTCATTATTCTGCCTCTCTTCTCCCCATGCATCAGCCGCTGTGACAACTTCCCATCATGAGTCTTGTGATACTTCCTTCAGGAAAGCATGTAACTTAAGTCTGCAAGGGAAGGATGGGGAACCTATGGGTTTGATGAAGGAGAAATCCCATTTCCTTTGCTTTTTAGTGAGAAACCACCTAGCTTGCATTTCTAGAATCAATAAGGTAACCAAAACACAACTAGCCTTTGAAATCTGCACTTCTCTGAATTTTGTGATCTAGTTTTCAAACCAATGTAAGCATACATTTTCTTCATTAGAGAAAGTTGCGTACAGACTAGATTATATTTAGGAAATTTGCTTGCAAAAGTGTTTATGTTGGTAAAAATGATGGGTGTGCATATGGAGAAATTTGCATTAAAATGCTGAAAAAATGCCATGAGGTTTTTTTTTTAAAAAAAAACGACAACTACTGCTGCTGCTGCTGCTGCTGCTGCTGCTGCTGCTGCTGCTACTGCTACTACTACAATTGCTGCTATGAATAGAGAATGGAATTTAGGGTTTTAAAAATGAGAAACCAAAATTGACAGATTTGTCCAACTCTGTTTCCAGAAGTGAAAATCTGGACACGGCAGTTGTTGACAAAACCACAAAAAATGACATTTTTGGGCTATTTTTAAGGAAAAGAGGCAAAAATACTGCTGACGTGGATTGCCATATGTCTGGATTTTCCCGGGCATTTTGCTGATTTCTGCCCAGACACTGCTTCTGAATGTAGTATTCTAGGTATGTCCAGGAAATTCTGGACATACGGCAACCCTATCCAACTCTAACTGTGGCACCCAGATGTTACAATCAGAACTAAATATATCAAGAACTAAATATATCAACACCAGAGTACAGAGGTATGTCTTCAGCATATGATAAGTTGTGCAATGAAGATTCTGGATGCACTTTTGTGGGGAGGAAAGTCCACAACTTATGGGGTCCAGAGAGAATGTCCTCTCCTAGGACCCCCCTCCCCAACCTCTGGGGGCAGTGGAACTACCAAGAGTACAATAAGACCCTCTCTGTTGAACTTAATACCTGAGAAGTGCTGTAGGGAAGGATACAGTCTTTCAGATATTTGGGGCCTAATTCATTTGGGCCCCAGATAGCACCCAAGTTCCCATGCATCCATGGGGACATCATTTTCCATAGTTCTAATCATTTGTGGGTGCTGCATATGATCCTGGCAGCATCTAGAGCAGCCTTTCTCAACCTTGTGTGCCCAGATGTTGTTGGACTACAACCCCCATAATCCCTAATTAGCAGGACCAGTGGTCAGGGGTGATGGGAGTTGTAGTCCACCTGCCGCCCACACAAAACCTGAGACTCCACCATAGCCGGCCCATGCACTGCAAAACCCCTCTCTTGCCCTTCGTGTCCCACCCTTTGCAAATGCAAAATCCCTCACATGCTCCTCCTCCAAGCCCCACCCAACGCTCTGCCCGCATCCCGTGATAACTCTTGGCTCTCCTCTTCATGGACCCACCTTATGCCCACGTAAACTCCTCCTCAGACTCTTGCTCTCCTCCTCCCACTGGAACCACCCTCTGCCTGAACAGTTTTGAGGAGGAGGAGGAGCTCAAATGCATGAAAAAAGGTATCCCGTTTGGAGTCCAAACAGGACAGGGGACACTTTTCTCCCCTCCCCACAAAAGGATGATCACATTTGTCTAGGGACAGGTAGCAACGCTAGAGTAGGGAAGTGATTTCCACTGAATTTGGGCCTGCTATTTGACAAAAGTATGGGCAGCATTCAGCAAAATATAGGCCCTTCAAATTATTTTTTGCTTGGTGTGTGCGTGTTTGTGTGTGTTCTACACTTTCTTTAATGGCCCATGCACACATGCAGCATAATGCTTCCATCATCAAATGATGAAGATTCACATGCAAAACGGTGGTCACTGATCGATTGCAGGCAAATTAAACGAAGTACTTGTACGCAGGAACCAATCCCAATCTTTCACGGATCCTGTATATTTTTGTTGATTTCCTGCTGTCTTAATTGAGTAGAAGCATGCTTTCTTCTATTTCCCTTTTCCATGTTTTTCAGGATTACTGAAACAGTCATTAATTTGCCATTGTTCTAAACTCCACATCGATATTAAACAGGGTTGTTTAACGAATTTTGGACAAACACTTTCTTACAGGCCATTCTAATTTGAAATTCATTGAAAAGAAAAACACACGCACTCACGCACACACACAAACACACAAAATCTCTAATTAATGTACAAGTTTAATCACCATTCCCCACACGGAAGAGTAATTTTTCACTGTTCATTTGCTTGGTGTAATCTCCGAACTGACATAACAGAAAAGCAATAGCCTATAAATCTGTTCCCATTTGTTCCTTTAATATTCATATTGCATTGAACTACAGCTGCTTGTTGCTGAAGTCTATTACAACATGCAAAAGTGTCGATAAAATATTATGAAAGACAAGATGTATTTGCTGTGTGGTGGCGTCTGCCATTTATTTTTCAAAGGGATGATAAATGGCTTGCGAATTGTCCCTTTGCTTGCTGCTGACGGGGTGATGATTAGTGATTAATTACCTTGCCCCAAATTGACAGGGCACAAGGAAATTGACACAGCCCTGATTAATTAACTTTTTTTCTCTTTCTTTTTTAAAAGGGAAGATAGTTTTTTTTTTAAATGCACAAAACCAATTGAATGGTAGCATGAATTATGGAAAGTCAAAGGTAAAAGTCAAAGGCATTATTAGCCCCAGCGTTCTGGGGCTGGGAGCATTTTCATGGATAAGGTTTGCTTCAAGCTAAAATGGAATATGTGAAATAGACCACGGATCACCAGGGACCTTCTTAATTCAGACATTGAGTAGGCTAAATTTTTTCTAAAAAATCATTTATGCAAAGGCATTTTTCCACCCAAGTGTGGCATTCCCTTGTGCGCAGCCTTCTGATGCCCCAATGGCAGGGCCGGGCAGGGCCAGAGGCAAAACTGAGCAGAGCAATGGATGTACTTTTCATATTTTTACAGTAGGCTAGTTTCTACACATATTCACATCTCCTGTTATATCCTCCATCCAAGACATCAGAACTCAAAGACACATTGCAGACAAGCAAAAAGGAAAACAAGGTGTGAAACAGGATCAGTGTGGTGCATGGTCTGGGAAGAGTCCTGAGGGCCAACCAGAGAGGCCTAGGGGTCATATTCATGAACCTGAGGCTCCTCACCCTTTATATAGTACATCTATGCAGCGACGTTGCATCCTTTGCTTCTTGGCCATAATCCTGGGCATGACCCTCTCAACAGTTTCAACCCTCTGGCAGGAGGCTATGATAGACATACACCCAATGCCTAAGCCAAAATCCACCTACATCTGGAATCAAAAAAGTTCTGGCTGTTTCTAAGCCGGATTGTTGTCTGCATAAGCTTGTTCATTACACCTTAGCTATAGCCACTGCACGGAGAGGGTAGTGCTGCCAACGAGATCGTAACTATGTACGGCACCTTAAGCTCCTTGGACAGAAGGAATGATATAAATGTAATAATAAATAAAACCCTAAAGAATGTAGCTTTTGATGGAAGATGAACTGCAGCAAAACAGACTCTGTGCTGCATGTGACAAATATCAGGGCAGAACAGAAAATGATTCTCACATCACGATTGAACACTGAGCTTTATATATATATATACCAGGAACAAAGGACAAAAAATAACTCAACAGTATGGGTTCTGCTCAGAATTCACAAAGGGAATTTCGCAAATCATCACTGGGGTCCATGGGACAGCATGACTAGCTGTTTATGCCCCATCTCTCTTGACTCTCCCACCCCAGCCTCAGCTACAAGCTTATCAGAATGCTTAAGCTTGGGCCACAGAACTATAATTTTCTGCTCTTAGTTAATTTTCAGAGTGGCTGTAATAATATCACAGAATTGCAAAATGCTGAGCAAAATACAGTCGGGCCCATCTGGATACAGACAAGCTAAGAGAACATCATCCCATTCTGGCTCGGCATGAATGCTAGGTAGTCAAGTGTGAAATCTCTAGCAAATTTAAAAAAGAAGAAAAAAGAGAAAGAAACAGCAGATGACAAAAGGAGGAGGTTAGAAACTGTGTGAGATAGCTCATTGCTTCTTTGTTCAAAGGCAGAACAAATCTATTTAAATTAAAAAGAACACGTCTCTCTTCTGCAAGGGACTTTAAGTGTGTATGTTTTTAGTTGTTAATACAGCTGTGTAAGAAGAACACATTGCTTGATTTGCATTTATGTGCCATAGGACTTGAGGCATGGTGGTAATAGATTAGAAACCCTAATTGTGGGGTGGTAACTGCTCTTGCAGAGTCCTTGGGCTGTTGGGAGGGCTGAACATCAGTGTAGGGGCTGGTATGGAATTGACCCTTCAGTGTGGCATCACCCATTGATATCAAGCAGGTGCCTTTGTTATATTGTTTCTGGAACCTGCTAAAGACTTTTTATGTTTAGGCATCCCTGGTCAAAATATTGACATTCTCCCAAAATGCTACATTCAGATAGACAGCACAATGGATCCTGAACCCTTGAATTTATCAGTTAGCTGTTAAAACCCTCTGGGATTTAACATTTCCCCCAGCACATGGGCACATGTTATAGAACAGGAATAACAGAATATAGAATGGAGCTATATAAAGCAGGTAATTGAAATTTAGAAATTAGATAAACTGCAAATATTAATAAGTTGACATTAGGCTGTAAACATTATACATCCAGAGCACATTTACAGCACATTCACACCAAAAATAATCATGGGAGCTGTAGTTTACCTCTCACAGAGCTACAGTTACCAGCACCCTAATGAACTATATGCATGCAGCCTTAATATGTATGTGTGTTTCTGAGAGGGAGGGGAGGGGGAAAGAGAGAAGAAGAAGAAGAAGAAGAAGAAGAAGAAGAAGAAGAAGAAGAAGAAGAAGAAGAAGAAGAAGAAGAAGAAGAAGAAGAAGAATTTCTAAATCTGCACACCACCCTTCTGCCCCATTATGCAAGGTTCATCTTCTGAATAACTTGTCTCTAAGGCCCAGAACTATTTTCAATCTAACCAACCTCCCTTTTCAAATTATAGATAACATTTATCCAAAGAGACGGCATCACCAATATTTCTGCTTGCAAATGTTGCATTTCATTCACTTTTCACACAGTTAAACATCTGGAGATAGGTATAAAAATTGGGAAAGTGGAAGTGTTTGCTGTACAGAACTCAATGTCCAAATATGTTCTCCCTCATTGGCTCAGCCTAAAGCTATCTTACAGTGTGTAAGAGTGTCTTACCCCCTCCCGCCTGCACATTATTCCCAAAGTATGAACAAATTATATATTTTTCTTCAAGTCATAAAGAAATGCTATGAATTAATTTTAATTTTGCTATAGAAACATATGCCAGGTTCTACACTTAGAAGGGAAAAACCATCTGCACAGATATAAGCTAGGGGAGCAGGACGTAACGCTGTTTGCTGGTGCCCAGGATGGGTGCATCTGCCCCAGGCGGGTGTGGAGCAAGCTCGTCCAGCCCTTGCCTCAGCCATCGCCAGGCAGACACTCATGTATCAGGCAGAAACAGGGCACAGAGGGTACTCTGCACCCTCCACTCCCTAGCCACCCTCAGGTGGGTGCTTGCATGCTGAGCAAGGGTGGGCATGGAGGGCAAGCAACAGAGATCTCTGTGGGGGGGGCACCTGGTTCGTCGTCATCCCCCAATTGTGCACCTGGGGCAAAGCCCCCCCCCCAAAGCTACCCCACTGTAGGGGACAACTGGCTTGCCACTAATACATGCGGAAAGGATCCAGGGGTCTTAGTAGACCACAAACCTAACATGAGTCAACAGTGTGATGCAGCAGCAAGAAATGTTAATGAAGAAGAAGAGTTTGGATTTGATATCCCGCTTTATTACTACCCGAAGGAGTCTCAAAGCGGCTCACAATCTCCTTTCCCTTCCTCCCCCACAACAAACACTCTGTGAGGTGAGTGGGGCTGAGAGATTTCAGAGAAGTGTGACTAGCCCAAGGTCACCCAGCAGCTGCATGTGGAGGAGCGGAGACGCGAACCCGGTTCCCCAGATTAGGAGTCTACCGCTCTTAACCACTACACCACACTGGTGTGCTATTCTAGGCTGCATCAACAGAAGTATAGTGTCCAGATCCAAGGAAGTAATAGTATTGCTCTATTCTGTCTCGTTCAGACCACACTTGGAATACTGAGTTCAGTTCTGTGAAGGAGGAGGGCAACCAAGATGATCAAAGCTCTGGAAATGGCCATTTATCCAGTCCCCAGATGGGCAGCAGTTGCAGCCTGTCACAACAGGACCTCAGCTCCACGGAGCAAAAGTCCTCCTCATTGTGTGGCTGGCAGTTGGGGAATTCCCTTGGATGCTGCAAAGAATGGCAGGATAGTCTGCCATTCCCTAGACTGCAAATTGGCCAATCAGATGGCCAGAGGGCCCCACTCTAAAGGCCAGCTACACCCAAGTTAGGGACCACAGTTGGCTGAAGAACAACCCGCCCTCCTGCCCTTTACGCTGTGGTTATTTTGTATGTTAACCTTTTTCTTCCTTGCACTCAGTATTTGACCTTCTTATGGTGCATTAATGGTTCCCGTATTCAGAACTGGGAAGGAATTGGCCCTGTTTGGCGGTTTTGCCTCCCTCATAGCAAATAGTCACAACTTTTAGCAGATAAGGCATTGGGTGGATTACATAAGGCATTATGTAAATTACATAACATTGCCACAGAAAACAGAGAAACAAATAATGTAGTTTTTGGCAGAAGACGAACTGCAATGAAAGGGAAATAGTTCTGCAGGTAGCAAATACAGGGAAGAATGCAACATGATGCCTTCTTACATTCATAACCCTTGAATGGATTTGAAACACCCTGTCCTCGCTACTTTAGATATTTGTATATCTCTATTTGTAGCTGTTGCTTATTGTTTTGCCATAGTCTACACGTCATATCTTTCTATTTTTGTTCTAACTTGACTTTGTTTTGATAAATAAATCTCTCCCTCATTTAACAATATTGCGCATCAGAAGGTGGTGCTCACATGGAGTTTTTAAAACAGAGGTTGGATGGCCACCTGTCAGGAATTATTTAGCTGTGGTTCCTGCAATGTGGAGGGTTGGACTTCTTACTCTCTACAGTGGTACCTCAAAGACGAATGCCCTGCAAGACGAATTTTTCGCAAGACGAATTCGTTTTGTGAAAAAATCATTTTGCGAATCACGGTTTCCCATAGGAATGCATTGAAATTTAATTAATGCGTTCCTATGGGCAAAAAAAGAAATTTCAATGCATTCCTATGGGAAACCGCGATTCGCTAGACGAATTTTTCGCAAAACAAATTGACTCGTGGAACGAATTAAATTCGTCTTGTGAGGCACCACTGTAATTCTACCGGTATGATTCTAGTTCGCTGTATAGCTGTTATAGAGAACAAACAGTCAAGAAGCAAAACAAGAACTCACCATCAAAAACAGAATGGCAAGATGAAATTCCCAACCCTACCTAAACACAGGTAAGTCCACTAAACTATTCATATAACTCTCCCTTCTATTTTCTTTTATTCACCAGTAAATAAATTGGCACTATTGAGACCTTTGGTAGTTCAGATAATCAACCACTCTTCTCTAAATCCTAAAGGCTTTCAAATAACTTGACTGGAGCAAATGGCAATTTTGAGTGTCCAATCATTGGTGTCAGGCTTCCAAGACTGTTCAGAAGAAGATGAAGTTGGCATTTCAGGTACAGCTTGTGAATTTGGTGATTGTACATTCTCAGTGATGGGTGGAAAGTACATGCCACATTCAGACTCAACAGAATATGACCAGGGTGTTTCATTTCTCTTCCTTGTCTTTCACAGGTACTGGAGTTTGCCATGTGGCTTTCCCCTCTCCCATAATTTCCAATATAAACTCTGTCCCCTGACTCTAAGTGGGATAGTTCTATCACAGAATTGCACCAGTTATTGAAGTGTTCGTAACTTCTACTAGTTTAGTCATTTGCAGAGGCCACCTTTCCCAGGTCAGCTCACTATGGAATGAAACTCTCATCTGCTGTTCAAATGGGGATTCTGACTTGTCTTCGCAGTAGCAGTTCCGCTGGTCTATCAGTAATGTTTATCTGTAGCTTAAAAGAGCAATATATGAGTCATTCCATCTTCAGATATTATTTTTGGAAGACTAAAATTTGCTGGATATTAGTGTGGGGTTGCAATAATATGGTAAAAGTTGAAAGAAGTCTGGGATGACTGGAATGCTATAAACTGGGATGCATTGTCAGCAGCAAGTTCACCTGGAATGCCAAAGCTAAGAAAGCTCCCCCCCCCCAAGTTGTGAAACAACACTGTAGCAGGTAATCTTGGCTAAGGGAAGTATATCAATATATCATGAACAGTAACCCACAACAACCAAACAACCCACAACAGTTAAAACAGGCCAGATGCTAGTTCCTTGCCCCTGCCCCATAAATCTATAGGGTTTAAAGGATTCTTCTGTTGTGCCAATAATCTCTTCTACAGTTGTCACTGGCTAAGATTTTGTTCTTTGTGCCATTTCCAATTCCAGAGTACCATATTACCTGCTTCTATGAACCAGCAGTATAACCTTTCCTCGTTGAGTCTTCCAACTCATTCATCTGTCCGTGGTCAACAAAGTGCTTCTAGTTATCTCTGGCCCATTGATGAGATTTAGGCCATCCATATCAGATGCAGAGTAAGACTTCTGGAATCTCTGGATCTCCATGAGTAGATTTGCTGAAATTATTTTTTGGATGCTTTTAGAGAAGTGTGCACAGAACAAATCTTTCCTGTCCTAGCTTGGCTTGAGAAACCTAAGGGAGGTTGGGTTGAGGGAGTTGCACTTCCTGGTAAAACATCATCAGGTCCAGAGCAGAGTCAAGTCCAATAGACACACTGAGGTAGGAGATTCCATTTCACAACCAGCCAGGCACCGTGTGGCAGGGCTCTGGACTATATCAGGGTCTGGCATGTCTTGCTTTTCAGAAACCCATGCTGGGTTTTAGTAATCACAGCATCCTCTTTGACGTGCTCACAGATAGACCATATGATTATTTGTTCTAGAACCTGTCCTTGGTAAGAGTCCAGTAGCAAGTGGGTTCCACTTGACAGTTGTAGAAGTGCGCCACCTAGTCCCAATCCATTGTTGCTTCCATCACCACTTAACCATTGTTGGCATCACAAAATTGTAAGACAGAGTATCCCTTTTTCTCTGAAAAGGAAGCTTTTTGATTTGCATGTGCACACACACACACACTGCCAGAACATGGTAGATTTCAATGATGGTTGTGCTCTGCTGAGATAATTTGCAAATATTGATCTTGATCATTCACCATTCCCCCCCCCCCCAAAAGTGTCTCAGTTCTGTAATACTACAGGTATTTTCAGCTCTTTGGTGGCATTTACTTTTTCTTGGCATAACTTTTTATGCTGCACAATAACTACTCTGCCTTGGTAAAAAATACATTTCCTGTAATTTCAGTTGAGTCTGAATTCATGGATCCAATTGAAGACTATGACCCTCCATTTATTATGGTCTTCCTTTGTTGTACCACCATGTATTAAGGTGTCTTCCATGAAGTTAATGGCTCTTTTTATGTCTCTAAGGAATGCTGTCAAATTCTGTTGAAAAATCTCAGACGCGATCTTGAATGACAACCACCAGAAACAGAATCTTTGAAAGTATGTGATGAACGAAATGTAGACAATTTAGCATTTAGGTTTGTCAAAGGCATTTGCCAACAATCATTTGATATATACAATCTGATAAGTATTTTGGCTCCTATTGCTTTGAAGGAAAGGTCCTCTTCCACAGGAAGTAAGTATTTTTCATCATCCACTAAGCTTTCATTTAAAGGGGTGAGGGCAGCCTGTGCCCCCCCCCCAGATGTTGTTGGACTGCAACTCCCATCATCCAAGATAATTGGCCATGCTGACTGGGGCTGATGGGAGTTGCAGCCCAATAACATCTGGCAGATCACAGATTCCCCACCCCCAAATGGGGAACCATGCATGGTGTTCCACACTGCATTATTTGGCATTATAGATTCATAGATTCATAGAATTCTAGAGTTGGAAGGGACCCTGAGGATCATCTAGTCCAACCCCCTGCAATGCAGGAATATGTAGCTTGTCCCATACGGGGATTGAATCTGCAACTTTGGTGTTATCAGCACCACACTCTAACCAGCTGACATTAGTTCTTATAGTTACCTTTTAATAGGCAAATGGGCGGCATCCAACTAAGTTCTAAGAGTAAATTTACTGAAATGGGCCTAAATTAGTCACGCTAAATTAACTACAATGGGTCTATTCTGAGCAGAATTTAGTTGGCTATAACCCACGTCCCCAAACTCTCCTATGCTACATCTTGTATTGTTTTCAGTAGTTCAATTCATAGCTGTGCTCTGAATTAAGAGACTGTCCAGCTTATAAATTCTTATCCTATACCCAGTGAACACAAAGTGTATTCAAGACAATGAAGCTCCTGGGGTGCATAAGATGATCTTCTGCAGGCCAGAGGAGTTCTGGAATCATGGCTAGGTCAGTTCTGAAATGACTATGACAGCAAGTCCTGGGTGTTGTTTGAAATCAACAATCTTTTCCTCCTCCCCTTTTGTGTGTCTTGTTCTAGGTCTGCAGGACAGAACTGTCTTTCTTCTTTGAACAGTGCCCATGAAAAAATAAAACATAAATTTAGGGCCGAGTCCTCAAAAGGCGGCTTCCAACACATAAAAACACAATGTATTATTGTTAAATAGAAAACCTACAAAATCACAAGAAATCAGTACTAAGAACATGTGCAGTAGTTTAATCATCCCAATTAAATCAGTGGGGGTAGCTGCCTCATTGTACATCCTGCCCCCATGGTTTTTGTAACTGTGGCAACTTCTCCCCCCACCCTGTGAGCACATCAACAACATGACTAGCACCAGTTATCACATGTGTCACCTCTCCTGAAAGCCAAAGGTGATTGTGTGGGTCCACCTGAACTGAAAACCAGATTACAAGCAGGGATAGGCACATCTGTCATTTTCAGGTACTCACAGACTTTCATTCTTCCAAACTCAAATTCAATTCACCACCTTTCTGCGTACATTTGATTTTTAAAGAGTCAGCGTGAAAATTCACATGCATTTCTCACTGGGAGAGCCAGTGGCGGTGAAGGCCAGACTAGCACTGTACCTGGGAGACCCGGAGTCAGGCCCATCCTAGCCATGGAGGCTAGTGGCGCGGAGAACCACGGCGCCGGGCACTGGAGGGCGCTGGAAGGGCGGCAAGTGAGCGCAGGGTTCCGGCGATCTGGCCAGGACTGCGCTCCACGAGCTGAGAGGCTGCGCTGTGTCTCTCTCCTTCTCTGAGGACTCCGCGCTGCGCCTCCTTGTTTCCCCAGCGCTGGGTTCCGCTCAGTCGAACTTCGCCACCAGCGCGCGCACAGCACCCAAGCAGCTCTTGCTGGTCCCGCAGTGCGCGAGCTGGTGGCGAAGCTTGACTGAGCGGAACCCAGCGCTGGGGAAAAGAGAAGGAGGCACAGCCCGGAGTCCTCAGAGGTGGCCTCCCGCTGCTGCCACGGTCTGCTTGGCACTCCTGGGTCCTTGGAGAGGCTCTGGAGCCAAGTCTGGCCGCTCAGGAGCTGGTTTGGCCAGCAAGGCGGGAGGGGGCTGCCTGTAGCCCACCAGCTCATAGAAGGGCGGCTGCCTCAGCATGATCGCTTTGGTGCTGCACTTTCAGGGGGGGGCGCTGGAGGGACCTTAGCGCGAGGGCACTGGATGGGCTTAAGACGGCCCTGCCGTCTTACTTGGCCATGTGAAGCTCACTGGGCACCTTGGACCAGTCACTGCATCTCAGCCTAACCAACTTCACAGGGCTGTTGTGGGGATTAAAAAAGGAGGGGGAAAACCACATATGCCACCTCAAGCTCCTTGGGGGAAAAAAAGGGATATAAAGATGTACATTTTTTGTATACAAAAATGCTGTGCTTTTTTTCTTTAAAAATGTTTAGGGGTACTCTCATTTTCCTACTCATATTGAAATACTGCCCCTCAATGAGGCCAAACTTAGATTCACGAAATGTTTAAGGGTGTGCGTACCCCTGCGTACCCCCCAGAAAAAAAAGGACTGCACAAATGTATACCTAGTATGTGCATTTTGTTCTACAAGCAGTCTTCCCTAACAGAATCCATTTTTGTACACAGTTTCCACCAATGCACATTTTTGTACACGTTCTTTGTTTGAAGAACCACATTAAGAGAAGGCCAGGTTCCATAAGATATCTTTGTTTTGTAGATTTCTTAAGGAAATGCAAATCTGTTAAGTTCTCATTCAAATGAAATGAATTTTCCCTCCCACCTTTACCTATAAGCTGCATTGTGCTCAAAGTTCCTGTGTAAATTGGTAGTGGCTAAGAAAGAAATTTTAATAAATCACTGTGATAAATGCACAGTGTAGGAAAACGAAAATGCGCGCGCACACACACAGGCAGAATATTTTTTGATTTAATAAGCTGATTTATTACTTTTAGATTTAGAGGCCTATCAACTAGATGAATAACTGGGTGCAGTGTCCCCCCCCCCGCTCCAAAATGGAAGGGCAGGCTTTAAGGTAGTCAAAGCCTCTTTCACAATCTACTTAAGAAGACGTCACATTCAAAACCTTTCCCTGTCAGTGGTATCACAGGCTCCTGGGGACTCTTGTGAAGCGACTGCCTCCCCACCTTTCACAACTATCTCATCTTTGCCTTGTTGCTTTCAGCCTAAAATCCCAGAGCAACATGGTTTATTGTTTTAATATCTCTCTGGCACAAGGCAGAAGTATCCCACAGTGGCTACTTATCTGCCATATGTATTTTTGTGAAAGAAATATCAAGACAAGCCTGCTGTTTGGAGGAAGATGGTTGGGCGGTAGCTGGGTTACATTTTCCAAAAGGAACAGAACGGTGGAAGTCAAGGGAGAGGTGGGGGGGGGGAGAAAAGACAGCTTCTGAAGAAATGCCATCCGTATATGCTACTGAGGGATGCCTGGCAACCCCTAAGCCTTTTACTGGCTTTATGAAACTGCTTTTCTATTCTGCTTGTATCCCTCCAATGTAGAGTCATACCTTGGATCTCAAATGGCTTAGCTGCCAAACACTTTGATTCCCGAACGATCAAAAACCAGAAGTGAGTGTTCTGATTTTCGAATGATTTTTTTTGGGGGGGGAGCCGAACGTCTCTGGTGGGGCTTCCGCGGCTTCTGATTGGCTGCAGGAGCTTCCTGCAGCCAATCAGAAGCCTGCTTTGGTTTCCGAATGTTTTGGAAGTTGAACGGACTTCCGGAACAGATTCTGTTCAGCTTCCAAGGTATGACTGTAGCAATGGGGAACATCAGACCAGGAGCCAATGCAGCCCTCTAGGTCTCACTATCTGGGCCTTGGAGTTCTCACCAGGCCACAGACCCTTCTTGCACCCTCTGTGAGGAATTTTTGCCAGCTGGAATGTGTTCCTTCAACTCTTGCTGGTCTCAGTTGAGGATAGTGAGTCATGTGTGAGTGTCTACTGCATAATGGTAAACATCACACTTGCTGCTCAACCCAATTTTGCCTCTGGCTTTGCATACAATGGCATGTGGCCTTCAGAAGGTTGCCCAGAAGGGAATGTGGCCCACTGCCTAAAACAGTGTTCTCTACCACTTTTCTAATGTTTCAACTGAGTTGCATAGTTGCATACCCTCCAACATTTCTCAGATGAAAATAGGGATGTCCAATTCCATTATTATTATTATTATTATTATTATTATTATTATTATATATATTATTATTTATTATTATTATTATTATTATTATTATTATTATTATTATTATTATTACCCCCACTGATCTGACTGGGTTGTCACAGCCACCCTGGGCAGCTTCCAACATATATAAAAACATAATAAAACATTAAAGCGTGTTTTCTTTTTTCTTTTTTTTAAACACCTTCCCTATAGAGGGCTTCCTTCAGATTTCTTCTAAAGGTTGTATTAGTTACTTATCTTCTTGGCTTGGGGGTCACATAACTCCATACCCTCCAACTTTACTCTGATGAAAATAAGGGTGTCCAAAGGAAAAGCAGGACGTTCTCTGGCCATGTATTATACCTCCTTGAGAAATTGTAATAACTAACAAGCATTAATAATAATTCAATAACTGTATCAGACTTCTTCTGGCTTCCCTCAAAATATGTGGTTTAGCACTGAATCAGAACAAGCAGCAATTGAGTTTTCTACAGCTTGCCGTTTGTTCTGCTTTAGAGCTAAAGAGCAGGTTTTCTGGGGAGGCAAAACTGCTTGGACCTGTGCCTAGAAAACACGAGACAAGTGGAAAACCACTCAGACCCATGCTTTCTAGGCAGAAGTGTGGGTGAGCCCATAGGTTAAAGTGCCTTGCAATCCATAGAGATTTTTAACCTGGCAAGGTCCTCGAAATTTACATCCAGTTCACTTAGGATGCAATTTGGAAATACGGTAACTTCAAGGTAAGGTAAAGGTAAAGGACCCAAGGATGGTTAAGTCCAGTCAAAGGCGACTATGAGGTGTGGCGCTCATCTCGCTTTTCAGGCCAAGGGAGCTGGCATTTGTTCACAGACACCTTTCTGGGTCATGTGGCCAACATGACTAAATCTGGTGCATGGAGGACTGTGATGAAAGCCACAGTGCATGGAAACACACTTTACCTTCCTGTAGTAGCGGTATCTATTTATCAACATCAACATCAGTCTGTCACTTCACCCCCGAGCCCTAGGTGTGCTTCACTGTAAAGGCTTCCCAGTCAGTCAATCAATCAATCAATCAATCAATCAACTGAACACTCAGAAGGAACAGATTGATGCACACACACCTAACTCTCTCCGTTGAAAAGAACAGGTGAGCTAGGCCTGTGAAACACATGTGGGTTTCTGGATAGGGCCATCTGCTCTCTGGAGCTTCTGTACCTGAACTAAAATTACTGGATCAGGGCCCATGAACTTTAAGAGTGAGAAAGACATTAGAGCTTTAATTATCAGATGTCTCACTCTGTTTATTTTAATGCCAAACAGCAAACAGCGCCAACGTCCGACAACGGGACACATCAAATGAGTTTGTGTGGACTTAATGGAAGGGCTGGCATTGGCAGTAGAGCAGAGTGAATATTGCTAATTAAAACAGCTGAAATGGAATAGCATTTTTGGACACAATGGGCTGTAAACTGACTTTCTATTAATTGAGCTCAGTGTAATGACATATCGGAATGAATAGCTAGTGATCTGGAAATTCATTTAGACCATTAGTTTAATTACAGAAACTGATGGAAGTTTTCTCAGACAATTATGGAAAGAACTGGAGCACCGTGAGATAGGATTTAGAAGGTTTTGCATCTTCTCCATCTACCCTTCCCCACTTTTTAAGATATTTAATTGTGCCGTAGGAAACAACAGTAATAGACCTGAGTAACATATTATTGTGTGGAAGCCTTTACTGTATCAACTAGGTGACAGATGTATGACTCTGTCAATTTCAGTTTTTTTTTAGTTTCTCAGTTTTCCAACCTTAAATTTAGTGAAAGCTGGTCTATTATGGCAAATGGGGTATTGCCCCACCAATCACAGTCTGTTCTTAGCCAGCCCCACCTGGCTGCCTTCTTCCTTATGACCAGTGCAGGGGTGTGTGACACTTGTCTGTCAGATTACTCTTCTTCAGTCTCAGTGTTGCCCTTTGTATAACTTAGAAAGGAAGAGGATGGCTCTGTTTGTCATTGGTTCTGGCGCCCCCTACTTTTGGGCTCCTTGCTCTCCACCCCGTTAGTTCTATTGTGCACAAACCGCCACTGCTTAAATTCAATATGTTGCATTTCTTCATCAGTTTGTGAATTTTGTGTACAAAAAAGTCCTCCTGAAAATCCGATAGAACTTTGGATAGCATTTCCCCTGATACACACATTTCGCAGGGACATTTCTCTACAATAAAGCAATTTGTTAATTTTTATCAATATATGCATTTTTACGGGCACTTTCCCCCAACAAACATTTCTGCACACTCGATTTCTTTGGAGAACTGAAATTCAGAGAAAAGCAGATTCTTTACAGCCACCCAGCAATGTTAGATAGCAGTCCTGGTTAGTAACTTGGGCTCTGTGGCTCATACTTAATGGTGTTCTTTTAAAAAAAAAAAGTCTTGAAGGGCAGCCAGAATAGTTCATGACTGTCCTGATCCTTGATGGGCGGTGCAACCCTACTCAGAACCAGCAACACACCATTCCCAGAGTCAGACAAGCCACATACCAAAAGAATCTCTTGTCAGGAATGATGTTATTGATACAGTCCATTACCAATCTCAGACACTAGTTTAGCATCATCAGCTGAATTAGATGAAAGGGGGGCGGGCTTGTCATCACTGTACTGATCACATTGCACCAAAATCCCAGATCTGGCAATTACCACAAAGCATGTTGTTCCTAGTGGGATGCAACTGGCTGCACTTTCTGGAGTGGCCTGGGAATGACGCTACATTACAACATTCCAGAAACATGGGGGGGGGGCATTGGAGAGAGCCATATATTGCAGTGAGAAATGCAAGACCCTTGCTTGAAAGTTTTTTTCACCCCCACAAAAGAGAAATGGGATGATAACATCCTCAAAAAATTAAGGGAAGTGGTAGCCCCAAACCCCTCCCTACTCTGAAGATGCTGGAGAAATTATTGTCCCCTCTCGTGATCTTGGAGCGGACTTCATTTTGATTAGAGCAATGTACATTAATTAACTCAAATTATTTGATTAATCAATTGTTAATTATTTGAGTAGTTTTGTTAGTTTAAATGTGGAATTATGATTATTAGTACAACAGTAGCCATAGTAATAATAGCATTTTGTGTAATTGGTGTAATTAGAAGCCTGTTATGGCATTAAGCGGTATATACTACTACTATTAATATGGTAGTAATAATAATAATATGGTTTTGAATGTGGACTTTGCATTCTATTTCTTACATTGCTTCCTTCTTGTTGGCACTTGTAAACTGCTTAGAGATTCCTGCTGAAATATGAAGCAGTACATAAATTAACTAGCCAATTAAATAAAAGTAAAACCACTTTTGGATGGTTGAAATCAGCAGCAGCAACAGCAAAAGTTAATTTCTTAAGCTTATCCCATGACAAACAGGTCAGTGGCCAAACATTTGCATCACTTCTCTCTGTATATCACATTTCAACTTTGTGAGATATTAAGGGGCTGAAATTGACATTTCACAGGCAAAGCAAAAAAGAAAAGAGCTGCAATGACTGGCTTACTTGTGGACGTGTATACTAGTGAACTGGGGGCACTGTACATGGGAGATCCCTCTTGGTTTGCCTGGCACAGCAGCACCCTGCCTATGAAAGAGAGAGAAAGAGAGAGAGAGGAAGAAAAGAGAGCACGGTCTGAGTTTGGGAACACTCAAGCTAAATTAGTTAAGTTGGAAAAAAAATCCCCCAACATGATGAGGCTATGAAAAGTGCATTGCCTTTGGCTGAAAAGAACCACCACCAAAACCTTTCCAGGTACACTAAAGCTTCGATCCTACCCCCCCCCCCCCACTTACCTGGGAGTAAGCCACACTGAAGTGAATGGGACTTACTTCTGAGTAGGCATGTGACCATATCCAGCATTCTCTGTCTACTGGCACAAGAGCCCTTGCGTTAACGTTTAAAGGTTGCGCAACAAAGGTTATGCTAGCGGAGGCTTGATGCACAACAGCTGGTTCTTGTTGTGTAATCCACTGCACAACAACCTTTTGTGAATGCACTTGTGTTTTCTGTAGCGAAATAGCTGTTTCTGGTTGTATAATCCACAGTTTCCCTTGTAAACTGTGTCCCACCAGTGCAACAAATAAACGACTAAATGGCTTTTGCTTAGCACTGCACTGGATTAAACCCATGACTGGGGCTGCAGCCTGCATTACATACTGACAATTTGACACTCCAATTGTCCCAGTATAAAATATATATGAATTTCACGTTGGGAGACCAGGACAGGTGTGCCGCCCTGAGTAGTAAAAGTAGCCGCTTGCTCTCTTTCTCTCTCTCTCTTTCTCAAACCCTTTCCACTTCTAGGCTGATGTTGTACCTGTCCTATCAATTCTCTCCCCCCAATATACAATGGTACCTCTACTTACGAATTTAATGCGTTCCGAACGCACATTCGTAAGTCGAAAAAAATTGTAAGTCGAATCCCATAGGAATGCATTGGGAGAAAAAAAATCGTAAGTAGAAGCAACCCTATCTAAAAATTCGTAAGTAGAAAAAATCCTATCTAAACCGCATCCAAGAGGGCGGACGGAGCTCCATTCGTAAGTAGAAACATTTGTAAGTAGAGTTATTCATAAGTAGAGGTACCACTGTATAAGGTTGCAGTGCTCCAGACTAATGTTCATTCCAGCCAAGGACCAAGTATGGTGGGTTATTTTTCAGAGTGGAGGGTATTTTGCTTCAGTGAGATCTCATTTAGAAAGGATGAGCAATACATTTTGTGGACTTTAACATGTAGTTCAGTTGCCTCCAGTGTTGTGATAACTGAACACAAAGGACTTGTATACCTTTAAGTATTAGACAAATGGGGGGATTTTAGACCCTTTTCTTATCACTGCATAAAATGTTCACTCTACACAAGATACCATCTTCCTTTTCACCCCGGTTTGCTCTGTGTTATTAATCCTATGATTCTCTACACCTTACAGGATAGCTAAAAATGTATTTGCACCCATACACTAACCATGCTGCTACACTCACCCCCAATTTATTCAACTATACTCATATTTTTACGCAGCTCTTAAGGTTAACCCTTCCCCCGCACCTCCTTTGACTACACAAGAATGAAATAGGAGTTTGGATGCTGCATCAGGCCAAAAGCCTATGTGGTCCAGCATCTTGTTCCACAGTGGCCTCAATGGGAAGGCTACAAGCAGAATCTGAGCACAATAGCATCCTCCCTACTTCTGATTTCCAACAGTTGCCACTCAGAGGCATACTGCCTCCAATAGTGGAAGGTGGAACACAGCCATTGTGGCAAATAAATAAATAAAAAAACAGTTGGGTGTATGTAGTCAATGTTACTCATACTCAGAGCATACCTGTTGCAATTAATAAACATTAAAGGGGGAAACAGTGCTTTGTTAAAATCATGTCCTCCAGTTTCTCAAAGGTTTTCTTCCTCTGCAAATGAGCCTTCTTATTTTCTGCCTCATTCTCAAGGCACTTGGAAATTTCTTTAGAATTTCAAGGGGTGCAGATTTTGAGCATACTCTTTCATTACGAGATGTCCAAGGACAGTGTGTGCGCTTTTCTTTCCATCAAACATTTCTCCGCCACTCTGCAACTTCCCTGACTGCCCACACTTCCTGATTTGAAAAAAAAAGCCCCATGAGAGGAGTCATCTCATGGTGTCTTTTCCTGGATTTTAACTGAAATGTGGGCACTAAGGAAGGCTGCAGAGTGCAGACTGATTTGTTAGAATGTAAGAAAGAAGACTTATAAACACCTCATGGCCATACTGAAAGTAAGATAAGCACAGCAAAACCCTTACATCGAAACCCATGCAAATTTCACCGCTTTGCTCTCTCCCCTGAGATAATTTTTAAATGCACTTTCTTCTCTTATTAATTGATGGGGAATGGTCAGGGGGGGAATTTGCAGAGGTTTTTTTTTTTTTTTTTGCCACAGTGTTGAAAAGAAAACACGATGTGATTGCAAGTGACACTTCTGGGGTAACATGTAGTTAGGCTCTAAGTGATCTGGAATACTACTTTAGAAGGGTTTCCCAGTCACACAGAGGGAACTCTCTGTATTTATAGCTGCAGATGCAGTGGCTCTTTAAATGTTCCAATGAATGTGTGTAGGTTAGGGCTAAGCATGGCACAACAATCCCATATCTCCTCACTCATTGAATATGGAAAGGTGTTGATCAGAATCCCCATTTCATCCACACATTTGCACTGAAATGGTTAATGAGAAAAAATATCCTCATTAACTACCTTAATGGTAAAGACGCCAGGGTGACAAGATGTAACTAATTGCTCACTAGGTGATCTTGGACATCCAATTAATCAAGGGACATTTTTTTTAAATGGTACTTTTGCATTTGTATATCCCGTTTCTACTGTTCCAAGCACTTCATGCACATTCGCTCAGTGATTCTCATGCATACCTGCCAAGTCTCTCGCAGAGAAATCCGGGATCGGCAGCCGTGTGACACAACTTCTGGTGTAGCTTTGCCCATCTATGGGCACCCAAAATGGCTGGCGCTAGAGCCGGAAGTCGTGTCTATGCATGTCCAGAAGTGCGTAGATGCAACTTCTGGTGCCGGCCCCGGCCATTTTCGGTGCCCATCGATGGGCAAAGTGACACCGGAAATTGCGTCTACGCACTTCCGGACATGCGTAGACGCGACTTCCGGCGCCGACCATTTTCTGGTGCCCATAGATGGGCAAAGCGGCACCAGAAAAATGGCCACCGACAGGAGCCAAAATAAGGGAGATTAACGGGAGAGGAGCTGAAACGGGAGACTGCCAGGAAACGGTAAGGAAAAACGGGGGTTTCCCGGATAACACGGGGTATTTGGCAGCTATGTTCTCATGATAGTCCTGCCAAATAGATGGGATTTTACCCCTATGTAACAGATGGGAAACTGAGGTGGAAAGAATGGCAGCTAGGCCTTAAGGTAGGGATGTGGAACATTTTCCTTCTGAAGGCAATGTGCCAGTGGTAGGTGGGTCCAGGGGCAAAAGTGTGGGGGGGGCAACAAATACTAATTTACTCATACATCATTCTCTACCCTCCATCTTTGCAAGCAAGAAGCATGATCAGAGTTCAAATGGAAACTAGAAAAACAATTATGCAGACAGGAAGCCAGCAGGGCTGTGTAGGGCTTTCCAGTGTTTTGCACTGTCTGTCATATCTCCCTTTTGGATAGAAGTCATGGTTTTGCCCATGAGCTCCTGGCAATGTTCCCTTGACGCCAAAGTGGCAGACCTGGAAAAGCTAAGGGAAGCAGAGATGCTGGAGGTTTGAGGCCTTCAGGGATGATATAAGTGTGTCCCACTCACATGATGGTTACGTCCCGTGCTCTCAGGGAGAATGAAGGTCTTGGGGATGGAGAGGGACCAGTCCCTTAGAAGGCTGTCCCTTAGAAGGCTGATGAAAAGCTATATTCTTGTGCTGATAAATCTCTAGAGGCAGGGGGGTCATTAGGAACACAGATCATTGGGTGCATGGTGGGCATACAGAACACAGGGTGAATTGCCTGCCGGAAGCAAGGAAGCATTATCAAAATGTAAAGACAGCAGACAACTCCCAAGCAGGAACGATGAGAGATGTGAAGTGGGAAGTGTCCAGAGGGCCAGAAGAGGAGTCTTGGAGGGCCACATCCAGCTCCTGGGTCTGAGGTTCTGTCCTTTCTTTCTGAAAAGTGGTCTCCCTAAACCAGATGAGGTGATGTTTGAAATGAAGAATACCAGATCACAATACCTACTGTTTACAGAATATTATATTTCAAGCATAGCTATTTCTCTCATTTGTTGTTTAATTTTTTTCTTCTCTTGTAGCTTCCTTTTTCTTACAATAAAAAAGTCTGTTTCTTCTTTTCCAACCCATCCCCCCCCCCTTAGCAAATTTATTCCAGGATGCTGTTAGCAAAACGGATTAAGTTGCTTTCTAAATACATACAAATTAACCTGATATTGTTTAATATTACTTATGTTAATTATATATAGATGTTTCAAAACCTTTTAAAAATAAAGCTGTTGCCATTTTTTTTAAAAAAAGCAAAACAAAACACTAATAACGTAGTGTTGAAGTATTATCATACAAATGGTAAAAAAAAAACCCAGCTGGATTAACAACTCTGATGGTAGTTAAGGCATTCCTAAAACTTCTGAGGAGCTGTTACAACCCATTACAGCTGAAATATTGGTGTATGAAAAATTAATAAAGCCAGCAGAAAATGGAATCCGGCATCTGCAGCAGCTATTTACATAGAAAGAATCACCCAGAATTAATTATGCTCTATGTTACATTCTAATGAGTTTTTCATTAAAATGTACACTATTATGGAAGCTAAACAAGGATTATTCAAAGAAAAATGCCAACAGCTGTTATTATTTTGAGAAATTAAAATTAGTTAATTGGTTATACATTTAGATCTAGGTCAGGGTTAATCGAACACTATTTGTCATACTGTTGGCCTGTGTGTTTTGTAGGGGAAATAATGTCTACATCACCTTCTTCAGGGTCGTAATTCCCTGCAAGGAGCAGGTTCCAAGACAGCGTGTGTGTGTGTGTGTGTGTCTTCTGGGGCTCCTGTGTCACTCTCTCTAGGTAACCTCAGTGGCCAGGAGTGCCTTTTACCAGCTGTTTCAGTAAAACAGGAGTACGGCAAAGTGCTGTATGTGGGGGCTGCCCTTGAGGTTGGCCCAGAAACCGCAGGTACTGCAAAATTCAGCATCTTGACTGTTCATTGGGGAAGAATACTGATGTTACACTATTCCACTGCTGCTGCCAATTAGCTATCAGTCAAAGTTCAAGATGCTGGTCCTGGTGCACAAAGCCTTAGGCAGCTTGAGACCAGGATACCTAAATGACTATGGTGGCGGCTACGTATCTTGATGGCTATATATAACCTTCAATATGAGAGGCAGCTTGCCTCAGAATGCTAGGCACTGCCATATTTAATCATATTTAGACCAGTTGAACTCTATGCAACATAGCTGAAGTTTCTTTGATTTCAGTGATGAACTCATACTATGACAAATCCAAACCAATATTGAAGCACAGGTGTATTTTGCTGTTTGTACTGAGGCTCAAACCAATATATTGTAGAATTTGAATCTAGCTTCTTTCTTTCTTAGTATAATATATTAACATTATTATCACTCTTCATTGCTTTTGTCTAGAACATCTTTCAATTTCTCTTAATCTTCTAACTAGACTTGCTTTTTTTATAGTCCCTTTGGTCTGTGGTCATTCTGCATCTATTCTACATTCACTTAAGTCTTCCTCTGCTCAATCTCCATTTTTTGGTGCCTTTAGATTTTTTTTTAGTGTTTTCATTGCTGTTTTTAAGAGGGTTGTTTATAATAAATTCATTGTGTGTTAAAGAAAAGAAAAGAATGCTAGGCACTGGGGATCACAAGTGCATAGCTGCCAAGTACCCCGTTTTCCCCATGAAACCCCTGTTTTTACTTACCTTTTCCCCGGTGGTCCCCCATATCACTTTGTCTCCCGTTTTTCTCCATTATTTTCTCCTGCCGGTGGCCATTTTTTTCTTTCCGATTTGCCCTTCTATGGGCATGAAAAATGGCCGCCGCCGGCTTCAAAAGTCGCATCTACGCATGTCCAGAAGTGCATAGACGCGACTTCCGGTGTCGGCGACGGCCATTTTTGGTGCCCATAGATGGGCGGAGCGACACCGGAAGTTGCGTCGACGCACTTCCTGACATGCGTACAAGCGACTTTCGAAGCCAGCGGCAGCCATTTTTGGTGCCCATAGAAGGGCAAAGCGACACCGGAAGTTACGTCGACGCAACTTCCGGTGTCACACGGCTGCCGGTCCCGGATTCTGCAGTCCGGGACTTGGAAGGTAAGCACAAGTGGATGCTCCACCTGTGTGATTGCCATTAAGTATGCGAGTTGTCCACCGTGAGAACGGAACTTTGGACTAGATGGGGCTTTTTGCACGCTATTAGGGTACAGTCTCACACATGTGTGTCATGAGGAATGCCTTGCTGGATTTTCATGGAGGAGCATTAAAATTCACGATTCCCTGACAGAACTGCATCATGCAACACGGCAGATTGTGTTCCTCAGCTCTTGAACTGCCGCAAATTACGAACCTGATGCAATGCATAGCCTTGCAAAGCATTAGCCACAGCCCCAACAATATTTCAAGTATCAAAGTCCTTTAGCTAAGCTTGTCCCTCCCTGTGGATCTCTCAAATAATTGGTGTTAAGGTACTAATCTGCTGAGGGAATATGGGGCACTGAGCAACTGTACAACAATGCTCTACATGTATTAATCATATTGCCAACAACTGTGCAATTACTGTTCAGACTTGAGAGCAGCCCTCAGGGGGAAGGGAGGAAACAATCATGGAGGTGATGCTACCAAGGATCTAAGTGACTTGGATAGGGCAAAGTTTAAGTGGAAACCCATAGACCAGACTGCTGACTGGGGCCAGTTACAGGGAACATATTACTTTCTTGTTAAAACAACTCCACTGGCTCCCAGTCTATTTCCAGGCACAACTCAAAGTGCTGGTTATCACCTATTAAGCCCTATATGGCTTGGGCCCAGACTACCTCAAATATCACATTTCACTGCTTGAGTGAGAAATTCCCCAGGTGAGCACCTTTTCTTGGTCCCATAAATATCAAAAGCATGGTTGGTGGTGACACAAGAGAGAATCTTTTCTGTGGCTGCTGTCATATTGTACAATTTGTTCCCAACAGCACTAAGATTGGCTCCCTCTTTGCTATTCTTCTGCTGGCAGGCCAACACCTTCCTATTCAGGCACCCTTTGAAAACTAAGGAACAGGTGATGCTGGTCACTGGGTTGCTGCTGGGGCTAACTGTATTTTAATTGCTGCTTCTAAATTAAGGTTACCAGACGTCCCCGTTTCCCGGGGGACAGTCCCCAGATTTACAAATCAGTCCCCATACAAAATCCATTTGAAGTTGAAAAGTGTCCCCAGATTCATTGAAAAAAAATATCTGGTAACCTTATTCTAAATGTATTTTATAATTATGTTTTTAGATGTTGTAAGTCACCAGGGATCGCAGAGAGGAGGGATATAAATACATTTTCTGAACCGTCTTCAGAGGCAGGCCTATGTATAATGCGTTGCAATTAGAAGTTACCAGAGCATAGATAGCATAGGTTATGCTATCCCTATCCTTATAGAAGTGCAGCTGGACCACCAGCCAAAGCCACTGAGACCACCTGCGCTTCAAGCAACAGCAAAGGATCCAGGAGTATCCCCAAGCTATGTACCCCCTCCTTCAGAGGAAGGGTAACCTCCCATCCATCCGGTCTAGGGAACCACCCACTGACAGTGCCTCGGTCTTATCTGGACTGAACTTCACTTTGCTGGCTCTCATTTAGTCCATTACCGAGGCAAGATACTGGTCCAGTACTTCCGCTGCCTCACCTGCAGATGTAAAGGAAAAGTAGAGCTGTGTCCCATCGGCATATTGCTGACAACTTACTCCAAAACTCCAGATGACCCCACTCAGTGGTTTCATGTAGATGTTAGACAACATGGGGGATAAATTGAACCCTAAGGAACTCCCACATTGAAGGCTCCACTTTTAATGGGAGAAAATTCCAAAGACTTTATACACTAAATCCAGCATCTTGAAATTAGCCCAGTAGCTATTTGGCAGGCAGTGCAATTCTGTCAACAGTGGGGTAATGTTTGGGCAGTACAGTGGTACCTCCGGTTACGAACTTAATTCATTCCGGAGGTCCGTTCTTAACCCCAAACCATTCTTAACATGAGGTGCGCTTTCGCTAATGGCGCCTCCCGCTGCCGCCGCCGTGCGACTTCCGCTCGCATTCCAAGGCAAAGTTTGCAACAAGGGGCATCTACTTCTGGGTTAGTGCTCGTTACCCAAAGCGTTCGTAAGGAAGGTGGTACGTAACCCGAGGTTCCACTGTACTCTCTCCCATTGAACAGTCAAGACAGTTGCATTTTGCACCAATTGCAGCTTCTGAACCTACCTAATGGATAGCACCACACAGAGTGCATTGCGGAACTCAATGATCAACGAAGTAACCCGATCCCAATATGTATAGGGGATTTTGCAACAAACCCAGAACCTTACTGTGAAGTCCCCAGATCTACAGCTTCCCTTGGTTCAAGAAATTTGCACGGAAGCACCCATCTGGCTTTCCATCAGCACTAGGCATGTACATTAATTTCATAATTAATGAAACAAATGGGGGTACATCCCTTACGAAACAAATGCATTGGACCGCACAAGTCCCAAATGACAACCTATACATCCATTTCTACTAGTAAAAGCAATAAAAGTGGCATTCAGTTTACTGCATTTCCCCAACAATTCACTAATTGTTAATTTCTGCATTAGATTTTAGCTTTTGCACAATGTAAAAGCCACTTCTGGAAAACTAATGAAACATATCACAAGTTTAGCACTCATTTATGTGCTTTTTGGCTGCAGGAAAAAAAATTGTTTGCAGTCTCCTTAACCATGTAAATTGTGGGAGAAAGCTGAGAAATTTTGGGACAGTATACCAGCATACAATTCTTTACTGTTATTTTCATGGAGGGACAGAAGCACGTATGTTACACCATGCCCCACTGACATAAATGTAATTTAGGGCAACATGCTGGCATTATCTGTCTAAAACAGTGTTTCCCAACCTTGTGCCTCCAGATGTTTTGGGACTACAACTCCCATCATCCCTAGCTAGCAAGACCAGTGGTCAGGAATGATGGGAATTGTAGTCCGAAAACAGCTGGAGTCACAAGGTTGGGAAACACTGGTCTAAAAGCCCCAGTTCCATAGAGCCTGCGTAGGCAAACTAAGGCCCGGGGGCTTCATCCAGCCCATTCACCTTCTAAATCCGGCCCATGGACGGTCTGGGAATCAGCATGTTTTTACATGAGTAGAATGTGTCCTTTTATTTAAAATACATCTCTGGGTTATTTGTGGCGCCTGCCTGGTGTTTTTACATGAGTGGAAAGTGTGCTTTTATTTAAAATGCACCTCTGGGTTATTTGTAGGGCATAGGAATTCATTCTTCTTTTTTAAAATATAGTCTGGGCCCCCACAAGGTCTGAGGGACAGTGGACAGGCCCCTTGCTGAAAAAGCTGGCTGACCCCTGCCATAGAGCAACAGGTTCTCCAGTGTAAAGGGAACATTAGAAAATGGTAGACAAGAGCTAGCATTACAGTCCGGATAACACAACTACAGAGTAAGGGTGTGCGGGAGAATGTTGCTGAATGTTAATCTTCAGTCCACCACCTGATGTTGGGAAATGCCTTCCCTACGTATAGACTGGGTGGTGCAGGGCACCATGGCGCCGGCCTGCCAGGAGGGCGCCGCGAGCTGCGCCCGCCCGCTGGCCGGCCGGTCCGCTGCGCAGCTGCGCCCTGCCGCCCAATTTCCCAGCGTGGTGGGCTGCCCGCCCACCCGCCCACCGCGCTGGGAAACAGGGCGGGAGGGCGCCAAAGAGATCGCGCTGTGCCTGACCCCGCCCACCGCGCTGGGAAATGGGGCGGGAGGGCGCCAGAGAGATCCGGCACACCATGGCGCGAGGGGCGCTTAAGACGGCCCTGGCCTTCCCCCTCTCCCCCAAGAAAAAATGATAAAGTAGTTCCTTCCCCAAAGAGAGAGAAATAATGTTCTTGTCCCCAATTAGGGTGCAGAATTTTGAGAGACCAATTGCACATAGTTCTAGCCTGCACCTCTATCAGCAGCAGAAGCAGCTGGCTATAAGGGACAGAGCCATTCTGCTAGCTTTCTGGCAAGTGGTCCTTACCAGGGAAGAGAGAAGAAGAGGCAAGGAAGTGGGGGAATCTGTGCATTGCAATTGCAATGGTAGAGCCAATCTGGTGCTCACTTCAGTGCATTTGCATCTCACTGAACTCACCACCACCATACCCCAATCCCTCCTGGTAAGCAACAGTGACCCACATGCCAGGAAGCGAGTACAGAGGCTCCCCCTCACCCGCCACGAAGCTTCTGTTCAGCATGCCAATACTTCAATATGAGAAGCTCCAGCGACCAACTTGAGTTTAAGAAAGATGCCTTGTCGTGCTAAAAGAATTCCAGTGGTTCATTGTGCAACCGTATTACATGTCTACTCATATGTAAATTCCATTAGAATCAATGGAGCTTACTCCAAGGTGAGTGGATTTACAAATGTCATTAAACATTTCTTAGTTTTTGAACTTTTACAGCAACCTAACCTTGTAAGAATAGGAAGTCTGCTTTTACCAAATAATTGTGGGCGGTGGAGGAAGATAGAGTAGCCCTTGCCATTTATTACGATGCTCAAGGTTTTGGAGTTGATTTACATTGAGCAGCTCCACTTTTGACTTTAATTGTCAGCTTGGAGTTGTCAAGACATAGCTATATCTTAAATTTGCATTGCATTGGGGGGGGGGGTATCTCTGCACTTCCCACTTTCGTCTCTTGATCTTGTCTTACGGAGTAATTGAGCTCCATTCTAATTTTCTTCCGCAAGCAGGGTGCGCCCCTTCCAAGGAAGTGAGTTATGTGTATTCAAGAGGTGTGTTGTATGAATCTTGTTAAGGTTTGCTGCCTTATAGCCTGCACTGATGGAATATTTAATCAAAGAAATGAGTTGGCAGTTATGATGTACAACACGGTAAAGCCTTGTGGTGTGTGTCTTCACCGCCAATTGAGAAATGGGTGATTTCGTCATTCATCAGTGCCAGACTGACAGCTTTGTATAACCTTCTCCTTTCTTTCTTTTTCTCTACCCTTAAAAAAACTTATTTATCAAGATTAAAGATATTTTAAATCAACAGTTTCTTTGCAGATATATCATCTTTATTTCCAAAGTGGCCAAGATTTTTCATCATTTAGTAGCAGGGGTAGAGTAGAGAACTTCTCATTCTGACTATGAAGCATTTTGGATTTTCCATGCAACATTGTTTAAACACGACAATGTTGAGAGCTAAAACACAACTTCCTTTACCTTGATTTTTAATTCTGTGGTTGACAGTCATCAGTCGACCTGGCATCAATCAAACAAGCTACCTCAACTATTTCAACACCACTCTGCAAAGATAGCAGGTAACATCTACTGCCCTGCCCACCTCTGGCCTCTGACCCCGCCTACCACTGGATAGTGCCCAAGAACAAATGCAGCCTTCAAACCCCACCCCCAAAGGGGGGGAGCTTTGCCACTCCTGATCTAAGGCATGCATCCATACCAGTAATTAGAAGAACACCAAAGGAAGCTCTACGTCTTTTATTGGCAGGGCAGACATTATCATTTGCACTGCCAAATTAATACCATTCTAATGGTAACTATAGATTCCCATTAGAAGGGCCAAATACCCCAGGCTTGGCTATAAAATTTCACCAGGGAACTTCATGAGGCTGCATGCCAAAATCAATAACCTGCCATTTTTTAAATTAAGAGACAAAATAAATGTTAGAGGAAAGTCCAGTAAATTAAGAAAATTACCTTCTAGAGAGATTGAAAGTATTGATTTTAATGTTCAAAATATGTGAACTCTTTGTGGCCTACTCTTTGAAGGCAATTAGAAACTGGACAGTTAATTCAACAGAAGCTTGAGAGAGAGAGAAATCGATGATTATACTATGGGCATATTATGATATTTGTCATTAACCCAAAGCCATTTCTATCAAGTGACCAAGGTCTCTGATTTATCTGTTCAGCATGCACTCTGTTTGACTAAGGTGGGTACATAGTAAATTTGATTAAAGTTACAGCAACACTGTTGTCTAGAGCTGAAGACAGATGTATAACAAAACAAGATATTGCTCCGGTCTTCCTTCATGTCCTGAACTGTCTGGCGCCAAAAGGTAGGCCAATAATATTGGCCTGCTATCTGCACTTTCTAGAATCAATTTTCTGGAAATGCTTTCCCAGCTGGAGAACTAGATCTTTACAGGGCTTTTGTCTTGTTTCAAATGTATTTGCTATTTCTGAGTTTTTTAAAAAATTATCTTTAGTGTACAGTGCCCATTTAATAAATCAATAATATTAATAATAAGTTTAGGACTAACTTTGTCTGTTATTTTAAGCTGTTTTAATCTGTTTTTAATACTGTATCTTATTGCATTTAAATATTAATATTGTGTTTTAATTGTTGTAACCTGCCTTGGGACCTTAGGGTGAAGGATGGCTAATACATCTTAAATGCAGCATCAGCAGCAACGCAAATTGTACTTCGGAGAAGACAACCACAGGATCATGCTGTTAAAGCCATATTAATATATGAATTTAAATAGTTGGAGGCTTTAAGAAGCAAACAAAAACACCTCATATTAATGCAGAAACAGGACATAAGGGACTTATGGGTAAATACAAAAATACAAAAACACAAAAGTAACAAAGACCAGAAATAGCTGCATCCATCTATCTCTTGTTTGGGAAGAAGATGGACATAAGTTCGTATATGGCAGGACTTTTCTTATGATCTGACGACATACCACTGAAGCATGCACTGGCTGAAAGTCTTCAACAATGGTGCTGGGAACTGTTAGGAGCCCCCCGTTCTTCTCACAGAGCTACAGTTCTCAGAGTGGTTTACCAGTCAATTCCTCTCCCCAGAGAACTCTCAGTTCCCAGGATTCTTTGGAGAAGGCACGAATGTTTAAAATGGTATGATACTGCTTTAAACATACAGTGCAGGTGGGGCCTGATAGCTGGGTCATCCAGCATTTGCTCAAAAGCCTCTAATAAGGAGACCGGCTCCTTCAGAGGCAGGCTGTTTCACAGTTGAAGAGATGCTCTTCCCAAAGGTTAGACGGAAGCCCCTTTCTTGGAATTTACACCCATTGTTCAGTCCCTAGCCTCCAGACCAACAACAACAAACCAAATCTGCTCCATCATCTATGTGACAGCCATTTAGGTATTTGAAGATGGCTATTATATTGCCTTTTTTGGTAATCTCTTGTCCAATTCCCCCAGACCTTCCCCTGGACTCCATCTTCAGGCTCCTTCACACAGACCACCCCAGACCCTTCTCCATGTAGGGTTTATTTTATTTTCTTACATTTATATATTCCACCCAAGGGACATACATACATACATACATACATACATACATACATACATACATACATGAGCCTTTGATTGGGCCCAGACCTCCATAGCTAAAGCAAGGTGGTGGCCTAATGCAGCATCATGTCTGTGTACAACTACTATGTGTGAAATGAAGCTCAGGGGTTTTTTTAAAGGGAATAATACAATTATATGTTGAGTAGATTTGTTTTTATACTAACAAAGGCAATTGCTATAATTTACTCACTAGCTAAATGCCCATTGATGACAATGTGAAGGGAAGACTTTCATATTTGAGAAGACTCCTTTAGCAGGGAGGTGTGCTATGTCCTCTGTGCATAATGAGACATCCCCATGTGCATGTCTACACACACACACACACACACACCTATGGCACATACACAACCTTATGTCAAGGCTGGAGGGTGGGTCTGGCATTCACCTGAACAATATCCCCGAACACAAAATTTTGCTGATTTGTTCACTTATACTTAAGCTTGCCATACGTCAGGGAAATTCCTGATTTCTTGGTTTTGGGGTGTAAAAATGGCGTCAGAGGGGAATTTTGCAATTGGCAAAATGTCAGGGAAATCCTGATGTATGACAACGCAATGGGAAAAGCAGCGGAAATAGCTCCAAAAGCTGTCTCCCCCCCCCTTTTTCTTTTTTCTTTTTTACTTCTTGAAATATGGCAACCCTACTTATACTGGAGAAAGCAAAAAAGTGTCCTTGGGACCACTACTGAGGTCAGGTCTGAGCCTACTTCCTGCTTTCCAGCTCTACCCAAGGTGCTGCTTTTTGGTCATGCTAACCAGTAGCCAGGGATTCTGGGAGTTATAGTTCAAGGACATCTGGGAACCCAAGCTGAGAAAAGCAATGCTAGGAGAGAGATGTTCTGCTCCAAGATGCAGGTAGACAAACAGATGACAGACCATATGCTGTTTCCTTTTACCCTAACAGCATGTAGCGTTGGGGAGGGATAGGAAATTTGAAAAAATTAAATCATTCACCACAACAAATTAAATACTTGAGTGGATTGGATAATTCCTTACTGGGGGAGGGTGGGATTGCTTCTGGTATCGTGGGTTGGGTTGGATCTCATGGGGCTTTTCTGACTTCTGACTATTACGTTCCTAACAATTCTTGAATGATAGAGTGAAGCCTCATCTAAGCTCTGGAATGAATTATAATTGGCAGGCACAACTCCACGTTGCCAGGGACAAGAACCTGCCCTGGAAAATGTCATCCCCGTTTTGAATTATTTGCCCAAACTTGCAGTCCTTGTTGGGAGACATTTCCTTGTCCCCATCAGTAGCAGGCGGTGATGTGGTATTAAGCACAGGGAAAGGTACGACCTGTTGATCAGCCTGAAGGCCATGTTCAGTTCTGAACAACCTTTGGTACAGGTAGATCATTTCTACATACAATCACACACTCTACCCTTCATCTTGGACAAGCAACAGGCACTATTGGAGATAAAGGATTCATTTCAGTCAGGCAAAAACACTAGAGGGGTATGTCCTGGGGAGAGGGGCCATGGTCTTGGGAGGGGCATATTCTCACACACCTTGGCATGACAGCCCCACCCCTGATCTATGCACAAAGGACTACTAAACATTGGGGGGGGGGGATCCAGGGAAAATGTGACACAGGGATGTGTCTTTTTGACACTAGCCTCCTGTCTTCAGTAATGTGCAGCTCTTAATCTTCCAAATACAGTCATACCTTGGATCTTAAATTCCTTGGTTACCGAACAAATCGGCTCCCGAACAACTCAAAACCGGAAGTGAGTGTTCCGGTTTTCTAACGTTCTTTTGGAAGTCAAACATCCGACAGGGCTTCCTGCAGCCAATCAGAAGCCACACCTTGGTTTCCGAACGTTTTGGATGTCGAACCAAGTTCTGGAATGGACTGTATGTAGCCAGTGTCATGAACAAAGATAAACCATGTGTTATTAAGATCCAGACAACAATGAGCAGAGTCGTATGAGTAGACCTATTGAAATTAATGGCCATGAGTTAGTTGTGCCTATTAATCTCAGTGGAATTGCTCTGACTAAAACTGCACTCCTCAGTGTACCATTTTTCCTTTCTTAAGCAAATAAAATGCATGCCAATTATATACTTAGCAACACTGACACTCAACTTCCCAAGTGTATTAATAGATATCATGGAATGCAAGAGAAACACTATTTGGGGTGAAGCTGTTCCAAAACACCCACAAAATGCATGGTATCTGCTTACCTGCATAGAATTCTGGACTATAGACAGCACCCACCACTGGATTTAATTTCCAACCTACAGTAAAGACATAAAAAACCAAAAAAAATGCACTAGGGTTATAGTGTGGGTTCATAAATATTACAGATTGCTTTGTTTATTTGTTTTTAAACGTGACAGCTCATAAAAATGGTTGTAACTGAAAGCAGTTATACGCTTGATGGCAGTTTGGAAGAGATGGTCCAAGGGGTATCCCTTTAATATCACCTGGATATGCAAAATGAAACACAAATAGCAGTAAATTATTGGGATTTAATTTTGCTGCTGCTGTTTATTTATTTTATTTCTCCTATTATATACATAAAAATATAATGCTACCATTGTGCAGCCCCCATTAGAAGATTTGTAGTGTTCCATCATAATCCTGGATTTGCACAAAATCAAGGTGGGGGAGTCAAAAGAGAAGGCAAGATGCACAACAGCAGTGGCTATGACAAGGGGGAAGGGGCAGATTTGAGTACATGGAGAAGGGTGTTGGGGAAAACTATGTTGTGCTTGTTGGTTTCTGTGTTATTTCTCTTTGTTAAAACGAGTTTGTTCAACGCTAAGAACAAAAACTCCAAATGGAACGAACTCCCCCTCAAATGTTTCCCCATCCCAGCTTTACTCAAAACTCTGCTATTGTTTAAAAGTTCTGTTTTCCTCTCAATGTCTTTCCATCCCAACTTTACTCAAACCCCTGCTATTATTAAAAACGAATTCCCCCCTCCAGCCTTCTTCCCTTCTCACTGTACTGAAAACTTCTCCCATTTCTCAGCTTCCTCATGTGTAGATTAAATGTAGTAATTTAGAAGTGATACAGTCATACCTCGGGTTACAGCCGCTTCAGGTTGCATCTTTTCGGGTTGCACTCTGCGCCGAACCCGGAAGTACCAGAATGGGTTATTTCTGGGTTTTGGCATGCTTTGCACATGTGCAGAAGTGCTGAATTGCAACCCGCACGTGCGCAGACACGCAGGTGTGGGTTGTGAATGCTGCGGGTTGCGAATGAGCCTCCCGCACAGATCATGTTCGCAACCCGAGTGTCCACTGTATTTTATCACCAAACAAACACTCATATATGGGCAACATCCATCAAAAGAATGGAATCTTCTCTAACTGGACAAACAACTTATGGGCTTCCTCTTAAGATTGCATTCATCTGAAAGGTACAGTCACATAAATCATAGTGGGGTGTGCATGCAAAGGGGACTACAGAATAGGGAGGAGACAGTGACATGGAAATGGGATTGGACTGTGTATAAGGGAGAGTTGAGAAAAGGATGGAAGAGGAGAGGAGGAAAGGGCTGAAAGTGAAAAACAGAGTGCCCCCCAAAAAGGGGAATAGATGACATGGTCACGGGGTAAAGATGAAAGCAGAGACATTGAAGGATATGCAGAATAGGAGGGGATGGTGGCTTCCTAATTGGGCAGAAGGTGAAAGAGGTGCTTAGCAGTTGTAGTGTGTGGGAGGAGGAAGATGTAGTACATTACCATGTGGGTGGTAGGAGGAGGGGGGCAATGGACATGGGGTGAAGGTGGTGCAAAGCAGGGCTGCAGAACAGAAGTGACTTCAGAAATGGGATCGGAAAGATGAAAAGCAAACTTAGCAGTTGCATGGAGGAAGGTTAATGTGGGGCGAATGGCAGGGGCGTTGGTGAGCGGCACAAACAGGTGTAGATGTGCATGTTTTCAGCTTTAACTATTTATTACATTCTTTAGAGAACTTAAAAGTCTGTTTTGGTATTAAGCGGTTTATAAATGAATGCAGTCTACCAATGAAATAATAATGTCAACTTTTTAAAAAGTCTGTTTTATATTTAATTTTGTGGGCGTGACTTGTGGACGTTTCATTTTGATGTAAACCACTTTGAGGTTATTTTTTGATAAGATAAAATGATAACGGCAACAGCAACAACACCATGGTGAAAAAGATCAACTTTGTTAAAGCAAATTACATTTCTCTGCAAAAGGGCTATAAAATGATGAGGTGGGTGTCAGCCAGGGAAAGGGCTTTCCTAGTTGTGCTTTGCTCTCTGTGAACGTCTGAAGAGCCTGGGTTGCTGGTTCTGGCTAAAGGTCCATCTAGTCCAGCATCCTGTTCTCACAGTTGCCACCCAGATGCCCCAATGGGGAGACTGCAAGAAGGACTCAAGCACAAGAGCAACCTCTCCTCCTGTGGTTTCCAGCAGCTTAGTAGCATTGCTGCCTTTCACCATGGAAGTAGAACCAGGGCCAGCTCTAGGGGTAGGCTGGGTGGCGTGGGGCGCCAGGGCACTGGGCCGGCAGGGGGGCGCCTCGTGGCAAAGCCTCGTGGAAGCCGTGCTGTGTGCTGCGCCCACCCACTAGGGCGGGGGCGCTGGAGCGACCTCCGCACCACAGCGCCAGGGCGCCCGACCTGCTTGAGACGGCCCTGAGTAGAACATTGACTGTTAGGGTTAGTAGCCATTGACAGCCTTGTCCTCCATGAATTTGTCTAATCATCTATGTTAGGGGTAGTCAACCTTTTTATACCTACCGCCCACTAATGCATCTTTCTTGATGGTAAAATTTCCTTACCTCCCACCAGTGCTCGATGGAAGGAGGATCCAGCTTGTGCCATAGAACCCCCTACCGCACACCTAGATTCCTGAAACGCCCACTAGTGGGCGGTAGGGACCAGGCTGACAACTCTTGGTCTATGCAACCCTTGATTTCATCTACTAAGAATGTTTGCACAGACTGCTCAGTTTTTTTACTGCATGTTCCACTATTCCACTTTTGTCTTTTTCTTATTATGTTCCTGCCATCTGAATTACGTTAGTGCGGTCTTCATTGTTAAATTTTATCTTATTTATCCTCTATGGTGCCTAAAGAATAACAAAGATCTTATAAATTTAATAACAGAATAAAACAAAGTGTTTAATTTCAAAAAGCTTAATTTTCCAGAATACCATTATAATTTTATTTCCTATCAGTATAAATCCAAGATATGAGCAATTTGGCAGATTTTTCACACCTGTCAGCCCTTTCTGTCAAAAGAGGTTGAGAGATACCCACGGATTTTAAGTTATACTAATGGTGCCTCAATTTGTCCAAGACAGGAGATGGGTGGGTGGGGAGAGAGACTATTCTGGAAGATGCAGATCGATGATCTCAGCTGAAAGTCACTCTCATATTTCATTTTCTCTCCAGTCCCGATTTGATGGCTGTATCATCTAACTTGGTGAAGCTCACACAGGAAATACTTCATTCATCATGAAAATAACAGCAATTAAACTTTACTTTGTCTTGTCAATGAGGTATGTGCTGGCCCATAACTGTGTGGGTTAATCAAGTGTGAGGAGAAGCTTGACATATACGAGTGAGGAACTGCCAAGGAACCCAGTGTTAGCGGCTGGAGGAGGTAAATTCACCACCGTGGGTGTAATTCTATGAATTTGTCTTTCTGTCACAACACTCATCTCTTCAGGTTGAAACTTTTGGAGGAAGGAGGTGGGGGAGAAAAAAATGTCCTTCATGCAGACGTAAAGAAAGAGCAACTGAAGGAGGCGAGCGAGGCAATAGATCAGCAACAGAACATGTGCTCAGCATTCAGAATGTGCCAGGTCCAAACACTTGGACCGGGGACAGAAAAAGTCAGCTAGCAGGGCAAGCAAAGACCCCGTGGCCAGAGGCCCTGGAGAACCACAGCCAGGTGGTACAGGCAGTGCTGGTCTAGATGGACCGGTGCAGTGGTGGTTGGTGCCCAAATGGGTCTGGTAAGGTGAAGGGCAACAGTAGGTGGCACCAGAACCAATGGCGGCCAATAACAACTGATAGGCATTCAAAGAGGATGGAGGATGAAAACATTCCATTCAAGAAAGAATCCAAAGGAGCAAGGCCAGTTAGATCCACCACATCTCAAAGTTAGGGCTGGGAGAAATCCCTGTCTGAAATGCTAGAGAGCCACTTCCAAGCATTATTCATAGCTGCCAAGTTATCCCTTTTTTAAAGGGATTTTCCATTATGCTGAATAGGCTTCCTCGTGAGAAAAGGGAAAACTTGGCAGCTATGAGCATTATTGCCAATATTAAGCTAGATGGACCAATATCTGACTTGTTATAAGGCAACTTCCTATGTTCCTCTGTGCACTTTAAAAACATAACAAAGTGATGCAGTAATGTGAAAGCACAGCTATTTGAAGGGTGCTGGGAACTGTTAAAAAGGTAAAGTGCCCCCTGACCATTAGGTCCAGTCCTGATCGACTCTGGGGTTGCAGCGCTCATCTGGCGTTATTGGCCGAGGGAGCCGGCATACAGCTTCCAGGTCATGTGGCCAGCATGACAAAGCCGCTTCTGGCGAACCAGAGCAGCACGCAGAAACACCGTTTACCTTCCCTCTGTAGCGGTACCTATTTATCTACTTTGATGTGCTTTTGAACTGCTAGGTTGGCAGGAGCTGGGACCGAGCAACGGGAGCTTACCCCGTCACAGGGATTTGAACCGCCGACCTTCTGATCAGCAAGCCCTAGGCTCTGTGGTTTAACCCACAGCACCACCTGTTAGGGGACCCTTATTCTTCTGACATAGCTACAATTCCCCAAGTAGTTTACTAATAAATCCCTCAAAGCAGAGGACTCTAGGAACTGCAGTGAGGGGAACAGAGGGGTCTCTTAATAGCTCTCAGCACCCTTAAGAAACTACAGCTCCCAGGATTCTTTGGGGAGAGCAATAAGAGTTTGAGGTGGTATGATACTGCTTTAGAAGTATAGTGCAGATGGGACCCCTGTCTCCCCACTCTCAGGTACAGAGCACAATAATGTCATATCTGACTCATGTGTTGGTTCCAAAGCATTGATCCAATCAAACATTCTGTCTTTCTCTCTGTCCCCTTCTAAATGCCCCAGGAATGACATGCAGGCAGCCCCCTGTTTATGTGTGTTCAATATGTGTGCGACCTTGTATACATGCATTGCGCTGAACCTGGAAGTGACCTGGAAACAACATAAAGACATCACTGAAACATCGCTAAAATGGCAGAATGGAGTGAGATGGGGGCAGGGCAGGGCAGGGCAGAGCAGGGATGGAACTGGGCTTTTTCAGTGGGTTTCAATTATATGTGATTTCACCGACAAGTGCGGTACCTTGGAACCAGGGCTTTTTTCAGGGGGCTCAGTTTCTGCATCTCTCAAGTGGGTTCGGGCACCTCTCAGGTGGGTGCCATTGCCGTTCTAAGAGAAAGAGGGAGGTGCCCATGGTGCGTTTCGGCACCTCTTTTTCTAGGAAAATAGCACTGCTCGGAACGTAACCCCTGCATAAATGAGGGGCTGCTTGTATTTCAGAAATGCTTGGGCAAAATGAAATTATGACTATTTGCATAACTTGGACCAAATATACACAGATAGAGGTGGGGGGGGGGGAATAAGAGGGCTTCCCCTGGAAAAAGCAGAAGAAATTCCAGAGCTTCCTCAACACCATGATTTACTGTTACAAGCTTAATAACTACATGTCAAGCTGCAAGTGCTTATTTTATTTTACTTTTCATTTTACCACAATGGGGAGAGATAAATATGACAGGGCCATTAAAAAAATAAACCACCTGCTTCTCTTTCCCCCACTTTCGATGATGGAAACCATCTCGTTAATGAGCTCTGAAAAGTAGGGGGAAGGGGGGCAAGAAAACCAAGGTCCATCTTATCTCATGGCTGCCTCTGCTGGTGAGGGGGAGCTAGCTTTATTGATCAGCTGTGTAAAGTTTCCCTTTCATCTTTTATAACAGGGTTATGGACACAGGCCAAGTGGAAAGTTCCGATATGTCTAATTCCGAAGCTTCAAGAAGCACTCAGAGGCTCAAACCAACTCCAGAAAAGCCAACGAGGGAAGGTGGTGGTTGTAGTAACAGTTTTCTGCCACAGCAGAAGATGGCAGAGCAAAGAAAGTGCAGAGTTGCTTCCAAAGCAAATTGGTTATGACTAGGGTTGCCATATTTCAAAAAGTGTTGAGCTTTTATAACACTTGCAACATGGGTTGCCATACCGTACATCCGGATTTTCCCGGACGGCCGAATCCTGGCTATGTCCAGGAAAGGCAGATGGGTAATAATAATAATAATAATAATAATAATAATAATTTATTATTTCTACCCTGCCCATCTGGCTGGGTTTCCCTAGCCACTCTGGGCAGCTTCCAACAAAAAATTAAAATACATTGGTTTGAGGGAGAGCTTTCTCCAAGGTAGAAGATAGTTAACTTGGCTTCCCAGTGGGAGGTGGAATGATGTGGATCATGTCTGTGGTGGGAGCATGATTGCAACTTATAAAAGTGATTGATGGGTATTTGGTGATTTTGCTATTTTATATTGTTTTGATAGATTTCTTGTATTTCTTATGCATTTTTCGTATCTGTCTTTCCCGTCAATCTGCCATTAGCCGCTTTGAGTAAAAAAGCAGTATATAAATAAAGCATTATGTAACAAGAACATTGGAAAAGGAATACCCCCAGAACACACATTTCATGTACTTACCATTCGTATAAGGGTTAACTGTCTTCTTATTTGTCATGACTCGAGCTGTCGCATTATTTACCTAAGCACATAGAAAAGTAAATTAGTGCCATTTCTGCGATAGAGGAATGTCCGTGATACTAATGAAAGGCATGCATTACTATATTAGTCATGTATAAATGCAATTTAATATATGCCCCCCAAATAAAAAATAATAAGAAATAGCAGAAAGTGCATAACAAAAGGGGGAAAAACTATTTATAATTACATTTACTGTCATTGCCATTTGTATATATATATATATATTAAAAAAAACCCACTTCCAAATCATTTCAATAAAATAACATCATCTCCTTTAAACTTTAATAAAGAGACATTAAAAGCAAATTAAAAAGGTTTTGCATAATTGAAGATTTAAAAGCATGCATCTTGTTCCATGGTAACACTGAAACAACGAAATATTTCAAAACAGGGAAAGGAAAAAACACTGTATGAAGGGGCATGCAGTGGAGTAGAAAGGGGAAAGAGACAAGGTACAGGGGGAGAAATTAAATTTCCAAAAGGAAGAAAGGAAGGAAATAAATAAATAAGTAAAGGACAAACGGATCTTAGCATTGTGCAACATAACCCTTTCAAAGAGGGGATTCATTGGGGGGGAAGCAACAGGTAGCATTCAACACTGGGAAGACATGAGCCTCATTTGATTCATTGCAAGAAAACTAACAAAATCATTCAAGCTTTCAAAAACCACAGCTAACAAAAGGATAAAAAAGAGGGTGCATTATTTAACACAATATGGAAGTTAACAATCTGAGTAAGATGTGTGCAAAAGTCATATCCTCAATCCAGTCAGTGTCTCCAAGGCTTGCTTAAAACAGACACTCAAATTGACAGGCGTACCGATATAGATAAAAAAATATAGAGAGCATCAAGAAAACTTAATACGACAAGTCAAAAAAATCCACGTGGTATATATATATCAGCGCTTTAAAAAGATACGTGAAACGGCGGGTGGACTTTCCCACTTACCATTCAGCACCATCGCCAGCATGGGGTATGTATACAGTTACCATGGTTACTGAGAGTTTGGTGAGGGCCCTAAGCGCTACCGTCGAAGGAGGGGAAAATGGAAAAGGCAAAACATGCAACATCTTACTCAAAAGACGACAGCATTTTCAATTGGTTTTTCTCGCTCTCTTTTTCTTTTAAAATTCTAACAAATACAATTCAGTGTTGAAGGGGATCCAGTGGTGGTATAAATAAATATTCATAGGCTCATCCCCTCCCATTACACCCCCAATGGAAAATTTAACTGGGAATTTGTCCAAAATGAAAACCAACATTTTAGACTCCAAACCACCACCACCCCAAAAAAGTTTGTATTTCGTTTGCAGAATTTATTTGATTTCCAAATGGGAATAGTTTTGAAAGCCACTGTAGATCCTGCCTCAACCCTGCAGTGAAAGCAAACAAATGAAATAATAAATAAATAAACAAATAAAAATAAACCAAAAACGACCTCAATTTTTAGTATTGTTTTTTTTGCTTTGTCGCTTAATTTTTGGTGTGGTTTTCTTTTTTCCAATTTTTGTTCCTCTTTTTTTTAAAAAAATAATAATCTATTGCACCCATTGAGTTAACAAAACCTTTCAGATCACAGCAAAACGGTTAAAAGCTTCTCACACTTCTGCCATACAGCTTTCAGCAATAAGGGATGATGGTAAGAGTTACAAAATAAATTGATCCAAAAATAAAAGAAAAAGGAAAGAAAGAAAAATTAAAAGTAAACCGAAGGAAGGCCAAATTATCTTTATTTATATATACATACATATGTGTGTGTGTATATATATATGTATATATATAAATAAATATATATGTATACATATATGAATCTATATACATATGTATAGATATAGATATATATAGAAAAAAACTATGGGAAGGGAAAGGGGAGGCACACCAGAGACACTAATGATGCATCTGAAACAACAAATGAGAGTGAGGCAGACATTTATAAAAAAGATGAAAAGGAAAATATTTTTAACATGCACCTCGATTTTACGGCCCTCTACCACGGTGCCGTGTAATTTCTCCCTCGCCCTTTCGGCATCAGCACTATTTTCGAAAGTAACGAAACCAAATCCCTGCATGCAGGTGGGAGAAGGGGGGAAAATAACGTGCATATCATTATTTCAGACAATGACCACTTCTTTGCTTATTTTCTTTGTCTCTCTCTGTCTCTCTCCCTCTCTCTCTCTCTCTTTAATTAAAAAGGTTCTTGTTCCTTCTTCATTTCTGCAACATGCAAATTAGAAAAATAAAAATTATAATCGTACCGAGATGTGCAATTAATAAAGCGACCAACGTGAACAACTTTTCTCTCTCTGTCTCTCTTTCATCAGTTAAATATCCCCTGAAGGAAGTCAAAGGATGAACACCAAACACCTTTCGCTTTTATTAACAGTATTGGTTTAGTTATCTAAATTGTCACTGCGGGGGGCGGGAGGGGCGGGGAAAAAGGAGGGAAGGAAATCTAAGAAAAAAAAGAAAGGAAAATCCTAAACCAATGGAACCATGTCATCACATAGGAAAACAAACAAACAAATAAAAAGGGAATGGCGAGGGAAAAGAAAGTTGGCTCACTTTGAATGGCATGCAGAGTCGACTCAACCAAATAGTAAGACAAACCAAAACTTTGTGCACAAATTTCAACACCAAAATGCAAACCTCATCTAGAACTTTGGACTAGTTCCTTCATGCCATTGTGAAGCAAAGAAACATATTTTTCACATGCAACACACTAGGGTTGTTGTTGTTTTTTATAAATTTTGGTGAAATCTATAATATTTACTTTTTTTGTCTTTAAAGAAAAGAAAAAAGAAAAAGGGGGGGGTCGTCTCAGGAAAACAAAACAAAATGCAAGGACCGCCAATGAAAGAAAATAGGGCTTGGAACTGAGCAGAAACTTCCTGACTCTTAGAAAAAGATCAAACATAATTGTGTGACATGAATAAATAAAGAACAGAATTCAGAAATGCAAACAGCTCGCCCCAGGTTTGGCTAGGCCAGAGGCAGGCAGCATGGAGTCCTTCAGAGATTATCAGTCTAGAGCTCCCATCATTTCAGGCCATCATTAAGGCTGATGGGAGTTGTAGTCCAGCAACGTCTGGAGGACACCATGCTGCGTATCTCTGAATGAGATCACATTTTCATCCTCCTTATTCGCTTCATTTTAAAATAAGGATAATGTCCATGCATCAGGTTCTGGGTTGTTTGTAATACAGGCTTGGCATACATGCACAACATGCAGTGGAGGGTGAGCACACCTTGCACATCTGCAACACCCCACCACCAACACACCCATCAGGTGTTTAGTGTAAATCTAGACCTATATGGCTACATTTGTGCACATGTCATTTCTCCACTGCAAAGATGACGGTGGGTGGTCCATGTTCACACTAAACATCCTCTAGAAGATGCTGGTGGCGGGGTTGAAAATGTGCACCCAAGTCTTCCCCCAACAACGCCCCCACTGCACATTGGGTATATATGCTAGGGCTGTATATGAATGAGCCCACTGTTGCTCCAAAATCTGTATAGATTTGCCTGAAGTGCTATACTTTGGGTGGATGCAGGTCGCCAACTTTTGCAATCCCCAAGCAGCAGGAATCAAGGAGTAGCCTCCAGAGGTGCAGTTTGTGATGATCTCAGCGGCTGCCACAGCCCTTGGGGGCACCTGAAGCTTGTGGGCTACTCATAAGAAAAGGGTGATGGCCAACTGAATTCTTCTCAGAGTAGACCCATTGAAATTAATGAACCTAAGTTTGGTATGTCCATTCATTTCAATGGGTCTCCTGTGAGTAAGATTACCATTGGATTCAACCCATTGCACCCTTCCGGCAACTTCTGGCAACTGCAAAAATCAGCACTCCTAGACCGAGGAGAGAAGCCTGCTTCACCCCAGTCATTCTTATGAGAATGGGAATTTAAATAAATACTCTGGATTCACCACCAACACCCACAAGAAAGGCTTCCATTTATTTCAAAGCAGGCAGCAGATCTGTGCACTTATTCTTGGTTATCCATAAACTCATGCCTAGTAAGGGAACTTGGAGAGTCTCAATGGAAAATGAAGTACACTCTCGCTTGTTCTCTCTGGAATTATGATAATAGAATAACACAGTGATAGCAATCTCACTATGATGACCTTCATGGGGATTCCTTCAGAACCACCTATTTTCACAACGAAAATCCAAGGACACAACACTAGGATTGAGATGCCTTAGCCCAGGGGGTGGGGAATCCCGCCACCTCCAGTTATTGCTGGACTCTTCTCAGCCCCAACCATCACAGCCAATGTTCAGGGATGATGGGAGATGGAGTTCAACAACATCTGGAGGAACCACATACTCCCCAGCAGTTGCTTCTCAGGGTTTCACACAGGACATTTCCAGTCCAACTGGAGATGTGGGGAATTGAACCTGGGATTGAGCCTGCTCTTACTCGTGAGCTGAGCCCCTTCCTTTGGTCTGTGCTTCTGATCTTTATATCTTCTCCCTGCCTGACCCACTTTGCCAGAGAACTCTGCTTCACCTCTGACTGCCTTCCCCAGTCTGGTGCTTTCCAGATGTTCCCACCAGCCCCACTAACCGCAGCCAGCACAACAAATTGTCAGGGATGGTGGGGGATGTAGTCCAAAGCATCCAGATGGACACCACGTTGGGCCAAGGACCTTGCCTCCTCCCTAACTTGATCAGAGCATGGCTGACACAAATATAGATCAAACATAACCCTTGGCTTTTCTGGGGGACCTTGAGTAACTCTCTTTCCAGCCCTCATAGAATAACTTTGTCATGCTCCTAGCCTGTGGATCTCGCCTCTAAGCAGAGTCACTTTGGGCTGTCCTCTTCCATCTACTGCCTGCAATGAAATGAGTGGTGTAGCCATGACTCCCATCTTGTGCCACAGCAGAAGTGGCAGGACTGATTCCACCCAGCAATGCAAAATTCTGCATTACTAATTCAGCATTTGCTTAGTATAGTGCTTTAAGCAATTCATACCATCTAACTTTGCTACCGTTATTAAATGAATGTTCCAACAGATATGAACCTGCACTTTAAGCTTCCAAATATCTCATCTAGTACTGACAGAGAAATTTTATATTTCAGTTATTACAAAAAAGACAAGTAAAACATTGTGTACATAAATATAGTCCAACTTTTCAAACAATGTGAGACACTAGACATTCCCACCCCTGTTAACTCTCCTCTCTCAGAATAAAACTGCATGACTAGAAGGGAGGGATGGTATAGAACTGTATTCTTTAAAACAGAGGTGGAGAACATATGGGCCCCTGATGATGTTGGAGACCAACTTCCTTCATCACTGACCAATGGCCATGCTAGTTGATGGAAGATGGAATCCAATATCATCTGGAGGGGAACAGACAAGTTTTCTTTAAAATGGAAGGAGCTGACCTTTGTGGGGTAGCATGCTCTGAAGAGAATCTGTTCCATTTCTATAATACTGGTAGTCAGAATTGCTTTCCTAGGGGGAGCAAGTTGGGACAGGGACATGGACAAAGCCTAAATGGGCAAGAAAGGGCAAAGGGCTTCTGGTACCCAAATGTCCATGTTCAGATGGAAGCCAGAAACTGAGAACTACCTCTCCTTTCCTATAGGCGATTCACACGAGGTCTGGACACCTAGATTATCCATGTGACATGGTGCAGAAGACAACTCCCCATCCTCATGCTAATAGATGAGAACTGTGTAGGTCTCACAGGTCAAACTCACAGCGCCACACCAAGGCCTCAACTTTCATTACTGGTTATATGAATGTTGAACAGTAGAAGATAGTGGAGTGGGGTGGCAGGGCTTACCTGACCCCCAGTTGGCCACATCATTACAGCTTACTAGGAGGTAAAGGGGTGTGTGTGGTTGGCATCACGCAAACACACGGGCGGAGCCCATCTGGCATGGGCGTAGCCAAGTGGGGGGGACAGGGGGCAGCTGCCCCCCATTAAGTAAATCAATAAAAATATTAACTGAGATTCTGCACACACACCCCGACATAAAGCCTGCCCCCCTAACATAAATCCTGGCTACGTCCATGCAATCAGGTGCACTCAGAAATCACCGACCTTCCCTCTCCCCCCCCCCTATGACTCCCAGTAAGCAACAGCAGTGCAGCCAACCAGAAGCAAGGTGAGCTCCACTATTCCATCACACCACCCACTACTGAGAATGTGAGCCCAAAGCTTACTTCTGCACCCCATTGGGTGGATAACCTGTATGTCCAAACCAAGAGCAAAGCAGCTATTAAGAGACTCCATGATTCAGGCTGCATTCCTTTTAAGCAAAATTGGGGAAAGGGTGGTAGAGCAGCCAATTCCAAGCAGTGCAGACCTGGGATGAGGAACCTGTGACTCTCTAGATATTGTTGCACTCCAGTTCCCATCAACCCAGCCAGCATGACCAAGGATCAAGCAGGCTAATGGAAGTTGTAGTCCAGACATCCCCAAACTTCAGCCCTCCAGATGTTTTGGACTGCAATTCCCATCTTCCCCGACCACTGGTCCTGTTAGCTAGGGATCATGGGAGTTGTAGGCCAAAACATCTGGAGGGCCGCAGTTTGGGGGTGCCTGTTGTAGTCCAACAACTTCTGAAAGGCCACAGTTACTCCAGCCTCTAAAGCAGAGGTGGGGAACCTGTAGCATTTCAGATGTTGCTGAACTATAGCTCTCTTCTTCCCTGGTGACTAACCATGGTTGCTGGGGCTGATGGAAGTTGGAGTTCAGCAATATCTGGAGGGTCAAACATTCCCCACACCTGCTCTAAAGTAAGTCCGATTGATCTAAATCACTGGGTAAAGCATTGCAGCCTTTGTCTCTTGTTTTGCTCAAGCAGCACAGAAATTGAATTCAAAAAGGTTAGCAACATTTTGAAAGTTTTAACTAAGCAGGACAGCAGCTGCACTTTCATAATCTTGGGGGTGGGGGTGGGGGTGGGGAATCACACTTGATCAAGTAATTACTCCAGAGGATATTAGATTATATTACTTGCTTCCATTTCAAGAGCAGAATATATACCTATTCTAACAATCTTTTTTTTCCCCTTGCAAGCTTGAACTAATTTCACCAAATGAGTAAGGCAATTATCAGGGATGGGAGAGAGAATCAGCAGAAAACACTTGATTATATTTAAAAGCAGAAGGCAATATTCCCCTTTAACTGGTGACAGTTTATCGTAGTTAAAATTATCCCCTTTAAAGGGATTCAAAATTAGGCCAATGAATTTCACGCTGTTTGGGAAATTGACAAGAAAGAAAGTGTGGGGGTGGAGTGGGGGGGGGGGGAAGCAGCCCAATAGGTGCTTCTGTTGAAGTGGATATTTAGAAAGGGTTTATTACAGCACTGCAATTGCTTCCTCTTATTTGTATTGAATACTTCAAACAAATTCAACATTGCCACAGGTGTATTCAACTGCTTACCTTTGAGCCTCGCTCATTAAAAATAATTTCAACATCTAAGATTTTACCAAATTGCTGCAAGGAAACAAAAAAGAAGAAGAAACCACATAAGCATTTTAAAAAAATACTTCCCTCCTCCACCACCAATGCATTAGAAACATATAAATGCAAACAATAAAAATAAAAAAGGACACTTCGAGGATTCTATAGTGTAGGAAAATAACTGCATTCTGAAGTGCAGCTAATAACAATACCTACCAGCAGATTCATCTCTGCACATACAAACATCCCTGTTTGCAGTCTACTCTATGCAGTTCAAGTAAGCATGTTCCTATGCACTACTTGGTGTATGTGGAGACGAAGATTCCATTCAGGTTGATGGGGTGACCCTTGTCGCAGGCAGGGGAGCATCTCATTTCCAGGAGGAACCCCTAAACTGGGGTCCCCTGTTATAATTACTGAAAGTAACCTTGTTTTCTCAAGGTTTCTCATTTTTCTAATCTTAAATTCAGTCTGGCACATTTCTGTATAAGTTCCTATTTACCCCCTTTTTATATGACCCACTTTTGCCATGTGACACCTTCCAGTACATCAACTCAGGGCGGGCTTACCCATAGGCACTAGGGGTGTGGGGCACCTGGGTGCTGGGCTCTCAGGGGCGCCAAGCCGAGAGTCCGGGGCCGAGATTTGGAGTCTGGGTATTGAAGAGCCAGGCTAGCCAACAGCTGCTGCTGAGTGGAGCCGAGCCCATTGGAGCGCCGCAGGCTTTTCTGCTGCGGACGCTGAGGCAGCCGGCTGGCTCTGCCCTCCTGTGTGCCTGGGATTGGCGGGCCGTCGAGAGGCCCACCCAGTGCACGCACTCTGCTCATGAGGCACGTAGCTTCCCTCCTGGGGGAGGGATTGCTCTCCTCCCGAAGTGGCATGGGAGAGAGTTGTGCGCCTGCTACCCATGTGGCTGGAGGGTGCGCAGCTTCCCTTCCAATCCTCTGCGGGGATTGCTCTCCTCTCTCCACCTGCAGTGGCATGGGAGAGAGTTGCGTGCCCCCCCCAAAGCTAAACAACTCTGAGCTTCCCCCCTAAAAAAAAGCTCAACAACTTTGCCCTGCCCCCCTTCATCTGTCATATTGCCCCTTAAACACAAACAGATCTGTTAGTCTTTGATGTGGCACATGACTTTTTGGCTATGTACACACCAGATATTGAAAACACATTTAAAATGTATCCCCCCCCCATGAATCCTGGAAACTGTCGTTTCTTAAGGGCACTTGGTGTTGCAGCTGGGGGGGGGATAAATTGAAGTTCCTAGGATTCTTTGGTGTATGTGTGTGTTAAAAGTGCTTTTGTTGTGTACTCGACCTTTGTTGCTGTTTTCTTCTGAGATGGCCTCGATGGTTCCATGAAACAAATAATGGAAGATGCTTCAACTGTCTCAGGACAGATAGACACCATGAATTTAAAGCACACTCAATATGCATTTAAAGCACATGACTTCCCTCAAAGAATCCTAGCAGCTTATTCTTAGCCAATAACCTGCTGGCAGATCCACACCAGACATTTAAAGCACAGCCAATGCACGTTTAAAACATATGACTCCCCTAATATATGCCCACATCCTTAACAACCTACAGTTCCCAGGATTCTTGGGGGAGTCATGTGTTTTAAATGTGAATCGTCTGTGCTTTAAATGTCTGATATGGAACTGCCTGCAGGCTCTCGGTTAAGAATAAGTGCCCCTTGACTCATTGAGAACATATAAAGAAGGTGCAGCTACTGAGATGTACATGAAGTTGCATCTGGCTTGAGCCCTGTTTATAGGACTGAAGATGCACATTCAAAACTTAGTGAGTGTGAGGCTACAATCTGAAGAGGACCTTCTTTTTTCCCCTTTAAATGCCAGTGCCAATGTAAACTAGTATTTTATTTCTTTATTTAATTTCTTTATTTAATTTGTTTGCCGCCCTTCATCCATAGATCTCAGGGTGGTGTACAACTTAAAAAATACTAGATTTTAAAAAAGGCAAAATGTGTAAGAACACAAAGTACTTACCCCAAACATTTGTCTGAGATCTGGATCCCGGAATCTGAAGGGTATATTTGAGACATGCAGCCGTTTCGGCTGTGATTTGTTTTCTGTGTTTTCAGAAGATTGTGTCTGTTGCTGTCCGTCGGTCTGTGCTGCATCGTCTGTCTGCTAAAAAAAAAAATCAAGCAGGGGGTGGGGATGGGATGGAATGTGGGAAGGGAGAGAAAAAAAAGTTAGCCAGGCCTTCCAGCATTGTTCTGTTACACCAGAATTGCATTTCCTCTGGAAACTGGTGTTCATGAATGGATAAACAAGAAAGGGGCAGGGAGACTGGTCATCTGAATAAATAACATCAGTTAGGAAGCTGTGTGCCTTCTTGATATGTTCCTCTCAGTCCAGTGGGATCAGATGTGGAAGCTCTGTGTTCCATGCAATTCTATTCCTACTCATGGTTGACCCATTTAAATCAATGGACATGGCTAACATAGGTCCATTCATTTCAGTGGGTCTGTTCTAAATAGAACTTAGTTGGATACCACCCTCTGCTTTTGAACCTCTTCCTTTCAGGTGGTCTTCGGCCACACTGTTCCCAACACCATTCCTGAGGGTTCCCCAAGCAATAAACTCAATTCAGAAATGTACTGCCCATTCATTTCTGTGGATCCACAATGAGTAAAACTGACAATACCCCTCACTGACATCTTGTTCAGCCCCTTGACAGCCTCTCTGACAATTTAAATTAAGTTACAGTTAGGTAGCTGTGTTGGTCTGCTGTAGTCTAAACAAACAAACAAACAAAATTCCTTCCAGTAGCACCTTAGAGACCAACTAAGTTTGTCATTGGTATGAGCTTTTGTGTGCATGCACACCTCTTCATGCACATGAAAGCTCATACCAATGACAAACTTAGTTGGTCTCTAAGGTGCTACTGGAAGGAATTTTTAAAATTTAAATTAAATCATTTATTTGAAAAGGTTTACATACCTCTTAACAAAAGGCTCTAAACATTGTACATAAAACACTATAAAAATGCATTAAAAATTCAGATAAAATCAAATGTCACAAAACAAACGGGCATTAAATGTATCAAACTAACAAACTATTTAGTTATATAATGAATATACACGCTAAATGGGGCTGATCAACCTGGGAGGGAAGCCCATCTAGGACAAGCACCCCCAAACTGCGGCCCTCCAGATGTTTTGGCCTACAACTCCCATGATCCCTAGCTAACAGGACCAGTGGTTGGGGAAGATGGGAATTGTAGTCCAAAACATCTGGAGGGCCAAAGTTTGGGGATGCCTGATCTAGGAGAAGGAAAATTATGTTCCTAAACCCCTGCTGCCTTGTGGGATATCTTGGGGAGAAGAAAAGGCTATGGGGTAAGCCCTACACAAATCCAGAATGGCGTCCCTAAGATGGTTGGGTGGTGCTTGTGTGCCTCCTTCCAGCAACTCCAGCAGCCAAGCTAGTGCCAAACGGAGTGCTCTGATTTCCTTCGGCCCACATTGTGCTCTCTGGGCATCCCAGGACCTCCATACACTTGCGCCCTGGGGAGGTCACCAGGGGTGTAGGAAGGGGGGCAATGGGGGCGGTCCGTCCCGGGTGTCATCTGTGAAGGGGTGACAAAAAGGCACACCGTGGGGGCTCGCCCTGGCATCCCAGTGCGTGGTGGCTCACCCCACCGCAGATCGCCCACCACTGCCATTCCATGCCGTGGATCTCTCCACTACCGCCGTTGTGGGTTGCACTACCCCCCCCCGGAAACCCCCCCTGCGCATGGCATGGCCGCCACTCTGGGCACCCATGCAGCTCTAGCTCTGCCACTGGAGATCACTTCAGTGCTGCTAACCCCGGGATGCACACTCCATTGACTCTCAAAACAGACAGATGCCAACAACAGAATAAAATAACATGTTAAAATTGATTTTAAAATTGTGTATCCAGGCTGGCTTCCCTAAACCAAAAAAAAAAAAGTTTCAGCAAGCGCTGAAAACAATACAGCAAAAGCGGCTGCCTAAATTTAAATTAGGCAGGGAGCTCCACAGATGAGGTCCTGCCTTGACACCCAATTTCCGACCTTCAGCCCTTGGACCTCAAGAATCAGTGGCAGGGGAGCTGGTGGGAAGCTCAGAGTTAGAGTAAGAGTGCCCATGTGATGGCCAGGGCGGAGAGAAGCTGGCAGTGAGGATATAATAAGCCTCTCAGGTGCTCCTGGGCTTTATCTGAAATAAGAAATCCCAGCTTCCTCTAGATTCCTCTTGTTCATTTCTTTACTCCAGTTCCATTTCCACCACTAGGTGGTGCTGGCCATGGATGCAAATCTATGACACGCAACAACACATTTCCAGTAAGTGTGTGTTCAAATTAGTTTGATCTGACGTACAAGCTCCGAGCACATTCCCATGTCAGGACTGGAATTTGGGGGGGGGGGGAGAGCACAAACAGAAATAAATGAGTGAATAGTACCTTAGCCTGCCTGGGAAAGAGTTGCATTCACAATCCACAATATATATGCATATTACTTTCATTTTGTAGCCTGATGGCAAGTTTTAGAGGCCTTCTGTTTCAACAACATGAAAGCAATTAATTTCATTATGTCATCTGAAAATTAAAATTAATCATCTTTTGCAAACCAAAATGTTAAGAATGCTCTGGGCTGTTTTTTTTTCTTTTCTGTTTAGAAATTTGAAGACAATATGGGATACCTAATTAATCATACTGTAGATATATATGTGTGTGTGTATATATATATACTTTTTTTTTGCATAAGAACCTTTCTTAACTTAATTTTCTGGCACAAAACCAAACAAATAAGCAGTGAAAGCATGGAATAAACACATGCACTTTCTAAAACACAGGGAGATTTTCCTTGACCTCCCCCCTCCCCCGCTGCCATCTCATTCAGCAGTGCATGGTTCAAAGATTGCTGGAGATTTGAGAAGCCATTTCTGATATCTCCCCTTGCTGTATACAAGTTACTACCAATATATACATCATCATCATCACCATCATCATCTCTATTCAAAATTTCATTCTCATAAATTGTGCAAGGTTGATACCATTAGGGGAAGGACTATGACTCAGTATTGGAACATCTCAACCTTGGTTCCACAGATGTTGTTGGACTATAACTCCCATCATTCCTAGCCAGAACAGCCAGTGGCCAAGGATGATGGCAACCACAGTCCCACAACATCTGGGGAACCAAGGTTAAGAAAGGCTGGTCTAGAGATTTTGGGTGCATGCCAATTCTGCATGTGTTTCTTCATAAATAATCACTTTTCTGCAAAAAAAATAATAATCTGTGATTCATTTGTTTATTTAAAAATGTGTGCGGGAATGTATATTTTAAAAATGTGTCTTTATCTAAATGCACGCAGTTGTAAACATATTCTATTCCAAAATTTTCAAACACATTTTGGTCTGGGAGTTTCCCCTCAGCAAAATAGTAGTGTGAAATTCAAAAGATCATTATATTCTGATTGATGTATTAGGATCAGTTCAATAAAAATGCAAAACAAATTGAATCCGTCTCCATATCTAATTCCACCTGAGCATCTTTGAAAAGGGCCCTCCTGGCAATTCTGGGTACCCTGGAAGAGGCAGAAGTCACCACCACCATTGAAGTTCCATTACAAAAAAAGAAGACCGGGAATGTCAGGTATAAAACTGGTCTAACAAGGCTAACAAAGCACATAACTCTGTTGAGAATTTTCACTCATCATCCTGAAATTCATTTTTGGCTTCCCTCATAATCCGTGAGAGGTTTGCCTGTGGAAGAACTTTCAAACTCGCTTTGACTGTGATTTTCAGTGACATTTCAATAAGTGACTGTACCCTCCAATTTCTCAAATGCTTTCTTCCCTCTCAAAAGAAACTTCAATTCTTCAACCCCTTTCTCAGGGCGCTTTAGAATTTCTTTATAATTTTAGGGGTGCGTGAAGCTGAGCTTACCTGATCACTGTGAGGTGGCTGTGAGTGTCGTGTGAGTTTATTTTCCCATTCAAATGTTTGCCCAGCACTCTATAGCCTTCCTTCCTTCCTGTGTGCCTGATCTGAAAAGGCCCCATGGGAGGACTTATCTCATGATTAGGGCTGGGTGATGTTGGGTTTTCAACATCACGGTGTATCGCCAGACAAACATCATGGTTTAGTGATATACCACAATGTTGAAAAAAGCTGCATTGGCCCCAGCCGGTGAGATGCCAGGTGAAACTGTGGCAGCTCTCATCATGAGAGCTGAGGCGCTTTTACCCCAGTGCCTCGCGGGCTGTGGCCAATACAGCTGTCCCCAGCCTGCTGCTCAGCCAGGGGACGGAAAGGCTCCTGTCCCCAGCGAAGCCAGGCCCAAGTCCCCTGCCGGTCGTGCTTGGCCAAGCTCCCTCTGCCTTCGCTGGCATGTGGGGCAAGTGAGCAACCTTGCCCACTAGCCCCCCACTCCACAAAGACAGACCAAACAGCAGTAGGCAAGCTCACGGAACCTGTCAGGCTCTGTGCATTTGACAGCCTTCGCCTTTGCAGGTGCGCTGCCTCTTTCCTCCAGTGAAGGGGTCGTTCGTCCCAGGAGGAATGAGGCAGCCCACCCTCCCAGGCAAAGTCTGCAAGGCATGAGGTGCAAAGTCACCCTATTTGCGTCTTGTGGAAAGGGGCTTCTGGTGAGCACTGGGCCCATCAGCAGCATCAAATATCATCTACACCACCTGCTTGCCTTCAACTGGAGGATGGGATCTGTCTTTTGCAAGGAAAGGCATAGCACACCTTCCCGGAGAAGGCAGTCAGGCGAGGATGGGGATCTCAGCTGGGAAGGGCAGGCTTCATGCTTCACAGCTGAGCAGCCCCTATCCCGCTTTTACTGGTGTGCAAGCAGGGTCGGGGCGCTCTCAGCTGGGAAGGGCAGACTTCACAGCCCCAATCCCACTCCTAATCATGTGCAAGAAGGAGCTGAGTCAGGCATCTCTCAGCAGGGAAGAGGAGGCTTTCTGCTACCCAGCTGTGCAGCCCCGATCCTGTTCCTACTTGCGTGCAAACAGGAGCGGGGGTCAAGGCTCTCTCAGCTGAGGAGGGGGGAGAACTTTAACGGAGCCCCCATCCTGTGCAGGTTCATGTGAGCCGGTGGTGGGCCATGGCTCCATAAAACTGCTTGGCTGAGGCGAGGGCAGCAGAGCGAACCTCAGCCAAGCAGTTTAAAGAAGCAGAGGAAGAAACAAGCAAAATCTTGCCCGATATAAATATTTTTGCAAAGCAATTTCCCCTAATGCAATGCCTTTTTGTATGTTATCTTCACTAAAATAGGCATTTATATGCACACTTTGACACAGTAAATGCATTTTTTGTTCACATTACTTGACTGGAGAACTGCAATGCAAAATGGAGAACTGCAATGCAAAATTAGGAGACCTGCAAATTTGGAAGGATGATTCTGTTTTAGTTCACATATTGTTTTGGAAAGTGCAAAATAGGAAAGTTCACCCTTAAATGTGAGCCAAACAAAATATCTCCTCCATCTCTACTTAAGATTGGAAAAATGAAAAACCTAGAGAAACAAAAATGGACAGATTTGCTGTTCCTGGTGCAAATTGAGAAAATTCTGGTACAGAAGGCGCACAGGTTCTTTGAAAAGTGTGATGCTGCAGTCAGGACAGCAAAAAGAAAAGCCAGTTGTATCCCTTTCAACAGATTGTGCCACTGATGCTGATCAAACCTGGTGTGATTTATCAGGCTGAATATTTTGTGGCCCAACACTCAGACAAGCAAAGAATTGTTCCATGCAACTTGAAACAATAGAATGGAACATAACTTACTTGGAACTTTTTAGGAGAGGAGAGAGAGAAAAAGAGAGAGAAACAACGCAAGCCCTGGTCTATAAATCTGCACTATATACATCAGCTATAATGTCCAACTACTTTCTAGCTCGGAGATTTGAGACATCATTTGTCATCTCTACGGAAAAGGTCATTTCCACCATTTATTGCATGACTTTTCACTGGCTCCACTGAGATTGTATTTTTAATTTAAAAGGCCTGATAAACAATTACATATTTTACTCCAGTTATTGATGACCAGCTGCCCAGTTTGGGAAGGGGAGGGGCGTTATCTCTGCATTGTGAATAGCAAGAGCCAACTAACAAAACAGAAGCCATCGAGGGTGTTCTTGAAGCCATCATTAGCATACACAGGCACCATGCACCAAGCACTGAAGAATACAGTACCCAGCCTGAAAATTTCAGTAACATCCCCCCTCCCCCACATTTCCAATTGTTGAAACTAAACTGCTTCTTTGAAGACTGTTGAATGCATTTTGCAACTACTTTAATCTGGGACTCTAGGGCTCATTTTTTCCATAATCATTTCTAACTCAATCAATAAGGCAGAGCTACACAAGTTTAATCTTGGTAAAATTTGATTTAGGTATTGACAAATGCACAGAGAAAACTATATGCAGGGCATGCATACATCTTCACAATGGAATGTGTCTTCGTATGTCAAATTTAATTTATCATTCTTTAGCCAATTTACATTCCTCACCATGGCACCAGCCCCAGGTTTTAGGGGAGTTGCTTTCCTACCAAGCATCAGTCTCCGGTGGGGGCAATCATATTTTTTATTTTGCTCCCCTGGGTCTGATTTTGTTTTGTTGAGAATATGACTACAGTCCTGTATATAGGAAACTAGGAAGCTGCCTTATACTGGATCAGACCCTTGTTCCATCTAGCTCAGTATTGTTTACATTGACTGGCAGGAGCTCTCCAGCATATCAGATACAGTAATGAGTTTCTCCCAGCCCTACCTGGAGATCCCAGGGATGCTACACTCACTAAGCTACGGGCCCCTTCCTTGAATGCAGAGACAGTAGCCTTTCCAACTGAGTCGTCTCCATTCGCTTTCAACTTCAACTCTCTTAAACCCCAGCCAGCACCATGATGTAATGTTGCTGCAGGAGCCATTGTATGAGAAAGCATGCATCCCTTGCTTCCAGCTTCACAGTAAGCCTAGTTTGCAATTACCTCTGAACTGAGAAAAGGCTCTTGCTCAGAGTGAAGCTCCAGCATCTCCAGGCAGAGCTGGGGGAAGCTGGATGCCCCAATTGGTCTGACTCAGTACATGGCAGCTTCCTATGTCACCAAGCGGCCATATTAACCCAAAGGTGATTGAGAATGAAAATGATGGAGGGATTTTTAAAATCAGGGTTATTGGTTCAGTTCCATTTTCATCTGTGGTTCATAAAGTGTTTTTAAACAATCAGCAGAGCACCCATTGATAATAGCCAGCCTGTGAAATGTCCCTCCATTCTCTCGTAATTAACATGGCAAGCTGTAATATTTTAATGTCATTAACCATGAATGGGTGTTGCTCAGTGGCAAGCAAACCTTAACTTCTCCCCAAGCTTCCTACATTTAAAGTTTAGATCTGGGAAGCTTGTGCAGGAAAGCAGGCTAAATACAATCTCCTGCAATGCAGGGATCTTTTGCCCAATGTGGAGCTCAAACCCACGACCCTGAGATTAAGAATCCCATGCTCTACCAACTGAGCTATCCCAGCTAACTTATACCACCTGCTATGCCAGGATCCTGATCCTGCCTCATTTTCAGTGGTGCCATTCTAAATTGAGAAATGCACAGGCATGCGCCCGCGTACACACCCACCCCCCCCCACACACCCACCCCCCACACACACTGAGTTTGCAATTCGTTATTATTATTTAGTACCCTGCATGCATTCTGTATAGCTTCTTGGGCTACTTAGAAAGCATGTGGCTGTGTTTGTGTGTCTCTGTGTGTATGTATATATAATTTGTCCTGAACCTTTCTCAATTGCTTTTTTATCAGGCTTACAAATCAAATCAAATAGGTATATTGCAAAACCTGGGTGATATTATTTTCCCCCCTCTGCCCCGCGCTTATAGCACAATGTATTGAGTTACGCTTTTCTGTGAACTGCCACCACTATTCTCCCTGGATTGAAAGAGAATGGCTGTGGGGGCTGTAAATTCACTCGGCTTCCCGGCATTACTGCTTAAATCAAGAGGCCTATTCAAAGAGAGAGCAAGTGTTCATTACACAAATCAATTTGGTCAAAAGAACAGCACGGTGGGTACTCAACCGTTGCTCACATAATATTGTCAACTTAATCAAATAATGCCTGCAAGACGTCCACAAAAGGCTTTCTTTTTACCCGCCCCCCCCCCCGATAAATAACTTGATTGATTCAACAGGAAAATGAAATGAAATGGTGGGGTGTTGTCTCCCCCAACCCACCAAAAAAGACAGAAATGTGAATAAGTATTATGCACTTCCTGGTTAAGCATGTGTAAATTGGTGTAGAAGTTGATTGATAAAAGTAATAAAAATAAAAATATCTATTGCTTGAAAAAACAAGTACATCCATACATACAAAAGCATGCATAGTAGAAGTGTGCCCTAAAATGCTGGTGGTTTTTTATGATTACGTTTTTAAAAATTGCAAACTGATGCAAAATTGTGGTTTATCTGCATGCATAAAATAAATAATGGCACCACAACCCCTCTCATCTGGAGGAATAATTAGCTCAACTACATTATTATTATTTTTTGCACTGCCACATTTTTAAAAGGAGAATGTAAATTGTGCTAGGGGGTAAAGTCTTTGTTACTAGTCGAAGTCATGATTCCTTGGAACAAAGAAAATGATGCTACAAAGTCATCTCAAGATAGCAAGACAAGGAGACACTTCTTGAATGTGGGCAAAACAAATATGATTCGTGATATGTCTAGATGAAGGTGAGGGGATCACTCTACTATTAAAAAATATATATATTTGTAAACAACAACGAACAGATGCTGGGGATAAAAATAAGAGTCTGACCCCCAATCAGTGTTCCCTAGCCATGATGGTGCTCAAATCCCCTTTATCCTCTAAAGCAGGGTTGGGGAACCTGTGGCCCTCTAGATGTTGCTGGACTAAAGCCTCCATCATCTTGACTATTGGCCATGCCAGCTGAGGCTGAGTCCAACAATATCTGGAAAGGCACAGATTCCCCATACCCCCCTTACAGGAATACTAGAACAAGGACTAAGGCTCTTGGATGCTACAGCCTTTAGTAGAGAGGATGGTGGGGCACTGCCACTCACCTGTCATGGGCTGGCTGCACACAGAGGAATGGTGGGAGGAATCAGCTGGGGAACCACCACTGGAAGAAGGCTCAGAGCCCAGGGAGTGGTGGTGGGATGACGATGAGTGACCAGAGGGCGAATTCTGGGAACAGGAGATGTTGGAAGCTGAAGGGGGTAGCAGGACTTAGTGAGCTGGGGGAGTCGGTGGCAAAGAGAAGTGCAGAATCAGAGACAGAAGCTGACACTGAAGCAGGAGGGTGGGAGGAAGGAGGTCAAAAGGAAGAGATGAGTCAAGCTGGTGAAGAGTCACATGTGTCTCCCCCTTCCGCTATGAAAAGCTCACCTCCCCCATCTCCCAGAACAAGGAGAGGCATGAAAATGGTGGAGGAGAGATTGGCTACATAGAGACACAGTCTCCAATTGCTTGAGAAAAGTCCTGGAGAGGAGGAGACATGGACAGCTGTGGGGAGTCAGGAACCTTTAGTCTCAGAAACGGATTTCGTGGAGGAAGACCCACCAGGAATGAGCTGCTGTGTTCATTAGGCCTGACACTCAGCCCAGTCTGCAAAGTTCATGTTTTTGCTAATAGTTAGCTCCAACTTTAGACGGTGTGATTACTGACCGCCATGCTCACCCAACCTCTGACTGGACATGTTGCTGCTTACTAGACGGTAGTGGGGAAGGGGTGAGGTGGCAGGGAGGTCAGCGCAATGCAAAAGCTCCAAGAGAGCCAATCTGCTAGAGACTCATTCCAAAGCCCAAAATCTTTTTTTTTCTTTTTTACATACAAAGGAGTGGATTCCTCCAATCCACACACCAGAAATAATGCAGTTGCATTGCACCAAATGCACATTTTTCTTACGCAAACGCAACTTTATGTGATAGGCTGCAGCTCCATTCCAGATCTGTTCAAGCCTTTATTTCTGCCTGTCTCTTACTGACAACCTCCCTCCACCTCCCCTTTCTGGTTTAGTCTGTCTCTGCCTGTCACATCCCTCCTCCTCCCTTCCACTAGTCACTTGTATGTTGAGGAGTGGGGGGTAGCAGCAGACAATGGTGGAGGAAGAGGAGTGCGGGGAAAGCGCACCCCTGGCAGTGCGATCCCAGTGGGGTGCCATTGTGGCTACCCACTGCCCGCGCTGGGCGCCACGGCTCTCTTGGCAGCACGCCACATCCCCAGGACGTGACCAGCCCCACCCCTGCCTGCTCTCCGCCCTCGGTGCCAGAGCATGAAGCTCTGCCACTGGCAGCAGAGATGTGGGGGGCACCTCTTGGGGCCACTCTTGCCAGCCAAAGGAAAGGTAATTTTGGCTATAAGCAATTTTCACATTTATGCACGAACCTCAGAACCAAACCCCTATGTATGATGCAACTCGACTGTATCTGAATTTTAAAAGCCAATTCCCTAGCTCGTAAGTTGTCTGTACAAAAAGACAGGGTAAAAATGAATGTTGACCTTCTTTTAGTTTCCAGAAACATAGGAGAAAACCACCACCTTTTTTGCCAGTCTAATCAAGCCTTAATTTCCAGGTCCGGTAACTGGCAAAAAGCTACATGTTTCTCCAGTACTGCGTGGAAGCCCATTGCGAAAAATCCAATTTCATTTCCAACATCTCCTTTTTTTACTTTGTATAGTTTCATACCAATGACTCTTGGGAGTGGAGGGAGCCACAGAAAGGTAAAATGATTTCATTTTGTCTTCAAAAAGAAAAAGAAAAAAGTTCCAAATTATGTGACAAATTGCAAATTCGCCCCCCACTCCCCCTGCCATCAAAATAATGTAAATATAATGGGGCAAATGCAAGTTCAAGAAACAGTTCTAACTGGTCAATTGCCAAATCCCCCAAGAGATAGTATTGATGTCTATGTTGTGGATGGTGATTTGGAAAATTCAAATTCAAACAGGATAAGTATACCTCCCTGATCCTTTTGTTTCCAGTGCTTGTTTGGACTTCAAGTGAGTGCCTTTTTCATTCTCTATTTATGGCTGGGCAGTAAGGCCGATGCAAGAGGCCAATCTAAAAAATTGTGCCGTGTGTTTACCTTTGGCAAATTGGAATGGACTGGAATGTCTAGCATTTCCCCCCGTGAACAAGACTAATGTCACACACATAAAACTCCTTCCTGTAGGAGCCGTGTTTATACAGACTACCGCTGAGTCAACTTGCGAATGCAGCTGCACCATGCTGAGAAAGAATGGCTGATTGCTACATTGGATGTTGTAAGGAAATAAAAAAATATATATGACAACATGATGAAATGATTTCTTTGCTTGACCCATCGGAGGCTCACCACCTTTCGCTGAAACCCTGCTGGACCTCTCTCTATTTGCTCAGATTCATGCCTGAACAGAAGGCCTTTTTCTCTCTTCCTTGTGCCAGCCACACAGAGCAGCTGGGCCCGCTGAAAATTCATGATAGACACAAGCTGATCTCTTTCAGAGATGTGTGAAATCTGCCAATTATTTCCGATAAATATATATATAAAAATCTGCCTCACCAAAAAGCACATTTCCACACAAGGAGAAGTGTCATTTTCACAAAAGTAGGGTTTTCTAAATGTCTAATTTCTTTGGTGTTTTTGCTTCTAAGTAATCATATGTGCTTCACTGGCATACACACTAACTGTACGCTTGAACATTAGAAGAGCCCATCTGGATCAGGCCAAAGGTCCACCTAGTCCAGCATCCTGTTCTCACGATGGCCAATCAGATGTCCAAATGTGAACCCTGCAAGCAGGACCTGAACACAACAGCACTCTCCCTTCCTGCGATTCCCAGCAACTGATGTTCAGGAGCCTAGTCCTCATGACTTGTGGCTCTCATTTGCCTTCCAATCTGTGAATCTGTCTAAGAGCCATTCAAGTGGGTGGCCACTGTTACATCTTTTAGGAACAAATTGTATAGTTTAGTTATTGGATAGTTTAAGTATTTCTCATCACTGGCCCTCATTCCATATAATAATGTTGTTGGTGATGAAAATGACTATTTTGATCTATTTGTTAGGTAAAGGGACCCCTGACCATTAGGTCCAGTCGTGACCGACTCTGGGGTTGCGGCGATCATCTCGCTTTACTGGCCGAGGGAGCCGCCGTACAGCTTCTGGGTCATGTGGCCAACATGACTAGCTAAGCCGCTTCTGGTGAACCAGAGCAGCACACAGAAACGCCATTTACCTTCCTGCTGTAGCGGTACCTATTTATCTACTTGCACTTTGACATGCTTTCAAACTGCTGGGTTGGCAGGAGCTGGGACTGAGCAACGGAAGCTCACCCCTTTGCGGGGATTCGAACCGCCGACCTTCTGATCGGCAAGCCCTAGGCTCTGTGGTTTAATCCACAGCGCCACCCGCATCCTGATCTATTTGTTACTCCCTACCAAAAAACCCAAAACAAAAAAAAAACAAAAAAGTGACTTACAAAGGATTAAAAGCCAGGGGAACCTTAATAACATCTGGGTTGCCATGGGTTCTCTTCCTGGTTGTCTGCATTTTTCTAAGGTATGCAGAAATTTGGGGTGAAAGGTGGCTTGGTTTTCTGAAGACAGCTGTTTTCTGAAGACTGCTGGATGTCACAGCGCTGCTCGCCCCTCGCCGTCCCAAACCTCGTCTCCTCTGCATGGAGATGCTCCACGGGACCATAGCAAGAGAGAGAGAAAGACGCCTGCCCCACGTGCCTCCCGCTGCCGCCCTCTGCAGAGGTGGCTGGGGAAATCTCTGCATGCCAGAGACAGCATATATAGGCGCCCTCCCACCTTTAAGTGTGATTGACTTGTGCATGACCATGTATATGCACAACACCAGGAATATTTAAAGAATTCAATTCAAACCCAGAAATGGCAGGAGAGAGCTGGAGAGTCCTTGTGGTCCACGATGAAACCCTTCCCTGGAGCCTGAAGAGGATGTCAGAGAGGGCGGAGTAAGCCCCGAAGAGACCAGAGGTGCAGTGGGATTTTGTTTACAACGCTCATCCTCCCCACCTAACAGCTGACATGGGGGGTAGTGCAGCAGCCGCAGCAGCCGCTTTCTCACATATCCTCTAGCCTTCCTGTTGGCCCCAGAGCTTCATTTCTAGTTGTGGATATTTTTGAGGTTTACTACAGTCAAGCAGTGTACGAAGCTTATGAAATGAATAAATAACTGAAACATGCTTTGCAAAAATGTGTATTAGGCAAAGTTGAATATATATAAGCATTTGGAAACATTTGTTGATGAATTTTCACGACAACTTTTAAAAAGATAACTTAAGATCAAACTTAAGGTAAGAAAGAAGAGAAACTGAAATTGACCAACCAATTCACCTATCCATAGCTGAGTCTGAAGTCCAGACACATCTGGAGGGTCACAGCTTCCCCATAGGCCAAGCAGCAGCAACAAACTCGAGCCAATTTCCTCACCCTTAAATGCCAGTTTGTAAACTACCTCTTTGGTGTCTGGCTGAGTACGGGAGAAAGGCAGGATGCTGAGTTGCATAGGCCATTAAGTCCAGCCTCACTAATAATCCACAAAAGTTATTAACCCAGAAACTAGCCTGCTTGTCCACACACACCTATTTAAGTCATTGAAGCACAATGATGGCTTAGGAAAAAGAGATTAAACTCCCTTCCAATTTGCAAAAACCTTTCTTGCTCACCACAGGTGACCAGGCACAGGGCTGTTTACAAGCCTGCATTTGTCTGACCCAGCATGGCTATTCTTGTGTTCTTAACACTGCAGCAGTAATTGTCCAGACCTATTTCAAGGCAGAGAGGTTTTACATGGGCTGTGTGCAGTGCGCCATGCTCTGAACTCGTCCCCCAGTTTTCATAGCCGCCCTGTGGAAAATATCTTGGTTTTGGTTTGCTGGCTTCTCTCTTCTTCCAGCCAGCTGCCACAAAAAACCCTGCATTCTCAAATGAGATGCAGCATTTTGAATAGAGAAGCAGGGGTAACAGAGCTGCAGGCACCGGACACTTAATGTTTCCCATTCTTATTATTAAAAAGAAAGAAAAATCACTAGATTGCAGGGCTGCATTCAGGGAGGGGCCTCTGAAGTCTTCAGGAGCCTCCTCTTTCTTTATGCAAGAGAAAACTTACAAACCAAGAACTGCTTCTTGCCACTCTTGTGCCTTGTTAAGAAAATAAGAAGAGCCTGCTGGATCAGGACAAAGGCCCATCTAGTTCAGCATCCTGCTCTCACAGTAGCAGACCATATGCCTTTGGGAAACCTGCAAGCAGGACCTGAGCACAAGAGCAATCTCCCCTCCTGCAGTTTCCAGCAACTAGTATTCAGAAGCATTACTGCCTCCGACATGGCATAGTCTAATTGCCATTGTTCAGTCTTGATCCTTCGCTGGCTTTAAAGGCAACACAGATGGAGGGAGCTGCTTCACATGGAATCAGCATCCAGGTCTTTGGAGGTTGCACCTTATAGGCAGAACTGCATTGAGGGCAGTTACAGGTAGGTTGCCGTGTTGGTCTGAGTCGAAACAAAATAAAAAAAATCCTTCAGTAGCACCTTAAAGACCAACTAAGTTTTTATTTTGGTATGAGCTTTCGTGTGCATGCACACTTCGTCAGATACACTAGTGTGCATGCACACGAAAGCTCATACCAAAATAAAAACTTAGTTGGTCTTTAAGGTGCTACTGAAGGATTTTTTTTATTTTGCATTGAGGGTAGAACAACTGCAGATATTTCTAGATGAGACTGATTACCTGGATCTGTGCCAGTCTCGGTTCAGACCAGGGTTTTGGGCTAAATCAGACTCGGCTGCTTTGATGGATGGTCTTTGTAGAAAGCAGGACAGCAACCCTGCTCCTTCTGCTCCATCTCACAACAACTTGGAATCCTGAATGGATGGGTACTGGTGGCGCTCTGCTGCAGTGACTCACTTTGTACCTGCCAAGTTGTATCAAGTGAGTATCATTGGAAGAATGTTCTTTAGCCCCCTGGTGTTTACATTATAGGGTGCCACATGGCACTATTTTGTACCCAATTCTACGCAACATCTATATGATGAGTTTTCAAGCAAGGTGTCATCAGTACACTGATGATACCCAACTCTATTTCTGTATTACATTCCATGTTTGCACAAACAGGACAGGTGATGCTTCTCACTTCTCATTAGAAATTGTGGTTGGATTGTGGGTTTTCTCTGCCTTCTGTCATTCTCCTCGTGTATTTTGATTTGACTATGAGAAGTTAATTACAGAACTGGCAACCTCTTGTTTCCCACTAGGTGGCAAACCTGGCCTCTCACTCTGCTTTTGGCCTGGACAGAATTGCTCCTGGACCCATTTTGCTTTGGAAGCAATGCTGGCTGCCCCAACATGAAGAATTACCCACCATTTCTCCCCTTATTCAACATATGTTCCTGCCTTTAAGGGCTCTCTCAAAAAATTTCCCAACCTGAACTTCCCCAAAGAGTTTGCAGTTCCAAATGACCTCACTCAATATAGGGATGTGTTCTGTGTTCATTTCTGTGTTCCATTGATCAGTGGCAGAGCACATGTCGGCAGAAGGCCCAGGTAGATAACAGAGACCCCTGTCTAAAACCTGGAGAGCTGCTGGCAGTCAGCATGAGCAATACTGAGCTAGATAAGTCAACAGTCTGACTCAATATAAGGCAACTTCTTATCTAGCTTGGCATGCAGAAGGTCCAAGGTTCAACCCTTGTTACCTCCTAGAAGGGGCAAGAGACCCCTGTCTGAAACCCCAGAGATCCACTGCCAGTCTGTGTTGACAATATGGAGCTAGGTGGATCAATTGACTAGCTCTGTGGTAGAGCAGTGCTTTGCACAGGGAAGGTTCAACCCACACAATCTTGAGAGAGGCCCAGGAAAGACACTGTCAGAAACACTGCTGGCCAGAGTGGACAATACTGAGCTACATGGATCTGACTTGATAGAAGCCACTTTTCCATAATTCCTGGAAGGAAATAAATTCTAATTGAACCACTGCCAATGGTATCCAGCCTCTCCTTGAGATGCTTCCTATCGCTATCTCATTATAGGTTCTGTAACTATATTTGGTCATATTGGACATTTATGAACCAGCAAATCCTCAAACATCCCAGAGAGTCATAAAAGTTTAGGAAACAACTGAGGCTGGTGGTGGCTGCAGAACACTGCGGAAGGAACAGAATGTGCTTCCCAGAAGTTTTAGTGTCAAAGACTTCAAAATAAAAAGAAACAAACACAAAGCCATTTACAACATAATTGCCCTGCTGTGAGTTCTGCCTTTGCTGATTTGGATCATCTGCTGATAGCTAATTGGTTTGCACACATAAAGATGAAATGGCAAGGTCATACCCGTTTGACCTTCTAGCAGCTGAAGCATTCAGTACAGCGGAAACAACAGTAAAGAAGCAACTAGGCAGTGGCTTCCAGCAGAGGAGAAGATAGGGGTTAGGAAGATAAAGTAGGTGAACAGCCTGATTCCACTTTGCAGTATGCCAGGAAAATAATGCAGAGGGTGGCCACCCCCAAACTTGGTTGGACTCCATAGACTCAACCAGGGATGCAAGTTCATCACATGCAGCACTGTTTCTGTTCTACTTCAGACAAAAACTGCCTTATTTTACTCTGCCTGCTATGGTAGACACTAACACGCCATTATTCCACACCATTCATTCCAATGCAAAGGAAACACAATGCAAATGGGGTGGGGTTGGGTGGGGGACATAATCAATTATGTATCATTTGTGAACCAAAAACAACAGCAACGGTGAATAATGATAGTATTCCCTGGATTGATTTCTGTTCTGGGCATGGGACAAATAAGTGAACATCAGCAATTTTCACTGCTGTTTCCATGGGAACTCTCTCTGATACCCCTGGCCTCAACCAGTATGGCCAATGGGCCGATGGATGGAGATACTTTGAGCCAATTGACACCTGTGGCCTAACAACATCTGAAAGGTCACTCTGAAGCCACGAAAGATGGGTAACACTCAAGTGTGGCCCACAGTGCAGAACTCTCTCTAGGTTCTGTGTGCCCTTCAAGGGTCCTCAATCCCTTGTCTCTGTCTGTTAGTAGCAAGCCTATATGAGGAGAGTTGAGAAGGAGATTGGACCGTGCCACACACCCATCATTTGTGGCAGCGGGGGGGGGGGCAAGATGAGACACCCAACACTGGAGTGACACCATTGGTGGAGTGATATGAGACATAGGTTACATTGGAATTGAAATAAGCCCATGTATTTCCCAAGCCTATATTTCCCAGCTTGATCGAGTGAGTCTACCCCACTGCTAGGTGTGGGTAAAGGTAAAGGTAAAGGGACCCCTGACCATTAGGTGCAGTCGTGACCGACTCTGGGGTTGCGGCACTCATCTTGCGTTATTGGCCGAGGGAGCCAGCGTACAGCTTCCAGGTCATGTGGCCAGCATGACTAAGCCGCTTCTGGCGAACCAGAGCAGCGCACAGAAACGCCATTTACCTTCCCGCTGCAGCGGTACCTATTTATCTACTTGCACTTTGACATGCTTTCAAATTGCTAGGTTGGCAGGAGCTGGGACTGAGCAATGGGAGCTCACCCCGTCACGGGGATTCGAACCGCCGACCTTCTGATCGGCAAGCCCTAGGCTCTGTGGTTTAACCCACAGCGCCACCCGTGGGTATGCTTAGGCAAAAAGGAACAAGGAGTCCAGAGTGTGTGTCTATCATGTATATGTGTGGGAGACACCACAGGGAATTACTCCTCTTGTGTCTTCCCTTCTGGGTCAACAATGGGGGGGGGGTCAAGGCTACACTCACAGTGGCAGGTAGATGGTGGAAGGACCCTGAGTGAAAAAGAAGAGTTTGGATTTGATATCCCACTTTATCACTACCCGAAGGAGTCTCAAAGCGGCTAACAATCTCCTTTCCCTTCCTCCCCCACAACAGACGCCCTGTGACACCTCAGGGGTGGGGCTGAGAGACTTCAAAGAAGTGTGACTAGCCCAAGGTCACCCAGCAGCTGCATGTGGAGGAGCAGAGACAGTTCCCCAGATTACGAGTCTACCGCTCTTAACCACTACACCACACTGGTGAGAGGCAGAGAAGTGAGGGTCTCCCAGGGTGAGACTGAGGGAGGAAAGGAAAGCTCTCAGGTGAAAGCTAGGATCGCCTGTCATTTACTATTGGTGGTTGGGATAAGAATTACCATTAGATAGAAGATTTGGTATCCGTGCATTGGGTTTTTTCTGTGTGTGTTTTTACACACCTGATGCTCATTTTTCCTCCCTTATTTTTTATGCTGTTGCTGTTACGAGAATCTGTATTTTGTTGTGCAATAATTGTTGCTGTATTTATGTAACCGTTTGGGTTTTTGTATGTTGTGTAGGCAGTGAGATTTACGTATAAGCTAAACAAGCTATAGCTTACGGCCCCACTCTCTTGGGGCCCCCAAAAAAATTTAAAGGAAAGAAAACTGGATGTACATTTCCAAAATACAAGATGAAAAACAAATAAAATAAAACCTATAGACAGCAACAGTGTTTTGCGTTGTGTAGGCTCCTATTTGTTATGTGCAAATGGCTTTATATACCTATGAGGTCCATAAATTACCATATAGCATATATTCAACACAAAAAAGCGACAATTTGTTGTTGACAAAGGACCGCTGGACATATAAAGGGCCCCATTACCTTAGGATGGTCGGGGAAGATATAGAGAAAAATGACTGCAAGTTTTTCCTGTATGCAACTACAGGGGCGAGGCTGCTTCTTGCATGGAAGCAGTTGTATGGAAACAAAAAACAACTTCCAACAATAGAGGAATGGCAGCAGAAAATACTAGAATACCAGGAAATAGCTAACGGCAAGGATTAGATATCAGGGCGACGAAACGTTTTGGAAAGAATGGAGTAAATTTATGAGGTATATTGACAACTTTTGTGGCTAACTCAATTACCAGTAAACCAGACAAAAACCTCATAGCCAAATACGAAACTACAATTAAGGAAAGAAGAAAAGTATGATCTATGACAAGTATAAAAGAGATTAACCAAACTATACAAAAAATAGGAGGTAATATACTGTGAACATCAAGGGTATAAAAGTGTAATAAAATAGAAACTTAGACTACAATTGAAAGATGACGTAAATAACGCAAATGATAGAAATGACTAAAGAAAACAGAAGAAAGAAGAAGGGAAGTTGATGCGTGGGAATAGGGGGAATGGGTAAGGATTCTATTTTATTTTTATGATGTATATTCGATATAAGCTTCTATTTTGGTCCCCCCCTCCTTTTTCTTGTTCCTTTTTTTCTCTTCACTATGTGTAAATATATGTGACATAAGATGAACTATTGGAATGTAAAATTAAATAGAAAATATAAGATATGACATGTAACAAAATTAATAAAGATTATGAAAAAAATAAAAATAAAGGACCCCATTACCTTCAGTAGCTTAGGGCCTCATCAAACCTAAATCCGGCCCTGTGCATAGATATTATGTTATGTGTGAGGGACAGGGGATATCGCGAAGTCCCTCCCCTCCTGAGTTCAAGCACATCCCCGAGCACAGGGGAAAGCAGAGGGAGCTCCGATTCCAGTGAGGAAGCAGGAAGTCGGGTCCGAGGCTCAGGCAAGGTAGCGGAGCCAGGGTCCCAGGTGGGACAGGAAGGGGCAAATAAGGGGGGGAGACCCATCCCCCCAACTCCGGAACTACGCAGAAAGAGGAGGGGCAAGAGGATGGGGCTTCCAAGGCTTTTGTGTTGGGGAAAGACGCGCCAAAAGTCATTCGGAGGTTCTGAAACCGACTGACCACATCACTCCGTGTAAATAGCAATGACTTCAGCACTGTAAATACGCAGCACCAATAAAAGAATAAAATGCAGAGCTGCGTAGCGTCGTTACTCTGAAGTAGCCCACTCCGGCCACTGTGACAGCAACCTCCGAATCTTTTTTTGGGCTACTTTGGAGTTGCCGGGATGAGCGTGTCAGAGGCGGAGAGATGGCGGCAGATCGCGGAGAAAGCCCAGCAAGACCTGCAGCAGCTGTCGCTGCAGGCGCAGGGGGAATTGAAGGCAGCTAAAGAAGAGACTAAGAAGGTCCAGGACGACCGGCTACAACTTGCGGAACAGGTGAGAGCGCTACAGGAAAGAGAGCAGGAATTAAGGGCGGTGGCGGTAGACCTCCAAAACAAGCTGGATGCAGAGAAAAACAAGGCGGGAGGGGCACCCCAAGTCCAAGTGCTGCCAGGAAGGAGAGCCGGGACCCTAGTAAGCAAGTTCAATGGAGACCCGAGGGAATATCAGGGCTTTGAGACTGAGATTGTGTATGCTCTTGAGCTGCACCACGATGAGTTCCCTGATGATGAGCACAGGGTAGCGTTTATTGTGGAGCACCTTACCGGGGCAGCCAGGGAGTGGCTAAGACCGTTAATCGCAACAAAGAATCCTTGCATGAAGAATGTCAAACTATTTCTAGAAGGTTTGAAAACGATGTATTCGTCCGATAGTCATATGGACCAGACTAAGGAGGAACTTCATAATTTACGCCAAGGAAATATGACAGTTCGCGCGTATTGGGCGAAATTCACCATGCTGGTGCACAGACTGGGGTGGGAACTAGAGTCACCCCCAATGCAAGCGGCGTTCTACTTGGGGTTGCATGAGGAGGTGAAGGATGAGCTCTCGAGAGGTCCAAAGCCCAGTAATATGGATCAGCTGAGCAAAGCGGCTCTGGCGGTGGGGGTGAGACAGGAATCCCGGTGGAGCGACAAGCAAGCAACGCGCGCAAAGCGGGCTTGGTTCCCACGGTCGCAGGAGAAGCCACTCCCCCAACAACCCTTTCAAGCCACGCCTGGGGCCAGCCAGGACCAGGAACCCATGCAGATTGATAGCGCGCGCGCGCGGGCTTTTCAAACCCCAGCGGCGCCAAGACGCAAGGAGGGAAGGGGTGGGAATTGCTTTCTCTGCAACTCCCCCCAGCATCTCGTCAGAGACTGCCCACATCGCAGGGAGTGGCAAGGAAAGGCGGGAACGGTTGTGCCCTCCCCCACTGACGCAGCACCACAGCAGGGAAACGGGAAAGCCTGGCTGCAGGAGACAAGGGGCAGCAGCCAGGCACAGTCAGCAGACAACAGCCCCAGCCCGCCCACCCGCACAGAGAGGAGCAGAGCCAGCCCACCCCTCCCAGAGCAGGAGTGGTTCTAGAAGTGACGCTCACGCTCCCAAATGGCTATCCCCTGACGGTCCTCGCCCTAATTGACAGTGGGGCGTCAGCGAACTTCTTCTCGAGAAACTTTGCAGAAGAGCACCAGATCCAGCTTCTGCAGCTGGATTTTCCTCTGCACGTGGCAACCATTGACGGCAGAGAGCTGCTGGGAGGGGCCATCACTCATCAAACCCCCCCCCCATGAGAATGACGGTGGGAAGGCACTCAGAGACACTGGCATTCAACGTCACCACCATCTCAGACCCCCCCATCGTCTTGGGCATGAGCTGGCTGGCGCGCCACGACCCCTCCATCAGTTGGCACCAGAGATGCATCACTTTTGGATCGGACTTTTGCCTGGAACATTGCATGCAGCACCAACCAGGGGAGGGGCCTCCGATAGCCACGGTGGCCACCATGCACGTCAAAGGGGGTGAGGCGATACCCAAGCCGTACTGGGACCTGCAGGAGGTCTTCAGCGAAGCGGAGTCCGACCACCTACCCCCGCACAGGCCTTTTGACTGCCAGATCAACCTGGTGCCAGGGGCAACTATACCCCCAGCCAAGCTGTACGCCATGTCAGACCAGGAACTGGAGGATCTGCGCGCTTTCATCGACAAGAACCTCAAGCGGGGGTTCATCAGAGAAAGCAAGGCAGCAGGGGGCAGCCCGGTCTTCTGGGTGGACAAGAAAGACACGCAACAGCGCCGTCTTGTAGTGGATTTTAGACGGCTGAATTCAGTGACAGAGCCAGTGGCTTTCCCCATGCCCAGAGTGGATGATCTCCTGACAGCGGCACGCAGGGGCAAGATTTTCACCAAGCTAGACCTGAGGGGGGCGTACAACTTGATCAGGATCCGGGAAGGCGATGAATGGAAAACCACGATGTTCACGCCTCTGGGCTCTTTTGAATATCTGGTGATGCCCTTCGGGTTGCAAGGGGGCTCAGCATGCTTCCAGGCCTTCATGCACCACGTCCTGGGGTCCCTCCTCTTCAGGAAATGCTTGGTCTTCCTGGATGACATCCTTATCTATTCCGATGACCCAGTGCAGCATGTGAAAGATGTCAGGGAGGTGTTGCAGCGCCTGAAGGAGAACCACCTGTATGTGAAGCTGGAGAAGTGCAAGTTTCACACCAAGGAGGTGGACTTCCTGGGCTACAAGCTGTCAGACAAGGGGCTGGCGATGGACAAGGACAAGGTGCAGGCCATCCTGGACTGGCACAGCCCCAGGACGCGCAAAGATGCCCAACGCCTACTAGGCTTCGCCAACTTCTACAGGAAGTTCATCAAGAACTTCTCTCGCGTTACGGCTCCCATCACTGACTGCCTGAGAGGCAAGCAGAAGTTCAGGTGGACACCAGAGGCGCAAGCAGCGTTCGAAAGCCTCAAGAGGGTGTTCGCCTCAGACCAGAACCTGTTCCACGTGGTTCAGGACGCGCCCCTACGCGTGGAGACAGATGCTTCTGATAAAGCTGTGGGCGCCATTTTGTTGCAACTGGACGCCAACAGAGAGTGGAGACCCTGTGCCTTCTTCTCCAGGAAGTTGACCCAGCCAGAGCGAAACTACACGGTGTTTGATCGGGAACTTCTTGCGATCCACGCTGCGTTCCAGCACTGGAGACACTTCCTGGTGGGCGCCAAGCACCCCATCCAGGTGTGCACAGACCACAAGAACCTGGAGTTCTGGAGAACTGCCAGGGTGCTCAACCAGCGGCAGATACGGTGGGCAGAGTTCTTCTCGAACTTCAACTTCTCCATACACTACATCCCGGGAGAGCAGAATGTCAGGGCGGATGCCCTCTCCCGCAAGCCAGAGTACATGGAGGAGGCGCCACCGGCACCCAGGCACATTTTCCCCCCGTCAGCATGGTCCTGCGGAGCAGCAGTGGTGAGCGAGGCAGAACTCACAGCACTGACGGCAGCGGATGAATTTGCCAACCGCATCTTCAGAGAACTGAGAGGGGGGGAGCAGGCAAAAGACTTTGCAGAACGCAGGGGGCTGCTTTTCTACAAGGGTGCACTGTACCTGCCCACCACCCAGCTTAGACGTACGGTCCTCAAGCAGATGCACGACAACCCAACGGCGGGTCATTTTGGGAGGGACAAAACCACTCACCTAGTCATGAGACACTTCTGGTGGCCAGGGGTGCGGGAAGATGTTCGAGACTATGTACGGGGCTGTGACACCTGCCAGCGGGCAAAGGTGGTCAGAGCAGCGCCACCGGGCTTGCTGCAGCCCTTAGCCACGCCACACAGGCCGTGGGAAGTGGTGTCCATGGACTTCATCACAGATCTGCCTTCTTCCAGGGGCAAGACCGCAGTGTTGGTGGTGGTGGACCTCATGTCCAAAATGTGCCACTTTATACCGTGTGCCAGGGCGGTCTCTGCAGAAGAGACAGCCAAACTGTTTGTGGATCACGTATTCAGACTGCATGGATTACCTTTAAGGGTTCTTTCGGATCGTGGCCGCCAATTTGTTTCCAGGTTCTGGCGGCGGCTCATGAACCTCCTGCAGGTGGAGGTCAGCTTGTCGACGGCTAGACACCCGCAGACCAATGGACAGGCGGAGAGGGTCAACGCCATTCTGCAGCAGTACCTGAGATGCTACGTCAGCCAGCGGCAAACGGACTGGGTGGATCGCCTGCCACTGGCAGAATTTGCCTACAACAATGCGGTGCACGTCTCCACAGGGGTGTCGCCCTTTAAGGCCAATTATGGGCGCGACCTCAGATCTTTCCCAGAGAGGGAGGGGGAGGAGGAGGAGGAGGGCCCACAGGCTGAGGATTGGGCAGAGGAACTGGAGACGGTGCACCAGCAGCTCAGAGAACATTTGGAGAGGGCCAAGGAAGCGTACAAAAAGGGGGCAGATCGCCACAGGCGACAAGGGGAGGTCATCAGGGTGGGGGACAAGGTTTGGTTGTCCTCGGAGGGCCTTCCCACCAGAGGGAGGTGCAAAAAGCTGGCACCCAGATGGCTGGGCCCCTTCACGGTCACGCAACAGGTCAACCCGGTGGCATACAGGCTGGCACTGCCAGAGGACATGAGGGTGCATCCAGTGTTTCATAGATCGCTGCTGTCGCCGTACAGGGAAAGCAACAGGCTCCGAGACAGCGAACGAACCCCCGAGGGAGGGGGGAGAGGGGCGGCAGGGAGCAACTCAATGAGGCCACGGCCATCCTTGATTCACGGAGAGGGGTGGGGGGCCTGGAGTACCTCATGGCATGGGAGGATGCTCCACCGTCCCAGAATGAATGGGTCCCGGCCACTCAGATACAGGAGGAATTCTTGGTGGAAGAATTTCACGCCCTCTTTCCCCACAGACCCAAGCCCTGGCACATGGAAAGGGAGGGGGAGGAGGAGGAGGCACGGGAGAGCAGCTCACCATGGCGCTGGGAAGCGGAGTTTGAGGAACCGGGAGACGAGGTATGGGTGTCACCGAGATCCACCCAGTCAGAGGCAGAAGCAGATTGGCAGCACATTTTTACCCCCACCAGCTCGGACGCCACGGACTTTTTGGGATTCCAGTCCTCCCAGGCGGAAGGGGGGGGCTCGCAGGACTGGGGGGAGGTGTTCACACCGACGGGCTCGGAAGGTACTGAGTTCTTAGGCTTCGAGTCGTCCCCGACACCTGGGGGGGACTTGGGGAGGGGAGAAGGAGAGCTTGGGAGGGGGGTGGATGTGAGGGACAGGGGATATCGCGAAGTCCCTCCCCTCCTGAGTTCAAGCACATCCCCGAGCACAGGGGAAAGCAGAGGGAGCTCCGATTCCAGTGAGGAAGCAGGAAGTCGGGTCCGAGGCTCAGGCAAGGTAGCGGAGCCAGGGTCCCAGGTGGGACAGGAAGGGGCAAATAAGGGGGGGAGACCCATCCCCCCAACTCCGGAACTACGCAGAAAGAGGAGGGGCAAGAGGATGGGGCTTCCAAGGCTTTTGTGTTGGGGAAAGACGCGCCAAAAGTCATTCGGAGGTTCTGAAACCGACTGACCACATCACTCCGTGTAAATAGCAATGACTTCAGCACTGTAAATACGCAGCACCAATAAAAGAATAAAATGCAGAGCTGCGTAGCGTCGTTACTCTGAAGTAGCCCACTCCGGCCACTGTGACATTATGTATTGACATTTGTGTTCTACGTTGTAGAACTGTCTTTAGCTTTTGTTATCCTTTAACACATCAGGACTTTGCACATGATGTCAATGTACTGAACATAGGGAAGTACTTTAAGATATCCCCCCTCCCTTTTTTTCGTAAAGTTCTTTAACAAGTGTAAAAAATGAATCACTAAAAAGTAGAGGGACAGGAAGGGGGGGGGCATGAAAATTCAGAAGGTCATTTCCAGTTGCTTAACACACAGGCAGGATGCCTGAAAGAGAGAGGCAGTAAAGAAAGCCAGCTCATTCTGTCTAGAAAAGGATATGAGCTACATGTAGGTTTATTGAGCTGTTCGCAAACTGTGCGGCAAGACTTGGAATACTGATTTCTTCTTACAGCCAACAGGAATTACAAGACCAGAAGGCAGGGGAGTCTTGGTGGCAAAGAGATCCCCAAGTAAAAAAACAAGGGCCCCTTCCCGTCCATATAATATTGAGAATGCCAATAGCAAAGTATTAGACCATCTGCTTTGCAAGCAAAAGATCCCAGTTATTTATGGCTAACTATGGCTGGAAAGGACTGTTCTGCAACCCACAGAGAGCCATTGGCCATTTTGGGTAAGTTAGTGCAGTTAGGAATGCCGCCTAAATTACCCACCAGATTCCATAGTCCCTGAATATGTGTTTGTGTGTATATATTTCTGAGAGCAAATATGTTTATAAATGCACAATTTCAGAGAACACACACACATACTTAAATATGTGTTTTTGTGCTTTTTTAAAGAACATACATTAATGTGGAATGTTTTTATATTGTAAACCACCCTGTGATCCCTGGATGAAGGGCGACATAGAAATTTAATTAATAATAATAATAATAATAATAATAATAATAATAATAATAGTGGAAATAATGGGAATGTGGAACAAACTTTTAGGTGAAAACATGTGAAAGTGACACAACCCAGAAACGGGGCAATTCCTCCATCCCTGATTTCTCTCTCTCATATATTCTCTCATATATATATATATATATATATATATATATATATATATATATATATGAAAAAGAATAAGCTCATTGTCAAGCGACAGTCAGTCATGTAGCTGGCAGAGTCAAACAGCTGTGGATGATTCATAATACAGTGTGAAAATAATATAAGGGGAGAAAATAAATAAGGAGAGAAAGGGAGAAAGAAAATTCAGCCCAGAAGCAAGATGCAAAATGCCTCATAACCTGATAAAACCAGTATGAGTTTGCTAATATATGGCGCTTTCTCCATGTTATCATCAAAATCCCATACTTTGTAATACAAAACAGCATTTGACAATATGATTCATAAATCCTTAACGTGATATACTGGCCCGCTGGGGTTTCATTATTTGGATTTCTAGTTTGACCGATTGCATAAAAATACAATCAACCCCCTCAAAATCCATTAGGAGCCATATTATTTCCAGACATGCTAGTGTGTGGACACACACACACACACACACACACACACACCATTTTCCAACTTTCTTTTATTTTTACTGGCTGCTGTTTTAGATATATAAGAATACACTGCAGCCCCTTAATTATAACAATCTTTGAAATAAAAAAAACCCACACCAATTATTTGAACATTTAAATGCAACTAATTTTATATCCCATTTTTTATTCCATCACTAAGGCAGTATATCGGTGGTTCTCAGGTGGTAAGCCATACAGACACTGATAGTTAGAGATGGGGGTGGAATCCATTGGACCTAAATTCTAAAGCAGACTCAACTGGGGCAGATTGTGACATTTCAGCTGAGTGAGGAGTTTAACCAGAAAATAAGCAAAACTTTGGGGGCTCCGAGCCTCTCCTTCCCTTCGCTGCATTTCCCTCAGTGTAAAACAAACTTCTCCAACTTGGGGCTGAGCTGATTTTCACAAAACCTAGAAGGGACCAGCCCAGGGAATGTTGATGTACGTTTTCTAGAAAACTGAACAAATCTAGAAAAGAAAAGAAAAACCAAAGGAGAAGGCTGTTGGTGGCTACCAGCCATGATAGCTATGCTCTGCCTCCATGGCAAGAGGTAGTAATAATTCTGAATACCAGTTGCTGGAAACCACTGGAGGGGAGATTGTTCTTGTGCTTGGGTCCTGCTTGTGGGATTTCCATGATTATCTGGGTGGCAACTGTGAGTACAGAAGGTTGGACTAGATGGGATATTGGACTTCTTATAAGAATTTAAGGTCTCAAATATATAAATTAAATGTTCACAAATTTACAAGGTAAACGCATACATAAGTATGTAAACCACGTGTTTGAAATAGTACAGGAGAACAATCCTGAAACCATTTTGACTCTCCCAAATTGACCTCAAATGTTTCTCTGCAAGGAGGAAGAAAATGGGAAAGCCTGTCCATTGTCTTTTGCTTACATGTCTTTAGGGCATGTCTTTAGTCCACCCTGTAGCTCAAGACCACCGCAAAAACATCATACATACATCACAGAAGGAGGCAGTCTACAACAGAAATCCTGTCTGCCAGGATACCTGACAATGGCCAGTGATTGCTTACTTGGGCAACCTGGCCATTTTGTGATGGTAAATCGTGTCCTCCCTAAAAGAGGGCACGTGTTGCGGTGAGACCTGGAGATTGATCCCCTGTGTTGTGGGTGGGTAAGATTGGTCAGCCACAACACCCAATAGATAGGTCCCTCGATGTTGGGGGCCAATGGGGCGCAATCCAAATGGATCGAGGGACCTATATATACCCATGCACGTGACCCAGAGCTTCCTCTTTTGGTGCATGCATTCAGAACACCCACCCACCTCTCCCTACTTTTAGGGCTTTTGTCCTTGACCTTGCTATGCCGTCGTGTGCCATTGGGATGGGGGTGTGGCAGGAATTTTCCCCACTTGTCTGATTGGCTGTTGCCATTTGGGTTTCACCTGCTGGGTAGCAAATCGTCACAACTTGTAAGGTTGTGGATAGGCACTCTCGCCATCCCTATGTGAAGGATATGCCATTAAAGGAATCCAGCGACTCAAATGGTTTGGTCAACCCCTGAGAGGGGGTTGTGCCCATGCCTGAGTCCAGGGGGACATCTGGGTGGCAGACATAGTCTGTTCCCGGCTTTTCGCCTATCCAGGTGTTCGCCCTAGGCTGATCCATGCTGGTGCCCTGGGTCAGTGCTACCTGCAAGGGTGCAGGGAGCTAGTCAAACCAGAGCCTATGCAACCACTCACTTTCTGTAATCAATAAAGTTTGGCCTAAATTCTGCCAAAAACCAAAACTAAAATTTGAGTCAAGTGTGAATTTATTTAGGGGGGAGGTCTCTGGGTCTGAACATGCAAATACTTTAATTCCTGAATCAGGTCACAGGCTCACCCTATTCTTACAAACATGCCCTAAAGCAGGCATCCCCAAACTGTGACCCTCCAGATGTTTTGGCCTACAACTCCCATGATCCCTAGCTAACAGGACCAGTGGTCAGGGATGATGGGAATTGTAGTCCAAAACATCTGGAGGGCCGAAGTTTGGGGATGCCTGTTCTAGATTGACTGAGTAGCCCGTTTGATCCAGCATTCTGTTTTCACAGTGGTCCCTCACTTACCCATCGGAAGCCCACAAGCAACAGTGCTCCCCCCACGTGATCTCAGTGTAGGAAATGCTGGAATAACCCCCTCCCCTGTCACCCCCTCTTTTTTTTCTTTTTGCAAATGGGTATCATTCACACTGAAAATAACAAATGCATATTTACGATCTACCAGGTTCTTTTCTGTGCTTTACAATCTTCCACACTTCATTAACCTTTAGTTCCACAAGCATTTATGATCTCATAAGGATTTATTCAAATGGAATAGCTGATATATATCTGAGCAACTATATTTTGGCCATCATTATTTTTATATAAAAAAACCTCATAAAACCCTAGAGTAGCTACACTTTAAACAACTATACATTTTGTGTTGCCTGGATACATTTTAATGAAATGATGGAATGGTTCCTCTAAGCTAGAACAAATATATTTGGGGCCTGCTGCTAATTGGTTGGCAGGTGGTTCTTCCAATTCAGTTTGTGATCTTCATACAGTATTCCTATTTGACATATTCTTAGAGGAGAAGGCTACAAATGGCTACTACGGTAGCAACGATAGCTATGTTTCACCTCCACTGTCAGTGTCCCTGTGAATATCAGTTTCACAAGTAGGGAGAATTGCAGTTGTGCTCAGGTTCTGCTTGCGGGTCTCCCTTGGCATCTGGATGACTACTCATTGAATGGGATTCTAAATTAGACAGACCTCTGAGCTAATCCAGCAGGGTTCCTCTCATGTCCTCCCATCAGCCACTCTAGCTCACAATACAAATGCTTTCTCTTCACCCATTTTCGCTCTCAATTTTATTTCCCTTTCAGTTCATTCCTTTCTTTATGGTTTCTATGTCCCAACTTTGTGGGTTTTACATCCTTTTTTCCTGTCCTCCTGTTATTTAACAAAAGACTTACATAAGTATCAGGGCAATATGTAAACATCATAAAACAAGCATTAGCAATGTAAGAAAACAATAGTGCCAACATATAGAAGAACAACAGCACCACACTTGCTACCCTGTGAAATTAACCAGCAAATGTGTGGTGAAATAAATACGCTTTGAAGTACACTCAGAACATTGCCGGTGTGAGAGGCAATCTGATATCTGTTGGAAAGGAGCCGCCACCGACAGGGCCCTGCTCTACACCACTGCTGCATGGATCTGAGCATTGGTTCCATCATGAGCAAGGACTGACTAGCTCTTAGAGTCCTCATCCTGGCTTTCTCTCATGTCAAGGGTCCTTAGCCTGCTGCTTTATTGGGCCCTTATTTCTCAATTGAATTTTATATATTCTCCTTTCTCTCTCAGGTTCTGTGTCTCTCACTAGGAGAGTCGTAGTCCAGAACATCTGGAAGGCAGCACATTGGCTGCTGCTCATTTAAGGGATTTATATCCTATCCTTTGACTTACCGCAGCATTGAAACATATTCAGTTTAAACAATACAAAACCCAATAACTTTATAGATTAAGGTAACAGGCAGCAGCACAGTGAAAATAGCAGAACTGTTTTCAGACATAATGTTAAACCATAGTTTAGCGTTTCATACAAGAGCCTGCTCCCATGCTACTTTTCTCCTCTGGCGCTCTAAGGAGAAAATCAGAAACATGTGCTTCCATTTCAGACTAACGGGCATGATGTCTGTGGCTGTACATGCACAAAGATACTGACATCGGGGTAGGGCTCTAAGCCCACATCAGGTTCCTCCAAGCCACTTTGGATTTCCAGTGCCCGCCCTCAGTTGTAGCACAGGTTTATTCTGGTCAATTTGGGGCCATCCATGTTTCAACAGCATGATAAATTTATTTAGCACCTTGACCCTTGTATAACAAGCAACCTAAACTCCAGTGCCCCCTGTGGTCAGAGCAGAGAATGTACTGGCAGCCTCTCCAATATATTACAAATACTTACATGAGATGTTCAGAACATTTTATGTAAAATATTGCAGGGTGTTCCCATTGGGAGTCCAACTGCAGTTAGACCAAAGAAGCATAGAATTTACCATATATAGCTGTGCCAGCCTATTGGCATTATATTTTTGATCCTTGTGCACACCACTTCCACATAAAATATTTAGATTGCATTCAGAAACAGCTGGATCTTACGTGAATGCTTAGTCAATTAAACACCGGTTGACACCTTTAGATGCACTTTCAAGCAACAACAACAAAATCAACAAGACAGCACACAGAAAAGAACTGCCAAATTTAATTACCCTTTCCCCCTCCCCTCCCCTGCTTTCTGGTAGGTGTGTTGCTATTTTGAGATGATCAAAGTAAAAATAAAGATAAAAGGCTGTTGATTAAGGTGCAGAACACACACAAGCACTGCAAAGGAGGACAATTACACAAATAAGCCATTGTTGCCTCAAAGAAAGTCAAAGTGTGCTAGGTACTGGTGGAAACTGCTGGCTCAGAATCATTCATGCCACAGTGAAGGTAAGAGTTTAAAAAGAGCCTGCAGGATTAGGCCAGTGGCCCATCTAATCAAGCATCCTGTTCTCACAGCGGCCAACCAGAAGCCTATGGGAAGACAAGAAGCAGGACCTGAAATGCACCATAACAAACAAACCAACTGGGAGGAATGCTCCCTCCTGTCATCCCAAAGCAGATGTCAATTATTCTTTAGCATATGACTAAACAGTCCTCTAGATGTTGATGGGCTACAACTTCCATTATCCCCAATCACTGGTTATGTTAGCTCAGGCTGATGGGAGTTGCAGTCTAATAATATCTGGAGAGTACCATGTTGGCTACATCTAGCACACATCTTCCTCACATAACTGAAAACTGAAGTCAAGTTTGGTAAGGTCTGTGCGATTCCTAGGCCATCTCTCATTCAGACTTGACCAGACCTCACCCCAATTGTCCTGACCCATCCAAAACACCATGACAGACACTCTTACTTGTGAGTAAGAATAGTATCTTTTTTTCAGGCTAGCAATAATACAGATTCAGCTGCACCCAAACCAGATTAGTAAGTGCACAAGCAAGGCAAGGGATTCAGAACTAAATGGACCTCCTGCCCAGCTTTTACTGATGAGGTGAAGGATTTTCACTCATGAATTTCCACTCTTATTTGATGGGAATTCCAAATGTGCAGACCCACACTTCACCTGGGCAAATGTGTCTGAAGCCATCTACAGAGGCAGTGGCTGGTTCTCAGCTCTCTCTGTGTGTGTATAAATAAACTCAACCCTTCTGTTTATAATGAGGACTAGCAACCGTATAGGAAGGAAGATAGCATATAAAACTGCTGCAATCACCAAACCCAGGAGAATAGTGATGGCAAATTCAATTGCAGATGGGGCAATTTTATATCAACGCTTATTCTATTTCACTGAGTAATATCACTATTTAATATATGTGGTGACATTGCATCAGCAGAGGAGGAATTATGAAAGTGGCTCATAAAATGCAGAAATACACTTCCCCTTTCGGCACTGCTTATATTCTTATATTACGATCTGAACATTATGAACCCCTCTGTGAATTAGCATCTTTTGTAGTCATCTCTCCTTGCTTCTTTTCTTCTTTCCAAAGTAATTGCTCCATCACAACAACATTAGGGCTACATGGTTTCATTACCAAGGGGCAGATTGTTTAAGTGTGAGAGAGAGGGAGGGAGGGAGCCTTGAATGATCCTGTATGTGGATGCAGATCTTCCATATCTATTTATTTAAAGTGCTCACTCCCATGCTTGCATATATCTGTGCCTGACAGGAGCAAGAATAAATGTGTTATGCTGGTACAGCGATTTCCCTGCCCACCCCCTGACTTCTTCCAGCTGCCTAGCTGGAATTTGGATTGTTCTGTGAGTTCCAAACCAGTAGTGACTTGTGCCCATTGAGACTGGTAGACAGAAGGCAGGGAGGCCAACAGTAGTTGAGGACAGAATAAGGTGGTTGGGGCAAAGCCCCTTGTGCCCTAATGGACCAGCCTCCTCTGTGATCCATCTATTCGTCCTGGAGGTGTGGGTCAGGTCATCTCATTGGAATTCACACAAACTGAATTTCTCTTCCCTCTTAAGAAGACGCCCCAAGTATCTGCACAAATAAAGCTTTCACATACAGACCTATTTTCCTGCACTGCTCTCATTCTGTGCTGCCTACAAATATCTAAATTCCAGACCTTCAATAGCACCAAGGCCCAAAATATATTCTCCAGGAGAGCAGGGCTGGTGGGGGGGGCAGTCTGAAGTGAAGGACTCCACTTGCAAGGTTTCACTGCAATTTAGTAAGTGTCATTGCAACTGACAACTTCTTTCTACCCATAAACAAACTACTACCAGCCTGCCAATTACAAAAGTTGGGGGGAGCCATCATTAACTGAGCTTAACCTGGAAGAGATATCCCTCTTCGCATTTAGCAAAAAGGGGAATTACCTTTCACATAATAATCCTAGGGAAGAATCAATTTTAATTAAAGTGTTATAATGTGAAGCCAAGATGTTGAAGGTCAGATGCAATTTAAGCTATAAATTAGCTCTTTCATTTTGACTAAGTCTGCTTTGAAACTAGTGGTTTGTTTATTCAGCAGAATACACAACTTTGGGGGGTTTGGTCCCCCCTCCCTCTTCCTCACCCCCTGAGAAATATTTAACACCTTAAGTGCATTGTAAACAGTGGGAGCCACCAATATTGAAAACCGGTAATACAATACATAAGGATATGTAAGTAATACAATAGCTAAATGTGCAAAGAATAGCTGAAACGTGGAAATGTGAAGCACAGTCCAGTTAAAAACAAAGGAGCACCAGTATAGGAAGTAGGTGGATATGAGCTCTGTAAAGTTGTTGGTGTTACACAGGTATGTGCCACTTAAGGCTATTAGCTGTCAGATAAATTATACGTAGTGTAGTGGTTCAAGATCACAGTGGGAGATTAGTGTCAAAGGGGTCCCTGTCTGCAGGTCCTAGAGCTACCTGATCAGGATGAAAATGGAGTTTTTAGCTACTGAGAAGTCATCTCACCCTTTGTGCTGATTGGAGCCAATCAGAACGACAAGAGGTGTATCAGCCACTAAGGACTGGCTCCTAGGGTCACTCTAAATAAGGGAAGCAGGAAAAGCACTAAGGAATAATTGTTCTATATGCTCCAAACCTTTAGCAACACTGAAAACACAGGGTGTTTCGGTTTCAAGGGAAAGAGGTGCAAGCCCTGTTACATCCAATGGAAATACAAGGAAAGCACAGATTACATCACTCCAAGAAAAGATATTGGAGCAGTCAGAATCATTTGCCCATGCACATGCACAGAAATTAGTAGATCTAGCAGAAAGGGAACTCATGGGCATCTGCAATGCACCCCTAGTTATCATAATCTTAGATGGGGTGTGCCTGTGAGGGGGCATGGCTGTGACTATCATGAAGGGACCTTGCACTTCTGAATTTGCCACTGCACTACTGTCTATAACAAAATGGGAAAGGGCTGCAGCTAAGCACTAGAGCATCTCCTTTGCTGCAGAAGCTCCCAAGTTCAATCACGGGTGTCTCTAAGTAGGGTGGTTTCCACCCTGTATTCACGGCATGCAGCATTGTTTCCATTCTGCCACAGTTCATCTTCTTGCAAAACTTTCATTATTTGCCTTGCTTCCTTCTGTGATGAAATGATGTACATTATATAAATTACACTGTTTAACTATCCTACACTATTCATTTCAAGGCAAAGGAAATTCAATGCAAATGTCAATTAAGTATAATTTGCAGACTGACAACAACAACAAAAACAACAACGAATATTTATTGTATTCACTGGATTGAGTTTTGTTCCAGACATGGAACAAATAAGCGAATATTGGCACTCTCTACTCCTCTTTACATTTTCATCAGAATTCTCCAACATCTCTACTATTAATATGATTTTTTAAAAAAATTAGAGAGAAAAGCAAATACCGGTAATTAATTCAGTGTGATCCAGCTGAAGCTAAGCCTTTGTTTAACTCTTTGACAAATTTGGTTTGGTTCACAATTTAAAGTAAATCTAATTGATTCACACTTTGCATATCTGTGTGTAAATCAAAATAGTGGCTAGCCTTCAAAATTCACATTTCCCAACCAACCAAATCCCCCCCCCCCAAAAAAAAACAACCCCGCAGCAACTTTGGCCGATCCACCCCCCAAAAATGTCAATCTGATGGGTACATCACTGCAAGTTTATTTATGGGTACATCCCACTGCAAGTGGGAGTAGATCGCAGTCTCTTGGAAGTTGGACACCCCTGTATTAGTGGGAAGTGTGCGTAAAGTAAGTGTGTGTGTGTGTGTGTGTTTTAGTGGAAATTTATCAGTGGAAATTACACACCCAAATGCATCATATTGTCTAAAATTGCTTTCAAAAACTGGTTATTAGGAGAAATGCACAGAAAAATGTTAATGATTTTTCGTGAAGATCACAAACAGTTGTGGAAATATGCCAAAGTGGAGATTGAAGAAATGAGAAACAGAGGGTCATCAACATTGACAGATTTGTTCCTCTAAACACTTTGATGGAAACTGAATGAGCTTAACTTTGTCCAGACTTCACTGAGAACATTGTTTTACTGTTTGCAGTGGCAATAATGTGTTAGCCGTTATCACTCTCATCTGATAACAGAAACAATTTCTTTATCATTCTCTTCATTACTATGTATCTTTTTGCCTATGAATATGATCATGTTCCTGACATCCAGCTGTTGCTGCTGTTTCTTAAACCAGATCAACACAGCCTAGTTTCCAATCTGTGGGGCAATTTAGCAGACTCTTTGATGCACATTCCCACACCATGCAATGTAGTTACAAAGCAATATAATGTAGCCAACCCCTTTAAAATGCTGCTCAGTGCCTATGATGATGATGATGCTTTTTAACTGTAATACATGTTTGTTTCATTGGGCACACAACTGGCTAAACATCAGGAACCTGCTTTCATGTGCAACCCCCACCTTCTTACTTTGCTTCGTGAACCTTCACACTTTTCATACACTGAACTTTTTTAAAAAAATGTTGTATATGAGGTGGGGTTCTTAACCTTACTCCTTTCTGATGTAAGCAGAAGTAGAATCAGATCCAGCAAAATAAGGGACAGCACATCTAAATTACTAGCAAGTTTCCTTCACTATAAGAATTGATGGGTGAATCTACTTCCTGTCCATTTCAGTTTCCCATTAGTTCATTCAGAAATCCATTCCATCCCATTTTCACATCATTCTGTTAATTAAAATCTCATGGCTCAACTATGTACCCTGTTTCTCATATTTTAAGACATACCCATAAAATAAGCCATAGCAGGATTTTTAAGCATTCAAGGAATATAAGCCATACCCCGAAAATAAGACATAGTGATAGGCGCAGGAGCAATGCCGGCCGCGGCAGGAGGAGGAGGAAAAAAATAAGACATCCCTTGAAAATAAGCCATAGTGTGTTTTTTTGAGGAAAAAATAAATATAAGACGTGTCTTATAATATGAGAAACACGGTACTGTGTGAAGAAGTCATCCAGTTTTGTTGGCTAGCCCCATGTTCCACTATTATGAGAGAGGCAGAAGTTATGAATGAGAGGGGAAAGTGGGTAGGGATAAGTTTTTATCCCTATCCACTTTCTCTACATCATGTGCAATGTTATACATGTGCACCATGTCCCCAATCACTCGTCTTTTCCCCCTCCTAAACTAGAAAGTCTCAAATGTTGTAACCTTATAGGTTCTGCATGCTTCTGTTCATACAAGAGATTGTCATGTGGAAGCAGAGCTTTGGCTATAGCTAGTTTTCATACATTCAGTCCTCCGGTGCAAGTGTGGAAAACGGGCCTCTTCCATAAGTGGATCGTGACTTTCAAATGTGGTAAAGCACTTTTTGGATACAAGCGAGAACATTTTGCTTGTTTGTTTTGCAGAGGCTGAATTGTTTACCAGACATGAATCCATTAATAAAGCCTGATGCCACACATCCTGAGACCCACAATGTCTCCTGAAAGCTCTAAAAAACAAGCCAAAGTGAAGCAAAATGCACTGTTTGGATATGAAACATACCAAAACAAATGGGGGTTGGGGTAGCTCATAAACTGGTGACAACGTGGCTTGGATTTGAAATGCAGATGTTGCAATGGTCACAAAAAAACAACAGAAAAATCCACACTTCATTGCTATATTCAGTGATATATTTTGTGTGTGTGTGAGGGGGGTTATGACAAGAGGTCTATTTGGAAGGAACTGTAGATTGGGGTGGGCAAACTTGAAGTGTGCAGGATTTATATTGCTTTTCCGCTAGAACCCTGAGAGCGCCAGCTGGAGCTAGGATGTCAGAGAATGTTCACAAAAATGGAAACGGGAGTGGAAATTGCTGGATTTTGCTTATTTCTGGAATGAAAACCAATAAATACAATTGGTAGTCGCTACAAAAATGATATTGTAGAGTTGGAAAGAGTTCAATAAAGGGCAACCAAAATAATCAAAATGGTGGAGCAACTCTCCTATGAAGAAGGGTTACAGCATCTGCGACTTCCTAGTTCAGAGAAAACACAAGTACTGTAAGATGCAGCATAACTGAAGTTTATTAAATTATGCATGGCATGGAGAAAGTGGGTAGAGAAAAGTCTTGCTCTCTCATAACACTAGAACTCATGCACATCCAATGAAGCTGAATGTTGCAAGATTCAGGACATATAAAAGCAACTCATTCACACAGTGTACAGTTGAAATACTCATTCCCCGCACACCACACCTCCTGGGTCCAGAAGTCAGCATCAGTTCATTCTGATTTAGACTAAATTAAAGAAAAATATTGTCTCCCCTTCTGAAATATGATTTACTAGGCAGGAAGCTGGCGGGTTAAAGTGTCCAGCTGGAAACAGAAGGAATCTGAAGCCAGTGGAAACCTGAGTGTCTCCTATCAGAGCTTCATGTTTGGAAATCAGGGCGGGAGCCTGGCTTAATTCTAGAAGCCCAAGTGTTGATCTGATCTAGAAGGACTCTTCTTATGTTCTTCTGCTCTGATGGGTCTCTGTTTATGTTCTTATGGAAAACCTTATGGTGACTGTGGCCACCGGCATATTTGTGTTAAAGCCAATCAATTTACACACAAGCCTTTGAAGTTACAGGTAGGTAGCCGTGTTGGTCTGAGTCGAAACAAAATAAAAAAAATTCCTTCAGTAGCACCTTAAAGACCAACTAAGTTTTTATTTTGGTATGAGCTTTCGTGTGCATGCACACTTCGTCAGATACACTGGCAGTGTATCTTCAGTGTATCTGAAGAAGTGAGCATGCACACGAAAGCTCATACCAAAATAAAAACTTAGCTGGTCTTTAAGGTGCTACTGAAGGAATTTTTTTATTTTGTGACAAGCCTTTGGAGATATTTCAGTTATACAGAAACTCCTGAGGATGGTGTTATTCAAAACATGTTGGGCCTAATAAATAATATTTTAAGCACCTCCTACCTTCTGTATGAATTAGGTGCATAATTGTTCATTATGCAGTGCACCGATTCTCAATAACTGAGGCAAAAAGGTTGTAACACCCAGCTGTTTAATCCACCAGATGCCATCCTAATAATCTCTTGGAGACCAAAGTTTTCAAAAAAAGAGAGCTACTAGGAACCACACACTAGGAACATGATATGTCAAATATATTTTTTTTAGCACATCAATGTTCTGTCAATGATTGTGGTAAACCAGGGGACAATTATAGCATTATGCACAGTTAATCTCACACATAAGTAGGTGAACACCATGTGCAGAATAAATACATGCCAGCACCTTAGATGGAAAGCCATGCTTCACACATACAGAGCCAGGTATTATTTTAAAGGCCTGGTGGTAAATCATAACAACTGAAATGAATACTTCACACTCCAAATACACAGCACTTAACAAATTCAGATTAGCAGAAGAGATCCCTGTCCCAATTAAATCACAAACTAAAATTTAGGCTAGTGGAGGAAGGGGAGAAAACGATGCACACAAGCAATCTGTTACCTCTATTCAGGCAGCATTCAGTTTTGGATTGGACAGGTCAGATTTCAATACTCAGATTTCAGTTTTCTGGTTTTACCAGGTCAACAGAAGCTTGAGCTGGAGACTCTTCCTGAGGCTCCAGCTCAAAACCCCACTGATGGAGCCCCAAGTCTAGAAGGGTTGGAGGTTGTTCATATAGACTGCATTGCTGATGACAATATTTATATATACAGTATATATATATATACTTACTGTGGCTGTGCCTGACACAGTTTGTGCATTTGTGTCACTTGTGTTTGGTTCAGAGTGCGTCTGCGCAGGTGGGTACATATTTAATGTGTGCTCTGGAACTGTGGTTTGGCCTGTGTAGTCGGGAGTCGGATGAGGGTGGGGCGCGGTGTACTCTGCGGGGATGCCGTTCTGAGGAGGAGCAAACTGAGCCGAGGCGTAAGGCTGTGCCATTGTGTCAGGAGGTGCTGTGGCTTCCTGATTACCCTGCAAAGGGGAAAGATAAAAAACAAACAAACTGAAGGGAGGTAAGATTATTAAGCTTGCCCTGCAGTTCATTCCTGAACTGTTGCAGATTTTCAGTCCTCCCCCTTTGGAGATATTGCCTTCCCAGTCTCTCCAGCCAAGAAGTATGGGCTATAACCCATAAGAAGTATGGGTTGAGTTATAACCATGGCAAAAATCTTCCTGCTCAGTTCCTGTTTGCACTGGCTTGGCCTCTCTTATATGAACCCCCACTCCCCGAAAAAGGCACGCCCACATTTCACTGGATCCCACGATTGCATAAGCACCCTTCCTTTTGTTCTGAACAGAGAAAAGCACAATGGAGCCTGCTGGATCAGGTCAATCATCCATCCAGTCAAGCATCCTATTCTCACAGATGACCCCATGGGAAGCCCGCAAGCAAGCAGGATCTGAGCAGAAGAGTCCTCTCCTCTCCTGTGGTTTCTAGCCACTGGCATGTAAAAGCATAGAGTGTTCTTGTACTCATGTACTGCTCACTGATTCCCCACTGGCATCTGGTTGGGCACTATGAGAACAGGATGCTGGACTAGATGGGACAGGCCTAGTCCCAATAATCCAATAATCACTTCAATGATCTGGGTAATCGTTTTGAGCCTGAGGGCCAGCTTCCCTTACTGACAACCTTCTGGGGATCACAACATGGTGGTGGTGGTGAAGGTCAGATGCAAAAGTGGGCAGAGCTTTTTGGTCTCCAAATTCCACAAAAGTGCTTTTAATATTTGGAAAGCAGACTCAAGGGGTTATGGAAATATTAATTATTTAAAATGGAATGAAAGTCTGCTATATGCATCTATTGCTATATCTTAAATATGCCGTTAAGGAAACAAGAGAGACGGGGAATGATTGTCTAGGTGCAATTTGTTTTAAAGAGTTCTATGCTACCTTGAGCTCTAAAACAGATGTTATAGAGACCCCCACTGTTTCTCATTAACAATGACAGCCCTTTCACAAGCTTAGAATTAATATTCGTAGCAGAACACTCTTAGTGCTAATTACAGCTAATATTTAATTAAGAGCAGTGAGCTTTGGTACGATTTCTTTACTGGTGACTTCCAACTTATTTCACTCCAAAGGCAACATTACGCAACACTCCCACCCCTTTGCAATAATAAAACAAAATACGTCATTCATTCTTGATCTCTCTGTATCTATGTGCAGATGGGCAGGACTTTGGTGCCCACACTCAGCGGAGTGAGCAGGACTCAAAATCCAGGAGGGCTGCCTTAGCACACTTTGAAGCAAGAATAATAGAATTGTAGAGTTAGAAGGGACCACAAGGGCCATCTAGTCCAACCCCCTGCAACGCAGGAATATTCTGCCCAATGTGCAGCTCGAACCCATGACCCTGAGATTAAGAGTCTCACACTCTACCAACTGAGCTATTCCAAGAGACATAATGCACAGTGCTAAGAGAGAGTTCCCAAGAAGACCACTAAGTTCAGATTCTAAAGCAAACTAGTCGTACCAATGTCTACCAGTAGATTTCCTTGGGTGTGTGTGTTTAAATAGGCATTATTTGGTCGAATCTTGCAAGGTTTGTTCGTCTGTCCATTAAAAAAAAATATTCTCCCAGAAAAACCCTAACCACATTTCCTTAAAATTAGGAATGAAAGAATCTGTAAATTTTGGTTCTCTCATTTCCCCAATGTTAAATACAGCTCTCCACATTTCTGAAGCAAGTCACATTTTTTTAAAACAGCTACCTAATCCAGATGAAAGAAATATTACAATTTTAGTGTGGATTTTCCCAGTAAACACGTTTTCACATACAGTTTTGAATAATGCAGACTGATTTCAGAGAGAGAAATCCTGCTAACACTGAGTGCAAACTGAGCAAAAAATTTTTTAAATGATTGAAAACTGTGCATCATTTGATAAGAAAAGGTTTTGTCATTTCTTCCCTCAGGCCTTGTACATATAGCAAAAATACATTCAATGATACATACAGAAGGGTAACTCTCTCAGAACTACACAGTCAATCAGAGCATGTGTTCCCTCAGCAAAGTTCATGCCACTCTGCCTGGTTGCTAACCAACACCTCCACCCAGCATCCTCGTTGCTAGTTGTCATACACTTATAACAGAATTAAACCTTAAATTACAGACTGTGTATCCCTGCTGATATACTTCCAACTGCTTGGTCCCAGACATTGGGTCAGAGGACCAACAGCTGCTAGAACATTGCATAGGCTTATTTGACGCAGCTTCTGCCAAGCAAGTTGTGTTTTCTTGCAGTTTAGAGGCAAGAACAAGCTTGGCCAGGAAGTGTTGCTAGAAGCCAGGCCTTGTCACATGACTGTTTCATCTCCTGATTTGTAGACTCCTTGCTCTCTTCTTTGGCCCAAGTTTGGTGGTGGAACACAACTGAAGCAGTGGGGGATCACTGCCTGCTATTCATTGGCTTGCAGAATCATGATCTGCTTTGGGTTTGAGATCTGACATGATTTCAGCAGCGATCAGATAAAAGCTTCCAGAGGCAAGCTTTTTAAAGTGTTTTGCTACCCAGGGACATTCCACACTTTCACTGATGCTCAGTTACCTGTCACAAAATTGGGAGCATGAAATCAGGCAGCAGATAAACTGAGAGGCCTCAGCCTAAAGTCAAGTTGAGGCCCTTTGAGGCCTGAGGAAACAGGTTGACTAAAAGGCCTTGACCTGTTTCCAGGGTCCCTTATCAATTGCAGCCCGAGAGAGCCAAACTTAGAAGTCTCAATCTGAGGGGAAACTGGTCCCCTTAAAGGCCAGTCTGTGAAAAAGCAAAATGGCAAAGCTCAGTTTCTGCTCAGATATCCAACATTTAATGTCATGTGCATAGGGTTGCCAGGTTATCAGTTTTGGACATGCACCTCAAGTCTATATTTAGGAAGTAAAGTTTGATCTCAGGGCTATTGACTAGCTGCAAATTGCTATAAGTGTAAAATTTGCCATTATGTAGTTTTGTCATTAGGTGGTGCTTGGCTTAGTTGACTCTGGATGGAGTAAGGAGTTTCCTGTTGGGTGTTCTTCCGGTATCTGTCTTTGCCCTCAGTTAAATCCTTACTACCAGGCTTGTCCACACTTACGTTTCCTCTGCTCTTGACAGGCATGGCCTGCGATTTAACTGTCTGAGCGCTTTTTTTTTTTTTTGCTCCAGAGCTTTCCCTGCAAAAACCCGAATTGATGTTTGCTCTGATTCAACTTTAAAGAGCGGGTTTTTGAAGGGAAATCTAGGGGGGTGGCGGGGAGCTCAGATATGGAGTGTTAAAGCACAGACCTCTGTCTGGAAAGAGCGGGACAAGAGGTAAGTGTGGATCTTACTTCATGGACTAGCAATACTACAAGCATTATCGTTGGAATGAACTCTTGCATACCTTTGAACTTCCAACAGTATTCTATGGGAGCAAGGGACTTGATTTGAATTTGGAAATATTGACGTCTTAGTTTTGGTTTAGTTTATATATACAGTCGTACCTCGGGTTACGAACCGCTCGGGTTGCAAACAGTTCGGGTTACGAACTCCGCAAACCCGGAAGTGTTTTCGTCGTGTGTGCGTCCCGCGCATGCGCAAAAATGGCGCTCGGTTTGCGACCTTTTCGGGTTACGAACTGCGACCCGGAACGGATCGTGTTCGTAACCCGAGGTACGACTGTAATAATTATGCAATTTTGAGATAATTATCAGCTGGTCACGTCTGTTTTGTGGTTGAGTGCATTTATACGTGATCTTGGTTTCTTTTGTGTGTGACACTGTAAGTGTGGATAACCCTTCAGAAATGCCTGTTCCTGCAGAGTATGGAATGTCACTGACTTCTAGGAACCAGATATATTTCTACATCAGGGTCTCCAAACGGTACTTCCCAGATGTTGCTGGGCTACAACTCTTATCGTCCTTGACCACTGGTCATGCTAGCAGGGGCTGATGAGAACTGTAATTCAAAACATCAGGAGGGTACCTGATTGGGGAAGGCTACCTTAGGATAAGGAAGGAAGTGGACCAAATAATTTTCACCTCCAGTGTCTCTCAGTATTTGTAAAGCTGTGCATGGCATGGCTCAGCAACAAGCTTGTTTGCATCTGTAATATGTTTTAAGGAAGAGCCGAAAGTCATTGGCCTGTGCCATGGGCCTGAAATTTAATGAAATCCACATTTCAACTCCGAAAGGTGCTTTACATGCCAGAGTATAAAATGCAGCTTATTGCTTTCTGTTTATATGCTGAACTCTCTTAAGCAGAGAAAGAGAAAATAGAGTCTACATTATGTTGAGGCACAAGCTTTTCTAGAAACAGTCCAGATTGTTATGTTTTTTAAAACAATAGCAACACACCACCGTTTTAGATGTTCAGTACAGAATATCTCACATCTCACATGTTTAATTTCCCCCCCTCACAGCAGCATTTCATCTGTTGCATAAAGCTTTTATAATTAAGAAATTGCATGATAAGTGTCAAAGCATAAGGAGTAACCCTGTTATGTGTTTGAACACAAATGAAAGCAGGAGAATTGTTACTTGGGCAATGTTCATCTTTTGTGTGAGCATACATTTGCAGAACGATACTGTATTTATTCATTCCTTTGGTGGAGGGGCAAAAGAAGAGAAAAAAACAACAACAACAACAACAACAACAACCAACACACACACACACACACACACACACCTCATTCCACCACTGCTCACATTTTAAAACTCTCTCTTGCTGTTTTATTCTTTGCTTTTATTTGATTTTGCCCCCCTTTCCCTTTCTTTCCTGTGTTCTGCCTCTTTGGCAGCAGATATTTCACATTCTCAGGGAAAGCTGTTTTCACACTGTAGTTAAATGAGGCAAACTGCATCATAGCCTCAGGGTATGGAAACAATGGAGTGATGTGCAAGAGAGAGAGAGAGAAAGAGGTGGGGAGACAGAGAGAGGACCCCACCACACACTGTTGCCACACACATTAAAGTAGTCTGTTAACCTGTTGGTTGGAAGACTAGCTCTTTCAGAAAGACCAGTTCAAGCACGTGTAATCTTACCTTCTGAATGATTAACTAGCCAAATATATATAATGAATGCAAAATGTTGTAGGGGGTTGTATATCATACCCTCCAACATTTTTCCAATGAAAATAGGGGGTCCTATTCAAATAATAATAATAATGATAATGATAATAATTTTACTTTTTATACCCCACCCATCTGACTGGGTTTTCCCAGCCACTCTGAGCAGCTTCCAACATATATAAAACACAATAAAACATTAAACATTTAAAAAGCTTCCCCACACAGGGTTGCTTTCAGATGGACCCGGGGGGGGGGATCAAGTAACTCCATACCCACCAACATTTCTCCAATGAAAATAGGGATGTCCCAAGGAAAAGCAGGACATTCTGGGATGAACTCAGAAAATGGGACTGCTTCTGTAAATCCAGGACTGTCCCTGGAAAATGGGGACACTTGTAGGGCCTGGTATATTTAAGGCAAATCAGAATCTTTTGCTTGCCTTGGAAAACCAAACAGTCACATACAGTGGTACCTTGGGTTGAGTACCCAATCTGTTCTGGGGTGCCGTTCGCACCCTGAAAAGTACTCAACCTGAGCGGCGATAGCACGTGTGCGTGAAGCGCCAATAGCGTGCTTCTGCGCACGCGTGAAGTGCACAGAATGCTTCTGTGCATGCGCACGAGGCGGAACCTGGAAGTAAACACTTCCAGGTCCGCTGAGTACGCAACCTGAAAACACAACCCACAGCATACTCAACCCGAGGTATGACTGTACCACATTTTTAAAGTGAGGGGGGAAACATTCAAAACATTTAAAATTGCCTGCTATGTGTAAGAATGCAAGAAGAGTCTTGCTGGACTCTTGCCCATGAGTCTTGCCCATGGCTCACCTAGTTCAGCATCCTGTTCTCATAGGCTCCAACCAGATGCCTCTGGGAAGCAATTGCAATTCTACCCACTTATGGTTATTATTATTATTTACTGAATTGATATATGGCTCTATCCCCTCAGGTCCCAAGCAACTGGTATTCAGAGTATTACAGCCTCCAGCAGTGAGGTAATACATAGCTGTCATGGTTAGTAGCCATTGATAACATTATCATTCATGAATGCTTACACATCTTTTCCCCTTGCTGATGAGGGACAAAAACGTAAGAAGAGTCGGATAGATCAGACCAAAGGCCCAGCATTATCTCCACACAGTAGCTAACCAGATGCCTCTGGGAAGCCTGCAAGCAGGACCTGAGAGAACATCACTCTCCCCTCCTGCAGTTCCTGATATTCAGAAGCATTACTGCCTGTGATAGCAGATGGCTGAGGGAACGGATCTTTTTCAAAATTCCTATATGAAATGACCTGATCTTGAACTAATGGGTGGCTCAGAACTCAGCTATCCAGGGGATTTTGCATTTCCCCTAACACTGTGACATGGTTCACAGCAGCTGAAATGTCTCAAAATACATATTGGAATTCGTATCTTGAAAGACAGTGCTTAAGTAAGGTGTAACCCTGTGGTCCCCGGTAGAGCATCAACAGGATACCTCAGAGCTCCCTATCCGATGTCAGAGGTGTAGCTCTGATACAGAGGTATCCCGGCTGCAGCAGTAACTTCATTGGGTCCAATATAAATTATTCTAAAGCAGAAGGCAGTGGTGGCAGGGTGTTGATACACGAAAAAAGAACTTGATTATCATCTAAATATGTGAAATCCCAGCTCTGCCAGGGGAGATTCCAGATGTGTGCCCTGAATATTCCCCTGCTGAGCACCCATAGAGCTTAGAACCACAGAATTAGGCACTTGAGAAACAAAAAAATATGACATACACAACATGTCTGCACTACCAAATTAAACCAGCTTTGAACCTGCTTAAGCAAGGGATAACTGTGGCAGTCGGTTTTGTGGTTCATGTCTACAGCAGGGAGAGGTGGCTCTAATCCAGGCACCCCCAAACTGCGGCCCTCCAGATGTTTTGGCCTACAACTCCCATGATCCCTTGCTAAGAGGACCAGTGGTCAGGGATGATGGGAATTGTAGTCCAAAACATCTGGAGGGCCGAAGTTTGGGGATGCCTGCTCTAATCTGAACAAAAGGGGGCTAAAGCCACCTAATTGCTTCACAGCTGGTTGCCCAAATGCTTTGCCAGTTGTGTTGCATTGTTTTGCATTGGTTTTTACTGCATTTTTTCATAGCTGCACTTTCCCCCCATGTGTGCATCATTTCCACTACTGCAGAGCTTTCCAAACTGTGTGCCGTGACACATTCGTGTGTAGAGCAAATGCTCCCTGCGCTCCTCCCAGGGTTGGACAGGGGTTAGCTTAACCTCTGGTTTGCTGGTAAAACCGAATTGCTGTGTCGCAAAATGAGGCATGTCTAAAAAGTGTGTTACCAACATGAAAAGTTTGGAAAGCTACTGTATGAGCACTAATGTACCCAGAGTTTTCCCTTAGCTGATTTGTGGTCCCACTTTTCTTCCAGTCTGTAGGTAGAGTAGGTATTAGTTAGTTAGTTAGTTAGTTAGTTTTTCTTTTAACCCACTCTTCTGTGGTTATAGTTATGGGGTGTGTAAAATATATGGAATGCACACCCTAAATTAAAGGCACTTATCTCTTTTTTAATACTGTATATTCCTGCGTATAAGACTACTTTCTTAATCTTCTCAAAAGTCGGGGTCCGTCTTATACGCTGGGTCATATTTCTTATACGGCGAGTATATACCAAACTCTGTATTTTAACTGGAAAAGTTGGGGGCCGTCTTATACGCCCAGTCGTCTTATACACTGGAATATATGGTAAATGAATTTTCTTATACCTTTGTTATGTTCTGGTTGCCTGTTTGCCTGCCAAGGGAAATGCTTCAGAATTCTCAGCTGCAGTTTCTCTACATATCGCTAGTTAAGCTAGCTAACACTTCACTATTTAAAGGACCTTTAAAGGACTCTAGAGGTTGGCCCCAAAATGATTAAAGTTCTAATTAAATCACATATCTGTGAGGAAAGCTAAAAAGATACAAAGAGCCCTAAAGAATTCATATTTACTATCTATCTATCACGAGCTGTCATCAGACACAGGAATCCAGAGGCAGGAAAGAAACACAGCTGGTGAATTTTTATTTACAGATGACCCATATTTCCCAGAAAGAACAAAAAAAGAAAAGAAACATAGACACAATTCTGCCATCAGATCTACATTGCAACCTAACCCCATTGGCAAGCTGAAAATAGAATAAGAGATCTGAAGGAGACCTCAAAGGTCATTTATTCAATCTGGGGCAGGTGTGTGCGCAGCTCAGTGGGAAAAGCATCTGCCTTGCGTGCAGAAGGCTGAAGGTTCAATCCCCAGCATCTCCATATAGGCCCAAGAGAGCCACCATAATCACCTCCAGTATCCACCTCACAAAGTTGGTCCAGTAGGACACCATGGTCAATGCTATCAAAGGCTACTGAGAGATCAAGTAACAGAGTTGCACTGCCCCTTTCCCTTTCACGATAAAGGTGATATATCACGGTGACCAAGGCTGATTTAGTTCCAAAACTGATTCTGATCCCAGATAGTAGAGGATCTAGATAATCAGTCTCATCCAGGAACACCTGCAGTTGCTCCACAACCAACATCCTCTCAAATCTGTTTGCATGCCTCGCAACCTATGGATCACATATGAAGGGCAAGAGAGAACACTCTGTATTAGTTTCAACCAGCCCTTAAGTGTAAGGCAAAGGGTCAAGGATGAACATGCGTACATAATGAAACCAGCCATACACCCCCCCCCCCAGTTAGGTGGGCATTTCCCCCTCTCTCTTTTTGGACTAATTACAATACACTGTACATTTAAGAATATGCCCTGAATGAAAGTAAGCCATTAAACCTATCCTAGCATTATTGCCTTTGCTTTTCAGCAAAGGAGCTAATAACAGGGGAAAGGAGATTACAGAGCTGAACTCTGGCTTGTTTGGATTTCCCAGCCGTTGACAGGTATACTGAAAACAGAGTTTGGCTTTGCTGGGAGAGAAAAGAAAGGAGATAGCATTATCTGGCTTCAGCTATTTGTCTCAAATAACATCTATGAGTTATAATTCCACTTTATTTGCTCAGCTGGAAGTCCAGTTGACCTACATTTGACATCTTTTAAACACAGTTGGTTTAACATGCTACCCCCGACTACAGACACAAAGCGCTTGTATTTTCTGGCTATACAGTTTGGAAGTAACATATACCTCTGAGGGACAAGGCACTTCCTTCAGCTCACAATGAGCCTTTTCCTTCCTGTCTGCATCACTAAATGTGAATGCGTATGATCGACCTATTTAACATCCCCGATTTCATCATTTCATTGCTACCTGATGTTGCCCCCTTTTCTTTTTTGGAACCACGTAAATCTATAAAGGATTATTTATAGCATCTTCTGTGTGAGTCCTCCTTATCAGGGCTGGCCTGCCCATAAGGTAGACTGAAGCAGCCGCTTTGGGCAGCTTTGGGAATCCCAGAGGGCAATGAACCTGCAGGCATCCTGCCCCCCCCCTGCTGTCGCTGTGCAGCTGGCAAGATCTCACAGAACTCTCGCGAGATCTCGCCGGAAGCCAATGCAGCTGTGTGACCCTGGTAAGTCAGGCTTCATGGGGTAGGTGGGGTGGGGGAGCACCCTCCCATTTTGCCTCAGACATTGAAATGGGCTGGGCTGCCCCTGCTCCTTATCAAAACTTGGTAGTATCAAAGGTGAATTTAAGCAGGAAAGGCCATAGCTGAAAAGGGGAGCATCGGCTGTAGATGCAGAAGGTCCCAGGTTCAATTCCTGTTATTTCCAGGTAGGGCAGAGAGAGATTTCCAGCCTATAATCCTGGAGAGCCATTGCCCATCAGGACAAGTCAACACTTTGATTCTGGGTAACTTTTTTCTACTGATTCAATAATAGTAAAGCGACCCCTGACCATTAGGTCCAGTCGTGACCGACTCTGGGGTTGCGGCGCTCATCTCGCGTTATTGGCCAAGGGAGCCGGCGTACAGCTTCCAGGTCATGTGGCCAGCACAACAAAGCCGCTTCTGGCGAACCAGAGCAGCACACGGAAATGCCGTTTACCTTCCCGCTGGAGCGGTACCGATTTATCTACTTGCACTTTGACGTGCTTTCAAACTGCTAGGTTGGCAGGAGCTGGGACCGAGCAATAGGAGCTCACCCCGTTGCAGGGATTCGAGCCACCTACCTTCTGATTGGCAAGCCCTAGGCTCTGTGGTTTAACTCACAGCGCCACCCGCGACTGTCAATTATGAGTGAACATAAATGGTAGTCCACAGAAAGCCACGAAATTGGGGCATTCTGAGGACAGGGCCAACTTGGGATCCTGAAACAGCTATACTACGGTACCATCATTTGACAGCATTAAACCAGATCTGGGCGCAGTTTTGATGCTAGCTCCAGGCTAGCATCGCACAAAGAAGGGCTTTGCCTTCTCCTGGTGTGTGCCCTAGTCACCAAAACTAGCAGAGCTGTAGATGTGGTGGTGACTGGCCAGGTTTAGGATTGCTCTGCACATCAAGCTGTGCCACAATTATGCTTATTTCTGCAATAAGGAAATGGCAACTCCCTTCCTTCCCTTCTAGGTGTAGCTTTTAGAAATGAAGAAGTAATAATTACCTGGGCACATTCCCCCCCCCACCTTGCCATGAGGTCGTGTGTTTCCCTCATGCGTTAAAAAGGCAATCAATAGAATAGATTTGTTGAAGGATATATTGCATATCCAAATTGTTTAATATAGACATTGGATTATTAAATAAAAGTGAAGGCTTCATAAACCCTTCCATCCGGCAGCGAGGTGAGCAGGTATTCAGAATACCCTTTTTTAAAAATGCTAATATGATTAAATTTAACTTGACACGAGTGATGTACCATAAAATGCAATTGTAATATTTAAAGTAAGACCATTCCACCACCACCCGAATGAATACCTACCAGCAATCAATTTATACATAGCGTGGCAATAACTAATCAAAATTCCTGTTCCCAGCCTGAAACATCCTGCATGCAAACGCAGAGCTTCACCATTCAACTTTTTGCAAGTTCAGCAAATGTACGGTAAATTAGAATGTGTTGAGAAATGTTCCAGTTCAAGAACCGCTCCTAACCTGGAGGTTGGGAGATTTCAGAGGATCGTGGGAGGGACAGGCTGACATGGATAGGGATGTGAAGACATTTGGTCAGGAGCAGGAAGGCTAACAAAGAAATGTCATGGGGGAAAATCAAACCCAGCCTGCTCCAAAGGGTTTGGACTACAACTTGCATCATTCCTGAGCACTGGCTGTGTGTGTGCCCCAGGCAGCAACAGGAGACACTACATCCCTGCCCCTGGTGGCAGAGTATCTGAGTGAAAGGGCTCCAGGAACTATCAAAGAAATGGCCTTCTATGCTGGTGGCTCAAAATTTTGCTGAAAGTGATTGACATCAACCGGGTTTCCCTGGGAAAATTCCAGCCCTTCATCACACCATCATTCCCCGTCACCCTGAAATGAAGAATGAAACATAATGTCTTTTTTAGTCTTTCATTTGGTTTGGGGTTTTATGCTGGTTTTAAGCTTTGCACTATTGTGAAAGCCGTTTTTCGTAAGCAATCTTGCTCCCCTACCCATTTCTTACTGAAATTATTTTAAAAGTACTGAAGTATTAAAAACCTTTAATATCACTGGTTGTTGTTGTTGTAATTTTATTATTATTATTATTATTATTATTATTAGCATTATTAGCATTATTAGCATTTATTAGCCACTTTTGTCATGAAAAGTGACCCAAAGAAACTTACAAAATGATGCAAATGTTAATACAGTAGACCTAAGCTAGTCACGTCCATTAATGTTAATAATTTTAATAGGTATGTCCAACGTTTCATGCAACCTAATAAGTATTAAACCTATTAGTGGGGAAGGGGTTGTCACAAAATTTAAAGAGCCAACTGTCCTCTTTCTGCATCCCCTATCCTGTAATTTGAATCTTGTGCTCAAGAACATAGAGTCCGTCCCCCCCAAGGGCCAAGGGCCTCTTTCAAAGCAAAGGCAGCTCTTTCCCCAACCTCCACCCCATTACCATGTTAACCTATATTAACAACGAGATCTCTCCTGGTGATGCACAGCACCACTGCCTGGGGATATTAACGCAAGGTGCAAATTAAGATGTAAAGTCACAGTCACAGAGGAATGCGGAGTGAGGTATCATCAGTGAGGTATCATCAGGGTACTCAAGGGTCCGCAGTACTGACACCTCTCTTTTCGTTATTGTTAAAAAGTGTGGCACTAACAGTAACAACTTCATGGCGAGTACTGACACCTATTTTTCGGGGTGGGGGAAGCATTGGGTATCATGTATCTGTCCAGGCTTGGACAGTTCCTTTTTTCCTTTTCCTTTTTCTTTCTTGCCTAACACCAGACTAGCTTTAATTAAGCAGCACTTTCCATGTGCTTTATTACCTTGGAAATGTGACACGTCAAAGGCCAGCTTCCCTCCATTGCGATGCCAAGGCTAATCATGAAGGAGCAGGAAGAAATATTTGCTAACAATGAAGGGATTTCCCAGGCAGAAAAGCTCCTCTCCACTATAATGAAGAATGAGAGAATTTCTACCTTTCCATTCTGAAGGGTTCAGAATCTTCATACAACAGCATGCACAATCGCATCGAGTTTACTCCCCTCTCTCTCTTTCTTGCACTGTTTTATCAATTTTTGCATGCACGCAGACACAGTTGTATATCACATCCTTGGGAAGCAGAGCAGCAGCATCAGTATATAGCAATGAGGAAGGTTTTGCACAGGAGAATTTGAAGGATTGAAATTCAACAATACAGAGAGCTAGAGCTAGACTAATTAGGACTTGATTTGGGGAGGGGAATGGTGTACAGTTCAAGCCCTGACAGTACTTTCCTGCTGGTAAATATTTCAGTTTAAGAGCTGCCTCTCCCTTCCCCATCTAAGTTAGGCTTTTGGTTACAGAGCAAACATCCAAGGAGGAATAATAAATGCTTACTTAGAGTTGGTTTTGCTACTTTTTACTTGGTCAGATCATTGTTTCATTAAGCTCAGAACTGTCTACATACAATGACTGGCAACAGCTATTCAAGATTTCAGGCTATATCTCTCCCAGCCCTACTGGGATGCTGGGGATTGAATTTGGGGCCTTTTGAACACAAGAACACAACATAACATAAGAACACAAGAAGAGCCTGTTGGATCAGGCCAATGGCTCATCCAGGCCAACATCCTGTTCTCACAGTGCCCAGCTAGGTTAATAAGACAGGACTTGCCCTTGGTTATTTTATCTTTAACGATAATTCCACTAGTTTTCTCAGGACAGATATTAAGCTAACTGGCCTGTAATTTCTAGGATCTCACCAGGATCTCTCAATCTCTCTCTCTCTCTCTCTTTAAAAAAATGTTGTTACATTGGCTACTTTCCAGTCCTCAAGTATGGAGAATGATCTGATGGACAAGGTACATATTTCTGTTAGAAGATCAGCAATTTCACATTTGCGTTTTTTGAGAACTCTAAGGTAGAAACCATCAATACCCAGTCATTTGTCAGGTTTTATTTTGTCTATTAGGCCTAGAACGTCATCTCTTGTCACCACAATCTGCCTCAGTTACATGCAAAGCATGTGCTATACTACTGAGCCAAAGTCCTTCCCACCAATTCCCTTTGGGGATTTGCCTGCATTCTTTTTATGTATTTCTATCCTGTTTGTATCAAATCTGATTGCTCGGCAACTGTAATAAATCCATGTGCTCACTCATCGGGAAAACACAAGCAGAATCTCAATGCGATCATGTTGCAGTGTTTTATCAATGCATACAAGTGTGTCAACAATGTGGGGGGGGGGAACAAGGACACAGAGGAACCAAGTGTGTGTCTGTCCAGTACTCTAGAAAGTTTGGATTCTATTTTTCACTTTAAAGATCAATGGTGAATTTCTTGTGCATTGTTTCCATTTCAGAACCAAGACGCACCAGATAATTCTAAAATCCAGGGAGAAGTTCAGATGAGGAGAATTTTGGAAGCATTTTTTTTTGGGGGGGTGTGCATTGCAAAGATGTGTGTATTAGGCAATGCATACAAAAATGTGTATATTAGGAGATATGTGAAAGAAAATGCTGACAATTTTCCATGAGGTATTTTTTAAAGAATGAAAAAAAGGCCTGTAGACAAAAGTTTGGCTGCTTGTTAACAGCTAGTATGTGAAACCCAGCCTCCTCCCTGCCCATCTTCCTTGCCAAATCTACTTATTTATCCAAGAAGCTCAAGGGTGGCTTATGCTGGAGGCTAGTGATCTTATTTTATCCTCCTAACAACCCTCTAAGGTAAACTAAGCGGAGTGATCGTGACTAGTCCAAGGTTGTCCAGTCAGATGGGATGATCCAAATGCAAGTCTGACACTCTTAACATCATATATACCGGCCTAAGTCTCTAACCCAATTTAGCATAGGTTCTACTGTTCGGAGCTGTTCTTCTTGGAAAGTAAACAAGCACAAACTTAGTATCTTCTCAGTGCATGCTTAAGACAAATGTCCTTAAATAGGCCTTTCCTGATCAATAATGTTGCCTGCACACACATGCATGAGTTTGTATTATGTTCTCCAGTTTTATACTTATGTATTTCTGTTGTGCTTTAGACTTTTATGTTGTATGCTGTTTTATTTGTTTTAAAATATAAAACAGTCTATAAATAAGCTTTTACAAAATGTAAGACATAATCTCCATAGGGACATAGGAAGCTGCCACATACTGAACCAGACCCATTGAGTCCATCTAGTTTGGAATCGTCTACACTGACAGAGATTCTCCAGGGTTTCAAACCAAGGGACATGCCAAGCCGTATCTGGAACTGTTGGGGACCGAACGTGGAACTTTCTGCATGCAAAGCAGATGCTCTACCACTGAGCTATGGGTGGGTTGAAGAAGCAGGGAGGTTGATGCAGTGCAAACACACCCACAGAGCCCATCTGGCACTTCTGCCAGAGTGTTTGCAATGTACCAACCTTTCTGCCATCTTAACCCTCCCCCTTATCCCCCAAGTGACAGTAATCCACCAGATGAATAGGCAATACAGCAGCTCGGCTCCATCCGGTGAGCCACTTCTGTATGCAGATTTGGTTTTGTTGGGCATTTGAAAGAAAAGGAAGTGTTCATTCCCCTCCATCCCCACCATGAAGTGGTGGTGTATGTTAGTAAAATAATGCATACTAAGTCCAAAGGAAAACCCCTTCAGAACTACACAACAAAATCAAATCATGTGCTATCTCAGCAAACAACAACAACACACACACACACACACACACACACACACACACAAAACATGCCTCTCTGACTGTTTGCTAAGCAATACTTTTCACCCCACCTACTTGAGGTGGGGTAAAACAATGAGAACAGAATTAACAATGACTAACAATGAGAAGAGAATCAACTCCTTAAATTAGAAACTGAATGATCCCTGCTGTTGTACAGTACTTCCAACATTGTCCACCGACAGACTTGGGGTGTAAGCAATGAATACATTGTGAACCTATGGTATGGATAAGATGAAGGGTTTTGCTATGGATCCCTTCGGTCCTATAAAAACACGAATTCTTGCATCCAGAATTATTCACTCTGTTTTCTTTCTTTACAGTAGATGCTTGAACAATGTTTAAAATAAATAAATAAATGAAACTTTTCAAAATCAATAGCCATGGGTTATACTCGGAGGTGGTAGGAGGTCAAATTCCACTGCAGAATAACAAAGTTTTTCTTAGGGGGCAAAAAGTGAGGATGCATGGAGAATGATCACAACATGTAGGTGTGTGTGCTTTCATTTTTGTACAGAATGGCATGTAGGCAGGATTTGGACAAGCACTTGGTGAAGAACAGTTTAAAAATAGATACGTAGGAAGTCTGTTACACCTCCAGAGAGATCTGCAGTATATTTCTCTACAGGAAAATTATCCACTTTTCTATATTCCTAAAATAAACTTTTTTAATGCATTATCTTTCTCTCCCCACCCCCTCTGTGTGGAGGTTAAAGGAAACCCCCAAACAGAATAATCAACTAACCTATGTCTGTATGATCCAGTTATATAGGGTGGACCTGCTCTATCATCCGACATTGGGTTGCTAGGCCCACAAAGGAGGATCTTCTCCATTGTGCCCCATGCTATGGAACTCCTTACCCCAGAAGAGCCAAATGGCCTTCTCCTTGATCACAGTGAGTCATCACGGAACACGCTTTTATTCTGGCAAGGCATGCTATGCTCTTCAGTCGTGGCCCTTCTGCAAACTGCTTTTTTATTGGCTGTCAGAAGGACTGTAGTTTGGTGGTAGAGCACATGCTTGACTCCAGTGCCAGGTCAATGTGAAAATGGAGCGTTTTAGCCACTGTATGCTCCAAAGCTAAGCATTGAGGAACACCTAAAACACAAGGTGCTTCAGTTTCAAGAGAATGGTGTGCAAGGTCTTTTACGCACAATGGAACTTTGCAGAAAACACAATTGAAGTCACTCTGAGAGAAGATGTTGGAGCACTCCAAATCATTTCCCAAGTATGTACAGAACATAGCCGAAAGGCAACACAAAGAGATCTGCACTGATTGTTGCAATGCAATGCAATGTCTTCTTCTTCTTCTTCTTCTTCTTCTTCTTCTTCTTCTTCTTCTTCTTCTTCTTCTTCTTCTTCTTCTTCTTCTTCTTCTTCTATTGTAAGGTAAGGTTGTGTAATTTTATAAGGGGGTGTGGCTGTGACTATCATGAAGAGACCCTGTACTTCTTGCTACTGTAGTCTGGGTAACCAATACTGAGCTGAATGGACCAATAATATGGTGGTCATGCAATTGGAGGGAGGTGGTGGGTGCCCAGTTGTGCAGGCCTCTGCTTGATAGCTATGTCCAACAAATACATTTTTTTTCCATTCAGGGATCTGACACTACAAATTTTAGGCTTCCGGATTTTGATCTACGCCAATTATTTTGCTTGTGACTTTTCCGTCAGCAGACATACGGAACAGAGGTTGTTAAAGTTCGACAGTGACATGCCATCAGATTAATAACAGACTCTCTTTTCGATGTGACTTGGGTGCCATTAGTGTTTGAGCGGTAGAGTGAACTGTTTTGCTAACACTGCCATGAAAGGAGCAAGAGAAAAGATTAAGGATATTTCCTTGAGTATGACATCTACCCAAGATTTGCTAATAGTAATTTAATGATTCCTGAGCTAAGACTGACACCTCTTCTCTCTCCCCACACCTTGGCAGACCAATTTTGGCTTTAGCAAATGAGGGACTGGGAAGTATTCAATTGGTGCTGGAGGCCAGCATCCTCTGGAGGCCACCATGTTGGCTATTCCTGGGCTAAAGAATTATGGCTACTGTGTCACAGATGAAGGCAAGCCAAAGTCTTCAAAATTAATTCCGCCTTCTGTAACAAAGTAATGTTTTGTTGATGGCCACAATCCAAGTAACAGGAACTATTTCCATGGCTAAGGTCAACTGGCCATGGCTTAAATATGGAATTTGGTCATATAAACTGAAATGATGACTATCAACTTGGATGGCTTTAAAAGAGGATTGTGCAAATTCATGGAGGTTAGAGATTTCTATGGCTACTAGCAGTGTGCATCTGGATACCAGAGAGGAGGAAGCTGCTGTGCTCAGGTCCTACTTGTGGGTTTCCAAAAAACATCTGTTTGGCCACTCTGAAAACAAGATGCAGGAGTAGATGGGAATTTGGTCTAATCTAGCAGGTGTCTTGTTAGGGTGCTGTTGTTTTTTAATACGCTCTAGCTGTTTCTTCCAACTGTGCCTTGACACTGTGCTTCAGCTGAAATTTTCACTGGTATCTCAAGTCCCAATGCAACTTTTCCCCACTGCATGCAGAGTTCCTTTACCTGCTCCTAGTGAGGAGCAAATGAAGGGTCATAACACAAACACAGAGCATGTGTTTTGCATGTGCAATGCCCCACTTTCAATCCCCAACATCTTCCAGTAGAGATGTGGATGTCTCCTGGAGAGCTGCTGTGCCAGTCAATGTAAACAATACTGTGGTAGATGGCTTGAGGATCTGACAATGCTGAGCTAAATAGATAAAAGCTCTGAACTTGTATAAGGTAGCTTGCCATGGTTCTCTTTAATTCAGAACCATGGGGATTGGGAGCACTCTGAAAAACCACGGCTAGTCATTGTAGAGCTAGATGGTCCCATGGTCTGGCTTGGTATAAGACAACTTCCACAACTCTTCATGTTGCCCGGGATGATGAATTTCGACAGTCACAGCTCGTCATGGCCTTTAAAATCTGGAGCTGACCTTGGTGCCTATTTTGCCTAGTATAGATATAGGTGCAGAGAACAGCGGAGAGATAGACACAGTGGCTGGCTTGTCTTTCAATGCCTATAAGTTTTTAATGGGGCAGGGAAGTCAGCAGTGCTCATAAGTTTAGACTGGATGACTCTAAGCCCCATCAGTCAACACATAACCACACATTCTGGAGAAAGGTGGACAGCTAGGAAGAGTTGGATCGTACACTTACATTTGTGTAATGACAGGCCTGCCTCTGGAAAGTCCCAAAGCCAAAAGGTGAGTCACCAATGTCACACATCTGCCCACAGATGCTCCCACGGGTGATCCCTAGTTCTCAACAGATGCCTCTTCCCTTTCAAACAGACAACCGAACGCAAATTAAATTAATTAAAGGTGAAGCAAACGCAGACGCCGCTCGGGAGGGAAAGGTAAGCACAGATGGTCCACGGAGTTGCAAAAGGCATTGTGAAACTGGGGGCAGAATCCACTAAACTGCCCAATGAACCTGAAATTAATGCAAGAGGGAAGACTCAAAGGAGAAAGAATGGTGCTTCTCAAGAGCCATTTTGCAAAATCTCAGGATGATAATGGCAACACAATAGGTGGGCAGATTAGTCTGTTTTCTGATCTGTGGCAGTTTTGCCTATGCTCATTCATAAGCCCATTCAATTCTATTCCATTTCTACATTACTCATGTGGACTTTTTTTTAAAAAAAGAAAATAAATCTGTATCTAAGTCCTAAATCAGCCTCCGTTTACATAAGGGACTATTTCTTAAATATTCTGCACAGGTGCACTGTACTCCAGTGCAGCTTTCTCAAATGCTATCAAATACCCCATAGGATTGTTGGCCCGGCTGTGGTAGCAGGGGCACATTTTCCCACTTATGATAATGTCTTCTGGCATCAAAATTTTGAATTAATGATTTTGAAGAAATATATTTAAAAATGTAAATGTCCCATTGTGGCCTCCCCTAACTTGCCTTTATGAACTTGTGGGATGGTAAAACAGCGATTTTCCAATCGAAGAAACTTCTCACATGGAAGCATAGGATTGTTGAATTGGAAGGAATCTCAACATACGGTCCCCCACCCAAATTTTGGCTGCCGTGAGAACTTATTTGGCTCAGGAATGGAAGATGCTGAAGGGCTTAAACTTCTCCTTGTGGTACAGTAATATGTGGACTCTGGCTGCTGCTGCAGAGAAAATAATTCACAAATGATGCCTTTCTAAGGGCAAGGAAGACTCGGAATATTTATATGTTGTAGCTCAGCGGTAGGGAATCTGCTTTGTAGAAGGTCCTAGGCTCAATCTCCATCATCTCAAGGTAGGGCTGGGAGAGAACCCTCGTCCGAAATCCTAGAGCTGTTGCCAGTCAGTGTAGGGAATAGGGAGCTGGGTGGGCTAATGATCTGACTCAGTATAAAACAGGTGATGAGTACCCCTCTGTGACAGGTGATTGCCAATGTAGGAGCAAAAACTCAGGATGGAGAAGACATTTGATGCAGTTTACATATCAGTGTGAATCTCCCTAATTCACACTTTCACAAACAATCCGCAAACCTGAACGTACCTATCTCTGAAATTCACACTTCTACAAAGGGACAGAGTAGTGATATTGTCCAGTGAAATTAGTTGCACTACACTGTGTCCACTGGTGTGAATGAAATTGGTCAAAAAGCCACAGTTCCATAATGCAACAGGTGCTGCAATGGGAAAGGAACATTGGAAAAATGGTCCACTTTGATGTGGACACCGCTTATTTGAACTCTGACCTCCAGGAGGAGTTGTACATGTTGCCTCCTCCAGGGTTTGAGAGTGACGTGCCAGGTCAGGTGTGGAAGCTGCACAAGTCGATCTACGGTCTGAAGCAATCAGCTAAAAATTGGAATTCATGTCTTGATTCTGTTTTGAAGAGCCTAGGTTTCAGGAAGAGTCTAGCTGACAGTTGTCTGTATCTCAGAGGTGAAGGAGAACAGCAAGAACTGTTGCTTGTCTATGTTGATGACTTGATCTGCTTAGCAAAGAGCCAGATGCAAGTGCAGAAGTTTGCAAAAGAGTTAGGCAAGAGGTTCAAACTCAAGAATCTAGGTGCAGTGAATGTTTATCTAGGTGTGCAGATAGACAGAACTGAGGATGGAAGTTTCTTGCTCAGTCAGAAAGGCAAGATTGAACATTTGCTTGAGAAGTTCAGAATGTCTGATTGTAAAGGGGTCAGAACACCCATGGAGACAAACTTTGTGAAAGAGTCACAAGTAAAGGACAAAGTAGCGTTTGAGAGTCCTGAAGTGTTTCAGTCAGCGCTAGGGAGTCTGTTGTATTTGTCACAATGGAGCAGACCAGATATTGCTTTTGCAGTCAATTTGCTCAGTAGAGAAGCATCGAAACCTAGCGTGCATGCTTGGAATGGCATTAAGAGAGTGCTTAGGTATTTGCAGGAGACCAAAGAGTATTGTTTGGAGATGTCAGCGCAAGGTGAGCCACAACTCACTTGTTTTGCAGATGCTGATTGGGCCAATCAGGAAGACAGGAAGTCAGTGACTGGTTTGGTAGTCAAGTTTGGAAATGCCCTGATTGGTTGGCGGTCGCGCAGGCAAAGCCTAATAGCAATGTCTTCCACGGAAGCCGAATTCTGTGCGTTGTCTGCGACATGCACTGAATTGGAGTACTACAGATGTTTGGTCCAGGAAATCTGGGGTGATTGTAGCCAGCCCATCACTGTTTGGGGCGACAATCAACCATCTTTGAGACTGGCGGAGTCTGGACAGTTCAAAGCCAGAACCAAACACTTAGACATCCGCTTCCGAAACGTATGTCAGAGCATACAGGTAGGCTTGGTGAAGTTGAGGTATTGTCCAAGCCAAGAGAACCTAGCAGATGGGTTCACAAAACCCTTGAGTTTCCAACGGCATGGGGAATTCTGTGAAGGGTTGGTTTTGGGGTAAGTTTGGATACCCGCTATCCCCAGTGTTCAGGTGAGAGGGGGTGTGAGGAGAAACAAGTAACCAAAGGGTTAACTGTGTACTGTAGCACCTGACCACTGAGGAAGATCATGTTACAGAATGTACCAGAAGTGTTTCTGTATGTTGCAGTTGGTTTCGTTTCTGCCTGGGAGACGGTCGCAAGATGTCTGCGCTCTCACCAGGTTGTTTGTTATTTTCTCTCTAGAATAAACTTAAGTAGTTATTAGAACACTTTGGACTCTGTGTGTTCTTAAGAGGTTTTTTATCCAACGGCTATACAAGCTTTCGCTGTGTGAGAAGAAGAACTCTGCTGTGTGTGTGTTTTACTGCCAGCCCGGTTCTACGGAAGCAGAGAAGCGGAGAGGAAGCGCGCCGGGCGATAATCAGAGGCTCCTAATTGAGTCATAAACAACTCAACGGAGCCCTATACCCGTCACAAGCATTATAATCAGAATGCAGCCTAAGTTACAATGGCAGGAGTTGTCTGGGACCAGTCCAACAATATTCAGCCCAGCTCTTACAAACATTCTCATTTTGCTATATTGTGGTGAAGTTGTCAATCCATCCCAAGGAGTTAGTTTTTCTTTTTGGCAATAACCCTTCTTATCCTCCTGTACTTGGGAGTGCATCACATCTATCTATCTATCTAATCTGCAATCTCTCTTCACCCTACAGTAAATGAAAATCTCTTGAAACAATTCAGTGTTTGGAAGTTGTCAAGGCATGGATTTGACATTTTCTTTCTTTTGAATACACAGAAAGCAAACACTGCTAATTTGTTAATAGCTAAACAGCAAACAAAGAGCTAAGCCCCCAATTAGTACATAAAGGCCAAAGGAAAAGAGCCAGACATCGTGGCAAGCTTGTTCATATTGTCCCCCTACTACCCTCACCATCTTTTTAAAAACCGAGAATGTTCATAAGGCATTGCCTACTTGTTCTCAAAGCTCACTCTTTTGTACATCCCTTACCCAGAGATCCAACCACATCACATTTTTATCTTGTTTAAATGTGATAAAGGAAGGGGAAAGAGGTCATTTCCCTTCCCAGCCATGTTGATTCTTATTCAATTAAAAGAAGAGAGGATTTGTAAGGGAGGGGGGCGTGCGAAAAAGCAGAGCCCTAGTCTTGAGCAGGGTCCGAAAGAATTAAAACAAGGCCCTGTGAACTTGACTTTCATGTAATCACTGCTGTTCTAATAAGGTGAGAGTAGCTTCCGAATCCAGGCAGTCTCCAAAGCGCTGGCCCGGTCCCTGCCATATGGAGACAGGCTGGAATCTGTCAAGTTCACTTAGCAAATTTTATCTTCAGGGAGTCGGGCAGGCGGGCTGGATACCGATAAACAGAATGCGGCAGAAATCTGGAGGCAAACACTGGTGCGGCCTGGACCACTGAACCAAAAACCACACACACACACACCAGTTCTAAATAAGCACATGCTTGACCAAGGGGGAGGGGAATTGGTGGTAATTAAAACGAAGCCTGCCAAACTATGTCAGAGGTTTTGTATTGCTGGGAAGCTTGTCAAGTCTGGAATCTCTTCCTTATATCTTCAATTAGGTAGAGAAAGGGGACACCCCTAGATACTATTAAAGGGCAAAAACACTGTTATTCTGCTAGTAATAAAAGCCATATAATTAGTTTGCCAGATTCAGACAAATTTGTGGAGCATAAGTGTATTGATGACTCCGAGTCATGCAGCTTCCAAGCCAGGAGTTAGGACTTCACTGAATATCATAAGAACATAGGATGAGGCCAGTGTCACATCAGGTTCAGCATCAAATGTCCCCATGGGAAGCCTGCAAGCGAGACCAGAGCATAAGCACACTCTCCTACTCTGTGGTTTCCAGCAACTGGTATTCAGAGGTATAACACCTATGAGAGTGGAGGCAGAGCATAGCCAGTGAGTGTAGTAACCATTTGTCTAATCCTCTTTTAAAGCTATCCAAGGTGGTGTGGCCATCACTGCCGCCAGCTGCTTGGGAGCATCAATGGTAGAAGGCTATTGATATGGTGTCTTCTTGGTGGATTTTTTTGGAGGCATCTGATTGCCTATGTTGTGAAGCAGGATGTTAAAACGAAATTATACTTGTGGTCTGATATAGCAGAGCTTTTTTATGTTCAAATGACAGCATCTTAGTTTCCTTCTCCCCACTTATTGTTTACAGAAAATGGCAGCTCAAAGCTCTTTTCGGACATGTTCTTTTACAGAAGTAGGACTAGGTGCAGTGAAGCATGGTCTGTTGAGGCAAACGGAGGACTGCCGATCCCCAAACCTGTCTGTATTAGCCCATCTCCCACCACTAGCCTGCCTTCCTACTTACGACTCACGGTGTCTCCCTGGCTGCCAGTTTATGTCTCAGTGCTACCTTTGGGAAGATGATGGGGGGAAATAGAATTAGTTGGATCTGCCTGGCTTTTGCTCCGCCTGTTATTTGCTCCAATTCCACCTATAGCTGGAGAGCCTGCTTCTCCACCCTACTAGTCTCAATGGGCACCATTCATCACTGATCAAAGGCACAGAGATTGTGTTTGTATGCCTGAGAAGTGAAAGCTAGGGGACATACAACATGAGAATGCCAGAATCTCCATTCCTAGCTCATGAGTTTCAAGTGTTTCAGGCTCAGGTGAGGCCAATGTGGTGCTCTCCAGCTGTTGTTGGGCTACAACTCCTACCAGTGACAGAGTTCACACTATGTCAATGAAGGCTGAATGAATGACATAGAGCAGGCCCTCCAGATGTTATGGACTACAATTCCCATCTTCCCCAACCACTGGTCCTGTTAGCTAGGGATCATGGGAGTTGTAGGCCAAAACATATGGAGGGCCACCATTTGGGTATGCCTGACATAGCGTATCAGCTTTGTATGCAAAAGCTACCAGGTTCAAGTCCCTGCATCTGCAAATAGCAGTGGGCACTTCCCTTGTCTGAAATCCTGGATAATAGCTTCTAGTCAGTATAGACAATACTGAACTAGAGGGACCAATGGTATGGCTTGTATAGGGCAGTTTTGTAGTAGTAGTAGTAGTAGTAGTAGTAGTAGTAGTAGTAGTAGTAGTAGCTCAGTGGTAGTGCATCTGCTTTGTGTGCAGAAGGTCCAAGGTTCAATCCCTGGTATTTCCAGTAGGGCTGGGAGATACTATTGCCTGAAATCTTGGAGAGCCACAGCCAGTTAGTGTAGAGACAATACTGAGCATGATAGACCAACAGTCCGACTCAGTAATAACACAGCTTCCTATATTCCTATCAGCCCCAGTCAGCATGGCCACTGTTCAGGGATGAAGGCATAGCAGTAAAAGCAGGGCTTATCCTGTTTTTAAATATTTGATAATTTTGAATGCAGCTTCTTTTCTCATTAGCTGATCGACTACAGTGTGGGGAAACAACAGGAGAATTTTTTTGGCATAGCGCTAATATAAACCAGACATCATGGCTTGTGGCTATTGTAAAGTCTTGCAGGGTCTTTCAAAACTAATAGCAATATGTTTTCTCCTAACTTTGAATGGAAGAGATGATACAAAGCTTCTTCTTCTTTTTTAATCCCTTTGATTATAATGTAAGACTCACCCACACATGCAGAGAAAGAAGCAAAATCGCAAACAGATGTTGCAGAGTCTCCACTGATCATGTCATGACAAGTGTTATGAAGTGTGCGTTGGAAAACTTTGGTAGCACAGTGATTAAAGCGGTACCGAGACAGGTACAGAGCAAGTAGAACATTTTTGCTCCAGATGTATCATACATAATCTATTGAGGACCAAACACCAAGCTGTTCACATCTGTTTGTTCAACTGCTTTGAAGAGAGGGTTGGGGTTTTTTTTATATAAAAAAACAACAACGTTTATCTTCCCAACAAAGAAGTTTCACTACCAGTGGCTTCCCCTCAATTAGTCTTTGGGCTGATGTCCTATGGCCCTCCAGATGTTGTTTGACTACAGTTCCCAGAATCCCTGACCATTGGGCATGCTGGCTGAAGCTGGCAGAAGTTATGAGTCGTGCAACATCTGGAAGGCCACAGCCGCCGTATTCTGTGTTCACTTACTGAAAAGTAAGCTCCACTGAACACAGTGGAAATTACAGGCGTGGTTAAAGTATTATTTTATGTAAATGGAATCCCCTTTGAGAGGAAGGGGGGAATGCCATATCCTACATCAGGCATGTCAAACCTGCAGCCCTCCAGATGTTTTGGCCTACAACTCCCATGATCCCTAGCTAACAGGACCAGTGGTTGGGGAAGATGGGAATTGTAGTCCAAAACATCTGGAGGGCCGCAGGTTTGACATGCCTGTCCTACATTATTTCTAAATGACTGGTATAACCTTTGGATATAAAATCTGGGAAATTCCAAGACATTTGCTACAGAAGCTCAACACTGCCCCTCCCCTTCCAGGAAACTCTCCTATTCTAAGAGCTGTTCCCATCTCTGGATAACCCTTTCATGTACCAGCAGTATTGCAAATTAAAGATAGCTGCAACACCAAAAAAAGAGAGAGAAAGTAATCATTTTTTAAATAAAAAAAACACAAACAAACCCACAACATTTGGAAATGGAAACAATTCATCACCCTGTCAATAATCCAATCTGAAATACACTCAAACCAAAGTTAACAGGTTTCTTTTTTTAAAAAAAAAAAGTTCCAAAATACAAAACATAATAGACAGACTTGCCTCCTCCATCACAAGTGGGGAGACTGCTGTATGACTCAGGTTCTGTTTACAGGCTTTCCAAAAGGGGCACCTGACCACTGTGAGAAGAGAATGCTGGACTAGATGCGGATATTTGTCCTGACCCAGCCTCCAATGGGCCATATCACCAGCACAACTACAATATAATCTTATTTGGAAATGAAGAGATCCTGACACCCCATTGCTAGTGGATGTTGTGGTGGGCTTCCACTGCTCACCTGATCTCCTAACGGTTCCCTCACTGCTGCTTACTGGGAAGTAGAGGGTGACACAGTAGTGATGTCAGCAAGGTGCACATGCATCAGTGGAAGCACCAGGTGAGCTCTGCTGGTTTCTTTACACTATGCTGACGTTGCCACCATCTCACCCCTTTCCTTCTTCCTACCGGTAAGCACCACTGATGTGATCCACAAGAGGTCAGGTGAGCAGCAGCACTCATTACACCACCCACTGCTGCAATCCTTCTTTCTGCAGCGACCAGCGGTCTGGAGCAGTAGCGGAGGGAAATAACAGAATGGCATGAAGTAAGGGCTTGGGAGGATTCAGTAGAAAAGCATTGCGCAGGAAGAGAAGGAGGGAAGGTGGTTTCTACAGGAGCTGTTTAGTTTGCTTATCAAATACAGACATACAATTTGATAAGCAGAGAGGGTGGGTGGGAAAAGGTGGAGGGGAAAGACAAGTATATTAATTCATTTGATAAATAAAGGTGGAGTTCAACTAAGTTCTCCTCAAAAACCCACTGGAATTAATCAACCTACAACCGCATTCACAACATACATTCAAAGTATTATGAGATCACTTTAAAACAGTCATGACTTCCCCCAAGGAATTCTGGGAGCTGAAGTTTGTGAAGAGTGTTGAGAGTTGTTAAGAGACCCCTATTCCCCTCCCAGAGCTGCAATTCCCAGCATTCTATGGGAAGGGGGTGGGTTGATTGTTAAATCACTTTGAGAATCATAGATCTGTGAGAGGAATGGGGTGTCCTAACAACTCTCAACACCCTTGATGAATTACAGCTCCCGGAATTCTTTGGGGGGAGCCATGACTGTTTAAAGTGGAATCATAGTGCTTTAATCGTATGGTGCGAATGTGGTCTAGATTAGTCATGTCCATTCGTTTCAATGGGTCTACTCTGAGTAGGACTAGCATTAGCTGCAACCTTGAATAAATGCATAAAGGTATTTCAGGTCGAGAAACCACCCTCTCTCCACCCTGCAATGGTAAAAAGAATGAGGGCATTTTTTTTTCTCCTCCCTTGCTGTCTTTTCTGCAAGAGCCATCAAATATTCTTTACCGTCTGGGCTTAATCTTTGGGCTTTTTGATACACCTTGTTACCTCCTTGCTACTTCAGCATCACATGTGATGCATTCCATTTACAAGGTTTCCACAAAACCAAGTTTGCAAGAAGAAGCAGCAGCTATAAAGCTAACAAGCTTGAATGGCTCCCCCCCTCCAACTCTCTTTTTAGCTCAGATTGAATTTATGTTGAGCCAATTCACAGACGTGCACTTCGGTAATAACCTGTGGCTTTGCCAAGAGAGAGAGAGAGGGAGGGAGGGAAAGAGGGGGGGAGGAGAGACCCCCTTTCTGTACACAATGCCATAGGAAGTCTAGGACACAACACACAATGTTTTCTTTGTAGATATCGTCAAACATGATGAATGAGAAACATTCCAGAAGGTCTGCCCTGATACCGAGACAAATGTTATACTGATACTAAACAATTTAAAAGAGAGAATAGAGAAGGCTCCAGATAAAAAAAGTCTGACACAAGAAGCCCCCTAAAAAACAGACACTTGTGCTATTTTATTTACTTACTTATTTATAGAGATCTGAGGATTTTCTAACCGATCTTTTTGTCCATGCCAGGCTCTAGGTTTCAGGGGGCTCCTGACCAGTGTGTGTGCTCAGATGAACCCCATTTTATCGAGATGGGCCTCTTCTGGCTTACAGAGTACATAAGACAAAACCATTTGCTGGAACAGCGCAATGACACATCTAGTCCAGCATCTTGTTCTCACAATGGCCAACCAGATGCCTCAATGTGAGAAACCCACAAACAAGCAAAGCCTGAGCGCAACAGCACTCGCCCCATTTGTGATCCTCAGCAGTTGGTATTCAGAGACATACTGCTGTTGAACATGGAGGAAGAACATAGCCTTTGGGGCTAGAGGCCATTGATAGTCTTGAGATAAAGGTGAAGGGCCCCCTGACCATTAGGTCCAGTCGTGACCAACTCTGGGGTTGCGGTGCTCATCTCACGTTATTGGCCGAAAGAGCCGGTGTACAGCTTCTAGGTCATGTGGCCAGCATGACAAAGCCGCTTCTGGCGAACCAGAGCAACACACGGAAATGTCGTTTACCTTCCCACAGTACAGCCATATGAGCTCTATTTATCTACTTGCACTTTGACGTGTTTTTGAACTGCTACGTTGACAGGAGCTGGGACCGAGCAACGGGAGCTCACCCCATCGCAGGGATACGAACCGCCGACCTTCTGATTGGCAAGTCCTAGGCTCTGTGGTTTAACCCACAGCACTACCCGCGTCCCCATTGATAGTCTTAGTCCCCCAATAATTTGTCTACACTGCTTTTAAAGCCGTCCAAAATTGGTGCCATCACTACATCTTGTGGCAGCAAATTTCATAGTTGTGTGAATTAAGTGGTTCCTTTTGCCTGTCTTCCATCATTGAGCTTCATTGGATGTCCACATGTTCCAGTGTTATGAGACTGTAGGAGAAACTGCCTCTCCACTTTCTCTATGCCATGAATACCTCTGTCATATTCCCCTTGCTCATCTTTTCTCTAAGCTTAACAAGGAAGTGGTGGTTATGGAATCACACTCCCCTCCTGTGGCTTCCAGCAACTTGCATTCAGCAGCATGTATGCTCAGGACTGTGAGAAAAAGATGTTTGACTACATGGGTTATTGGCAGGGGTTTTTTTTCCCTGGAAAAAATAGGTGCTGGTACTCACCACAAAGTCATTACAGTAAGTGCCACACTTTTTAACAACCAAAAGAGGTGCTGGTACTATGTACCCTTGAGTACTCCCTGAAAAAGAAGCACTGGTTATTGGCCTGATCCAGGAGGCTCTTCTTAATTTCAGAGGATGAACCACTGCAGTACTTCTCCCCAAGCTTGCTAAGTCAAAAACTTGAGGCTCTTAGCAACTCAGCTGGCAGTTCCAGGATGACAGAGCCAACCACACAACAAGACTTAGCCTACATAAGCCTTCACTTGTTCTTAAGTTCCCTGCTGGGACAACATCTGCCTACAGCTACTTAGTGGGTGGGGAGCATCAATAAACAGGGCTCACTTGGAACTACCTAATGTTCTGTTGCTGTTTTTTCAGCCTTCTCTGCAAGAGAGTTCATGATTGGGAGTTCGGACTTGCCAACCTGGACTTGATTTGACAACTTGCTTGATCTGACTTCACCTACTTGCACTTGTTTTAGCCTATGTGGGTGGGGGTTTGCCCGCTTGATCTGACCTTCCTGCCGCAACTTGACTTTGCCTACCTGGACTTGAATTATTTGCCCAGGGCTCAACTTCCCAGACACTGCCTGCTTCCCTTGCAAGTCTCAAGAGCTCAGAGAGCAGCATAGCCATAACCTGCTTCAGCTGGACTTTATAACAAGGCGGAAATGGTGCGTTGCAATGGTACAAGTTACTAATTGTTACTCTGCTATTTAAAGCATCTGAACTACAAAGGTAAACTAGCTTCAAGCAGACTTTTGACTAAGGAACCATAAGGTGAGTAGTTAGAGAATTCCCGATATGTTGTAGAGTCCATTGCTCTGAAACCAGTTTCAAACTTGTTTAATTCTGTAGTTTGGACAACAACCTGATATTTATCCTTAAAGAACAGGTGCAAGTGTCATCGAAACAGAGAGGTGGGAGTGCGTGAGATCCTGACAATGTTCTTAATAATATCTTAATGATAAATAATTAAGAATCTTGGATTGCAATGTGACGCAAACTACTAAGTGAGGGGGTGCCACTTCTGAGTAAGTTCCCACTGTAAATATAAAACTTTTTGCAATATTCACCCTTTTGATTTTACTTCAAAGTGAGAGCTATGAATCTCTAAAGCAAACCAAGGAACACTCTGATTATATACACAGAGAGACAAAATCAAAGCTTGCAGTTTTTTATTTCATTATTTACGTTAACTCTCATGATTTGTGGTGGGGATCTGTCCCATGAATTTGATTTATTCCTATATTCTGGAAGAAGGTGATAAAAGTTCCTTAGTTTTACAAGCGGTAAATGAATCCTTCTCCCACAAAACACACACACACACAATGTACTGTATATCTCATTTTCCAACAGATCAGACAGTCCATCTTAGTCAAATAAAGATTTGTCACAGGCTGAATATAAACCTTATACTAATACCTGTCTTGTATGCCATGATAAATTATGTATTTTGCAAAAGATCACAGTTGCATTATTCTTTGTTCCTTCGTTCTTGTGAGAATTCATTGCAATAAAGACCTGATTCAAGAATTTAGTAATGTACTGAATAGTGAATATGCCCTATAAAGGCAACAGCTCCTGCATAACCACATAAGATTTATGGAGATAGGGCCTAGGCTAATATCTCAAAAGTCTCTAGAAATCTTTTACAGAGCACTGCCTTAAATGGTTGTTGGAGTAACTGATCTAGGTTGATCTTATGATTATAAGAAAAGCCTGCTGGATCAGCCCAGTGGCCCATCTAGTCCAGAATCTTGCATTGACAGTGACCACCCGGATATCTGTAGAAATGTTCGAACAGGGCCTGACTACAAACACACATACTTCCCACCTGTGATTCCCAGCAACTGCTATTCAGAAGCATTACTACCTCCAGATGAGGAGGCAGAGCACAGCCACACCGATAGCCTTGTCACCCTCCATGAATTTGTCTAGTCCTCTTTTAAGGCCATCTAAGTCGGTGGCCATCACTGCCTCCTGTGGGAGTGAGTCCTGTAGTTTAACTATGCACTGTGTGGAGAAGTACTTTCTTTAATTTGCATTTAAACTTCCAACATTCAGCTTCACTGGATGTCCATGAGGTCAAACCAGAAGTGGCTTCCCCACAGAGCAGAGCTGCAAGGCACAGCCAGCTGTCTAACACATAGAATTTAATTTAACCTAGAACAACCAATAACATGTGGGTGTCTGAGAATTTCGGGATTATTTTTCTTAACCATGCACCCAATAAAAACACAGGTCTATTCTTTCTAATGGATATACAACCCATTGTATTTTAGATAAACACATGCAAAAACAATTGGATATTTGTCAATCCCTAGGTGTGGACTAGCATCACCTTTCACAGTGAAGTTCTATGCAGAGCTAAAGGTAAAGGGGCCCCTGACCATCAGGTCCAGTCGTGTCTGACTCTGGGGTTGCGGCGCTCATCTCGCTCTATAGGCCAAGGGAGCTGGCGTTTGTCCGCATGACAAAGTTGCTTCTGGAGAACCAGAGCAGCGCACAGAAACGCCGTTTACCTTCCCGCCGGAGCGGTCCCTATTTATCTACTTGCACTTTGATGTGCTTTCGAACTGATAGGTTGGCAGGAGCTGGGACCGAACAACGGGAGCTCACCCCGTTGCAGGGATTCGAACCACCGACCTTCTGATCAGCAAGCCCTAGACTCTGTAGTTTAACCCACAACGCCACCTGGGTCCCAGGTAGCAGAGCTACTCATAGGCAAATCCCATCAAGTTCATGAAACTTAACTCCAGTTATGACTATATAGGATTGAAGACTCAAGAGTTAGAATTTTAGAATTTGAGGTTTTATTTTATTAGGCACACGAAACTATATTCCTCGCCAGTTTGCTATGATATTCAAAACTTGCATATCAGCAGCAGTTTAAGAGATGCTACATTGTATAGTAGTAATTCTGTCAATAGCAAGTCACAAGGACTCCCTAAATAAAACATTCTCCATTTTTCTGAAGTAGCCAAACGTCCCATCCCATTGACAACTCTGGGGATTATTTAACTGAAGGAAAGTTAAAACCCATGCTGTTAAAACCCAGCATGATGGTGACACGATCAATAATGCAGATTTGCCACCAGACAAAGGGAGAGCCACTTATTGACATCTGGTGCAGACCCACTACTGAGAGAAGAGAGAAACTTTCATAAAGTTTCATTAAACCTGTTGTGAAATTTTCACTTGACCATCTCCTAAAGGCCCTTCAGATATGCATGTTCAACACCCACACATCCTTTCCCTCCTTGCCACTGAAGGAAAACTAGGGGGAATGTTATGAAGTACCAGTAATCCAGCTAGCAAGAAAAACTATTGAAGAACAGCATTGAATTTTGATTTATTTGCAGCATTGAAAACAGCCCTACATTTTTATGCTTCCCAAAGAAACCAATGTTTTCAGACCTTGGATTAAATGGTATGAGTTCTATTAAATTGTTGTTTTAAAAATCCTCATGAAAACTTATTAGATAGAGTTTTCTCCTAATAAACACATTTTGCATGCAGTTTTAACTACCCTGTTTCTCATATTTTAAGACATACCCATAAAATAAGACATAGCAGGATTTTTAAGCATTCAAGGAATATAAGCCATACCCCGAAAATAAGACATAGTGATAGGCGCAGCAGCAATGCCAGCCGCGGCAGCAGGAGGAGGAAAAAAATAAGACATCCCTTGAAAATAAGCCATAGTGTGTTTTTTTGAGGAAAAAATAAATATAAGACATGTCTTATAATATGAGAAACACGGTAATGTACACATTTAAGTGATTTCCCCAAACATACTGCATTTTTGTATGTCCTGTTCTCTGATATATGTATTTTAATGCACACTTTACCCCCATAATAAGGCATTTTTGTACACATTGTTTGGAGAACTGTATCACAAAATTCAGGCAAGTACGAATTTTGCAGGTTGAGTGCACTTTGCTTCTCATATTGTTTCGGGAAAATGAAGTATTTGTGTGTTCTCCTTTTAAATTTGAACTGAACTGAAGTTCTCCCCATCCCTAATCTCCAGGTGTTGTGCCCACATCAGGAAAGCATATTTTGTCACAGATAGCCCTTGCACATTATTCAGAGGTTTGGGACTGCCCTAATTCCTAAGTGTGACGTTCTTTACTGAGCGCTAAATTTAATACGGGCATTCAGATAGGTGCAAAGCCAGAGGAAGCCCCAGCTGATAGAAAATATAAATATTTAAAACCTACATAATCCTTTCGTGTCCTGGGACAGCTTGAGAAGTGAGATCTTCCTACAATAGCTTTACTCATCCATTGCCTTCATTCATCTTGTTAGGGGATAAAGCAAAGTGATACAGACAAGACAGGAAGCTGAAAGGCCAGCAAGCACCTCAGCTGCGCTCGCCCCTTTTCCTTTCAGTGAACAAGCTTTGATCACTTGCAGTGTTGGGTGGGAGGGAAGGAGGAAGCAAAGGAGGGAAGATGACCTGTCCTTTTAAAAGATCATTTTCTCCTTTGATCCAATGTGTCTGGCTTTCCTTTCAAATTGAGCCCTTTGCTGTCACCATGTTTCATTAAATATTTCATTTTACTTCTTTTGCTTAAGCCTGTCGCCATTAGTGGGCCACCCCTAAGGCATATTCTATTTGATACGGGCAGCTCAGTTTCTAAAGGGCAGGGCTAGGTATTACAAGGAACACAGGGATCTCCCCTCCTGAAAAGAGCAGTTCTGTGCTGAGCTCCACTCCCTTCAGAAACAAGCAGTTTATCTTCCCACCTGCGCTACAACAGGAACTTAGAAAGTTGCCTTAGACTGACATTTTACAGAACAGATAATAAAATCAAGCAATGCTATAGAAGTAGCACAGCAACGAAATACAGCACATCAATGCACTGCTAAAATATGGCCCCTTTTAAACGCCCAACCAATCACAGTGCTCTGACGCAGGAGCAGGCCACATACAGAGGCCAGGGGGGCCTCTTTTGTATGGTGTAGGAATCGGTTGCGGCACACCAAGATTTCAGACAGGGTGTATCCCTAGTACTACCTGGAGATGCTGAGGAATTAACTTTCTGTATGAGAAGCAGATGCTCTACCCCTGAGCCATGGTAGAACTTTTCCGAAAAGCAGAGGTTTTTATTATTATCCCAGTCTGCATCTGTAGAAGACGTGCCATCTTTTATATATATTTACTGGGGGACTGAATCAAAACCCAACACTTCATCCCAAGCCAAAAGCCCACGTAATGTTGTGGTATGTCTTTAGTTGCAAAAGAAAAGCCAACGTTAGTGTCAGACATATCACAGAAGGGAGATTATTTCAGAGATGAGGAATCATTGCAGTGAAGTCACTGCCACTCGCCACCACCTCTCCAAATTTCACACAGTGGTGGAGCCAACAGCAGGGCTTCCACCTACAGATATTAGTTAATGGACAAGGAGATACCAACAAACATTAAGCTTTTTCATCAAGCTGGTGCTGGTGCAGTTTCTTAGGTACCTCAACGTTGCAATCAGTACACAAATATTACTGGTATTCTCTGCCCCTGGAGAGATAAATCATTAACCAGCTTCCAATATGATTCAACTGCAACTTTCCTATGGGAAGGGCCAATTCTCCATGGTAGAGCACCTGCTTTGCATGCAGAAGGCCCCAGCTTCAAGCCTCAACATCTCCAGGTTGAACAGGGAGAAACCCCTGATTGAAACCCTGGAAACCCTCTGCTAGTTGTAGACTAATTGGAGCCAGATGCACTAGGGGTCTAACACAGTAAATAAGGCAGCTTCTTATGTAGCACAGTGGCTGAGCACTTGCTTTTCATGTAGAAGGCCCCAAGTTCAATCCCTGGCATCACCAGGTAGGACTGGGAAAGACTATCTGAAGCCCTAGAACAGGCATCCCCAAACTTCAGCCCTCCAGATGTTTTGGACTACAATTCCCATCATCCCTGACCACTGGTCCTGTTAGCTAGGGTTCATGGGAGTTGTAGCCCAAAACACCTGGAGGGCCGCATTTTGGGGGTGCCTGCCCTAGAGAGTCAACACCGAGCAGGTTGGACCAATGGTCAGACTCAGTCCAAAGCAGCTTTGTCTGTTCCTCTGTTCATGTCAAACTTCATAGATATTGCCCATGTCACTGTCCCTAGCATGAGTGCTTGTGTCATTTCTTTCTCTTTCATCTGTACAGCTGACTGCAGCCAGCATTTTCCCATGAGTCTAGGGTCAGCTGCAATGTGGGAATGAAGATCAACCACAACACTCATGTACTGCTTTGTACTGCCATGCTGTCCCCAACCTACTGCGGCATGAAGCGATTGAACACCCCACGGGGACACTTACCCACTCTGCCTTACATCACTCCTCCTATTTTCGAGAAAGGTTGAGGTAGAGGAGGAGGAGAGACACACACACAGAGAAAACGACTTGCCATTTTTCAGCATACAAAAGAACGACTCGTACATTCAGATTCACTGCTTATGGAACCAGCTTTCTCTAAATTAATTTGGATATGCTTCCTTTACTCCCAGCAGGACGTCCCTGTAGTCGAACTCCCTGCATCTCATTTTCTAACACTGCTGTGAAAGGAAGCCGTGTGTGTGTGTGTGTGTGTGTGTGTGTGTGTGTGTGTGTGTGTGTGTGTTCTAGCAATATATTGAAGGCTGTTGTCCTTATTCTTTCTACTTTTCTCCGACTTAAAACAATGTCAATCTACAACATTCTCAAGGATGAGATAGTAAGGATAGATCTTGTTATTCAGGTGGAATATATACACACACATACTTTTTGCCATCATAGGTGGCAAATTATATATATGGTCAATAAAATCAATAAAAAAGAAGACTTCAAAACATACGAAAGTTAAAATACTAAAACAGATTAAAATTCACCTCAACTTTCTAAGCATCTGGGTAACCTTGTCCAAACAAGAATATTTTAGGAGCTGCCAAAAGTGTATGGTGGAGACCTCTGCTTGATCTCAATAGGCAGGGAGTTTAAATGTGTAATGAAGGATACAGTTGCTCCCATTAGTGGTGCATGCCCTCTTTATACTGATGTCACAGCTCCTTACCTTTATGGGACATGAGAAGATCAGGACCATATAAGTGCATCCAGATTGGCTCCCTTTCCCAATTTCATGTTCTGGTGCCAACTGGACTGGTAGTTGGATGTTCAACACTGGCGATAGCCTCCTACACCACACCTGAGTTAGCAATCCAGGAGCTTTTGTTTGTGGGAGAGGTCAACAGGCAACAGAAGGGATTGGGCTAGGTGCTCAGTAGTAACAGCCTGGGGTTGCTACTACTGCCCCTGAGAATCTGCTGCTGAAGATTGTTGCCTCACTCTGTCCAAGAGTCAAACTGACCCTGTTGACAATACTCAAAGTAAACAGCTGGGTAATGCTGAGGTAAGCTCTTTGCATGCTTGTATTTTTCCTCTTTAGTCAGAATGTTTGTGACCATTCTGTGGCTTCACACCATTTTAGCCAATCAGTGTTAAAGGAGCAGACCCATCAAATAATGACAGGCAATTATTAATTTATTGTATATGTAAGATTCTTAGTGTAATATTGTTCAAATTTTAAAGAAAAGAGGGAGGGAAAGGAAAATGGAAACACAGTATAAAAGAGAGATTTAGCAGTTTGCTCCTTAAACTAGAAGAGTGACACTGAGGCACTCAGTACCTCTGCCAATTAAGACTGTGGATTGCTGGATTAACCTCTATCTTTCAACTGAGTGCTCAGTGTTTGCTCTGGAATTAATCCAGATCCGTGGAGCTCGTGAGCCTCAGATAGCAATTGCGGTAGGGTGATCATACAATAAAAGTCAAATGCCTTGTTGCAAAAACTGGGTAAGTTTTTTCTCCTTATCCTAAAGAGACCTGCTGGAACAGGCGTGGGGAACCTCAGGCCTGGGGGGGGGGGCATGTTTTATTTCATATTTTATGCTATGTTATTTCTATACCTCCCTTCATCCAAGGATCACAGGACAGTTTACAATATAAAAACACAAAAATACATAATGTAGTAACAAAAACAAACAGTAACCCCCATGCCACGCCCCCATCACCAGGCCCTCTCCATGCCTGCCAGAGTGCTTTTGCCTAGTTGGAATATGTATTTAAATGGTGGCGATACCTTTTGCTTGTTCTGATGTACACATATGTAATCCAATGGAACACAGGATACTACAGCCCAACAATCCGTCTAGTTCAGTATTGTCTACATGGTGCCAAGTCGGATCAAAAGTTCATCTAGCTCAGTATTGTCTGCTACACTGACTGGTGGTAGCTCTCCCAGGATTTTGACCAGGAATCTCTCCCAGACCCTCCTGGAGTTGCTGAAAATTGAATCTGGGAGCTCCTGTATGCAAAGCAGATGCTGTACCACTGAGTGATGGCCCAGTTTAGAGGAATCAACGCCCCCCCCCCAAAATTATAATACACAAACCAAACCACAGCTATCCTCTGAATTTTGTATTGCAGTTGTTCAGCAACAATAGGAATGTGCACAAAAATGAGTACATTACAGGACAGTGTGCATCAACATGCATATATTAGTGAAAGGAAGAAGAAGAAGAGTTTGGATTTGATATCCCGCTTTATCACTACCTGAAGGAATCTCAAAGCGGCTAACATTCTCCTTTCCCTTCCTCCCCCACAACAAACACTCTGTGAGGTGAGTGGGGCTGAGAGACTTCAAAGAAGTGTGACTAGCCCAAGGTCACCCAGCAGCTGCATGTGGAGGAGCGGAGACGCGAACCCGGTTCCCCAGATTACAAGTCTACCGCTCTTAACCACTACCAATATGCATTGTATTAGAAACAGGGCTGGCCCAAGACTTTGTGGCATATGAGATGAACCACAAAACAGTGCCTCCCTCCACACATGCACCAAGGAAGAAGGGAAGGACAGGGGGAACAGGAACATCAGGAACAGGGGAAAGGAAAATCAAATCAACCTTACTGAATGGTTGAACTGGGAATCAAAGGCTATCAAGGGAAGAAAAGGGGTCCCTTCAGAATCATGCTGAGTGAGTGCAGAGCCCAGGAGACCCCAGAAGGCAGCCCTCACCATTTCCTCCCTAGGGGTGGGAGGAGACCAGAAGTGCCCCCTATTCACTGTGAGGCTGCTGCGGAGGCAACATGGGGAGGGGCTGCCAAGGGGGCAGCTAATCTGGCCTCCAAGCAGTGGGCCACAGCACCTGCAGCGGCAACGGGCAATGCATTCCTTGGTGGCTGGACCTGCAGCCCCAGTGAATCCTGCCACCCGAGACAATCACCTCACAGGTGAGCTGGCCCTGGTTAGGGGGGGGGGGAATGCTTGCAAAAACTGTGTATTAGGAGTAATGGGCATGGAACTGTTTGTGAATTATGTGGACTTTAAAAATAAAACTGTGAAGTGATTTGGAAATGTGAGGAACTGAATTTAAGACTAGGGTGTGGGGGTGAGAAACCGGGATTGAGAGAGAGTCATCCCTCCCCAGGTATAATTTGGGGATGGGCATTAATACTTCCATAAAATGGAATCTAACATAATCATGTCACAGATTTTGCTGTTGGGTGGGAGGGTGTGGAAGAAAGGATATGCATTTATACAGGGGCGTAGGAAGATAGGGGCGGTGGAGGCAGTGTGCCCCGAGCGACGCGATCCCAGGGGCGCCATCGCCGCTGCCCGCCGCGCCCCCAAATGAGCATCCGCCCCTGCGCGTGGCACACTCCGCCCCCAAATGCGCACCACGTCACTGCGAACGGCGCACCCCGCCCCAAAATGCATGCCACGTCACTGCGCACGGCACACCCCCAAAATGTGCAGCGTGCCCCGCCCCCAGAATGTGCACCATGTCACTGGGGGGCAGCGCGCCTGCTCTCCGCCCCCGGTGGCAGAGCATGAAGCTCCGCCGCTGCATTTATATTAAACTTGTCAAACTACATTGTTACCCTAAGTCTCTCCCTCTTCCTCTCTCTCGCTTTACCAAAGCCATCTGCAAGTCCTGACATTTCAGCCATACTGTTATTTATATATGCATTTACGGCTGCCACCTGCTTGTAAGTTGACTCTTGCAGTAAACTGGTAGAGTTCCCCTGTTTCAATATTCTTTGACATTTTACTGTAACTACAGAGCTGGCCATTTCTCAGCTTCCAGTTGCTCTACAGCCGCTCTTGAATTATATTGCCTCGGTAATAGAATAAAGATATTTCTCCACTATAGTACTACCCCCCCTTCCATTCCCCCCCCATACCCAGATGGTACAAATCGCTGCTGGCACATGTAACAATTACAGCACAGCTTCTGCTGCTTAAATGAACCCCCATAAACCCCACAGAGTTAGATTAGATTAGGGAATTGGGAGGTGAGCAGGAGTCTGGCCAGTGATCTCAGCTGAAGCGGATAAGGATTTAATATCATCCATATATCGCTCTGATAGGATGCATGCAGTATTTTCAAAGTAATGTTGAGCACCCTGGCTTTTGACATTCTCTCTCCCCACACCCCCTGGAGAAAGACAAAAGCAAGGAGGAATCATCAGAGCTGTAAAACCCAGTGAAGGAATTTCACAACTGCAACCAAAGTAGGCAGTTGATCGTAAGTTTGAATCTTTAAGATGTTTTCTTTTTCTACTGTCACAAAGAGAAAAACAAGCAAACTGGTGGGTGGGCTAGGAAGAGGTGGATGTTGAATTTGGGGTACCCACTCCCCTGAATCTATTTTATTTCAGACCCAAGGCCATCCAGTGATTTGTCTGGTGAAACATGGGCATTGATTGATTGATTGATTGATGATTACACTTATATCTCACCTGTCCCTAAAGAACTAAAGGTGGTACACAAGGGTTTCCCTGCTTTACAATAACCCAATGAATAGGCTAGTGTCAGAGATAGTGACTGGCCCAAGGCCACACAGTGAGCATCCTCCTGGCTGAGTGGGGATTTGAACATAGATCTCTCAGGTTGTAGTCCAACACTCTTAACATGGGCGTAGGCAGGGGGGCAGGAGGGGGCAATTGCCCCCCCTAGAAGCAGGGCCACTGGCCAGCCTGCCCCACTGCCCGCCCGGTGCCGTCTCCCTTCTCCCTGGCTGGCTGTGGGGCGGGCGGCGGGAAAGCACCAGAGCCGCGCAAAGCGTTTGGCTGGCTTTCCCAAGCATTTCTATACCACCATTTTTTACTTTATAAGGAAATGCACAGAAAGTCCATAGCTACATATGATGATTTGGTCAAAGATGCTTCTACAAAAGAGAATGCATGCTATGAATTTACACAACATAAATCAACACAGCAAATAAAAACCAACTACAGTCACCAAAATCTTCTCCAATCAGGCCTAGAGTCTGCATCAGGTATCTTCGTCATTACATTCTCATACCCCTGGACTCAACAAGGCTAACAGTGCTGATTTCTGCCTGCCTCCCTCAAGAATGGAGCTACAATTCTGCTGTCAATCACCACTTGTTCCCCTCATACACAATGTCCCATATGTTTCAGGTGTTTGGGGCATTGAGGGATGAAAAACAACAGCCACCAGTGAAAGCCAACATGGTTTTCTGGCACCCACTGTTTTGTTTTGTTTGTTCTCAAAGAGTTCTGGAATGATGTGAACTTCAGGGCATTCTGGGGGAAAACCAAATTGAGGGTGCAGGGAGATTCCTGTTCAATGGAATTCTGCCGCTCCCTAAAGTGGCATTTTTTTTAAAAAAAGCCCCAAATAGGACAATAAGGCACTCTGCTTAGAGAACCTCAAACCTGGCACTGGAATTTCCTTCTGTTCTACTCTGTTAATGATATACACACCACCCAAGCACCCACCCTATAATATCACTACATGTAGAGGCAGAAGTACATCAAATGGAAGGAAGCCAGTCAGGTATTTATCATGCTAAAAATTCAGAAAAGAACAGACAAAATTTATTCAAATAGAGACAATCTGTTGCTTATTAAGCACTGCCCTCTCATAAATTGCCAGGAATGCTCACTTGGTTCATCTTCACAGCTGTTTAATTTCTGTTTCAAATTTCAAGCAATGCAAAATGACTTGAGAAGTCAGGTTCTGCAGCTTAATCAGATAGAAAGATAGATATAATGAAACTGTACCGGATACTGCCACTTTGGAGATAGAGGGTTGTATCCAATGCTGCAGCTCTGCTTGCGCAACAGAACTCCATGTGCAGGTGGGACTTCTTCCTGACCTGCCCTGCCCTTTCCACTCCCATGTGCACCCTCAAAATCAGTGCCAAGAGGTGAGGGGTTTTCAAGATAAGATCTTGGGGGTACATGGGGAGAAGAGAAGAGGAAGAAGAAGTCCCATTGCGAGGAAGAAGAAATCCCATTGCAAGAGCAGAACTCTGCTTCCACGGTATTGGTTACAAGCCAAAGCCTCTAGTAATATGGAACTGGGAACTGTGTGACTGTCATATTCTGGTCCAATGCTGGAACCCAGCAGCAAGGCTGAATGACAATTACTGGATCACATGCAACTCCAATAAAGGCTGGGACCAGACTGAAATCTGCTCCCAGACTACCTCCTGCAGGCTCCAGCCCTTTGATCTTCAGATCCAGAGCCTTTAAGCCAGGCGACCCCAAACTGCAGCCCTCCAGATGTTTTGGCCTACAACTCCCATGATCCCTAGCTAACAGGACCAGTGGTCAGGGATGATGGGAATTGTAGTCCAAAACATCTGGAGGGCCGAAGTTTGGGGATGTCTGCTTTAAGCCAACCCTCTGACCTGAAGACAGGCACTCCTCCTTCAATCCATAGTCTCCCTTCCAGTGCACAACCAGGTACCAAGGAGGAGGATGGATCTGGCCCTGGTGGTCTGGGAGCCCTGTCCCAAACCTGGTTCCTGATCTGCTGCTCCTGCAGTCTCTGTCTCTGTGCCCAGATCTCTGCTGGGTGTGTCATAGTCCCGTACTGCCCAGCCACGGCGGAGTTCAGTGGCGGAAGAGGCCAGCCAACCAGCCAAGTCTCGGGGGGGGGGGGGGTTACTTGCCTGGAGTCCGCATGCAAGGTTCGGTTCAGTCCTAAGGTCAGGAGTATCTCAGTTCACATAGTCCAATGGTTCAGGGGTCAAGAAAGCCGTGATTCCAAGGTTACAAGAAGCAGTAAAACCAGGAATGACAAATGTTGTTTCCAGCCACCAATTGAGGCTGGAAACCCTGCTAAAGAAAGCTGGAGCCAGCTGTTACACATCAGGAGAAAGAAGGCTGATTAGCAGCAGGTGGAGTCACTCTGCTTTCTGCTCCTTCAGGCTGCTGCTCAGCAGGTGAAGCCAATTCCTGGCCCATGACAGGGTGACCGTTTGGGCATATTAGCCAGCATTTGCCACTGGTGACCAGACATTCCATTTGATGTTGCTGGAAATTGAAATTTGCAGTCCACCACACTGCACTGCATAGATCCATCACCACACACACCTGGCCTATATATCTATTTAAATATGTATTTTCTCTCAAGAGCCTTACTTAAATGCATGGACCAGATAGGACTGGTGAGAGCTGTCGAAATAGCTGGAGGACCCCAAACTGGTCAAAGGCGGATGGTCAAAGGTGTGTTGAGAGAACCTCTGCTTCAGGTAAAGAGGGTTTGCAGGTTTTCAAGCAAGCAAGTCCAACAACTGTTTGACCAGATGAACAGTGTATAAAATAAACATGTGCTGAATATGAGAAGCAATAACTCTCTTAAGCCACTGTCAGTTATCTTTTGTCCCCCAGGCAAAAATCATTTAAGTTGAATCATATATATATATTCCGGGAATTTGAATGTACAAGGAATTCAGACTCATTTAACATAAATAAGCATATGCTCGATCCTGGAAGACCTAGCTCATCCATAATAAATCAGGGCACTCAAACTCTTCCTGATGACTCAGCCCTCCTCTTCCAACAACTGACATCACAGCCCTTATTCCATGCCAACCCTCATCATAAGAACAGGTGCCCTGAAGGTTAGCACACTGTATGGCTGGAAAGAAGCAAAGGAGGAAAGTGTGGATCCAGAAACTATTTTGTGGTGCATATGTCAGGTCCCATTTTCCTATGCTACAAGAGCACAGGTGATGACTATGTAGCTTCCTGTAGACAGAAGAGGAATTCAATTTAGGCCGCAATCTTACACCTGCTTAACTGAGAATAAGGATGTATTCAGACATGGGGAATAGTGTGTTTGTCTTCTGGTTTATAATGCTAGCACTTCCACCTCACTTTTCTAATGTTCCTTTCACATGACAGTACCTGTTGCTTTATGAAACTGTGGCTTTTTGATGCATTACTCCCAAACCCTGTCCACATTTGTGTCCTTATCCCACCATCCCAAATGGCAGGGAAGAATTGTATGGTGGTACACTGCCCCAAATTTTGTCACTTCACTCCTGCAATTTTCTGGGTTAATGGGATTGCAAATGGAAGCAATTAACATGGAAATGAGCGCCAAAGTTGCACTAGATGCTACTAGATTTCCAGAAATGGCTTTTACATCATGTGAAAGCTCTAACAGAAATGCAGACATTAACTGGAGGAACAGAATAAACTGCTATGTGAATGCAACCTAAGCCTCACTGAACTTCCTTCCAAGGAGACATGCATCAATTGCACGTTCAAAATCAGCCACAATAAAAGTGCAATGGAAGGTATGCATTAACTTAAGCATCAAAATGTAGGCTGCCATTTGTAGATGTGCTCTTGAGAAGAACTAGGCTGATGAGCATTCTCAATGACCTAGAGCTGATACATTCCCTCCATCCATTAACGAAGAGGGAGCATGATGACTGAGGGGAGCAGAATAGTGCCTGACAACCACTGACTCTTTCTCAAGCAGGACACGTTGCATCTGCAACCTTTACACCAAGTCACCATGTAGTCTGCGTACCCATCCCAAAACCAGCTATCTACATTCTTAGTGATCAGATTGCCCCCAGTCCCCTAGTGCAATTTCCTTGGTGCAAGATGTTGGTGTTTGTCCTCCAAGAGATGGGTCCCTTCTAAGGGATCATTTCCCTCTCATTCCCCGAGGCCCCCTTCTTCCATTGCAGTTTGGAAGTTGTCATCCTGGGACATCACATCCCTCTAAGGCTCATCCAGCAACTTCTCTGGCTTTCTCATCTTCTCCTGGTCAGCTACCTTCCGCATGAGAATGGTCAGGTAGTCCTACATAGCACAGCTCCCGTACCCCTGCTGGCTTTCTACCTGCATTGTTTTTATTATTGTTTTGGTGGACAGGGAGTGCAGTCTGTCCTGGCCCTTTGTGTCACTCACATAGCTGTCTAACTCACTTCTGATCTTGACACTTTGTCACTGGGGCTGAGGTCCTCTTTGCTCATCCTTCTCCAATTAGGAGACATGCAGGGTACTGAGCAAGCAGCAGTAGGTAGGTAGGTAATTGGTACTTGGAGGGCTAGGAAAGGCACTCCCTGCATTTTTCTGTAGCAATTGATTCAAACAGATGCTGCTACAATCACCCAGAGACCGCTGAACATGGTGGTCATTTCATAGCTTGTTGTGTGCGTGAACCAAACCCAAGTGTTCTGGAAGGATGACACAAGCCTTTATTAAAGCTCTAATTCACAGAGCAGTAGAGTTTCCTCTCTGCTTGGGTTTTCTTAAAGATGTTGGCTGTTCAGAGGTGAAAAATCTGGGTTTGGTCTTGCCTAAAGGTACTCGCCTTTGAGGGACAATGCTCCTGTTCTGATGGGCACCTTCCTTCCACTACAAGCACTTTGAGACAGCGCTGCTTCCCCTTTCTCCTCGCTAGTCTGTCAAACCCACGGGAAAATGCTGGGTTTAAGTGTAGCCATAAGCAAGGGAACAGCAGAGAGAGCAGGAACAACGCAGATAATAGCAGGCTATTGAAACAAGACATAATAGAACGGATGAAGATGAATGAGGAGGTGAGGAGCACAACAAGCAATGTCAAGTGTGACCTACTTCAGTAGTGAAAATAGCATTTGCAAAGAGCCAGCATTTAATGGGGGGAGCAGAGCTCATGCCCTAAAAGCCTTAAACTGCAGCACCTCATTCATTAAATCAAAGAGAGCTAATACAAGCAGAGAATCCGTTTAAATATATGGTTTTTAAAAGCTATTCATCCTAGACTCTTGATAATAGATGGATATATATTTTTAAGGGATGCCTGAAGAGCACAGGTTTCTGCTGTTGTTATTAATTCCTACATGAAACAATCTGATCCACATCTCTAGGACTAAGGTGCAGACCAGAACTTAGCTAGGCATGTGGTTATTTGTGTGTTGGAAGCCGGAATGCACAGAAAATACACAATGCTTATTTTGAGATAAAATACACATGAGGCAGAATGATGTAGACTCCAGCCAGGGAACAGCGGGTGAGCAGGATGCAGCAAGACAGAACAATGGATTGACCTGCACATCCCAAGATCTGCAACGTGCATCATGGAAATTGTTGTTGTTGTTGTTAAAATGCTGTGCCAACTCCAGGCTGGTGCTGCTGAGGGAGCCAAAACTAAGTGCTTTTCAAGGGTTGGAGATGCTCAGGATCCAATTGATCCATGGGGAGCTCAACTCCCACTGCCCCATCCCCGAAGTACCTCTTTCGGGGCCCTACCCTGGCTGGCAATTGCCAACAGATACACAGCCAGCTTCAGTGTTCCATCTGCCATGCTATCCATGGCCGCAGTGGAAGCCTTCATAGTGATAGTCTCCCCCTGGCTTGACTGGTAGAGGCCAGTGGACCTCTGACATATCCTAACCTCCTCCAGCAACACAGAACCAAGGGTTAGGATGGCTCTCTAAGTACACATTTTATGTAACGTATGCACATTTAAATATATATGAGCATACATCACTTTGAATACAGATTTTGATAGGAGAGTTATGGACTACCTCTATTGTCAGAGGCTGAAAATCACAGGAGGGCACAGTGCTCTTGTGAGCTCATTTCCAGCTTGCAGGGTTCCAGAGGCATCTGGTCAGCCCCTGTGAGAACAGGATGCTGGAGTAGATGGGATACAGATCTGATCCAGCAGGCTTGCCTTATATTCTTAGGATATTTTTTCATATTGTACCCATTAGTCATCTGATCTTCATCCTATTTTCTTAACCATGCTCAAAGTGGTTAAGACTTGGTGCTGACCTTTAAAGCCCTAAATGGCCTCGGTCCAGTATACCTGAAGGAGCATCTCCACCCCCTCCATCCAGCTCTGAGGGCCTTCTGGCAGTTCTCTCACTGCAAGAAGTGAGGTTACAGGGGACCAGGCAGAGGGCCTTCTCGGTAGTGGCACCAGCCCTGTGGAACGCCCTCCCATCAGATGTCAAGGAAATTAACAACCCAACCAGATGGGCAGGGTATAAATAAAAAATTATTATTATTCTTATTAACATATCAGCAATGTGTTCTAATGTCATAATATCTCCATATAAAACACAATAACACAGGTGGATGCCTGATACAGAGTCAGACCATTAGTCCATCTAGTTCAGTATTGTCTGCACTGACCTGGCAGCAGCTCTCCAAAGTTTCAGGTAGGGGCCTCACCTAGCCCTAACTGGAGGTGCTGGGGATTGAATCTGGGACCTTCTACATGCAGGTGCTCTACCTCTGAGCTTTGTAGTTCTTCATAAAATTCAGCAGAGCTTTCTACAGAGAAGGTTTTGAGTTTGGCAAGAATGGGAACTCCTTCCAAGCCTGCCTGCCTATTACATGATCATGCCGTGTTTCTCCAAAAATAAGACACTGCCTTATATTTATTTTTCCTCAGGAAAAAAAACAAAGCACGGTGGCTTATTTTCAGGGGATGTCTTATTTTTTATTAAGTATGGTACAGTTTAACCTACAAGGTTAAACTGCCTATGGCTATGGCTTATTTTCGGGGTATGGCTTATTTTCGGTGTATGGCTTATGAATAAGCTTCCTCATGAGAAAAGGGAAAACTTGACAGCTATGTACATGATGCATTTATCCAACCCAAAATGCATTTGAGATCTTAAAATTCAGCCAGGTACCCTACAAATTTGCAGACAAGCTAATTAAACTCAAAGCAAACTTCTAGGTAAGCATTTAGCTCAACACGTGACATTATTAGGGACAGCCAGATCTGGCAATTCTGGTTTCTTCCAGTTTTTCAATGTTCCAATTTTCACTTCTTCACATTTTCACATCAGTTTGGAATTACCGGTATACATGAGCTCTCTCTCTCTCTCTCTCTCTCTCTCTCTCTCTCTCTCTCTCTCTCTCTCTCTCTCTCTCTCACACACACACACACACACACACACACACGAACACATTAAAATTAATCTGGATTTTAGTGCCATTTCTGCTAACATACATGTGTCCAATTATGCTTACTGCACAAGTTTTTCCCCAAAACAATTTCCTGCATTGAAATGCATTTTGTATGCCCCCCCCAATTTAAGTATTTATACATACATTTTACCCTAGTGTAGTCTGCAGAACTGCTCTATAATATTCAGAAAAGTGTGGATTTTAAAGGAAATCCTTCAAAAAAAATCCTTGGAGGGAATCCTTTGGTTTGCCTATTGTTTTAGGAAGCCCAAATTAGTAAATTCTCCTTTAAATGCAAACTTCTCCCCCCATCACTTATCCAGTCACTTTGCCTGGAATACACCAAGGAGAAATACAGGAAGCTGCCTTATCCTCTATCTTAGTATTGCCTGCACTGACTGACAGAGGCTATCTGGGTCCCCCCCCCCTGACCTGGGTCTTTTCAGCCCTACCTGGAAATACTTGGAATTGAACTTCGGACCTTCTACATGCAAAGTAGATACCTTGCCACTGAACTATGACATCTATTGGGTGCTCAGTCAGATCACTGGGCTATCTAGCGAAGAAGAAGAAGAAGAAGAAGAAGAAGAAGAAGAAGAAGAAGAAGAAGAAGAAGAAGAAGAAGAAGAAGAAGAAGAAGAAGAAGAGTTTAGATTTGATATCCTGCTTTATCACTACCCGAAGGAGTCTCAAAGTGGCTAACATTCTCCTTTCCCTTCCTCCCCCACAACAAACACTCTGTGAGGTGAGTGGGGCTGAGAGACTTCAGAGAAGCGTGACTAGCCCAAGGTCACCCAGCCGCTGCATGTGGAGGAGCGGAGATGCGTAGGAGTCTACCACTCTTAACCACTATACCACACTGACTCTCACTGTCCGCACTGACTGGAAGATGCTTTTCAAGGTTTCAGGCAGGGAGTCTTTCCCAGTCCTAACTAGAGATGCTGGGGATTGAACACAAAACAGATTCCCTGCCACCGAGCTACGGTCCTTCCTTTATTGGACACCATCAATCCTGCCACTGCTTTTTCTTTTCTTTTTAAAGACACACCAACCTACCTTCTTAATGAGACTGTTAATTAATGTTAAACTCGTAGAGCTGATCAGGCAGTTAGTGCCTCTTCTTTGTAACACACTTTATATAATGTTGCTTTATAGGAGGCAGCAGTTTAGGCAGGCAGGCCCACCTGTTTCCTCTGCTTTGATGCTCGTTTCCTTTAATGCTTTTGATGGAAATAGAATGTGAGATCAGGATTAAAACTGCACCTTTGCGACCACTATAAAGAAGAAAAAGAAAACGCAACCAGGAACTTCATTGGTCTATAAAATGGGATTATGTCTCTTTCTCTTGTCGACAAAGAAAGCTTGTTATTTGTACTTTTTGGCTCCCCTGCTTTCCCCTCTTGTTTGTTGCCGATACACGTCTATCAGTGAGCAATGAGTAATATACAAAGCGCGCTGGCGCAAATGTCAGTTCTGTTGAAACAAAAGGGACTCAGCCGCAGAGGGAGAGCAGCCATTGATTTCGCCTCAATCCATTCAATGCCAGATTTCCAGTCCGCTGCACGGATGTCAGGGAGTGATGCAAAATCCTATAGAAGTAACTGAAGCAGTGAAGGCTTATTAAATTTGTTAAATGATGTGAGTGTGTGTGTGTATAAAGAATGAGGCACTTTGCGGAATGCAATCAAGACTGCTGAACAGGCGTTTTCATACTGCGAAGGCTCGTGCAGAATATATAAGCTGGAAAAAAATCTATTTAATTAATAGAAAACAACATCTTGTTTTTAATCTTCTTGTACAGGATTTATTTGAGGCAGGGTCCACTCAGATTTACACAGGGGGGTGGTCAGTGTGCTATAGTAGATATAACCGGGTTCAAATCCCCACTTACTGCACACTAAGATAGGCATATCAGGCTATTCCTAGAAACGTACAGAGCATATTTATTCTGAGTCAAACCATTGGTCCATCTAGCTTAGTACTGTTTACACTGACTGGCAGCAGCTATTCAGAGTTTCGGGGCTCATTCCAAATCCTATCTGGAGATGCCAGGAATTGAAGTTGGGACCTTCTGCAAGTAAATCAGATGCTTTCACTGGGTCACTTTCTCCTGTGTTCACTCATAAATCCATTGTGTCTCATTTTCACATTAATCTGTGGGGGTCCTTTGGAGCAGATTTTTTGGGGGGTGCCCAGCAGGCTGGAAGGAGAAGAAGAGAAACTGAAAGATTGATTACACAAGAAGGTCTCTGCTGCACAGTCAGGCAGATGTTGCCAAATAATGTTAGTTTAGTCAGTGTGGAAAGGGGAGTATTGTGTGATGCCTGTTTCCTAAAACAGATTTCCATCCAAAACAGGATGTTTTGGACTACAACTCCCATCAGCCCCAGCCAGCACAGCAAATGGCAGAAATGATGGGAAATGTAGTCTTTTAACATATGGAGCACACAATGTTGGCTACCCCTGCTATAACATAACAAGACCCTCCTGGATCAGGCCATCTACTGCAGCATCCTGCCATCACAAATGCCTGTGGGAAGCCCACAAGCAGGATCTGAGCACAAGAAAACTCTTCCACCATGTGGCTTCCAACAACTGTTATTCCGAAATCTTACTACCTCCAACCATCCAGGAAGATCATAGCCATTCTGGGTAGTGGTCATTCCTGCATTGCAGGAGGTTGGACTAAATGACCCTTGAGGAACCTTCCAGCTATACAATTTTATTATTCTATAGCCCTCTTCCCCATGATTTTGTATTACCCTCTTTTAAAGCCATCTAGCTTGGTGGCTATCACTGCCTCCTGTATATCAACCTCTGTGATGTAGATGCTATCTACAACGACAATGCTGATATTTAATCATTAGGAAAGTCATTTGAACTTTGCTTCCTGCCCCTGACAAATCAAATCCCTCCACGGCCTCCGTTCTGCCTGCCTCCTCCTGCTTCGTCAATCCGGCCTGCGACGAGCCACCTCGTCTATTAGAAATCAGGTCTTACAAATCCCCGCTGACAAGTCGGACAACAATCGTGCTCTCGTGAAAGATTAATGGCGCAACCCTGCACTCTCTGGATGCACACTCGCTTAGAGAAGCCAGTGCAAACCCCATCAAAAATTTAGCAGAACCCCTGCTTCATCTGTTTAGGCCTGAAGCTAGTTACAGGGACAACTCATTAGGGACAAGCTCATTAAATCCAACCCTGGAGCGAAAGCAGTTTGCAACCCCCCCCCCTCATCTTTATTCACTTTCACCTAGCCATTCGTGTTGTGAGTGTTTTCCTTGCACAGGGTCTTCTAACAGCATCGTAGGAGATGGAAGACTCTGGGTTTCCCATGCATGCACACTCCACGTAGGTGTGACCAGGGTTTGACAAACACAGTTCCTTATGTCTGTCAAATCAAATGCCATTTTCATGTGCGAAAACCTGTGTTGATTTTGTCCTCAAAGACTGTGTGTGTGAGAGAGAGGGAGAGGGATTAAAGTGGAAGTCCCGGTAGGTTCCCAGGCTAATTCCTTTTTGGTTATACTATGAGAAAGAATCGTCCCTGTCAAAATGCAGGACAAAGAGGTAAATTCAAAGTTAATGATATATTTTACAGTCGGTAATGTGGCTCTGTTCACACAGCAAGGTGAACAGCTCCCTCTCGGTTTCCAGATAGCCCAAACACCAAATGAATAAGGTTGCCAACTTTCCTTTGCATCCCCTGCAGCTGTGATTTTAAATGCTGCCTTGATCTGAAGGTGGTGGCGATTATCTTCATGCTGTGAAAATTCTTCCTGCTGATTCCTGCAAACCAAGCTGCTACTCAAGTAGGGATGCCTGAGAAACTTGATCTTTTCCCATTTCCTTGGTGGACTGACCTGATCCACACTATTCTCCTGGATTCATCTGAATTTAGCTATCCCATAGAATGGTTGTTGTTGTTTTGGGGTGTGTGTGTTTTTTTTTTCCAGCATAATTGCCTTTTTTGAGCCTGAGGAAATGTCCCAGAGGCCACATGCCAGTAGTGGGTGGGATAAAAAATAATAATGGGTGGGGCAATAAAGGTCAGTTTTACCTTTTGTACAGTAGGCTAGTTTCCACACACACTGCTCCATTCCTCTCAATGCTCCATTCAGACAAGCAAGTGGCATTATGGGAGTTCAATGACACATTCCAGACAGGCAAAAACACTCGGTGTGGCCTGGGGAGAGTCCCAAAGGCCAGATAGAAAGACTTGGAGGGCCACATCTGAGCCCTGTGCCAGAGATTTTCCTACCCCTGAACTTCTCCAAAAGTTGCAGTGCAGGATTCAGCCCCTCCCCCCCCCAATCAAAATACTGTCTGAAATTTGGAAAGTGTGTATAGGAATAAGTATTTTGAGAGAAATATATTTAGAAATACACATTTCCTAACAACTCTCGACACCCTTAAGAATTCCCAGAATTTCCCAGAATTCTCTGGGGAAGATTATTTAAAGTGGTGTTGTGGTCATCTCTCTGTCTCAGGAGACAACAGAGTACGCCTCCGGCGGTGAAGACAAACTGCTGCATTAGCAGTACCAAATTGACTTCCTCAGAGCACAGGTCTGGGCAGTATGTACGGAGGTGTTTGACTGCCCAGATGACAAGACCCTTGCTGTTGTGGTCCAAAGGAAATCAGAGCAATATGTTTGGCATCAGCTTCGCTGCAGGAGTTGCTGGAAGGAGGCCTACAAGGCACTATCCAGCCATGTTGGGGACTCCACTCTGAATGTGTATAAGGTTTACTCTTTAGTCATTTGTCCGCCCCCCCCCCAATAAAACCTAAAGGCTGCAGAGGCTTAGGATCAGAGTTTTTCTTCTCCTAGATGGGCAAACTTCCCTGGAACCCCGTCTGCCCTTAACTTCTCTCTAGAGCACATGTAGAAACCCCCTTCTTCACTGTTAGACCCACAGTTGGTCACGCCACTCAATCCACCAGAGTTTGCCTTCACATGAAGGGGAAGTCCCTAACTCACTGAGGGTTTGAGACCCATTGGATACCCTTAGCCTGCCTGTCAAAGCCATTTCCCAGTGTGTGGCCCCTGTCCCATGCTGACAGCTTCTAGGAGCCACAGGTGAAGACTGAGTGCAAGGTGCGGACCAAAGGTGGACAAACTACCCCCAGAAGGAGCATGACATCTCCCCCACCAGAGGTACTACCTTTTCCCTAACACCCCATAGACCCCAAGTGGTGTGGTACTGCTTTAAATGTATAGTACAGATGGGGCCTCAGGCAGAAGTATTTCCCAACCGTACCTGGGCTGGATTTAGACACATCAAAGAAGCGTTTCAGTTAAACAGGTTATAAACTTTCTATGAGAAATTGGATTGGGAAAAACAGAACTCCACAGTGCCACCTGGTGTCACAGAGTTATAATGCACAAACAGCGCTTTTTCTTTACCAATGTAGCTGAGACCCTGGAAACAGTGGGGATCGAATCTGGAGCCTTCTGCATGCAAAGCAGTTGCTGTGCCATTGAACTATGGCCCTTCCCTAGCTTTCAGAAAGCACATCCACTTATTGCCTGTACAGTATAGCTAAACATATTCAATTATACAAAAATAATCTGACAAACCAACTGAAGGCTCCTCTCATGTTGCTGATGGGTGCAAAAGAAAAGATATATTCCAGAGTGGCTGAAGGAGCGTCTCCACCCCCATTATTCTGCCCGGACACTGAGGTCCAGCACCGAGGGCCTTCTGGCGGTTCCCTCATTGCGAGAAGCCAAGTTGCAGGGAACCAGGCAGAGGGCCTTCTTGGTGGTGGTGCCCGCCCTGTGGAACGCCCTCCCATGAGATGTCAAAGAGAAAATCAGCTACCAGATTTTTAGAAGACATCTGAAGGCAGCCCTGTTTAGGGAGGCTTTTAATGTTTAATAGATTATTTGATTTCATTTTTCTGTTGGAAGCCGCCCAGAGTGGCTGGGGAAACCCAGCCAGATGGGCGGGGTATAAATAATAAATTGTTGTTGTTGTTGTTGTTATGTTAACAAAAGTCCAGTTGCCCAACATCCAAATTTAAAGGAAAGAAAACATATCATGACTGAATTGGAAGGTGCAAACAGGGAAGGGGGGGTTGCTCCCTTTTCTCAGCAGCGGCCCCTCAAAGAGGCTCTTTCCCCAAATTGAATCACGTGGCTACCAATCCCTCCACATCAAAGAAATATGGGGACAAATGAGGTCGCAAAATTGGGGGGAAGGGAAAACAGCATTTCATCTCAGCCCTAAATTAACAGAGCAGGATGCTCAGAACACCTCCCCCTCCCTCCCCAAAAGGAGTTTTGTCCATTGGGCATGCTAATTTCAATGGCCTGGAGCAACACCTTATTTTCATAATGTGAACCTTCCATTCTGCTTCCTCTTGTATCAATTTGAAGGAAAACGACTTGGATGCTAATAATCTGCTAGCCACAATGCAGCGTTTAGCAGCTATCCACAACATAGATCATTTATGAAGAATTTATGAAAATAAAGATAACTCATAAAAGAAAACAATGAAAAACAACATTAAGTATGCAAATGGCAGGTTTTTAATTCTAATTAAATCTTATCGGAAGGGAAGCTTAACAAGCGAACGCATTGTAACAGAAATGTGTTAAAGGAGAGGCAAGCAAGCTTTCCCTAATGCCACATTCCACCCCACCGCCTTTGCAAGCAGACATTTTAGATTCTAATTTAAGTCCTTTCTTTTCTCAAGCCAGTTTTTTAAAAAAAAGAAGATAACATTCAGCTCTTACATATGCATGCGAAGTAAAGCCTATTAGAAATCAAATACGACGACATCAGTGGAACTTTTGGAGGTGGGGAGATTAATTGTTTCTTTAAAACAAGAGAGAGCGAGAGCAGAATTTAATAATTCTATTTGTGAGGGTATTAAGGCAACATAAACACCACTGGAATTGAAGGGGGGGGAGAGACAACTATGAAACAAATGAGAGATAATTGGAAATTAACCCCTGAAAAGGAGGGCTGCCAGGATTCAAGCCATGGGGGGCGCTTGCTGATAAGAACATGAGTAGAGCCCTGCTGGGGAATCAGGCCAAAAGGACCCCACTTTGCCCAGGATCCTGTTCTGACAGTAGCCCACTAGATGGCCCAATGAGAAGCCCGCAACAGGGCCTGAGTACAACAGCAACACTTGTGATTCCCAGCAACTGGCATTCAAAGGCATACTGACTTTGGACTACAGCCACTTTGGCATAGCATCAGTGTGAGGGTTATCTCACACTCCCCGGTGCATCTTGTAGTCATTGTCCTTATTGCAAAATGTCCAGTCTTTGGGGGATGGGGGGGGTTGTTGCCCAAGAGCTCCCTATCACCTATAAGTGCACAGCCTGATGTGATTGAATCCTACCCCAAAGTAATGGCAGTCTGGAAGTGTCAGTTACAGAAGAACAGAAGAAAAGCTTGCTAGATCATGCCATTGGCCCATCTGGCCCAGCATCCTGTTCTCACAGTGGCCAACCCGATGCCTGTTGGAAGCCCCACAGCAAGGCTTGAGCACAATGGCAATCTGTAGACACCTGTGATTCCCACCAACTGACATAAAGAGGCAAACCGCTCCCCCCAAAATGGAGGTGCAACTTAGGCATTATATTTAGTAGCTATTGATGGTGGGGTGCAATGGACACTTGATCACAGAGCCTCTGTAGGTACCTAGACCAGACCAATAACACAGCATATGATAAAGAGATGGAATTCATTATCTTTTTCTCTTTCATTGGGAAAAAAAATTAGACAAATTGATTGAATTTGTCTAACCACTACAAATAATGCCAAAAGATCACTGACTTGAACCTCAGTTTTCAGACGCAGTGCATCTCTGAAGGTCAGGCAGTGTTGTGTCAAAATGTGCCCTGCCATTTCTCCAAAGTTCTCTTTCCCTGCAAAAGAGACTTACATTCCCCCCCCGCCTCATTCTCAGGGCACTTTAAAATGTTTGTGGCTGTAGTGTTTTCAGTTTGCCATATTTGTTGCAAGGGGGGGGGGACCAACACATTTATGCATCTTTTTTGTTTCCAGTAAATGTTTCTTCGGCACTCTGCAGCCTCCCCAGCTGCCTGTGCTCTCTGATCTGAAAAAGTCCCATCATGATGGCTTTAACTGAAGCATTGGAAGCCAGGGAATTGCAGAGGGCCAACCCTGTCTGTCCACGTTTCCTTAGCTGAAAAGAAGTCCAATGGGAGATATTTAATTGAAGGGTGGGAACTTGGGGAGGCTGCATAGTGTGTAGACATCAAAAGAAAGGACACCTGCAAACACAAGTACTGTAAGGTGTGAGAAAAATCCAAAACCCCACCAAAATGCTTCCCAGCCTGAAGTGCCACACATCCCATCCCTATACAATACTAATGACAGTTTCCACCTCTGTGAACCAACTTTCATATTTGTATATTATATCTATTAGTTTTTTAAAAGCAGCAACAACAATTATACGATGGACTGTACCCAATGATAATCCTACTCGGAGTAGATCCACTGACATTAATGGACATGGCTAAGCATAGGTCCATTAAGTTCAACATGTCTACTCTGAATAGAACTTAGTTGGACACAACCCAATGGATTGATTGTGGGTCTTTTTGAAGTTCTGCTTGTACGGAAAGACAGGGTTAAAACTATCTAAGTAATGTTATGTTGTGAGACACATTGCTGGCTGTTTCAGTTCACCTAGTTCACAGGGACCATGATGCGTCTGGCCTATTATGTCTTTAAACAGGCTTAAACTTCTCACAGTTGAACTGGCCCATCTAATTCAGGACTATTTTATCTGGGTGGCAGTGACGCTCCCAACTCTCAGGCAGAAATCTTTCACATCAGCACCTACCAGATCCTTTTTAACTAGAGGTCTCAGGGATCAAACCTGGGACCTTCTAAATGCAAAGAGAAATGTTCTATCACTTTGCTATGCTCCCTCTTTTGAACAGGTGTCCCCGGTGACTTACAGAGTAGGAAATCATAGCTGGGTATACATTATCTATTTATTTTGCTTCCATCCCCAGAAAGTTCCGAAAGGGAACATAGTGATTACCCCACTGGCCAAAACGTTATTTCATTAAACTTTGGTAGTGGCACAATGATCAACTGCCCCCACCATTCTTGGTAAGGAATCTAAGCAAACAGGTGCTTCATATAAGGCGTACGGTACTTCTAAAATGGCTTTCTCCCACTTCTTAGCCTGCCCCCAGCTTTTATTTTATTCCCAGGGATACATCAAGAGCTGGGGGAGAATTCATGCAGTATAGATCAGTCGGGCATTGACAGCACTTCACACTTTGACAAGCTGCTTTGGCTCTGTTTAAAGTCTGCAATCGGGCCTCGCCCATCAAGGCCATGGCTATTGAATTATTGACAGTCTCTTGCTGCGGTGCGAAAGGGAAGGGAGCGCCATAACCTCGGCTCAATAAAGATGAAATGGAAACCCTCTCAGAATCTTGCTTTAGCACGTTAAAGGAGTTTTAATGGGCTGGTTTAAAATGCAGGAAGAGAATGCATTAGGGATGATTACATTTGCCATGACTAAATACATGTGCATGCAGGAAAAGAATTTTATGACTGAGCAGGTAGAGAAGAGACGTGCCGTCTTCGTCTCCCACCCTGCTCTAAACCTGTAACAGAAAGGGTTGGTTGATGGGGTAGAATTAGACATCTCACAGAATTACATGGAAAACAGAAACAGGAGCAAAATTGCCCATGCTCGCTTATTTGTCCCATGTCTAGAATGGAAATGTAGTCTCAAATTAAGATTATGGTTGCTTGCGTGGGATGCAGTGATGGCCACAAACTTAGGTGGCTTAAAAAGAGGATTAGACGAATTCATAGGATAATGCTTTTGATGACTACTAGGCTTGATGGTTATACTCTGCCTCCACAGTCAGAGGCAGTACTGTGTCTGAATGCCAACAGAATAAAGGTTCTTGGGCTCAGGCGTCCTGCTTGAGAGTTTCCCATAGGCATCTGGTTGGCCACTTTTAGAACAGGATGCTGGACTGGATGGGCCACTGGCAGTTATTGAGAAACAGTTAGAAAGGGCAATCCCCCAAAATGCCAACACTGCCTGACACCACCCTCAAAATTGGTCAGAGATTAGAACAACTAATTATTTATATTACTTCAATCCATCTCAAAACATTATTTATTTTCAGATTTTGCACTATATTCTAGTTTTGTTCCATTTTTATGCGCATTGTGATTTAGTATACATTATTTGTAGTTTGATTAGTTTGCTGTATTATTTTATTATTTTGTATGTTATATTGGTTTTTCAGCAAATCAGCTGTTGTGTAATATGGAAAATTTAATTTTGGTGTTTTATTGCTCTTTTTGGAAAAGTGACTGTTGTTCTTATTGTTCAAATTTTAACAACAACAATAACAACACACACACACACACACACACACACACCCTCAGTATTGTCTAAATATTGCTTTTCTAGGAAAAAAATGGGTTTTTGTGCAAGAGCACCTCTGACCTTAAACCTGTCCTGCTGGGATGAGCCTTCATAAGGCTTTGATGGGTGGAAAAACCAGCTTTGAACTCTCATGCGCACACACGCTTTAGAATTACATGGTTCTTCCCCAAAGAGGTGGAGAGGGAGGTGAAACAACTCTGCCAACACTTTCTCTCACAATTTAAACAAATCATCTAGGAAAGGCAAGAATAATCATGAAATACAGAGAGTGTTTTACAGAGCAGAGCTGAAATTTATTACAAGAGATTTCTAACCATGGTGGCTGTGCTCTGCCTGCCTCCACAGTCAGAAGCAGCAATGCGTCTGAATACCAGTTGCTGGAAAACACAGGAGGAGAGAGGGCTCTTGTGCTCGGGTCCTGCTTGCAGGATTCCCACAGGCATGTGAATGACTACTGTGAGAACAGGATGTTGGAATAGATGGGCCACTGCCTGATCCAGCAGGCTCTCGTTTTCTCCCTCCCCCTTTCCTTCTGAAAAGAGGGCAATTTCGATTAGTATCCTCCTAATACGCCCCACCACTTTTTGTGGGAACAACTCCCACCCTCCACCCCCACTCAGTGCTCACAAGGCCATGGAAGGATGTGAAGTCTGAGCAGTTGAGGAGGATGCAAAAGGTTTCCCGGAGAGTTGATGCTATTGCCACTTCCAACAGCAACAAAACAAGCAAACAAACAGCAAAAGAAAAGTCTTTTGGAAACAAGAAAGAAGCTGTGCTGCTGCCGTGCTTAATAGTGAGCTCTGGAGAAACTTTTGGAAAATCTCTCCTCCACCTACAGAATATTTTGGTGAAATAGTCCTTTCCCTGCCATCCTGAATTTCCTTCGCCCACAATAAAGGCTGGGAATTTCAAGAGGCCATGTTTGCTCAGCTCTAGAAAACACAAGCTGTCGCTGGTAAAATGTAATGGTTGGAAGATATGGAAGGTAGTCTGCTCCCTTCCTGGGAATTATAAGGGTGAAAATTCTCATATAGTAGGTTAATTTATGAAAAGGAAAGCTCTTCCCATACACACACCTCCCTGCATCATAAGAAATAATTCCACTTTGCAGTTTCCCCATAATATTCTCCATCATTTATTCTAGTATTGCAGGGGGTTAGACTAGATGACCCCCAGGGTACCTTCCAACTCTATGATTCTATTTATTTTTGGTGGTGGCCGCCACCCCCACCCTCAAACAATGCCCTGGAAAGATGTTAGGTCTGGGCCATTGTGGGGAACATACACAGAGTTGGGATCCTGCTCACTCTACTTGCCAACCCCACTGCGATCACTTCATTAACCTCCTAGAGATTCCCCTTCCCACCTCATGTAACTACTAATTTTGCTTTTCACCTTCCCATTTCTGAAGCCACTTCTCTCTTCTATTCTTTTCACCCGTATTTTACCTATGCCCCCCTCCTTTTGTGCATACCCTTTCTTGCACACACCTGCCCCCAATGCCATAACCTCCTGCATCTTCCTCCTCCCATACATTGCGGCTACTAAGCACCCTTTCCACCTTGGGTCCAAGTGCAACATCTATAGGTGCCAAGCCATTACTATTTCATACACCCAGGCCTTCCAGATGTTGATATTTATATCCTGCTCACTTAGTGTGAGCTTGCTGTGTTGTAGTGATGGCTTGAGATACTATTATGGATGGGAATGGGTTCTCGGGGAAAATGTTTACAATGAGATCACTTTTAGTTATTCTTGCTACAGCTTGGCAACAATTATGTAAGTTGCCTTGGGGGTTTCCAGTATACAATGACACATAAAGAAGAACAAGATGATGAATAAGAAATTGTTGGTGGTTATAAGCAGAAGTAGCTATATTAAGCAGAAGCAGCTGGTATCTACTGTCCCTATGGAGCAAATCAGGGTTGTATCCAATGCTAGCCCTACTCAGAGTAGGTCTACTAAAATTAATTGTATGGGGAAAGGCTTATAGGGAACAGCCTCCATTCATCAGGTCGAGTTCCTCTCAGAGCAGTAAGTCCAGCAGCGGATCAGATTACAGGAGGCAGGAAGCAGAGAGTGAGGGACAAGGTTCCAGCAGCGTCAAAGAGCCTCAACTCCGAGTAGAGAGGGAGGCAGAGGGGGAGGAAATGAAGGGAAAGCAGTCAGAAGGACGGCCCTTCCCCCCGACGCCTGAATTGAGGCGAACAGCACCCTGTAGGACAAGGGGGAGGCGCTTTGGAGTTCCCAAGCTGTTATGTTGGGCACGAAACAGAAAGAAGCCATTGCGAGGTTCTGACTCAGACTAAGCAGACATGTTTCCCATAGACTTTGCATTATAAATAGAATGCACCATAATAAACACCTTAAGACAAGCAGGCGTGGAGCGTCGTTACTCAAGAGTAGCCGCAAGAAACTCTGACATTAGTGAACCTCAATGAGTCATATCCATCAATTTCAATGGGTCTACTCTGAGTAGGGCTAGCATTAGATACAACTTAATGTCTCCCTAATTTTCCCACAACAATTTTGTGAACAGCTCTGTCTGGACCAAAGAGAGAAGGAGCCCAGCTATGTCCCTACTCTGACATTATGTAAACAGCTTTAAACCTTCAGGTTCAGGATGTGACCTGGCCTTCCAAATGACTATGGCAGCCCTAGCAGGAGAGGGGAAACATGTTAACAACACACTGAGACAAGACAGTCTACTAGCACCTCTGTGAAACTGCCTTAAAGATCAGCTATTGAAAATGCTAACAAAGGGCCACCGGAGAGCAGATAGCCAGTCTGCCTTGGGTAGCTGATTAATATTAAAAAATTCTGATTTTTCTTCTTCTTACATAATCTCTTTTCTTCTTCAAATTCATACCTGCCAAGATTTACTTGTCTTTTAATAGCTGATGTCAGGGAAGCAACACACAGAAAACACCTCAGGACTATAATTTTGAATACAATGAGACGCACATCAACTTGTCACAGTGACATGTGGCAAATTATTCCACGTGGACTTCTAAAGTGCATCCTAAAAGCTTCAAAGTGTGTGTGTGTGTATGTGTGTGTTTAAAATAAGAATTCAAATTGATGATCACAGCTTTTACCCAGTCAATTCATCTAGTGTGACCCCCACACTTCTCTTTCCACCATGCCTACACAACCTTTGCTTCCCATCAAATCAACAATTCATGGGGAGAGGGCGAGAGAGCGAAAACCTTAACGACATATCTAAATTTGTGTCTGTTTGCTTGCGGAAGGATTATCTTTGCCTGTATCGAGCATTGTAAGTGAATCAAAGATGCTTCTCAGTAGTAGGAATTAATCTCCAGATAAATATACAGAAGGACGCTTAGTCTGCCCCGGCTTTAATCGCTTCCAACTGGTTTGACTTATTCTAATTACATCCTTTATGTTATAAAAGCCATTTTTATGTTGCTGAGAAGCAGTTTCATTGCAAATACATGGATTCCACCACCCCTCTTTTTTTTTGCTGGGTTTCTGTTCCCATGTTGATTATGTAAATGGGACTCTCCAGTTTCCTCTAATTAGAAAAACACACTGCAGTAGCACATCAACCATTTTTAACATTAATAATACAGCGTTGGTGTCCTTTCACTGCACCTTTACATAATTTGTCAAAAAAGGGAAAGGGGGAAAACACACACACACACACACACACACACACACACACACACACACTAAAGCATCGTTTCCAACCGCTGTTAGAGCACTACAGGCAATTCTCTCTCTCTCTCTCTCTCTCTCTCTCTCTCTCTCTCTCTCTCTCTCTCTCTCTCTCACACACACACACACACACACACACACACACACAGTCATCATACCTACTGAATGGATTTCAAATTACGGAATGAAAGTATAGGATCTATACTGGTGGAATTCCACTTAGAAGGCTTGTTTAAGCCGGAAAAGTGAATAATAAATTTGCAGTGTGTGGCGGACGGGGGCTTAGAATAAATGAGACAATTAAGTTCCAGTGCCTAATTATGGCAATGACTGTGAGTGTGAGGAAGAAATATCCCTGTTGCAAAGAGAACATTTCACTATTTTCAGTGTTATTAGCTCACACCATGAAATTACATTTGTCTATTATATTTAAGGTATTAATAGCCTACTTTTTGACACAACCTTTCCAGGTGGCCTTATAATGCATCTTAAGATCAAAAGATCATAAAGGGAGGGCTAACCACAGCATAGCAGAGACCAATGAAATACCATGGCCTATCAATCTAAAGGCCACTGAATGCACCATGTTTCTAGAAGGTGCTGAATGGCCATTAAAATAGGTGCCCATCCAACAGGCGCAAAGGAGGGCAACATTTGAAGCTCATCCACCAAGAAGGTCCTCAGCACGATAATAAATACGGATGGGGACGCATCCAGTCAAATCACTGGCTCATCAAGCTCAGCAGCTTGGTACATTTCTTTGAACTATATTCCAACATCCAGAGAAATGTGAAGTCCAAAAGATTATAGTGTCCCATAAGAATGTAGGAAAAACTTGCTGAATTAAACCAGTGGCCCACCCAGCCCAGCATATTGTTCTCACAGTGGACAGCCAGATGCTTGTGGGAAACTCTCAAGCAACACCCAAACACAAAAGCACGCTCCCCGTCGGGTATTTGAAAGCATTGCTGTTTCAGACCATGGAGGCAGGGCATAGTCATCACGGCTAGTCACCAGGGATAGTCTTCCAAGTCCCATGTTTTAATCCGGGAGGTGAAAATTAAGTCAATTTGTTTATTAATGTGGACAGAACAAAATTCTCCCCTGTCTGTAAATACCACACAGTGCCGCTGCTTCATTATACAATGCAACCTCATTCAGTTGAACCTTCTTTCATGAGGCAGCCTATAAAATGTTTTTCTAGCTCCATTAACCCATGTGACACTCTCCTAGAGCCGATTCACCCTTGTGTATTCATCGCTGCAACATCATGTAGTGACCCATCACCAAAGATTCAACACCATTAGATAGAACACCCATCAGTCCCATTCATACATTCAAAAGAAAATGTGAGGGCTTAGTCTGGCAACAGAGACCTGCAGACATATGCTGGGTGTTCATAATTCCACACCCCAACATTCCCACTGAGAATATCTAAAGTGGGCTTGTACATGCAGTTGGCTAAAAGCACTTACAACACTCATTTAAAAATCAGGAATTCTACATTATTGGGGTTCGCAGTCACCAGGAGACTTGAAAGAACATTCAGTTGAACACACCTGGGGAAGGCCCAAAGCTCAGTGATAGAGCATCACACGCAGATTGAGAACCACTGCCAGTCAATGTAGACATTATTAAGTTAAATGGGCCAAGAGTTCAAGTCAATATGAGACAGCTTCCAATGTTCCTAAGTTCAACTACAACACTCCTCCAGACCTGTCAATGCCCTGTATTTTTAGGAATGTTGGGGTTCTGCCATGCATGTGAACAGCCAACCCATTTCCTCAGCTTAAACCCACATATTTTATTTTGAATTCATAAGAAGGACTATGGTTTTAGACATGATGCTTGTCAATGTAGTTAGAGCAGTGTTTCTCAACCAGTGTGCCTCCAGATGTTTTGGGACTACAACTCCCATCATTCCTGACCACTGGTCTTGCTAGCTAGGGATGATGGGAGTTGTAGTTCCAAAACATCTGGAGGCACACTGGTTGAGAAACACTGAGTTAGAGGGCACCATGCGGTTCGGAACACACACACACTTGCCAACCCTCCACTCAAATGAAGCCTTCAATGGGCACCTTCCTTGCATCTGGAATAGAAAGTTGTGTGTTGAAGGGGTCAAGGGTAGTCAGGTTTGCTTTAGGAAATGAAGGCTTTGGGGCCTCAGTCCATCAAACCATAGAATTAGTGTTTAGATCAGGCATCTCCAAACTGTGTCCCTCCAGATTTTTTGACCTACAACTCCCATGATCCCTAGCTAACAGGACCAGTGGTCGGGGAAGATGGGGGTTGTAGTCCAAAAGTTTGGGGATGCCTGGCTTAGATTATGATTTCTGTAATAAATTTGAAGGCGTGTGTGTCTCTGTGTGAACGTATGTTTATTTTAAAAAAAAGAAAACAGTTGTAAAACCTCAGTAACAGAAAATAAGGATATTAAGCATTGCGGGCCTTCAGAATGACATTCTGGAGACACCAGGCCTGCAGCATTGCCTGTAGGACACTGTATCCCTGCATACCTGGACCTTCTGATGTACTTCTTGGCTCCAGGGCTTAATTTGGGCCAACGCTCACTGGAGACTGAGCCAGGTTCCTGAACAAATTGACTTTTGCTGATTTTTGTCTGCAAAGTGGCAGATTGGAATTTTTGTTGTTGTTGTTGTTGTTATTAATGGTTTGCATTCTTCAGATGACTGATCTCTCGCTTCATTTCAATGACCCTTCCAATACATACACAACCTTGTTATAATTGCTATTGTTCTGTGCTTTGAATACTTCACTTTCAATTTAAAGACTACTCCAGCCCAGGGCTTCCCAGTGTTTGGGTTCACAGACCACCAGTGGTCCATTAAATTTATTCATGAAGTCTGCAGCGTGATTTTGCTTAGCTACATGTATGCGTGAAGAACGGTGTGTTGTCCCTCTGGGTGTAGAACAGGGATACAGAAGCTGATCTTTTTCTGCTTAGAACTCAGTGGTCTGCTTGGAAGGTGAATGGTACAGACCAGGAGTCTCTGCCACAGAAAGATAGGGAAAGTTCCTGAGTGGGGGGAAAGAGACTGGCAAAGTACTTTAAAGGACTGGAGAGTCAATATCTGGGCAGATGGAGGAAGAATGAGGAATCTGACCTAAGACTCAAGCTGACAAATATTACACTGAACATCAAAAAACTTTGTTTACCACAGCAGTCACAGCTATTGCAGTAAAAGATTCGTATTGATATTTAATTGTATTTTATTGCTTCTTTTATTTTATGTTGAATTTTATTGTATAGAAATTTGAATTCCATATACTGTACATATACATATACAGTGGTACCTCGCAAGGCAAATTTAATTCGTTCCGTGAGTCAATTCATTTTGCGAAAAATTCGTCTTGCGAATCGCAGTTTCCCATAGGAATACATTGAAATTTCTTTTTTTTTGCCCATAGGAACACATTAATTAAATTTCAATGCATTCCTATGGGAAACCGCGATTCGCAAGATGAATTTTTCGCAAAACAAATTTGTCTTGCGAGTCACCATCAGATCGCAAGACACATTCGTCTTGCAAAAAATTCATCTTGCAGGGCATTTGTCTTGCAAGGTACCACTGTACACACACACACACACACACACACACACACACACACACACACACACACACAACTTTAGCATCTTCCCTGTTCAGGGAAGTTTTTAATGTGTGACATTTTAATGTATTTTTAATCTTTGTTGGAAGCCACCCAGAATGGCTGGGGAAACCCAGCCAGATGGGCGGGGTACAAATAACAACAACAACAACAACAATCTAGCACAGTGCGCTATGATTCCAAATAACAGGCAGACAAATCATTAAGTGGTCTGCCAAGACTCTCAACAATTTTCAAGTGGTTCAGCAGGGGTGGGGGGAGTTGGGGCACCACTTTTCTTGACTTCTGGGATGTGTAGGGTGGGATTCTCACATCAGATCATCAACCTCAAATTCATGGCAGGCTATGAACTGGAAGGAAGTAATGCAGAGGAAAGGGTGTGGCTTGGGCGTGTGCTTCTGCTTCCCCACATGTGTTCCCCAACATGAATGTATGCTTGGCCTGCAGAAGACTGTGAGGTGATATGATAGCAAGCTTGCTTTCTGCTGCTCCAAAAGGTGGGACAGAAACCAATGGATTCATGTTACAAGAAAGGAGATTCTGACTAAACATTAGGAAGAACTTTCTGACAGTCAGAGCTGTTCAAAAGTGGAACTGATTACCTCAGAAGGTGATGGACTCTCCTTCATTGGAGGTTTTTAAACAGAGTGTGGACGGCCATCTAACAGGTGTTATTCAGCTGTGAATCCTGCATCATGGGTGGTTTAACTAGATGGCCCTTGGGGTGCCTTTCAGTAACAATTTTGTGATTTAAATAAAACCTTCATACAGTAATCAAATGTGATGATCTTCATGTGCTTTGCTTTGACTTCAGTGTACATTAGTTATTTTTGCATGAAAAGTGCATTAATGTTCAGGGGCTGGTGAAACAGCAAGCATCAATAAGCAAATCTCTTCCTCCCCACACTTTTTCTCTACTTTTCCCATAAATGCTTAACAGCAAGTTTTAAAAATATTTATCAATAATACATTTTTCATTCTCTCTTTTTATTGTAAAGCTGGGAGCCTTCAGAAAGCATCTGTCTTGTTTTACAACCTTGGTGGCTAAGAAAGTGCTAGCAAATGCATTTTTGACAGTTCAAGAAAATATGTCCAATAGCCATGTCTATGCAGCACTAGCATTGTTCTAATTATTTATCTTTTTTTTTTTTTACATCTTACTTTTCCCGCGGGCAGCTCATTATGTTGTCATTCTCACAGGGCAGGAGTAGCTTCAACTACTATGATATCTGACCTTTGGCCATGAATGAATGAAAATGATGGGAGCTGTAGCTAAGCAACTTCTGGAGGACCACAGGTTAGTCACCCTACTTCCCTCAACCCCAGCCAGCACGGCCATTGGTCTGGGATGAAGGGAGTTCTAGTCCGACAAAATATGAAGGGTAGCTAACCTGTGGCCTTCCAGATGTTGCTGACCTACAACAACAATCACCCCAGCCAACATGGCCAGAGGTCAGGGAGGATGGGAGTTGTAATCTATCAACATCTAGAAGGCATCCTGGTAGCTCCCCATGCCGTTAATAAATGTTGTCATTTGCCTTTGAGCTGTTTTCTCAAACTTGTGGCCTGCCAGGAAATACTCTCATGACAGGAGGTCTCAACATAGGGTTAATATCTACTCTGGATGACAGAAGATCTCCAGGGTTTTGGGATGGGGGGGATAAATTTGATTCCATTTGCATTTAAAGATGAGTTTACCTAATTCACGCTTTCTGAAACAAGATGTGAATCAAGACATAGCTAATCCTTTGAAATTTGCACAGCTTTGAATATGGTAATGCAATTCTCCAGCAAAGCAATTTGTTAAAAAATAAAATAAGCATATACTAGGGTAAAATGTACATAGCAATTGAAATATCAGTGCATTACATTAGGGAAAATAATGCTTGCCAAAAATCGTATGTTAGTGCAGTGTTTCTCAACCAGTGTGCCTCCAGATGTTTTGGGACTACAACTCCCATCATTCCTAACCACTGGTCTTGCTAGCTAGGGATGATGGGAGTTGTAGTCCCAAAACATCTGGAGGCACACTGGTTGAGAAACACTGTGTTAGTGCAACCCGTACAGGCAAAAGTGCATACAAAAAATGTGCATATTGGGAGAAATTTGCACTAAAATGCTGATGAACTTCCACAGCAACTTTTAAAAGAAGTAAAACAATGTGGTAATGTGGAGAGTGGAACTTAAGAACCTAAAAATGAGAAGCAGAGAGAGAGAAACCGAAATTTACAGATTTGCCTGTCCCTGTTAATGGTCTTTGTAGGGGTCTTTCTGGTCACTTCCCTATCTTTTTAATAGGAGGTTCCAAGACCACCTGTAAGGCAAAGAAAGCTGAGGTGTTTCTTTGTTACGTACTTCAGGATTCAGGCTCAGCACTGAAGACAAATGTTTGGTTGGAAATTAAGTCTCAGAGATGGAACAAGATATGCAAGGTGGATTGGGAGTGGTAGGTGGGAAGGCAGAAGGAAAATAAATTCACTCACAAGGCCTATTTCTCTTAGGCTGGGAGACTCTTGCGCATGTTGTGTGACATCCCTGCCCTGTCAAGCAAACCTTATCTGTCAGTGCAGCACTCAATCATCCTGGCCAGAATGCATCTTTGTGATGTCCTAAGGCTCCCTATCACGTTTCCACAGGAGTATAACCACTGACTTACTAGAACGCGCAGCTTTCTTTTTTTCCTAGGGCAAACAACCAGCAGATTGATAATACAAAAGGAATGCAATACTAGGAGTGAGCTGAACCAACTCACCAGTTTTTGAAAACATTTTTCAGCAGTGGAAAAAAGAGGGAGAAATAAAATGCCTTTCCTTTGGGGTGACAACATTCCTTCTGCAAGTGTTCGTTGTTTAAATTGTCTTCACTTGCTCATACTCTCAGTTGTCCTTGCTCTCAGTTGCCCTCTGTGACATGTCATCATGGGGCCAAATGATATTTGACTGCATGTGCCAATATCCAGCAACAGATAAGATTAGATTAAGAGTCATCCCATTCATTATGTGGCCTCCAACTGGGAAGAAACAGCCACATGATTCAATCAGCAGAGAGGAAAGAGTTGATGTCAGAAATAAACGACAGATTTGGGGAATGGTTTATATGATTTGCTTTTTTACCTGGGGTGGATATACACCCTAGAAATCTACCACAGCTACTGAATATGGGGCATTCAATCAAATCAAAACATAGCTAAGATGCTGTACTCAGGATGGGTAGCAAGATGGAGGGGACCACGGCAATAGCTACTATGTTTGACAAGCTGAGAGCTTCCCTTTCAATACCCAGCAATTCCCAAAACAATGCTCCATCAGGGGCATTGTTGGAAGTTTAAATGTCATCTGGACTCAGCCACCTGATATTGCTCACTACACCAAGCTGGGTGCCTGGGTCTTGCCACGGTGCTGGGTCTTGTTCATGAGTGCTGGGTGCTAGCACTAGTCCTGCTTGTATTGGAAAAGTTATCTGGTGCAAAGCAAGAAATAGAGATGGGCCATACTTCAGTGGTACAAAATCTGCTTTGCATGCAGAAGATGTGTGGGTCAATCACTGACATCTCCGGGTAGGACTGGGGACTAATTATACTTGTAAGTTATAATGTTATAAATGCGTTATAAAAATGTGACACCTGGGGGTGCCGTACATCAGTCAATGGAAACTTGCATTGAGAGCTATATAACATTTTTTTCCCTTAGCGTTTTTTTTAATCAATATAGATCCAGCCTGAGAGACAATGCTGTTTGAAACCTTGGAGAGCCACTGCCATTGCAGAGCCAGAGGCACCATTAGTATCTCTTGGAATTTTATGGGTTTATTTCAAGCTTTCCTCCAAAGAGTTCATGGTTCTCTCTCCTTTCCATTTTATCATTGCTGTGACTAGCCCAAAGCCACCTAGGCAGTTCCTAGCCTATATTAATATTTGACCCTTAGTCTCCCAGGTCCTACTCGCTAACCTCAGCACCATACAGGCTTACTATTTTCCTGGTGAGCTGCATGTGCTTCCAGAAAAGTCCCCAATTTTCTTTCATCAACCTTTCAATGACATACGTTTGCACTTATTCTACGATAACTGCAGGTCCTCTCTATAGTGGCCCTTGGGATTCAGAAAGCACCTAGAAACTGGCCAGTTTACACTAGCTATTTGCTATGCCCTCCCCTGTAAAAGCCCCCTTACCTTTGTTCCTACACCAAAGTGGAGCTTGCCCAGAATGTTGTCAATGCCTGCTGTGTTCCAGTTCAAGATGTAGCTTCCAGAGTAGAGCTAGATGCCATCAGCAAACCTATAGCTGTGAACACCAAATGCTTATGAATGTACACTAGGGCTGTGCATTAGATTTGGCTCAGCAAATTGGGCATATTCAGAGGGCCTCAGATGAGTTGGGTACACAAAGTGATGGATTGCTGAAAGTTGGGTTGGATTGGGCCAGAGTGATCCACAGCTCTCAGGGTCAGGGCATCAGGCAGAAAGGAGAGGAAGGCAGGATGGAAAAAAAACACACAAAAAGGCCAAGACTGATAGCTGTGATAAGGGAGGCCCAACACTGCTGCATCTTTTCCTGCCTGACACTCTGACCTGAAGGTCCAATGCCTCTGCTCAACAGCTGTTGAATGAAGGCATCAATCCTGTGTGGTATGGGTACTGCTTTTCCTGTGACTTTCTTCCTGCCTAACTGTCAAGGGCACTCCCAGCCAAAGGAATGTTCACAGCAGAGAGTTCACTCTTTATTGTCAAAGATAACACTTGCAGTCACTTCTACAGGTCTGGATACCTACACACACCAATCTAGAGTCTAGCCAGCTACTTCCAGTTCCACACTGTATGTAGCAGTTGCAGAAACTGGGGACCACTCGCTCTTCACCAGTTTATGTACCCTTCCCTGATGGGCTATGCACAAGAGACTGCACCTGCATGGAAACTTTCTCTGCTCTTCTTGCTTCCATTCTCTCCTGGGTCTGGGAGAAAGTAGTGCAGGAGAGGGTGGGGAAGCACCCAACCCTTCGCTTGCCTGGCCTGCCTCTTCCTCCTCTTCCTCCAGCTCTGAAGCTTCCCCAACCTCTGTTTCTTGCCTCCTGAGTACAGGTACCCAGAACCACTGTCCCCCTCTTCTGAGTCAGCCCAATTGTCACATTTGTCAGCATCTTGCCAGTCCCTAACAGATTTTAAGAAGGAGGATCTGACCCAGGCTACTGTTCTTTGGGGAGCACAGAATGAAAGAATTGTGAAGTTAGATGGCCCCCAAGGGTCATTAATGTAACCCAGGGGACAGCAAACTTTTTCAGAGGGGGGGGCAGTCCACTGTCCCTCAAAGCTTGTGGGGGGCCAGACTATATTTTGAAAAAAATATATGAATGAATTCCTATGCCCCACAAATAACCCAGAGATGCATTTTAAATAAAAGGACACATTCTACTCATGTAAAAACACCAGACAGGCCCCACAAATAACCCAGAGATGCATTTTAAATAAAAGGACATATTCTACTCATGTAAAAACACCAGGCAGGCCCCACAAATAACCCAGAGATGCATTTTAAATAAAGGAACACATTCTACTCATGTAAAAACATGCTAATTCCCGGACCGTCTGCGGGCCAGATTTAGAAGGTGATTGGGCCTCATCCGGCCCCGGGGCCTTAGTTTGGGGACCCCTGATTTAACCCCTTGCAATACAGGAATCACACTGAAAGAAAGTCTGGCAGATGGCCATCTAATCTCTGTTGAAAAGCCACCAATAAAGGAGAGCCCACCACCTTCTAAGTTAGCTGGATTCTCCTTTCTTGTAATTTGAATCTATTACTTCAATAGCTACTCTCTGAAGCAGCAAAAAACAGGCTCACTGTGACAGCGCTTCAGATATTTGAAGATGACTATCGTATCGACTCTCTGTCTCCTCTTCTCTAGGCTAAAGATATCCAGCTCCCTCCACCATTCCCCAAAAGACTTGGTTTACAGACTCTTTACCAATTTGGCCCCCTTGCTTTGCACATGTTCCAGCACAGGGTAAATTTCTCTACCGTAATCCAGAGACTACAGATCAGGGACATCGGGAAATCAGGGGGTCTGTGCACAGCTCTAATGTGTGTGGCTGGGATATGGGTCCTCTTCAGACATTTACCCTCTAATGGGGGAGGAACAGGATATTTGTTTGCCCAAATCCCATTGCAACAGCCTGACTCCCAACATGCCTGACTCTACCCCCTGACATCTCTATATGTCTGACAATCCAAAAGGTGAGGCAGTGAACTTGCAAAGGCTGTTAAGGCCAGATCCCCCTGACTTTAGAACACAGAGATATTAGGAGGACTGTATGATCTAGTTGAGATTCCTGCATTGCAGGTGGTTGGACGGGATGACCCTCAAGGTTCTTTCTAACTCTACAATTCTGCACTTCTGTGAATCTATCTCAGCGACAGAGCATCATTGGGGCATGATAGTTGCTCAATGGCAGAGCTCTGCATCCAGAAGACGCCAAATTCAATCCCTGGTATCTCCAAGAAGGGTTGGGAAATCCTGGAGAGCCTTTTCCAGTCAGTGCCGATGATACTGAACTAGATGAGCTAATGGCCTGATTCAGTATGGACCAGTCACCTCCTATGTTCCTAGAAGATGGAGATCAGTGACTAAGAAGGAACTGTCCTCAACCTACTCCAGAGTTATGACTACAAACATACACTTGCATGGGGTGCCTTCTTGGTGGGGTGGGGATTCTATTCTATTCCTGGTAAATTCATTTACCGGGGAGACTGGAGACGAGACATTATGTCGTCCACTTGAAACTCAAGATGGGTCCTGCATAGAGTGACACTGTCAGAGGTGTGCTAAGTTACATTAAGGGTGGTAAAATGTGACCTAAGATATGGAACAAATATGCAGGTGGAAGTAAGGGTGTAGCTGTATTTAAGGGAATAAGCAACTTCTCCCTTCAAGGCATTTGAAAAATCATTAGATCATTGGGTAGGTAGGATTTGCCTGGGTAGTCAGAGATGTGTATCTGCTGACAGAATGCAAGCTGCATTTATTGACAATTGTATACATCTTTACCACATCCCCCTTTACTTTAATTATCCCCCCTACTAAACATGGAAGCACTAACACTTGTATATTTACTTTGTAAGGAACAGAATCCTTCCTCTGATAATTCTTTGGGTGGTGTTTCTTTTGGGGGGGGGGGGTATTCTTTTCTCTGCCGTCTCCAGCTCTGCACACAGAATGCTAGCTGTGGTTGCGCGACATTTATATAATTGCATTAGGGTGCTTGCTGTTTTACTTTCACTCCTCTCCTTTAATAATTCCCAGCACTGTCTCAACCCACCCCAAAAGCACAGTACTCTGCTATAAAATTACTCTCTTGTATACTCTCTCTCCTTCAACCCCCCCCTCCCACTCGTCCTTTGCAAATGTTCACACTGGCATTTTAAAAGGCCCAACAGATAACATTAAAATAATGTTAAAAGCTGAGCACTCTTATTAGATAAAAGTGGGCCTAGCACATTAGGAGGTGTTGAGTTAATAGGAAAACAGCTTTGATTCACTAGCCTCTGTCTAACACACCAGTACAACAGAAGTAAAAAGGGAAATAGAAACTCCCCTCTAATCACCTCCTGTTAGCGACAACTATAGGCAAATTGCTAGTGAGGATTAAGTGGGGAGACTATCACAGGATCAGTGTCAAGCAGAAAAAAGGCTCAATTTGTGAGCGATCATGACTGTAATTGCTTCCTTAAGAGCTTTAGGATTTGCTAAGTGCAATCTTTTGGAGTGTGGACACAGCATAGGTGCGGAGGGACAGAAGGGGGAGGTGGAACACTAGGCAGGCTACAATACACTCAGATAATCCTGCCATTGGTACACCTCCCTAGGGGCTCCACCCGCCCTGATTTTTTTTTCAGTTTAAAACATTACTAAATCACTCCCTGTCTTTTGTCCTGGTTTTGGCGGTGATATCAGGGGTGAACACACTTATCTGCCTGTTTCCCTTCCACCCTCTTCCTAAAACTGCCTGACCAGATAGCAGATGTCAATGAATGCATTTAAGAACATAAGAAGAGCCGTGTTATGGATCGGACCATGCACACATCAACTCCAGCATCCTGGCCTCACTGTGTCCAACCAGATGTCTCTGGGAAGCCAGGAAGCCTGAGTGCAGCAACATGCTCCCCACTTGTGGTTCCAATACTGTAAACTGGAATAAAGTTCCACACTGCCTTCAATAGCAGAGGTAAAGGTAAAGGGACCCCTGACCATTAGGTCCAGTCGTGACCGACTCTGGGGTTGCGCGCTCATCTCGCATTATTGGCCGAGGGAGCCGGCGTACAGCTTCCAGGTCATGTGGCCAGCATGACAAAGCCGCTTCTGGCAAACCAGAGCAGCGCACGGAAACGCCGTTTACCTTCCCGCTGTAGCGGTTCCTATTTATCTACTTGCATTTTGACGTGCTTTTGAACTGCTAGGTTGGCAGGAGCTGGGACCAAGCAACGGGAGCTCACCCCGTCACAGGGATTTGAACCGCCGACCTTCTGATCAGCAAGCCCTAGGCTCAGTGGTTTAACCACAGCGCCACCTGGGTCCCTTAGCAGAGGTAGCAGAGGTAGAGCACAGCTATTGGCTTCCTCTGTCCTCAATGCAGGGAGGGATTTGTCCTCATGTTTTTATCCTATTAATCAGGGGTGGACACAAGGTAGATTTAAAACTATTGGCCGATGTCTGAGTGATTTGCAGCCAATCAGCAATGATTTCTAACTCCCAATTATTTAACAGTAGCAGTAACAAAATCCCTCTTTCCCTATCCTAAGCTATACCGTTGAAAAAATAAAATAAAAAGCTTGGAGTGATATGGAGGGGATTTATGTAGGATCTCTGCATGGTTCAGATACTCAAAGCAAATTGCTAGGCTCAGAATTCCTAAATGTTTCTTTTGCAGAAGCTTTTGGTTGGTAAGATCTAGGAAGAGGCGGAGGAGGAGGAGGAAGAGGGGCAAGTAGATTCCACAAACCCTCAGTGCTCTGGAAATCACCATGAACATTGATGGCAATCACCATCCCCATCCCCATGCCAGATCACTAGTCAATTCATGCTGAGAAAAAAAGAGCACAATGGTGATGTTGGGTCTAACATTATGAAACCATAATAATATCCCTGCTGGATCAGGCCAAAGCTCATCCAGTCCAGCATCATGTTCTCATATAAGTGACCAGTCAGATGCCTATGAAAGTACACAAGCAGAACCTGGTCACAGCAGCACTCTCCCCATTTGTGCTTCTCAGCAGCTCATTTACAAAGCATAGTGCCTCCAACAGCGGAGCTATATACACAATCCATTCACGTAGGCACTTTGGAGTCCCATCATTTTCAACAGAAGAGTTCAGCTTGTGCTTTAACTCACTTCCATTGAAATCACTGGGAGCAAAAAATTCACTGCTGTGGTTAAGACCAGCAATTCGCAGAGTGATGCAATTGCATTTTGAAGCCATCTGTGCTAGTGGCCCAATTGTAGCAAATTCTACAGATTATTCTGGTGAATTTAAACTGGCAAAAAATGATGGTGTAACTTAAACACTATTTACAGGCTGGTTTTCCTTCTGTCAAGCTTAAGCTGGCTCAGCCAGCAGAAGCCCTGATCAAGAAAAGGGTTTGGAACTGTCATACTTTACTCTGGCTTAGCATAAATTTACACTAGCTTCTTGTGTATAGGATTGCCCTGTAAGAGTGATAATTGGAGCACAGCTTGCAGAGATGAATTTAGGGGGCAATACAACAGGTTCCACCACACTGGGCACCAGGGCCATCTTAACCATAGGCGCTAGGGGTGCGGGGCACCTGGGCGCTGGGCTCTCAGGGGCACCAGGCCGAGAGTCTGGGGCCCAAGAGTTGAGTCCAAGGAAGAGCGCGCCCGTCGGTCAGAGCACCACAGCAGGCTCTGCACCGCGAGTTCGGGAGTGATCGAGCCAGTGAGATGCCAAGGGACTGGGCAACGGGGGGGGGGGCGCCAGGTGGATCTTTGCCCCCCAATGCCACATATGATTAAGACAGCCCTGCTGGGCACTGAGCCTAGAGGGTGCTGCAGCTATGATGTAGTAGTGAATTGATCAGAATGGAAGGCCAAAGGCAGAAGGGTACCATTTGGGGGGCTCCTAAAGGGCACCTCCGAAATTTGAAAGACCAAGATCCCTCCCTGCTGCTCAATCTGAAAATACTTTAAAGTGACTTGCCTTTAAATGTAAGCCATTTTAAAATGGCTTGATTAGGCTAAAACCACCTTAGATTCAAGAAGTCTGTCTTAAGTGGCAGTCAGTGTGGCTGGTAACTGGAAGGGCTTTTATATTGACTTTGATAGGGATGCTTCAGAAATCCAATATTTGCAAATTCCGAGAAGTGAACCTTTCAGGTCTTAACGCATGGATCAGAAGAGAGATATGCATCGGATTCTGTACTTCTTCCAATGCAGCAATGTGATGCTCGGCTCAAAAAAAAAAAGAAAGAAAGAAAGAAAGAAAGAAGTATCAAAATCCATTTTAAAATGCTATTTTGAGATGAAACCGTTCTAGAAATCTGTATGCTGAGATAAAATGTTATTTAAATATGAATTAGTTTTTAATAATAAATAAATAAAAATGGCAGATTAACGCAGAAACAGCCTGATGTGTGGAGACAGGGGTTGTTGTTTTGAGTAAATGAATACAGCGTATATAAAGTGAAGTAGGACCTTCGTCAGTATGGAATAATAGAGGGCAAGGAAAGATCTCGGATAGCAGTCCTTATCATGGCATGTTAGGTAGGTAGGCAGCATTTGTTATTACCATATTAGAGATGGAGGACTAAGGCCAATTCATATATCCCCCACTTAGTCTCTAAGGAAGGGCAAGCTCCAGTTCAAAGGGTGGCCTAGCCAGAGTACCATATTAGAGGCCCATGTATCCTGGTGCACTTATCTGATGATGCCAGGTGCAACATGGCAGACTAATGGGCCTAGCTGCCATTTAATTTCCCCATACTGCTCCACAAGGCAGCATTCCCCAGAAGCTTGATGGGGAGTGCTGTTGGGGTGGGGGCAGGGAGATAAGCGGAAGGACCATAACTTTGTGGTAGAGCATCTGCTTTGCATGCAGAAAGACCCAGGTTCAATCCCCTGCACTTCCATGAAGGGCTGGGAAAACTCCTTTCTGGAATCCTGGGTAGCCACTGCCTGTCAGAGGGGATGGTTGTTTTATTATAATTGAAACTGCCAGTCAGTGTTGACAACACTGCGTTAGATGGATCAACTTGGTAAAAAGCATCTTGCTGTGATCTGAGGCAGCTCCACACCATGTGAATTCCTGCTAATTTCCAAGCATTTGTTGCATTGTTTCATTTTAAAAACAACTTCATGCCAGCATTGTGACATGTATCGGAAAGTCCCCTTCCAGTTTCTACTTTTTGTCAGTGGCCATGAAGACTAAGAACTAGTGCATCAAGTTCCATTTCGGAAAGATTCCAGAGAAACATTCTCATTTTACGCTTCAGACCATTTACTGTGCTCTTCGCTGATTAGTTGCGATGAAGTTGATAATTCTGTAATGCATATTGACACTTTGGGTCACACCATTTGCTGTTTGTCTACTCGCTCACAGTAGTTTTGAGGTCAGTTGGCAACCCAGCCTCAGGGTAGGCATGTGGCTAGAGATTGGGGTGGGGAAATTTGATCCAGTTTGCATTTAAAGATGGAGCTACATATTTCACTTTCTCAAAATTATTGAAGTCAAGTAATGTTTGCCAAAAAAAGAAGAAGCATATACTAGGTCAGATATACCTACAAATGCATATATGCCTGGATAGCTCAGTTGGTTAGAGCCTGGTACTGACAACGCCAAGGTTGCAGGTTCGATCCCCATATGGGGCAACTGCATATTCCTGCATTGCAAGGGGGTTGGACTCGTTGTTCCTCAGGGTCTCTTCCAACTCTGCAATTCTATGATTCTATGATATTCAGTGCTGCATATATTCATGAAAATAACATTCAACTATATATTACATAAGATGAAATTGCTTTGCAAAAAATGTATGTCAAGAAAATTTCATACAAAATGGTGTATATTAAAATTAAATTGCACTAAAAAGCTGAATATTTTTCTCAAGGACTTAAAAAAAAGATATTCACAAACTGATGTGGAATTGTAGATAACTGAATTTAAGGTTGGAAAAAAGAGAAACTGAGAGGAACAAAACTGACAGATGTAGCTTTCCTTGCTTTTGACTCAGCAAATTAAATAATTGGGGTTCTGTTTTTGTTCATCTTATTGGGGGGGGGCAGAGATAGAAGTATCAACCATCCTTTTATACACCTTTATTTCTGATTAATTTAATATGAGTCTGCAATACAGGAATAGCCAAAGATTAAAAATAGAGTCATTCAAATGTGAGAACTGAGATATTCAGACAGAGTGTAATGCAATCTCATATGAAGTTATAATTATCATCACCATCATTAATCAATTAATTAAATTTCTATACTGTCCTTCGCCAGAAGACCACAGGGCAGTTTACAACATGAAACACAGCATGCATAATAATAGCAAAAGGAGTGGGGAGACAACACCCCCTGACTTTAAAAGGCTGTAGATTGATTAACAGCCAAAGACCTAGGAGAAGAGGAATGTTGTTAGGCTTGCTGCATAACAATATGCAATAAAAGCACCAGGCATGCCTGCCTGGAGAGAGCATTCCACAAACGAGGGGCCACCACAGAAAATGTCAGATCTCCTGCAGCTGGACCGCACACACACGAAGGAAGAACAAGAAAAAGGACCTCAGATGTTGATTGCAGGGTTCGGGTTGGTTCATATGGGGTGAACTGATCTGAATAATAATAATAATGTATTATTTATACCCCACCCATCTGGCTGGGTTTCCCCAGCCACTCTGGGCAGCTCACAACAGAATATTAAAAACACACTAAAACATCAGTCATTAAAAACTTCCCTAAACAGGGCTGCCTTCAGATGTCTTCTGAAAGTCAGATACAGTAATCGTTTATTTCCTTGACATCTGGTGGGAGGGCGTTCCACAGGGCGGGCGCCACTACCAAGAAGGCCTTCTGCCTGATTCCATGTAACTTCACTTCTCGCAGTGAGGGAACCGCCAGAAGGACATCTGAGCTGGACCTCTGTATCCAGGCTGAACGATGGGGGTGGGGACGTGCCTTCAGTTATACTGGGCCCAGGCTGTTTAGGGCTTTATAGATTATATATACAGTATAGATTATATATAGCAGGGATGGTCAACTCCCAAGAGACTGCGATCTACTCACAGAGTTAAAGACTGGCAGTGATCTACCCCCTTTTGGGGGGTTCAGATCAAAGTTGTTGAGCTTTTTTGAGGAAGGAGAAAGGCCCATTTCTTTGGGGTTCAGGTCAAAGTTGCTGAGCTTTATTTAGGGAGGGGGAAAGCCCAATTTTTGGGGGTGCAGGGCAAAAGTTTTGAGTTTTTCAGCTTTTTTTAAGGGAGCAAAACTTGCTGTGCTTCTTTGGGGGGAGCCAGTGATCTATCAGCGATCTACCACAGACGTCCAGTGATCTACCGGTAGATCATGATCTACCTGTTGGACGTGCCTGATATATACCGTGTTTCCCCTTTTTTAAGACACCGTCTTATAACTTTTTTTCCTCAAAATAACACACGGTGTCTTATTTTCAGGGGATGTCTTGTTTTTTTAAATTATGTTTTTATGGTACCTTAAGGCCTCCTTGGCCGGCCGGGTCGAGGGCTCGGGCTGCTGCTGGGTGCTCTGCATGGTGCTGCTGGGCGCTCTGCGCGGCGCTGCAGCAGCAGCACGTTCCAGGCACCGAGGTGACAGGTCGCTGGCTCTTTGCTCTGCCCAGCGCTGCCGGGCGCTCGGCGCTGCGGAGCGCTCCGCCCTGCAGCCGCCGATTCCAGCGGCGGAGCGGCAGGTCTCCTCGGCCGGGCCAGGAAGAGGCCAGGCCGCTGGCTCGGCGCTCCGCCCGCTGCAGGGCGCTCCGAGCACTCGGGGCTGCGGAGCGCTCTGCTCTGCAGCCGCCGATTCCGGCGGCGGGGCGGCAGACCTCCTCGGCTGCGGCAGGAAGAGGCCAGGCTGTTGGCTCGGCGCTCCGCCGGCTGCAGCGCTCCGCCCGGAATCAGCGGCGGGGCTGCAGGCCTCCTCAGCTGGGCAAAAAAAGAGAAAGAGGCTAGGCCGCTGGCTCGGTGCTCCGCTCTGCAGCCGCGGCAGGCCGATCCTATGCGGAGCGAACCTTTATCTGCCCGCGCTTCAGCATGCGGGACCCGGGAGACGCTGCAGCGGGGAGAAGAGGCAAAGGGGGAGGAGGAGGTGGAGGGGGAGGTGGCTCCGGCTTCGCCTCCTTTCCTCCCTTGCAAGGCTCCTCGGCAGCCCCAGCGGAAGGCAGAACCTCGGGCCCGGGAGCCGCCAGCCAGCACTCACTGAAGGGAAAGGACCCAGCATGCCGGAGATGTGGCTCGTGGGTCTGTTAGCTGCCCCCATCGCTTGGATTCACACCGCCTCTGTCATTTTCCTTGGGCACCGCACATGCCCGGCAGCAGCACGGGGGGGCTTCCCTCCGCCTTCGCGTCCTCCCTTCACAGCCCCCTGACAAACCCACCGCCTCCGCCGCTACCACCATCCTGCGGACCCGGCTCGGAGGTTTCGGTGGTGGTTTCAGAAGAGGGAGCGGGGGGAGGGCCCGCTTCGGCAGAGATAAAAACTCTCTCGCGCTCTGCGAATGCGGCAGGCGCGCAAGAACTAAACTAACTAAAACAACAACAGGGGGACGAAGAGCGTGCGGGGTGGCAGCAGTGGCGAAGGTGGCGATAGTGAGGCTGGCCACACTCAGGAGCTCTATCCAGGGCCGTCTTAGGTATGGCTTATTTTCGGGGTGTGGCTTATATTTCTCAAATGCTTGAAAATCCTGCTACGTCTTATATTATGACTACGTCTTAAAAAGGGGGAAACACGGTAGATATAGCACTTTCAATTGGGCCTTGAAACTAAATGGCAGCCAGTGCAGTCGGGCAAGGATTGACATTATATGCTCAAACCGTCTTGACCCAGTGAGCAGCCTGAATTCTGCACTACTGGAGGTTCTGAACCACCTTCAGAGGCAGTCCCATGTACAGTAGCATTTAGTACCATTGCCACGTCTCCTGGGATTTTATGAGGTGGAGCATGGCAGGTCAGTGTGTGGAACCTGGTGGGACATGAGGGGGCAGATTCCAATGGTGTGCCCTGAGAGAGGGGTAGGGAGAGAGAAAAATTAATAAACCTAGGCTCTGGAAGTCTACTGGGCATGGAGGAGAGGTCACTGCAAAAGCTTTCCAAGTGACAAAGAAATAATATCCTGCCCCCTTGATTTGGGTCGCTCTCCACAAGGTTTTGACCCCCCCCCCATACACTCATACCAAACCTGGGAAACTCCAGATTAGATCCTGAGACTTGGTGATTCTATGAGTTACAACCCTAGATAACATATCTGAAAGTTCCTATAACTGCAGAAGGTGGAACTTTTAATTAAATCGAGTAGGTAAGAAAAACTGGTCCCACCAGTGGTTACATAGGCATTATTATACATAGTTCTAGCCTGCAACATGATGAATTATGATATTTTTCCTTCATCCTTTTTGGGGGGGACAGAAAAATTGTTAATATAATACAAGTTTTGTTGATGTTTTTGAAGCTTCAACCAATAAAGACAGAGAAGAGAAATAAAAATCAGGTTTTGTCATCACCATCTTTTTTCAGCTGAGTCCTATCCCCATCCCTACCCCCAATGACAAATTAATTTAACTTACTGATTTCCCCCTTGCTGAATTAGCTTTGAAGTTTCAATCTAGATTACAAGTGTTAGTATATATCATTTAATAAATCTGTAATTGTGGGGGAGGGAGGGAGAAAGAGAATGCCAATTAACCAAAGAAATGATCTAATTTAAGTGATCAGAATGTGAGCATTTCATCTATGCAGTACTAAAACAATTGGTTTCACTGAAGAAATGAAATAATCAGATCTCTGAATTCTGCATGACCTAATTTTTTACTACGCAAAAAGAAAAGACAGAACACACACACACACAAAATAAATTAATGGCCCCATTTAAATTGTACTAGAAACACAGACCATCCTCTTTCGCAGAAGCAGTTATCAAAGCCGATATTACAGTAACTAATTGTCACAACGCAGCAACGTTTTACTATACAGTCATCATTCGATTACTTAGCAAGACCAGAGAAAAAGATTACACTCGACAGAAACCAGCGTCAAAAGAAAACTGCACCAATTATAGAAGGCTTTCTTGCATCCCCACCACCACCAATATATTTTGTCACCGCATGACAGCAATTAAATCATGAACAGTTACAGCAAAATGCAACATAAAATGCAACAAAATCATTGGTCTATTATGATTTTTTTTGCAAGGGTGGGGGAACCTCATTTGTTCCATTTAGCCTTGAAAAGTATTGTGCTATTCTCACATCTCAAAACGTCATATTGCTAACATTTCATAAAAAGAGCGGCAGAAGCGAAAGAGACCCACCAGAGGCCAGCAATCAATCAATGACAAATCTTACTAACAATGCACTCATAATCTCAACACCCTATACAAATACTCAAGGCATCCTGCATGTTTTTGAAACTGGGACTGCCATTGCCATCTTCCTAATTGCATTATAAAAAATTTCTTTGGGGAACTCCACTCGGGTGGGGAGAATCCCTCCATCCTAGGAAGAGTTCCTTGTGAAGATTAAATGGAAATTAAGTATGACATCCTGTCTGCCATCATAAGACCTTATTATCTGAGAAACTACCATCCCAAAAGGAGGTCACACCCAACCTCAAATTATGCATTTAATTCAAAAGAGATTTTAAAAATAAAAGAAGGTAACCCGATCTTCCTGCAGAGCTGCTACTCCCTAAAAGAGATTGGTGGTAGATTTACAGCAGAAATAAACCTCTCCATGCAAATCAGTCCTCTAATGTACACCAGGTCTCTCAGGTTAAGAATGCATCCACATTTCTCTGACTGTGAAGATTGCTTGGTTTAAACTGCAAGACCTAAACAAGCCGTGATAAAATGGAAGTGATCTAACTTTTGAGATTGGGGAAGAAAAACCATACATTTTGCTCTCTTTATTCACTGCCTGGGCAAAGAATGAAACGATCCACTCTTTCCAAAGCTTATTCCGAACACCCCAAAAGAAATAATAAAAAATAAAAAATCAACCACAGACTTGGCTTACTCTCTTCATAGTTAATAGCAACACAAACATGAACACTGATTCGTTTAACACACTATCTATTAATGGAAATTATTTATATGTTTTTGTTCTAAATTAATAATTGCTATTATTACTACACATACAGCTTTCTTTAGTTTAAAGGGGAACGTATATATCTATACCTATCTATCCATAATCTGAAAAAACAACAACCAATAAATTAAACATGCAAATATGTCTCACTTCTAAATGCATTATCACTCTCTCGGAAACTCTGTTAAATTGTGAATCTCGAAAGGAAAATTATATTAGCCCACACTCCACCCACCTGAAAATCAAACCAAACCTCTTTCTTTTATACCAGCTGGACACATGACCCGGTCAACGAATCAAAAGACAGAACCCGAGGAGATGACATACAGGCTATAAATGATATTACCACCCCCCTGATAAGCAGAACGGCGCAAACCAGAAGCCACTTGGCACAAGACCTCCACACTTCCAGCATCGCTGAGCATTTGCCGTTATCTGATATCATACCGCCGTCATGATTAAGAACAGGCACAAGCGCTAGGCAAGAGGATTCCAGTTCAACAATGAAATGCTCTCCCACCAAATACCAAGATAATGACTTTTCAGCTAGCAAGGAGGGGGGGCGGGGGTGGGAAAGAAAGAAAAAAGAGAAAGAAAGAAAAATTGCACCGCTTGTTTCATTACCTATCATTAACTCCCATTTACTATCAATTTGCAACCTCTCTAGGCAATCAAGGTTTCAAAGGGGCCAATTTGAATTAGTTTGGAAAGCAGAAACAAGATTGTTTGCCCCCCACCCCAATACCATGTGGGAAGGCTGCCCATCAGCGTTCCTGTTTTCTCACTTTCCAGCTCAGCCTGAACTGTATTTCCAGGAGTTAAAGAGCTAAGTGAGATTAGAGACGAAGGCTGCCCTTGTGCTTTATTTTCCCCACCCTTCATTCCTCCTCGTTTTTTTTTTATCTTCCCCCTCCTCCCATAAGAATCTCTCGCTCGCTCCTCTTTAATTGTACATTCACTCACCCCACTGAGATGGAGGCCCCTTTGCAGGGTTGGGTAGCCCAGAGTTTGTTAGTAGCTACGGTAGCAAGAAGCTCCTGGTCAATTTTTTAAATATATATATATAAAGATAGATATATATATACAAAAATAACCACCCCCAACTACGATGCTTCCATCGCCCCCCCTTTCCTTTCCTTTCCTTTTTTTTAAAGGCAAAGCATCAAGGGGATGTGCAAGAGGAGAAGGAAGAGGGGGAAGAGAGATGGAAAATTAATAATCCAACAGGCAGCTCTCTCACTGTTATTAATCATGCTGCTACTTTCCCAAGCCACAGAGAAGCCGCAATCCGAACATGGGAGGGGTGGGGAGAGGATCCCATTGGCTGCCGATGTTCATTCCGATACATCTTAGCCAATCTTTCCTTCCTCCACTTCTTTTTTCCCCCCCTTCCCCTTCCTTTCTTTCTTGCCTTAAGGTACAAATATCTACGAAAAGCAGTTACAAAACCCAGGGATGAGGAGGAGGAGGAAGAAGAAGGGGAGGGGGAGAGAGAGTCACATTCCCAGGGAAGAGGATGCTCAGTCCGGTTAATGCACTCTAAACTTTATTTGAGCTGACTCGTCATTTGATCCTCCTGTGGCAGGGTCAGCGCGCGGCAAGCAATTCCACAGCAGTCCCGTCCCCCCGTCCCCAATCATACCATAATCGAATTGTAGCCTATTTCCCGAACCTATAATGAAAAAGGCAACCCAAATAAAGCAGGTAAGGCTGGCAGCCTCCCTTTGCTGTCTTACATTATTACTGCCGATTGCTTGCCTCCATTTCCCCTGTACTCTAACAATGAATATATTTCACAGCTCACTTGCTTTACTGTGTGGGTGGCGTGGCATAGACACCTACATGATATGAAAGAAAATCTAAAACAATAGGGGTTGTGTGTGTGTGTGTGTGTGTGTGTGTGTGTGTGTGTGTGTGTGTGTGTGTGTGTTGGTGCTTACGGTTCCTTAACAGGCAATCGCTGGTGGGGAAGACAATTCTGAGTCTCAGTGACACAAGGATAGAAACTAGTGATGCTCAAACTAGACTTGTTATTCAAAAAACAATACTTTCCAACTTCTCAGTCAGCCATTCATGAAACTGCAAACCTTTCAAGCGAAGCTTCCTTGCCTGACAAGGGGGTGGGGGGAGAGTAGACCCTCAAGTCATTCCAGATACATTGCTTTTAAAGAATATTCTCAACTTTACCAGATGAACATCAGCCTGGCTGCATGCCACATATTTCGTATGACTAGGATTTCATACACAATCCTGCAGATAAATCACCCAGCTGCCGAATGGACCCATTTTCTCTTACTGGAAACATTAGAGCACAAGGCTGGATGTGGTTTTACATCATTCCATTAATGTGCAAGTAATGACCAATCTTCAGTAAATTAATCAGTTTATGTGACATGCCTCCCTTACATTTGCATGGTTAGACAGCTTCATCACATGCCATATCCTCTTAACTCCTTCAGACAGCAGTGGGGTAGGACCTGAAATATTTTTTGAAAAATTGCCTCCAACATCTATGCCTGAATAATAGTGTCATGAAACTCAAAAGGCCACTTCCAGAATTTTGATCTTAAGCTAGTCCAAGAAAGGTATGACCTCACTTGCTACACATAATGGTTTCTCTTTTTAAATCAGTTGTAGGGAACTTTTGACCCTTCAAATGTTGCTGAACTACAACTCTCACAATCCCTGGTCATTTCCCATGCTTGCTGAGGCTGTTGATGGCTGTGGGTCAGCAACATCTGGAGGGGAAAAGGTTCCTCACACCCATCTTAAAGCTTAACATTATGCGTGTTAATTCCACAATTTTGAATCACAAAGAAATGTTTACATTTCACACACACACACCAGTTGAACAAGACCTCTGAAAATGTGCACTTTTTTGTCTTAACATTTCTCCCATCAGTTTTCATTATCATAGATCCATATAAGATAACTCCTGGCCAATTAAATCAAACCTTGGAGACATCTCCAAGGAACCAAGTCTATCAAATACTACAAGTCACAATAACAAAATAGAAGCTCTAGGTGTAAACCTGAAATGTCTCACATTATCAGTTTCTGGGAAGTAGATGGCCATGGGAGCATATTACCCTCCTGTCCTGCTTCTGAACTTCATTGAAGCATCTGGCTTGCTATACTGGGAATGCCAGTAGAGCAATGTAGTCAATACTTAGCTAGATGGATATGGATCTGACTCAAGTAGGGCAGTTTCTTATGTTTCTATGTTCCTTCGGCTAGATCCAGAAGCTCCTAGGAACGTCGGGAAACCAATATAGTTTATAACGATAATGAGGAGTTTTTTGATAAGCGTCCCAAAAAACGGGTTATTGCAATGGTGGGACAGCAAACAGAGAATGCTTTGTGTAGCAGCCACTGATAAAGAGATTAGTCTGTATGCCCTTATTGATCACTCTTGGCACCCCAAAAGGCAGACTCGAGGTCCGGTAAATAATGGGCAAGTATCACTAATGTATTGATGCCACCAAAATATGCAAGAGGACAGGTTGGAAAGCAGGCTGACAGCTCCATTAGAAGCAGAAAACCAGCTTCCTCATTCAGTGAACTTCACAATTAAAAATTTCTTGGACCACATCCTGCACTCCTCAATCAGACGAAAACAGTCCAGCTGATGTCACTGGTCATGTTGCTTGAGCAAAGACTGTACTGGCACTTGGTCATGTTCCTCTCCTGAACACCATGTGGGTGAACAACAGATGAACGTTATATTTTAATTAAACAGACAGCACAGAACCAATACTAATTACTAAGGAAGCATGCTTAAATAAGGTCATAAATTACTGTTAACAATCTCCCACCTTTGATTAACTGTGGGATTCTGCTTGCTTGGCTCTTGATATTGTAATGTTCAGAGACAACCACTGGGAAGGAAGCCAGTTAAATTTGGGGGTGGGGGTGGGGAGAGAAGAGATACTGGACTAATGTATCTCAGCCCTGCTTGCAAGCAAGCACATAGCTCCAGATAGCACCAGCAAAACAACACTGGAATTCAGCTGCAATTTTCTCTTTGTGGGTAATAGTAGAATCATGCTGTGTACTGTATTCATGGATAGTTAGTCTAGGTGAACACTGCTATCAAAATTTTAGGGTGGTGGGTGATATCTGAGGTCTGCTCTGATACCCATGGGTCATCTTTGGGGAAAACCTGTCTTATAACTGGGAGTTTAGCTCCAATCTAATAACTGGGAGTTTCCAATATGAAAGCAAGTCTGGGGTGGGTATAGTCTGCTGTGAAAAGAGCAGTGAATGCATTTCTCCCCTGTCTACATGGGTGTAGCCAAGGAGGGGCAGCTGCCCACCCCCAAGATCAAGTGAAACAATAGAAATACTTAACTAACTGACCGATCATGTTGGTTCTGCCCCCCCCCAACAAAAATCCTGGCTACGCCCATGCTCGTCTATACTCCACACAACTCCAGTCTCCCATTTTCAGAACAATTTTACTCATTCCCCTTTGCACACACACTAATTTTCAGCTAAACATTCTCTCAGGATTTTCCCAGCAGAACATTTGCGCTCTACTTTAATCTGCATGGATGTCATGATTTAAGCAAACATCCCGATCAGAGCTCTTTCCCATTCACCCCAACTGAAGAAACAGTTTTGCTCCCACAAATGGCTGCCCATGAGGACCAGCAAGCTCCATTGAAGTGAATGGGAATGTCGTGCAGAAAGAAGAGCCAAGTGCCATCCAATGTTGATCCTACTCAAAGGAGAAGCATGATAATGAATGAACTTAAGTTAGCCGTGTTCATGCATTTCAGTGGGCTTCACTCTCGGTAACGTTGCACGCACAATGACAGGATGTCGAGCGCCGTCGCGGCAGGCCCCCTCGATTACGCTGGGAAGCAGGCACCTCTGCCTCTCTGAGTTCACCAGAGAACAGGAACATAGGAAACTGCCTTCTATCAAGTCAGGTCATCGGTGCTTCTAGTTCAGTACTGTTTATTCTGACTGGCAGAGAGTCTCTGGGAGTTCAGACTGGGTGTATTCCCAGCCCTACCTGGAGACCCTGCGGACTGAAACCCCCACAAGGCTATAGATCAGGGTAAAGCTAATTTAGGGACCCAGGTGGCGCTGTGGGTTAATCCACAGAGTCTAGGGCTTGCTGATCAGAAGGTCGGCGGTTCGAATCCCTGCGATGGGGTGAGCTCCCGTTGCTGGGTCCCAGCTCCGGCCAATCTAGCAGTTCGAAAGCACGTCAAACTGCAAGTAGATAAATAGGGACCGCTCCAAGCGGGAAGGTAAACGGCGTTTCCGTGCGCTGCTCTGGTTCGCCAGAAACAGCTTTGTCATGCTGGCCACATGACCCGGAAGCTGTCTGCGGACAAACGCCGGCTCCCTCGGCCTATAGAGCGAGATGAGCATCGCAACCCCAGAGTCGGCCACGACTGGACCTGATACCGTAGTCAGGGGCCCCTTTACCTTTACCTTTAAAGCTAATTTACAACGATTCTCCTCAAATTGGAAAAAAAAAGTTGTTTAAAATAAATTCCTGCATCTTTTCACTGAGGGCACCTATGATCTTAAATAAATAAATAAAATCTTATCAGCTTCATCAAGATTTTCCCTCCCCCCCCCTCAATCAGGTAATTAAACGGCTTCATCAGATAAAAGAAAACCAGGTCATTAACTTAGGGAAATAAGCAAAGCTGGATTCCTTTTTTTCTTTCCTTTTTTTTTAACACACGCAGCTCAACATAATATCGTAAATATAAGCCATATTTGATAGGACACAAAATATGTAAAAGAACAAATTAAACCCCGAGCAAAATTTCCATACTGTCAACAAAGGCAACAACAAAGGGCAGAGGCTTTTTATCAATACAATCACAGAAACCTGGGAATCATTGTAGTCTAAGGGCAGGATTCACCTAATGGGCCCTGCCAGCTAAAACCCAGCACAAGGACTTCTGCTTGTGCAATGAGGCTTTCCCTGAAAATGGCAGGGTGGGGGACACCCAGGAATAGCACATGGAAGAAGCTAGCAAGCTGCAGGAAAAGAAAGTTATCGAAGTGGGCAGGATCCAGTTAAAGAAAGGCCCGTACACCCAAGGGATCGATCCTAATCGGGTCTAAGAGGCATTGGATGCTGGTCTATTAGGACAAATAGGACAGGGGTCCACCAATCTCATTGCCTTACTGACACCCACTTCTGAGGGCGGTGCTGATTGTCCCATAGAGGCATCTGGTTAGCCACTGTGAGAACATGATGCTGGACTATATGGCTCATTGGCCTGATCCAGCAGGCTCTTCTTATGTTTCTTATCCAGTAACATAATTATGTAAATGGAATTAGAAAGGAGGCCAGTAAAGTTTAGCGATCATCGATCCCCTACACACGCACATTCACTTTCTACATGGTGGGGAGACGAACACACTGGAGGTGCTATGCTGCAAACATTTCTACAAAACAACCCTCTTCCTTCACCCCCCCCCGCCCGCCCCCAAACACACCATTTGTGCTCCTCTTGGTCTTTTCTGCCTTCAAATTTGAAATGAAAGGCAGCTCTGTTTTGAAGTTTGTTCAAATACACATCCCTGCCTTCACAGAAAATATGGACAAGCTGCATTTGTTGTAGGTTTCCTGCTTATTACAGACATAGATCCCAATATTTGAATGGTCTATAGAAGAAAACCACAAGTGAGTAACAACTGCAGACTTCATAGGCTACTCAGTTACTGAATATCCACTTCCCCATTCAACTCACTCATGCCTAAGTTAGCCAGCTCCTTTTGAAGCAGTTAGTAAGTTTCATCTTTTTGAATTTGGGCTCTGTCTTGATTAGGGTTTTGCATGACAGAAAGGAATTTTCCTATACATGCTAACTTTTCTTGCTACAATAACATTTCTTTAGTTGGAATGGGGTGAATTATTTTTACCTTACACACACCGGGGGTTTTGAAAGAGAGAAATGCTGTATCATTGCCTCTTTGACCCCACTGTTTACATATTCCCTTCCTCTCTGTATGGGTGTTGTATTATACCTGCCAACTTACTAGAGCATGCATCTGACATAGGGCTTTATTCTATCAAAGCTTAATCCACAATACATTTGTCAGTCTTTAAGGTCAACAGGGCTTTGTTTGTTTGTTTGTTTGTTTCTTCTCTTATAAGGTTTAAATGTGCCATTTCAGATTTAGTCTGGGATGGTGGAGAAGGTTCTTAGGAAGGGAGTGGGGGAGGGAGCAGAGGCTTTTAAGAGCATTTGTTATGCTGAGTTCTTAACGCCCCAAAATAACTCCAGCAATGTTATCAACACAGGCCAAACATTCGCAGACACCCATTTCTTAATCAAGTGGAGTTGTGCCTTTGGGATGCAGTGCAAATCTAGTTTTGTAAATCCATTTGATGGCTTATAATCATAACCACTCAGAGTGAAGAATATTGCAAGAAATCTGGGTGTTTCCACGGAGTAAATCATATGTGATTTAAAATGGGGTCAGATGCAGTGGGTGGGTGAATGGGCCCAGACACTTCCCTAAATTGCGACTCGGCTAAAGCGGGGATTTTTTTTTTTTTAAAAAAATGAAGTCACTGTACACTTCAGTGTTCTAGCGATGAACACGCCAGCAAAGGATTTCTCCTACAGGCACCAGAGCGAAATAAATTTCAAAGCACAGCCCCAAAGAACAGGGATCAGAGAACACCAGCAGAACTCAGCCTTACAAAAGTGACTTTTGTCACCCATGTCTCTTTCTCATTTAAATTAAAACAATTAATGAAAAGCAATTCCCTTAATTGGCCGCTCCATCCCCATTTCATTATCTCACATGGGAGACACAAGGATAGAGAGAAGATGGAATTTTTAAGTTGTGCGATCCATCATCCAGCCTGGAATACAATATGAATATTTCTCTCTCCAGAATGACTAATTTTTCACTTGCTGTTCAGGCAGAACTGATCTGAGGCACTCCCAACTTTTAAAAAGATGAATGGGTTCAAAAGTGCATCCCAACATATGAACATATAATAATTCCCTTTTTTATTATTATTTAAGGTGGGGAACCTGAACACTGCAGGCGAGGAAAAAACAGCTCTTACATACAGAGGGGAAAGATCAATATAAAGGGGGAAAATGTTCTAGATGTAATTGAAGTCATACATTTTTACATGACTTCTGCAGTACACCCAATTACTGCTATTTATCAAAGCGGAGACATCATTGAACCTGACAACATAAAAAACAAATTTTACTAAGATTGGGGGGGGGCAGGGGAGAGGAACAGAGAAAAATCATCAGAAAGATAAGGGTGGGGGAGATACAAATAATAAATAATTCAATATTCCTCAGGAAAGCTCTCACAGGAAAGGGCTGACTGATTCGAACATCAGACATGGGGCCGACAAGAGAGTTATTGATTCAGACAATTCTATCATTACTATTCCAGGCTGAAACCCTTCCAAAAAAAAAGCTGTTCCTTTTCTGCCCCACTGTTGATCATTCTAGCTACCAATCTTCCTCTTATTTCTCATGTCCTAGTGTGTATTACAGCTTTAAAATCCCAAGACCATATTCTAATAATAATAATAATAATAATAATAATAATAATAATAATAATAATAATACATAAAGGCACCAAAGAATCTAGACTTCATTTTGGATAAATGCCCTCACCATCACAAATGGTGTTTTAAGTGGTTGGACTTGTTTTTCACATTTGCAATATGCAAACATGGAATTTGTTTATTTAAACTAACAAGATTAAACAATCTGCACCTAGCAAGTTTTTATATATACACATTACAAGGCTGTTGTTCCTTCCAAACAAACAATACACCAGATTTTCTAATTTGTGTACATTTTAAGTGGAATATTGAACTGCTACGAAAACTGTGTCTGAAGCAAAAATTTGAAACCAATGTGCAGGTTCCTCCTCAGACAAATAATCCCATATAACAGCACTTAAAGGTGTTTTAATGTGGGGGCTTCTGTGCATAATTAAGAAGGCAGTAGGATTGTACCTCAAGTGGAATTTTGGGGGCATTTGAAAATCCTTTTTTTTTAGAAAATCTGAAGCCACTAAAGAACCTGAAGGGGTTTCAATAAAGCTTGCAAAATTTATCATGCTTGCTTGGGGGCTCCACACAACTCCATTTAGGCACTTGATTTTTCTCTAATTCAATGGAAATTGAAAGGTTCCTCCTGATGTAACTATCTTAAACATTTTGGCAAGGCTTGAAAAACATTCTTGGGGTACGGAGGCATTTATAGGGAAGTCACTTATAACTAGACCAGGGCTGAGCAAATATACATACTGTATGCTTATTCATTTCCACATGAACCTTTAAACATTCCCCCCTGCTAACAAGTATATCTGTGTTTGGAAATAATACATCTGCTGTTAGAAGTGATCTTAAGGGCTTGTGTACAATAACAGACTTTTTGCAAAATTGTTGAGGGGGTTATTATCCTGAATCACCTTCCTCTGTGCAACCAGAGAAGGGATTCAACACTGATTTAGCCCAGGAGGCACCAATGTCTCTTTGGTGCCCAAAGTGCTCTCATCTCATAACTCCCCCCCCCCCCGTGCTGACAGTAGGCATGAAATATGCACTCTATTGTAGCCAACATGATAAGCTGTGGTGTGGGCATGGTTGTGGTGTGTTCATGAGGTGCCCACAAACAGTTTTGGTGTCCACAAAATTCTGGACCGGGATAAAAACCTGAACATAAGAACATGCAAAGAACCCTGTTGGATCAGGCCAAATCCAGCATCCTGTTCTCACAGCAGCCATCCAGGTCCTCATGGGAAGCCCACAAACAGGACCATTATCTCAACCTGTGATTACCTTGCCTCAAACACTGGAGGTAGAACATAGCCATTTTGGCTAGTAGCTATTAATAGCTTTATCCTTCAAGAATTTGTCTAATACTCTTTTAAAGTTTCTTGTGTGAGTGAATTTCATAGTTTACCTATGTGCTATGTGAAGTACTGACTTTCATCTGTCCTGAATCTCCCAACATTCGAAATAAATTAAAAAATTTTTAAAAAAATGGTCCAGTAGCACCTTAGAGACCAACTAAGTTTGTTCTGGGTATAAGCTTTCGTGTGCATGCAAACTTCTTCAGATACTAAGAAAAATACACGAAAGAACAAACTTATTTGTTCTCTAAGGTGCTACTGGACAATTTTTTAATTTTCTTTATTTATTTCGACTGCATCAGACCAACACGGCTACCCACCTGAACCTTCCAACATTCAGCTTTCTTGAATGTCCCCAAGTTCTAGTGTTATCTAAGGAGAAAAACTTTTCTAACCACTTTCTTGACAACCATGCATAATTTTATACACTGTCCCCTCTTTACTTGCCTCTTCTCCAAACTGAAAAGCTCCATATGTCATGTAGGGTTGCCAGACTCAATAGAGGACAGGACTTCTGTGCCTTGATTTGCCCTGCTCTCTTTTGAGTCTGGAAACCTTAAAGAGAAACCAGCAGACCCTTTGCTTGGAAATCAAACAAAGGGTCTGCTGGTTTCTCTGTAAGGTTTCCAGACTCAAAAGAGAACAGGGCAATTAAAGGCACAGAAGTCCTGTCCTCTACTGAGTCTGGCAACCCTAATGTCACGACTCTTGCAAAACCAGCGGTGGGGAACCTCTGGCTTGCAGATGTTGCTCGACTCCAACTCCCATAACCGCTGACAACTAATCAGGGTTGATGGGAGTCAGAGTCCAACAACATCTAGAGGCCGATCTCTGTAATACACTTACTGTATTCCTAAATAAATGAAACAGACCCCAGAATTCCAGATAACATCAGAGCTGCATTCTCTTGTCCCATTAATGTTTGTATTGTTCTCTGCTACTGAAATAACCTCGGAGCACAGACACACTTGTTTTCAGGAAAAGAAAAAGGCATGCCTTGGATTCCTCGCAGGTCAATGCAAATAGCTCAGAACGAAGCCATATAATTACTGGAAGAAAACATTCCTCCATTAGGCATCTGCGATCCGGAGTCTTCCTTCAGTGTTCGATGTGTTAATTACAAGCAGCTACGAAGTGCCACCGAAAATTAGCAGGCTTGCAAAGACATCAGAGGGGTAAACACACAAAACAAGAGCCGCTTAAGGGTCAGGAGAGCAAGTCAATTTTGAAGGAAGATAAAGGGACTGTCATGTATATGATCGCTGGTGAAAGGAGAGAGGGCAAATCCTGCCTTGTTACCATCCGTTAATTAGACACTATTCAGAGGCGGGTGCTCACACCGCTACATTTTGCCATGGCAATCAAATGTATTATTCAAATGGGAGACGCAACAAAAGCAATTGTGCCCCCCCCCCACCAACAAGGAAGAATATATAATGTGCCCACACAAAGGTGCTGCATTCACTTCACATGGGAGCTTAGTAGCCCATTAGATTAACATTTACAAACAGGTTTGTTTTCTTAATTTAGTACAATTTGACTTTTGCTAGAGGAAGCAAATGGGAGCTGATCTTGAATGGGGATTTCTCTCCCCCCCCCCATGTAAGTTAATGGGTGGTGTGAGAAGCAGCTCATAGGAAAATAACTTCCCATTAATTTCCTTAATGAAGATATGGACAAAGGCATTCCATGGAAAACATTCTGTCACTGATGATAGCAACAAAGAGGCAGCCTTGTCTACATCCCGGCTGATAATTGCCAGTCTGAATAACAGAAATATGATTTTTTTCATTGATAATTTGCCTTTTGACTAATCAACCCATTTCACTTAAACTTGAAAGTAACTTAAACCCCAGTATGATTGAGCTACTGAAGGAAGTAGTAGAACAAATAATTTAATGAAGAAAAGCTACCCCTCTTACCAAAATAGCAAAAAACCTACCAAACTGTTTTTTTTTCTAAAAAGCCATCTTTAATATCCCCCCCCCTTTTTTCTCATTTCCTATTACTGTCAGACACAAGACCCAGAGTAACCTAAAAAATAAGGAATTGTTCCTTTAAATTGCAACCTTGCCTAGTTAATCAAAGCCTTTAGTTGATTAATCTACTGCAGGCATCCCCAAACTGCGGCCCTCCAGATGTTTTGGCCTACAACTCCCATGATCCCTAGCTAACAGGACCAGTGGTCAGGGATGATGGGAATTGTAGTCCAAAACATCTGGAGGGCCGAAGTTTGGGGATGCCTGGAGGGCCGAAGTTTGGGGATGCCTGATCTACTGGTTGAAATTTCATTCTCCACAAATAAGAGCTTTGCATGATGCTTTTACATGATGAGAATTTCCAAACTTTGGTGGCTCACAGCGGATTGCCACCCTTGGTTATTACCATCGCCACCCCTAGAATTTATGCAAAGGGCAACAAGTGCGAGTTCTGCCTGACGTTTCCAAAAGCATAAGGCAAGGCACAATGGCCCGCAGAAAGAAAATGTGCATATAACAAGACTCCAGTGCTGATATTAGAGTTCACATGTTTCCATGCCTATTATGGAAGGGTCATTGCTCAATGGCAACATCTATTCTGACTGGCATTGACTCATAGTTTTCAGAGAGGGGACATTATGAGCCCAACATTGAGATGTTAAGGATTGAACCTGGGACCTTCTTCATGCAAGGCACATGCTCCTTCTGGAAGTGCTGCTAAAGCTGGAGCAAGACACAACATGGGAACACAGGAAGCTGCTTTATACCAAGTGAGGCCATTGGTCAATCAAGCTCAGTATTTTGAACTCTGACTGGCAGAGGCCCTCGGGGTTTTCAAGCAGAAAAACTTCCCAGACATACCTGACATTACCAGGAATTGAACAAAAGTCCTTCTGCATGCAAGGGAAATGCAAATCCACCACCATTTTATCTTTTGAGGCAGCCCTAAAGAATTAATTACAGTGGATACAGACATCCTTTAATGATAAAGTCTTCTCTTTCTTCCCCCAAATAAAAGGAGATAAAAAACTGCTCTACAGTCTTGACCACCTTTATTTAATTCTAGAGGGCTGCAGTATATTTTAAAGTCTCTGATCTGATCAAATTAGCCTGATGTGGATCAATAAGAAACCTGGGTGTTTCTCCAAGTACAGAGACAATAGCACCCTAGTGGGGGGGGAGGCATATTATAATTGGGTGGATAAAGGAATTATGTCTCCCTTCCTCCTCCCATAGTGGCATGGGAGGAGGCCATTTAGGGCTTTAAAGGTCAGCACCAACACTTTGAATTGTGCTCCAAAACGTACTGGGAGCCAATGTAGGTCTTTCAAGACCGGTGTTATGTGGTCTCGGCAGCTGCTCCCAGTCTAGCTACCACATTCTGGATTAGTTGTAGTTTCCGGGTCACCTTCAAAGGTAGCCCCACATAGAGCGCATTGCAGTACAGTCAAACCTCGGTTTACGACTACCTCGGGGAGCGATCGCTTTGGCGAGCAACTGCTGCAGACCCGGAAGTGTTTACATCCAGGTTTACAGCTCCCGCATGCGCAGAAGTGATCTGTGCAGAGTGTGTGCGCGCAGAAGCGCTCTATCAGCGCTTCACGCATGCGCAGAAGCATGCCTTTGGCGAGTGAACGCTTCGGCAAGCGACCGCCTCCACGGAAAGGATTGCAGTCGCAAACCGAGGTACCACTGTAGTCCAAACGAGAGATAACTAGAGCATGCACCACTCTGGCGAGACAGTCTGCGAGCAGGTAGGGTCTCAGCCTGCGTACCAGATGGAGCTGATAAACAGATGCCCTAGATAAAGAAATGACCTGCGCCTCCATGGGCAGCTGTAAGTCCAAAATGACTCCCAGGCTGCACACCTGGGCCTTCAGGAGCACAGTTATCCCATTCAGATCCAGGGAGTCCTCCATACCTGTCCGCCTCCTCTCCCCCACAAACAGTACTTCTGTCTAACCTCAATCTGTTAGCTGCCATCCATCCTCCAACCGCCTTCAGACTCTCACACAGGTACCTCAGTTTATGAACTTACAGTAATTCGTTCCAGAAGTCCATTCTTAAACCGAAACTGTTCTTAAACCTAGGCACGCTTTCCCTAATGAGGCCTCCCGTCGCTGGTGCCCTTCCACAGTTTGGATTCTGTTTTTAGATAGAGGTAAAGTTCTCAAACCGGGACACTATTTCCAGTTTTGCAGAGTTTGTAAACCAAATCATTCTTAAACAGGACTGTTCTTAAACCGAGGTACCACTGTACATGGGAGTAAGACCAAGTGTGATCAATAGACATAATTTTGAATACTCATAGTTGGGATTGTGCTCTTAGTTCTGATCTGCTGACAGTTCTGCTGAAATACAGGAGGTCCCATCAGTATTGGCATTCCACCGACTCTTGAAGACACACCTTGATTACACATGGGTGCCTCTAACCTGAACCCTCCCTGTTTCAACTGCTGCTTTAACTGTTTTAAGTGGTGCACTGTTATAATAGGTTTCTTTCATTGCACATTTTAATTGTGGATGCTTATTTTACTGTTTCAATGGATTTGTGAGGTGTGTTTTAGTCATGTGCATATGGATATGTGTGAGAGAAAGTGTGCTTGTGTATGGTTGTAAACCACTTAGAAACCACTTCGGCGGTTAAAATGGAATTATTTTTATTTTAGGAAGTGCAGGTCAGGTAACTTCCTCAAATGCCAAATCCCTCAGATGGGATTTTGTTTAGGCAGAAAAGGGGAATTTAAAGTCTAAGATCTTCTGAATGAAAACCATGTACTCATAAACAACACAGGCAAACCAAAAGAAGCACATTATCCAAAACGCAAATGAGGATTCACCAGGGGGATAAGTACTTACCAGCCGAGACCAAGTATTTATATTTATTTTTATGCATTCTTACATTTATATGCTACCTTTCCTTCAAGGAGCTTGAGATGGTGTATATGATACTCTGCCTCCCCATTTTATCCTCACAACAACCCTGTGGGTTAGGCTAGGCTACTCAAGGTCACTCAGCCAGCCTTATGGCTGAGTAGGGATTTGAACTCAGGTCTTCCTAATTCCAGTTCCATATTCAACCACAATATAGCCCAATATGACACAAGGAGAGAGCAAAGTCCATCCACGCTCAACACCCTGAAGGGAAGTTTAGTTGGGTGCATGTCCTTCCCAAACATATCACTTTTAATTGTGACAGTAAGTGGTGCCCTAGAAGAGAAGTGTTCAATACTGGATCCCCAGTTGTTGTTGGACTACAGCTCCCATTATCCCTAGACAGCTTAGCCAATGGTGAGGGTTGATGGGAGTTGTAGTCCAACAACCGCCAATGACCCAACACTGCAAAAGGCTGCCATAGAAGTGCAGGAGAAAGATTATGCACAGAGCATAAGAGAGGATGTTCCTTCTCTTATTAGGCATTAGAGTAACTTTGCAATGACAACAGAGGAAACTCGCTGAGACTTTCATGGGGTTAAGTTCTCTTCTTTCCTTGCCATCCCATCACCTGTCAGCAGACTGATCACAAGCTGCACTTCTCACAGATCCTATTAAAGCTAGCTGCCTCCAGCCAAAGATGTGGCTAGTTAATTCAAATAACTTCACAAACCTCAGCTTCTGCAGTCCCTGCCCATGCATGCATGGCAACTCATTTTCTGTCCCACTAATTTCTGTGTAGTTGATCATGTAGGAAAGGATAACAAATGATGTATTTTAATTTACAAAACAATTCTGTCAAATGTCGGTTGGTTGCAGAGTAATGCAATATTTGGATGCTGTTGTTGTTGATGATGATTTGGAGTATATTCTTGCATTTCTATTGTTTACCTTACAGTAATATTTCCAAGTTGATCATTTAATCTTATTTATAGGAGGTGCTTTGTTGATTAGCCTGCTATATTTGCATGACTGTTTAAATGTCTATGTCTTTTAATTATCTATCTATCTTTATTATCTCTCTGTGTGTGCAACACACACACACACACACACACACACACAGTGCTTTTTTCTGGGGGGACACAGGGGTACACATACCCCTAAACATTTTGTGAATCTAATGGGAGAAGAAACTAAATTTTTCTTCCCTTCCCACTTTAAGTCATTTTCCTCTGACCCTATATTCCTCCTGCCCTTGCTTTGAATGACCTACTCCAGGCATCCCCAAACTTCGGCCCTCCAGATGTTTTGGATTACAATTCCCATCCTCCCTGACCACTGGCCCTGTTAGCTAGGGATCGTGGGAGTTGTAGGCAAAAACATCTGGAGGGCCACAGTTTGGGGATGCCTGACCTACTCTTTCAAATCTTCTTTCCTACACTCTTCACTGCTGCCACCTTCTTAGGCCCCCACTTCCTTTCTTGGCACCATGCTTTCTAGCTGGCCTCTGCCTGTCAGCTCCTGGAGTTGGACCACACTTCCTCCTGAGCCACACCTTCAACCAGCCCTGCTTGGCACCTTGAGTATTCATGCGCCTTAAATGTTTTTGACTAGCTGGAATGTCCTCTTGAACTCTAATGATGCTTGCCAAGTTGGGGAACAGAGAGTGATATGTGAGTCTGTAGAAACTAGAACGTAAGAAGAGCCTGGCTGCTGGATCAGGCCCATGACACATCTGATCCAGCATTCTGTTCAGCTGGTTGTTGGCATCTGTCTTGAGAGACAATGGAGTATGCCTCCAGGGGTGAAGTCAAAGCACTGTGTTAGCAGCATCGAAGTGACCTGCCCGGGGCCCAAGCCTGGGCAGTGTGCATGGAGGTCCTGGGCTGCCCAGAGGACAAGACCTGCCCACCTCACCAATGTGGTCCAAAAGAAAGCAGAGCAATGCGTTTGGCAGCAGCTTGACTACAGACGTTGCCAGAAGGAGGCGTTCAAGGGGCCATCCAACCGTCTTAGGGAATCCAATTCTGGATTTGTGTATGGTTTACTCCTCAGCCTTTTATTCTCCTGAAAATATCCTGCAAGACAGTGGAGGTTTGGGATCACAGTTTTCCTTCTCCTATATGCACTAGGTTCGCAGATTGACGGGAACCCACCTGCCCCTTACATACCTCTACAACAGGGGTGGCCAACTCCCAAGAGACTGCGATCTACTCACAGAGTTAAAAACTGGCAGTGATCTACCCTCCTTTTTTGGGTTAAGGTCAAAGTTGTTGAGTTTTTTCAGGGAGGAGGTAAAATGTTGAGCTTTTCTTAGGGGAGCCACAGTTGTTCAGCTTCTTTTGGGGGGAGCCAATGATCTACCAGTGATCTACTGCAGACATCCAGTGATCTACCGGTAGATCACGATCTACCTGTTGGACATGCCTGCACAACACATGCAGAAACCACCTTCTTGATTGTCTTCACATGTAGAGGCAGTCCCTAACTCCCTGAGGGTTAGAGACCCATCAGCTATCCTCAACTGGTTTAGCCAGCCAGTCAAAGCCATTCCCAGGGTATTGCTGCTGTTGCATGCTGACAGCTTCTAAGAGCCACGGGTGAGAGCCGATTACAGGGTGGGGACCAAAGGTGGACAAACTACTCCAGAAGGAGCATGATGTGTCCCCACCAGAGGTAGTACCCCCTCTGCTAACACCTCATTCCCCCCCTACAGCATCCTGTTCACACAGTGGCAAATCAGATGCTGGCAGAAAGGCAAAAAGCACTCTACCTCAGGCATCCCCAAACTCCGGCCCTCCAGATGTTTTGGACTACAATTCCCATCTTCCCCAACTATTGGTCCTGTTAGCTAGGGATCATGGGAGTTGTAGGCCAAAACATCTGGAGGGCCGCAGTTTGGGGATGCCTGCTCTACCTGCTTGTGATTCCCAGCAACTGGCATTCAGGGGCATAGTGGAGATATAACAACATATTGTAACCTTCTCCATGAAACCCTGCGATGGTACAAAGTAAATTTTATATAAATATGCACATTTTGTTGTGCAATGCAAACTTTCCACATACACTTTGCATGTGTCTGTATGTGCACATTTCACATCATAAAATCGCACCACAAAATTCAGAGAAGTGTATAATGTGCTGGAGAGCTGTGTTCCAATTTGCAATAAAATTTGGGAGCATTGAATTAGATTACCAAATTCCTCTCCTCTCCCTACTTTTTTGGAGCGGCTGGCATGGCAATCCTCCTATTCCCAAGGTATCAGAAACCCCCCACTTCCAGACTTTCGCACCATCACAAACTGGGGGCTATATGAGGCACACACTTCAAAGATTGTCCATGTCCAGAGTTGTGTGTGTGATCTATTTCTAGTTTTCCATGCAGGCAGCAAATGTTTCAAACCCTCCAGAATAATAATAATAATAATAATAATAATAATAATAATAAGGTCAACATGCCTAGCATCCTTATTATCTTAAAAGTCGATTGAATGGTTCAGCACTTTGATTTTTAACACACCACCATTTTTATCAATGTTTTCCACACTTCTAATTTTCTTGATTGCTAGGCAACGACCATATCAAAGCAGTGGGACTAAAGGGAAATTTCATGCTCTCGGACTTAGTGGGCTCATTGTGCCTCCCAGCAAGAAACTGAATGCAGCACCATCCTTGGAATTTCTCGGGTTTAAATTGACACTTCCAGTGAAAGCAGGTGTCTGGTAAAGGTGAGAGCCTAATTAATAGGCTGGTTGTAGTTTGAAACAGCAGCTATCAGCTGCTTGTGAGATAGTCTCATGGACCACCATGCAACACTAAGCAATGATTTGGAAGGTATAAAGGATCCATTTGTGCTCTGCCCCTTATACCGTGTTTCTCCAAAAAATAAGCCATACCCCAAAAATAAGCCATAGTGATAGGCAGTTTAACCTTGTAGGTTAAACTGTACCATACTTAATAATAATAAAAATAAGACATCCCCTGAAAATAAGCCACCATGTGTTTTTTTGAGGAAAAATAAATATAAGACGGTGTCTTAATTTTTGGAGAAACACGGTACGTCACATGCACAGCTGCTTCCCTTCCCCTGCAGTTCATCTTCTACCCAAAATGGTGCTATTAGTCTCCCTGTCTGCTGTGGTGAAATTAAGTAACTTACGTAACTTAGGCAATTAATTACATAAGTTACATTGCCTTTGGATTATTCCACTCCATTCATTTCAATGTAAAGGAAACTCAATGCAAATGGATGGTGGGGGCATGATTGATTATATATCATTTGCAGCCTGAAAGCAACAACAACAGTGTATACCGATTGTATTTGCTAGATTGATTTCCATTCCAGACATGGGATGAATAAGCAAACATTGGCAATTTCCACTCCTGTTTGTCCTGTTTTGACATAGTTGTCTATGTATACTGGGGCTGCCCCTGCTTTTCATGTCTGGTTTCCTGTGTGTAGTGAGTGTGTTTCATGGTTTGTTGCAAAAACAACTGCCAGATGAGACAGAGGGTCCCAGTGAGAGGCAGTGTGACAAAGGAATGCGGGAGAAATTAGATTCAGTTCACATTTAAAGGTGAGCCTACCTAATTTGCAAATTCCAGAACATTTCACAGAGTGAAACACGGCAACTCTTCAAAACTCACACTTCTCCAAATTTTGCAAGACAGTCCTCTGCCCAAATAAGCCAAGTAACATGTACAAAATGCACATGCAAAGGTAAGGTTTGCATAAAATGCATGTATTTGTGAAAATTACATACATAAACACATTATATTGGGAAAAAGGCATTGCAAAATGTGTATATTTTGATGTGGCCAAGGGGTGCTTGTGTGTCTCCAGTCTTTCATACTACAAATCATCTCCTTAGAGGTCTACACTTTGCAGCTTTTCCAAGTGCCCAAGATTCAATCAAAGACCAGGGGAAGACATCATGGAGTGACTCCTCCCAGGGGGCTTTGTTCAGATCAGGAAGTGTGGGCAGCTGGGGAGGCTGCAAGGTGCTGGGGAAAAACTGCTTTACAGAAAAATACATACCGCACTTGTTGCCACAATCCAAATTATAAAATGCCCTGAGAACAGGGCAGAAAAATCCAAGTCTCTTTTGTAGGAGACAGAAACTTTCAAGAAAATGGAGGCACGGCATTATATTCAACCCATTAACTGGGCTGAGGCTTTGATAGCAGTGGCAGCAAACTTTGGCAAGCAAGAAGATGAAAGGCAGGAAGATTAATCTGCACTCCAGAACCTGGAATGACTAAGAGTAGCCTCAGAAAGTTGTAGTTTTCTCTACTGATGAAATGCCAACGGTCCCTTGGGGAAACTACATTTCCCAGGTCTTCCTTGCAACCTGCCTGGCATTGCAAATCAGCAAGTCTGTCTCCCTTCCCTCCCTCTCCTTCTGAGCTTTCCAAATGTACCAAAATAAAATTAGACACAACAGTAGCATTATCTTTTCACTATAATGGTGCCCCCCTTTCACTTCTGAAGATATAGATCAGATTCACACACACATACACAGGTTTCTGAAATATGAGCAGAAGGGGAAATGGTTTCAGCAATTTCCTAAATAGGTAAGTGAATAAATAAATAAATAACTTCTGTTATATTCTGTTTCCTCGCCAATGAATAAAAGAGAGAAGGCCGGGGGGGGGGGGAAGCATGCAGGTTTATAATATCACAGAGCTCTTTCTGCTTCACTGAACTGTTACTGAAAGGTTCAGAACAAAGCTACAGGCAGATTGGACAAAGCTGAAGTAGCGGGATTTACATGGAACTGGGCTGATAAAACCACATCAAGAGAAACCGCTCTATCTACAGTTCCCCTTTGATTAGCACAGCACCATGACTGCAAGGGACTTTTGCTCTGAGTGCCTGATCACAGCACCTCTGTTATGCTTATCAAGCCTAAACTGTGATCCAATCTTACAAGAGCAGGATCGTTTAGAGGGTGCTCATCCTCACCCTGTCTCCCCCCCCCAAATATTTTGACATACATGTTTGACAATACATATGAAATAAAATTAATATTGCATTATTATGTCCTTCTGGGGATTTCCCCCAGTTAGGAATTCAAACTAGAAATCTGTTTCTTCTTTCTCCTCCTATGCTGGTTTCCCTCAGCACACCACACCCCCCTCAACCTTCTATCTCCAAATGCTGCAGTGAGAATAATTCTCTCTGCATGTCATGGAATGGCTGGACACAGAGGAATGATGGGAGGCCCCAGCTTGGGAACCCACAAGGGAAGAAAACTCAGAGCGCGGAGAGTGGTGGTGGGATGACGATGAGTGGGCAGAGGGAGAGGCCTGGGAAGTGTAGGTGTTGGAAGCTGAAGAGGTAACAGGGTTATTGAGCTAGGAGAGTCTGTGGCAGACAGAGGTCCAGAAGCAGAGGCGGAAGCATGAGAGGAGGGAGGCCAAGCAGCAGAGATGAGTGAGGTTGGTGAAGAAGCCCAGGTCTCTCCCTCTCCTGCTGTGACGAGATCCCCTCCCCTCTGTTCTCCCTGAAGAAGAAGAGTTAAGAAGAGGGAGTAGAATAGACAGGCACGTCGGCATAGTCTCAGATTGCTTGGGAAGGACCCCAGGGAGGATGAGGTTTAGGGAAGACAGGGATCTTCAGCCTCCACAACTGCCTCATAGGGGCAAGACCTACCGAGAAGAGTTGCTATGCTCATTAGGCCTGGTACCCTTGAGCAGACCTTGTTTCTTCTAATAAAGAGCTAACTTCACCTACTTCATGTTATTTATTGTTGGCTGGTTCCCTGGCACTCATTGGTTGGGCCACACAGCACCCTCCCTGAAATAAGACACCTAAGTTCCGTCCACTTCATCATCTAGCATCTACTTCCTTCCATGCCTCTAAACAGCTCAGCCAAAGTTCTGCCTTACCCCACTGTGACATTACAGCAACTCAACCAATCACTGCCAGAAATGTTGTTACCACTATTGACCACTCTCACACGCATAACCTTGCCACTTCAGGATGATGGATTAATAGTTCTCACCATTCCCTCCCGTCTCTTGTGGTAGATCACATATAGGGAACCTCAGGTGTGGGGACCAAGTTACACCCCCCTCCCCAGTCACTTCCCTTCTACTAAGCCCACATTCTTCACTGACGCTGCTTTTTTCATGAATCCAGCAGCAGTCTAGACACAGAGTCAGACGCTGCAGAGGCACCAACTAAGAGAAAAGGCTTTGAGCTGGCTGATGAAGAACAGGGGACTACTGCAAATGAGGCTGGTGGAGAGAAGCCCCTGAATGAACCTGCTGGACCACCAGGCCAGAGCCCAGACCCTCATGGGTGCCGTTCTTTGAGCCTGAGGAACCAGAGGTCTCCCATCACACTTCACCAGTCTAGCAGGGCAGAAAGCACATCAGGATGGATACTATACATCGTATAGGAGTGCCTATCTTCAGGTCTGGGGGTTTTTCCATTAAGGGTCTCAAGTTCCCCTTGAGCGTGTGAAGCCTGGAGGTCATCTGGTGAATGAGGCTTAAAAGCCCTTTGGCTGCTTCCAACCCTTGACAGAGCTGCTATTATTATTATTATTATTATTATTATTATTATTATTATTATTTTATGAATTTTGCATATGGTTCACAACATAAAAATACAAAATTAAAACAAATGCATAATAGAACAAAAACACACCTATTTCTCCGAAAAATAAGACATAGCCATAAAATAAGCCATAGCAGGATTTTTAAGCATTCAAGGAATATAAGCCATACCCCGAAAATAAGACATAGTGATAGGCGCAGCAGCAATGCCGACTGCAACAGGAGGACGAGGAAAAAATAAGACATCCCCTGAAAATAAGCCACAGTGCGTTTTTTTGAGGAAAAATAAATATAAGACAGTGTCTTATTTTTGGAGAAACACAGGTATGGCCTGATTATAGAGAAACATTTTTGCCTGATGCCTAAAGATACATAATGAAGGCAGCAAGTGCTCTGCCCTTATTTCCAATAATTCATCCTCCTGTGGCCTTTCCTTCTCCAACTCAAACATCCTCAGCCCTCCTAAGGTTTCCTAGTCTCCTAAACAATTCTACCCATTCTCCCTTTCTCACCCTTAAGCTTGGAAACAGTTTCCACAATACAGTAAATGGTGCCACCTCTGTTTCTAGCCTCTCCAAAGCCCAGCTCTTCCATGGAGACAATGGCTCAAGGCCTTAGTCCTCATGCTCAGACCCAGCCACTTGGAAGAGAGAAGTGATGCCTATGGAAAACCATGGCTGGCGCAACTATGTACACAAACAACACAGAATTGGCAGTGTAGGTGCACATGTAGCTTTCGTTGGGTGTTCTATGGCAACACCTGGTGGATTTGAAATAAAACTGCAGTCATATTGTAGAAGTCATGCAGGAGCAATGCTTTTAGATTGCACTGACGGCATCTTCTTCAGTTCATCTACAAAATTACTCCCTCAACTGTCACCTAACAGCAGTAATTTTATCCAACTACAGCAGATGGAGAGATAGGGAGGAAAGTTACTCTGCAAGCCCTGCCAGGAGAGCAGCTTCATCAGGCTACTGAACTCCCTCAAGGGTTTCCATTCAAGCTATAAGAACTTCCTTAAAAAATGTGACCAGGATTGCTTGTTTTTGTCTCTCCTCCTCACCTAGTGTGACTTGCCTTGCATGCCATTGATATGTGACAAGATTGATTGATTCCCTCTCAATTCGCCCCCCCCCCCCGATAAGCGGAATAAGTACTAGGGCTGTGCAGGGACTCCCTGATCCACCTTGTGCTCCAATCTGTGGTCCACAGATCAGAGTGATTTGCCCTGTGCCACACTAAGAGCCATTCATCCTGCCCTGCATTCATTCCTCATGCAATTCTGGAGACAGCTAAAACTTAAAAAAGAAAAAAAGAAAAAGTCAGGGTGCATAGCACTACACAGGATTGGATCCTTCCACGTAACTGCTAAGTGAAAGGCTCCAATCCTGCCCAGTTCTGGTTGCTGCTCATTTGTGTGTGGCTTCTCTACACTCAGAGGAAAAATCCCAAGAAGGAGCAGTGACCAGCACTATGTGGGATCAGGTCCTCCTGCTTAATACAGTGGTACCTCTACTTTCGAATTTAATGCGTTCCGAACGCACATTCATAAGTCGAAAAAAATTGTAAGTCGAATCCCAAAGGAATGCATTGGGAGAAAAAATTAGTAAGTCGAAGCAACCCTATCTAAAAATTTGTAAGTAGAAAGAATCCTATCTAAACCGCATCCAAGATGGCGGACGGAGCTCCGTTCGTAAGGAGAAACATTTGTAAGTAGAGTTATTCATAAGTAGAGGTACCACTGTAGCTCTTAAGCAAGTGGATCTGATACCATGCACTGCTCATTGTGCTTCCTCTTTAAAAGGCTGATTTTTTTGAAGAAAAAACACCACATAAATTGAATTTGAATATGTCTGAAATGTTTTCTCTCCACAGACTTTTTATTTAAACAGAACTGTATATGTGTTTTTGAGTTCAGACCCATGTCAGAACATTTGGAAAGCATGAAAGCTACTGGATAACAGAGAACGCCATCTTAACCATGTCTACTCAGAAGACAGTCCAATTGTATTCAATGTGGCTTACACCCTGGTAAGTAAGGTGTGGGTCAGGTTGATTTCTTAGAATTAACAGGGACAGATCCTCATGCATTGCCACTTTGCCAATGGCTGTGAAAACCAGTTCCATTCAGTCATTAGCCAAAGTCAATTAGTCAACTACACAGGAGACTGCTATGTAATTGGACATTACCAACCTTTGGTGCAAAATTGTGGAACTGAAATTCCCAACTGAAGGGTGTTCATCTGGGAGTTGGGAGAAGCCATTTGCTCCAAGTAACATTAGAAAAGAGGATCTACATGGCAATGACTTTTACTCTCAACCCAGGTGGTTGAAATGAGTCTCCTTTCAAATTCCAAAATTAAATGAAGAAAACCCACATTCAGCCACTTGTATTCAAATCATGCTGAAGTATTTGGAAGCCAAGTAATCATAGAATCATCTTTGTTGTTGTCGTTTTTTTGATTTTTCTCATATATATATATATATATATATATATATATATATATATATATATCCCCAAACCTTAGACTTATTAGGTCCCCCTCCCCCTTAGAGGCTGGCAATAAATTAATGGAACATGTGCACAGAGAGGACATCCTCCCTTAGCAAAATACTCGAATTTTCATACGTGTTAATTGCAGATGTACACCATGCATTGCCCTTGAAAAATGATACTAACTGTAGCAAGATTTTGCTCAGGGCTCAGATCACACTTTGGACCCAGAAGGGAATGGAGTGTGGACAGGACCAGTGTTAGACCTAGCATGCTTGAGTACATGGCAGAGTCTTGAGTACATGGCAGGGTCCAACATCCTGATGACCACTCTGAATGATCTCCAGTTCTACTCTTCAGTTTTACCAAGCAGTACGGGGAGGTGCTGAATGAGAGGTGATAACTGGGTCTTTTGACATGCTGTATTTCTATGGATTTGAAAAGCTAGCATGAATATACCGGTACATAATAATAATAATAATAATAATAATAATAATAATAATAATAACAACAACAACAACAACTTATTATTTATACCCCTAAATAGGGCCGCCTTCAGTTGTCTTCTAAAAGTAAAATAGTTACTTATTGCTTTGACATCTGCTGGGAGGGCGTTCCACAGGACGGGTGCCACTACCGAGAAGGCCCTCTGTCTGGTTCCCTGTAACCTCACTTCTCGCAATGAGGGAACCGCCAGAAGGCCCTCGGTGCTGGATCTCAGTGTCCGGGCTGAATGGTGGGGGTGGAGATGCTCCTTCAGGTATACTGGACCGAGGCCGTTTAGGGCTTTAAAGTACCAACACTTTGAATTGTGCTCGAAAACGTACTGGGAGCCAGTGTAGATCTCTCAGGACCGGTGTTATGTGGTCCCGGCGGCCACTCCCAGTCACTAGTCTAGCTGTCGCATTCTGGATTAATTGCAGTTTCCGGGTCACCTTCAAAGGTAGCCCCACGTAGAGCGCATTGCAGTAGTCCAAGCGGGAGATAACCAGAGCATGCACCACTCTGGCGAGACAGTCCGCGGGCAGGTATCTGCACCTTCAGACAAGCTCCTATCTCATACATGACCTGGAAAGAACAGCTAACATCTTGACCCTAATAGCTGTTGGTGGTCAACACTGAATTGCTGGATTAGGTAGGTCTGGTATCAATATACTGGGAGCTTTGCCTTTTTCACTTGTCAAGAGAGCAGGACCTTCAGATTGCTCCATTCCACCTTCCAGGTCAAGCAACTGACCTCAAGGACTTTGCACTGGAAAACACACTTTCCAGTTCAAAGTTGTAAACACATCAGTGGGCATGGATTGGAAATAAACTCAAAACTTACGTCCTGCAATAGTTGCAAGCCTTGCCCTTTAACTCCACATCTGACAACTGGTGTAGCAGAGTGATTTCCATATTCAGCACTGTCTGCCACTTACTATAGTTGCTTTGCAATAGCCCAGAGGTGAGGAAACTAAGGCTTGAGAAATGATGTTACTCTCCAGGACCCCTCTTGGGACTCTTTGGGTGTCATGCCCCCAGGCTACACTCCTCTTTCCAGACCACACCCAGCCCTTGAGTAAAAAGGTAAAGGGACCCCTGACCATTAGGTCCAGTCGTGACCGACTCTGGGGTTGCGCGCTCATCTTGCATTATTGGCCGAGGGAGCCGGCGTATAGCTTCCAGGTCATGTGGCCAGCATGACAAAGCCGCTTCTGGCAAACCAGAGCAGCACATGGAAACGCCGTTTACCTTCCCGCTGTAGCGGTTCCTATTTATCTACTTGCATTTTGACGTGCTTTTGAACTGCTAGGTTGGCAGGAGCTGGGACCAAGCAATGGGAGCTCACAGGGATTCGAACCGCCAACCTTCTGATCAGCAAGCCCTAGGCTCAGTGGTTTAACCCACAGCGCCACCTGGGTCCCTCAGCCCTTGAGTACTATTCTCTACTGGTCTATTTAGCTCAGTATTATCTACACCAACTGCCATCAGCTCTCCAGGGTTTCAGACAGGAAATATCTAACAGCCCTACTGAGCATAACCAGGGACCGAACTTGTAAACTCCTGCACTCAAGCAGATGCTGTGCCACTGAGCTATGGCTCATCAAGGTTAGTTGCCTTATAGCAGGCATCCCCAAACTTCAGCCCTCCAGATGTTTTGGCCTACAACTCCCATGATCCCTAGCTAACAGGACCAGTGGTTGGGGAAGATGGGAATTGTAGTCCAAAACACCTGGAGGGCCGAAGTTTGGGGATGCCTGCCTTAGAGAGTTTTCTCCTTCTCTGTGAATTTGTCTAATTCTCTTGTAAAGCCATTCAAGTTGATTGCCACCACTACATCTTTGGGAGGGGAATTCTGTCGTTTAACTATGCATTGCACGGAGACTGAAAGCAGGCCCTGAGCACAACAGCACTTTCTCAACCTGCGATTCCCAGAAAATAGACATATGCTGTTTATAACTTACAAATTTGTTTATTCTATGGGGGGGGGACTTTTTAATAACATTCAAGCTACCCTGTTGTTGTTGTTGTTGTTGTTGAGGCTGAAAATTTGCTCCAGGTTTTTATTTTAGGTTCAGCTTTTCTCTCGCAACATGACTTGAGCAGCATTTTCCTGTGGGGCCTCAAAGCTGCCTTCTGGTTTAATCTCCTCCCCGCCCTCCCTTGAGCTCAGCTAAGCTCCACTAGATTTAGCGGTTTTGTCCCTTTGTATTCACAGACTTCCCATCGCTTCTCCCAAGCTGGCAGCCCAACATATTAGAAATAAAATGCAATTCTGGTATCTGACACTTCAATTTAGCTTCCTCGGCAACAGCGATCATCAACCGTACTGCTTTCTCCCATGACAGAAGATCACCTAAATATCACTTAACTGATGGGAGCTTGGTTGGTAATGCATACACTGTCTTTGTACTGCATTACCACCAGGGCCCCTAGAATAAAATAAAAAAAATCAATTTTTAATTGACTGGATCATTTGAGAAATGTGGCTCATCCGTGGCGCAAGGCTGATGGATTTTCCGAGTTTCCCTGTTGCCTTGGAGAACAAAGCTTGAATCCAGTGGCCCAGGCCTTATTCAGAAGCACAAAGACTCAACAGGTTGAATACCTATATAAACCACAGAATACCGAGTCAGAACAGTGGCCCATCCAGCTCAGTAATGTCTACACTGAAGGAGTAATCACATGACATATCCCCTGGGCTGGGTAATGGAAGTGAGGGCAACTGGGAAGGCTGAAAAGTGCAGGCTACATGTGAGATGGTCTGTCAAATGAAAGAAAGGGTGCTCACAACCACCCCTTACCTTCCTCCAGAGTAAGTTAAGCGGAACAAAAACACTGGGACCAACCCATGAGAATTTCCAAATGCAACTTTTTTAGAAAAATAATAATTGATGGAGATGGTGAAAACAACAACACAGGCATAATACTTACTATAATGTTGCTTGAACTCTTGGACAAGCTGTTGCACAAGCATATGCAGGATTGCAGCATCTAGTTCCCTCCTGTCCACTGTTCTTTGGATGCAACCCCCATGTACACAGATGGATGAACTTGGACACATACGGCTAGAGCCTGTTATGTTAACTATTGCTCATTTGATGTTTGAGACAAACTGTAATATGTTAAAATGACAACTTGCTCTTTTTAAAAGTCACACAGTGATGAAATATGTTCCACTCTCCTCTCCCGCTCATCGGCTATGCAACTTTCTCTTGCCTCACGTTGGCATTTCATTTCCTCATAATTCTTCACCTTCCTGACTATGCTAATGTGGGACGCTCTCAGCAGCTGCACTTTCTCCTGCTCAGGGAACTCTGAGGCAGCCTGCACTTTCTGCTTTAGCAGCACCCAAGTCTTCTCCCTCAATTTATTTACAGCCATGTTCTGGTAATATCATTCCTCTCTTGCCAGCTCATCTTCTCTCCTAGCTTTAATGTGAACAACAGGATTGTATGTACTGAAAAAAGTCTCCACACACACCACCCCATCGCCACAAGATTCCAGGGGTTCCAGGCGTGCTACCCAGGGGTTAGTGCAGGCACCCCCAAACTGCGGCCCTCCAGATGTTTTGCCTACAACTCCCATGATCCCTAGCTAAGAGGACCAGTGGTCAGGGATGATGGGAATTGTAGTCCAAAACATCTGGAGGGCCGAAGTTTGGAGATCCCTGGGTTAGTGTTTCCTCTGGCAAATTATGCACAATGGAGGCTAGTTTCTTTATGATATGGGGTTTAATTACACATATATACAACCTGGAGCTTTCAGTGGAGGGGCTCAAAGCAGCAGCACCCCAAAACACCTCAGCACATTTCACAGCAGCAAGAACAATACATCCAGCACCATTCTCTCTCTGCAGCCTATTTTGCATTGCAGGGCACAAACCTAGCTAAAGGTTCCCTCCCTGCTTCCTGGTTACATCGCTGCAGCCCTAACCCCATAGCATCTCTCATAGCCCAAGTTCTGGTCTCTTTTATGACCCAGGAGAAGGTCCCTCCTTTGATGTGCTAAAGCTCATTACCTCAAAGGGGATTAGCTTTTCAAACCTATTCACACTTGAGAGTTCTTGACAGAGAGGGAGGAAACCCTCAGAGGAGATTGGCCCTTTCATCCCTTTCTGTCACCTAAACGGCTTATCCCCAGGCGGTCACCTCACAAGGAAATTACCTAAATTAATTAGCTTTTACACTTGTTGATTCCATCGAATTGCAGTGTCCAATACACAAGCCAGGGAGTTAATTTATTCTTCACATGTGAACAACAGCTAAGAAGAGCCCTGCTGGATCAGGCCAAAAGCCCATACAGTATTATCCAGCATCCTCTTCCCATAGTGGCTAACCAGAGCTAACCACAATGGCAAAAACAAGTGATTTGTTGATGTCTATAAAAGAGAATTACAATGGCTTGTATCGTGTTTACTGCCCAAGTGGCTTCTCTTTTGAGAGTGAGAGTCTGCAGGTTAATGCATTCTTTGCTAGTTCTGCAAAAAGCATTCCAATTTACCCCCACCCCTTTAAGCATTTCTAGTCCTTTCTCTACCCTCTTTATTTATTTGCACGCTATCTTCAGCATATAGAGAAATATTAGTTATTAATAGTGGAATCTTCTCAAATCATTCTGGGTTTTTTTTGTCTGTAATTTGCCCTCCCTCCACCCAATCCATATGAAATGCGGCAGACCTGATCCCTCAGCAGAAGGTCTGAAAAATCCATGCCGTTTGAATGGGCAACACCAAAACTGCAGTCAGCAAAAGAGCAGTGAGATCACCCAGTGGAATCAATGTGAAACAAAAATGCATGTGAATAATGCAAGAGGATGAAATAATAATGAAAACAAGTGTGATTATAACAAAGGAATAACTAAACAAATGATGTTTTAATAATTAAAAAATAACTAGAAATATAATAATCTTGCAGATCTTTTGCTTTTCAAAAGAATGAATAGAGCAGCTCCTTATTCATTTTCTTTAAAAAGGGGGGGGGGGACTTCAACCATCTGTTCCAATTATAAAGTGTGTGTGTGTTTGTGAATGTGTATGACTTGAACATTCCTGATGACAGGTATGTTTGCCATTCCTGGAATGCTGAATATTTCTGAAATAAACTTGGAAAATTGGACTAATGCAGCTGTATGAATCTGGGGTAGGTCAGTGCTGTTAAAGGGGGGGGGGGTCAGCAATCAACACCGTGCTGCCATCAGCATTTCAACCTGCAAGTTGAGCACCACGTCGATGGGAAAGGAAAATAAAAAAATTAAGTCCAGATCAATACATGGCTTTGGTTCTGTAGCTACAGCAGATTTGTAATAGAATTTACACATCACATGCAAGATGACACTGAACTACTAGACAGTAATGGAATCCAGTGACCACAAGGTACTTCTATTTTGCTATGTATAAGGGAAGCATGTGATTAAGATCAGCAGGGGGGGGGGCTTATACTTTTTTTCCGGGGTGTGTGGCCTGAGAGAGGGCAGCCCCTAAGCTGTGGAATTTCCTCCTTTCTTTGTTATGTAGTTTCTGTCATTTGCTGAAGATGCATCTCATTACCCTTCCCTATGCTATATCTATCTTATATCTATCTATCTGTCTATCTATCTATCTATCTATCTATCTATCTATCTATCTATCTATCTATCTCTATCATCTATCTATATCTATCTATCTATCACCTCTCATCTACCTATCATCTCTCTCTCTCTCTCTATCATATCTATCATCTATCATCTATCTATCTATCTATCTAATCTATCTATCATCTATCTCAGGCATCCCCAAACTGTGGCCCTCCAGATGTTTTGGCCTACAACTCCCATGATCCCTAGCTAACAGGACCATTGGTCAGGGAGGATGGGAATTGTAGTCCAAAACATCTGGAGGGCCAAAGTTTGGGGATGCCTGATCTATCTCATAAGAAAATAAGAAGTACATGCTGGATCAGGTCACTCGCCCATCTAATCCAGAAATCTATTCTCACAGTGGTCAGCCAGATGCCTGTGCGAATCCCACAAACAGGACCTGTGCACATTCTCTTCCTGTGGTTTCCAGCAACTGGTATTCAGAGGCATTACTGCCACTTACTGCAGAGGCAGAGCATTAAAGCCTCCACTATGAATTTGCCTAATTTTCTTTCAAAGCCATCCATTTGGTGGCCATCACTGTCTTCTGTGGGAGCGAGTTCCACAGTTTAATCATGCACTGCATGAAGAAGTCTTTCCTTTTCTCTGTCCTGAATCTTCCAGCATTCAACTTTGTCAGATGTCGAGGCTAGTTCTAGTGTTGCGAAAGAGAAAGAGAAACTTTTCTCTATTCACTCCCCCCATGCCATGCATAATTTTATGCACTTCTATCATGTCACCTCTTACCTTTTATAAGAACTAATCTAACATCCACCTTATTCTTTTGACTGTGAATAGTTTTAAATGATTTCAGTGTTGTATTTTTACATTATTGTAACCCACACTTATGCTGAAGGGCAGTAAAGAAATATAAGCGTTGTTGTTGTTGTTGTTGTTGTTGTTGTTGTTGTTGTTGTTTATATACCATCCCACAGTGCTATTTTTCTAGAAAAAGTGGTGCCGGAACTTACAATAAACACCTCTCTTAGAATGGCAATGGTGCCCCCTTGAATGTGTTGTCAACAACTCACAAACTCTTGTTTTGGCTCAGGATCTGCCCATTCAAACGCCTGGTGTCATTGCCGACATCCTGACCACAGCATTTGAGTACCCAGAGTTGTCTTTCTGTATTAGAAAGGACGGGCATTTGGCAGGCTGTAACCTCTAGACTGTCTTAACAGCTTTGCACATCACTGTGATTCAAAAGACCTGACACAACTTTATCTGAGTAAAGGTCAGCTTGTTCCTCCATTGCTGGAGATTGTTTCCATTCTGTGTCCATTGAAAGTGAAAGGCCTAAGCTAGCTTAAGTGATGGCGGTGGTGATGATATGAAGGAGAAGAATCTAGTAACTGACAGGCATACATCACAGCAGATAATGGCTAGAGCAAGAGTTGTTAGCTGCAGTCCAAAAGCAACAAATTCACTTACTCTGACACTGTGCCATTGACTTTCCTGGCATTTCTTGGGTATAAACTGGCCGTAGGAACCATGAGTTGATTTCAGAGGTATTTTACCAACACAATATCCACTAGCAATTTTGCGTCAGTATTGGCTTTCCTTTGAACTTAATCTAGTTGATAGTTTCAAATAAATAATACCATCTGCAAAGAGATGACTCAAACATCAGCTTCTATTATGAAACCTTCTATATGAAGGTCACATGAGAAGGGCTGCAGCTATGCATGCAGCAGTTCACAGGGTCAATCCCTGGTGTCTCCAAGTAGGACTGGGGATGTTCTGTGCCTGACACCCAGGACAGTCACTGCCAGTCAGTGTAGACAATACTGAGCTAGATATATAAAGCTGCTTCCTATGTTGGGCTGAACTGTGATCAATATGCTTAATATGAATTTTTGGACAGCTTTTTTTTTTTTAAACCACTTTAATGTGGTAATTGGTGGAACCAAGTTGGGAATGAACACAAGCAAAAATGACATGGGCTGGAGATAGACTGATCTGTCACTTTCTTTGTTATACACTGTCATTTCCCTCTGTGTCTCAAAGTGGCAATACAATATTACATCTGGTTATGAATTCTTCTGGTTACGAATGCTTCAGGTTATGAGCTCCGCTAACCCGGAAGTAGCTGCTCCTGGTTGTGAACTCTGCCCCAGGATGTGAACGGAAATTGCACGCCGGAGATGCAGGTGCAGCGGCAGGCCCCATTAGTGAAAGCGCGCCTCAGGATAAGAATGGTTTCAGCTTAAGAATGGACCTCCGGAGCAAATTAAGTTCGCAACCAGAGGTACCACTGTAAACCTCTGTAAACCAGGTGTGTCCTTTACAGCTGGGAGCAATTCTGGGCTGCATCAATAGGAGTATAGCATCTAGATCAAGGGAAGTAATAGTACCACTGTATTCTGCTCTGGTCAGACCTCACCTGGAGTACTGTGTCCAGTTCTGGGTACCACAGTTCAAGAAGGATACTGAAAAGGTCTGGAAATGATGCCTTATGAGGAATGGCTTAGGGAGCTGGGTATGTTTAGCCTGGACAAGAGAAGGTTAAGGGGTGATATGATATAAAATATATCAAATATATAAAAGGATGTCATACAGGAGGGAGAAAGGTTGTTTTCTGCTGCTCCAGAGGGACACGGAGCAATGGATTCAAACTACAAGAAAGAAGATTCCACCTAAACGTTAGGAAGAACTTCCTGACAGTAAGAGCTGTTCGGCAATGGAATTTGCTGCCAAGGAGTGTGGTGGAGTCTCCTTCTTTGGAGGTCTTTAAGCGGACGCTTGACGGCCATCTGTCAGGAATGCTTTGATGGTGTTTCCTGCCTGGCAGGGGGTTGGACTGGATGACCCTTGTGGTCTCTTCCAACTCTATGATTCTATGATTCTAACCTACGTATGCACACAAAGCCCTGTCATGAACCTTACAATGCCGTCTGCATGGGTTGGCAGACTCTGATGGGAGAGGAAGAACTGGGGGTCAGGACAATTGGAGGAATTCAGATCTCCCCTTTTCACCCCAACTTCAGCCACTTTGGAAGGGGAAGAGCAGGGGTGCTGGCTGGCTCGACCCTTCCCACCCTACCTTCCTGCAGAGTGTAGCACCTCAGGGGAGGCTGGTGGGGGAGCCGGTCAACCAAGGGGGGTGAGACTGAACAAGAGCTGGCAATGACTGAAGCAGAGCCAGAACAAGAGGGTGCAGTTTTGTCACCTAAAACGATGTGTATCTTTTGCAGCTGGGAGCAGATTCACCCTCCCTGCAAGAGTGCATGCTTGCAAATTTGGCATTCCCACACTGCAATGGAGTCTTGTGAGTGAGGAATGGAGTCTTTGAGGAAGGGGTGGGGAAGCTTGTTGAGACATGCTTGTTGCTTCTGTTCAGTTCTGAACTTCTTAACCTGCTCCTTAGCTCCCAAATTGTGTCTCCTGAGCACTGTGTCTGCCTCTGAGCCTGTACTGTTACCTGCCTAAATCAATATTTCTTACCTCTGTCTGCATGTTCTGAGTGGGATCCAGGACAAGTCCCCAATATTTCAATAGGTCCAATCTAATGCATCACGTTTATAGAATGTGACTGTTGCATTCACTGGTTTGTTCCAGAGAGTGTCATCTTTTCCCAAGCACCCCAAAAATGGGAGAGAACCTGTGGCATAGTGGTTCTCCCAGTCACTTAGAATACATACCCCATGCTGTGTGCTTTCTTCAAAAAGTATGAGTGGATAGAAGAGGTCCCCATGGATAGGCCATTGGCTTCCTTTGAATTGATGCTGAGCTCCAGAAAAGTGCATGGAGTCTCTTAATTTCTCACTAGCTAAAGAAGCATAGTGGGAAAGGGCAAGAAGACGATGAGGAAAAACTAGAAGGAATCTGTGTTGCCATATCAGACTCAAGGCATTCTCCAGAGATTAAATCATTTTGAAGCGTTATAGGTAGTGACACTAGTGATGGAATTAGGTCATACGAAAGATGTATATGTTGGGCTGAAATGGAAAGCAGATACCTTTCGTAGAGAGCAAACCACACAATAATTGAAAATTCAGCTCAAAGCACAACTATGATACTGATAGGGTGGGAGGTGAAGAAGGCCTTTCATGCCTTTAAAAAGTCACCAAAGAACAGAAGCTATCCCGGTTAATGAGAAAACAGTCAATATTCCAATGTAGTAGGAGGGTCCATGTACAATAGAAACAAATGGCTACAAATTAAAGGGTTGGCACTGGTTTGCAAATTTTAGTTTCCCTGCATCTGGTATCCAGAGACATATGCCCTCTCTTGCTGGAGGTAGAACTCTTGTCACTGTTTTGAGTACAGTCATACCTCGGTTTGAGTACTTTCAGTTTAAGTACTCCGTGGACCCGTCTGGAACGGATTAATCCACTTTCCATTACTTTCAATGGAAAAGTTCGCTTCAGATTAAGTACGCTTCAGGTTAAGTACAGACTTCCAGAACCAATTGTGTACTTAAACTGAGGTACCACTTTACTCACAGAGGGCGTGTGAGCAAGCAGTGGCAACAGAGGTGTTGCAGCCAGGCCAGGACTCTAGCGATTCACTATGAGACCGCCCCCCCTCAGGGGATGGGGCTCAGCTGATGTCCAACAATACTGACTCCTGGACCCAGTACTGCTTTGTCCTGCCCTCTCACCCTCCACAAATGCCCAATCCCCAGCTGAAATTCTGGCCTTAGACTTACTAATTTGAAACAATCTGTAGCTGACGTCCCGTTACATTTCTTAGGCTAAACCTGCCAACGGAGAAGCAAGACTGAAAACAAAAAACAAAAACAAAAACAAAAACAAACCACAAGAAGGCTTGGAAGCTAATAAACAACATCATTAAGCCTGCAAAATAAATAAATAAATTACATAATGAGGCAGCCAGCTCCCCCAACTGTCATTCCGAAGGCACTTTCCCGTTTGCAATTCTTTTATCTGATCTCTCCCCTAAAAATAAACTTGTTTTATGTAGAAAATTATTTCTCAGGCCTGTCAAACATGATTTGTTATGAAAACAGAACAGATATCATATTCTTGGACACCTACGGTCCTTGTTTTCATTAATGATAATAGCTCAGCTACCAGTCCCTTGATGTGTTACTGCTGCTTGTGATAACTTGAGATCCAATACTTTAAAACAACATTTCCCCAGTCAATTTTAGTGTTGGGGAGGAGGGAGATGTGAGTTACAGGAGCACCTCTCCCAAAGAATAGGAACCATTAAATAGGTGGCATTTTTCATGCCTTTTTAAAGGGAGAGGTCTGTTTGGCCTATAGTTTACTGGACAACTGCTACAGTTCAAAGCACTTGTAGTTGGGGACATGCCCACTGGACTAAGATCATTTATTTATTTATGTATATAAAATTTCTATACTACTGCCTCAGCCTCAGAACAGTGTAAAGGTAAAGGTAAAGGGACCCCTGACCATTAGGTCCAGTCGTGGACGACTCTGGGGTTGCGGTGCTCATCTCGCGTTATTGGCCAAGGGAGCCGGCATACAGCTTCCAGGTCATGTGGCCAGCATGACAAAGCCGTTTCTGGCGAACCAGAGCAGCACACGGAAATGCCGTTTACCTTCCCGCTTGGAGAAGGTATCTCCGTCTTGCACTTTGAGGTGCTTTCGAACTGCTAGGTTGGCAGGAGCAGGGACTAAGCAACGGGAGCTCACCCCATCACGGGGATTCGAACTACTGACCTTCTGATCAGCAAGCCCTAGGCTCTGTGGTTTAGACCACAGCGCCACCCGCGTCCCTTCAGAACAGTGTATAGAATGAAATCTCTCTCTCTCTCTCTCTCTCTCTCTCTCTCTCTCTCTCTCTCTCTCTCTCTTTATATATATATATATATTAAAACCAGAAAATACAAGAATAAAACATACATATAATGCACAATAAAGAACACTTTTACTATATTATTATTATTATTATTATTATTATTATTGTTATTATTAGTTACACATTTGGAGGCAGTAATATTTCTGAATACTCACCCCCACAGGAGTCACTGATCGTCACCAACTTGGATAGTTTTAAAAGAGGACAAGACAAATTCATAGAGGAGATCTCTTACTATTACTATTAACCATGTAACCTGCATTTCCTCTTCAGATCTTCCCATTCAGAGCAGGAAGATCAAGGTCAGGCATGGCAAGTTGCACCCAACCTTGGGGGGGGGGCAATCACACATGCATGATGTCACATGCACAACCCCCTCCCCGTCTGGCCAGGGCGACTCATCCCACTATCCCTCCCCCCACCAACTGCATTACCTTTCGTAAAGGGACGCGTGGAGCAAAGATGCTTCGCCCCACATGTCCCTGGCGCAGATCACCCGTCCAAGGTTGGGGCGTGTGGAGGGCTCGCTTCACTCCCCACTCATCCCAGCCCCCGCCCAGCTCCGGGGCACTTGTCTGGTGGTGGGGGGGGGATGGCTGAAGCCCCTTCCATCCCCTGTAGTTGGTGCCCCTGATCAAGGTTGAAGTTAATACATGCAGCTGCTGCAGCCCTTCCAAGGATACAATTAACAGGCACCTGAACAGGCCTACTTTTATAAAGTACCAAGTGTCAATATATGCGTGTTCTTAAGTTTCATTTCCTTCTGACCATCCACAGCATGCCAACTCTGGGTGGTGCCCAACTATTTACTCCTACTCAGAGTTAAATACATAAGAAGAGCTTGCTGAATCAGGCCCAATGACTCATCTCATATGCTCATGGGGAAACCAGCAAGCAGGATCCAAGCACCATATAGACCAGGCATCCCCAAACTTCGACCCTCCAGATGTTTTGGACTACAATTCCCATCTTCCCCAACCACTGGTCCTGTTAGCTAGGGATCATGGGAGTTGTAGGCCAAAACATCTGGAGGGCCGCAGTTTGGGGATGCCTGATATAGACCTATTGGTCAATATTCAGCTGACTGTTAGTGCTAGCACTCCATCTGCACGAGCCCTATTCAGCCCCCCCCCCACTCCAGAGGATTGGGGGGATCCACAGAACAGTTTTAAGTGGTGCAAGGGGGGAGCAGAGGGAGAGGATGTTCCTGTCATGCAGAGGGAAATCCTTATACTGACAGACCATTCACCTTAACAGTACAGTACATTGAATACAACCAATTGAAATGACTAAACCTAAGATAGCCTAAAATAGCACATTAGTGGATCTACTCTGGGTAGAAATAACATTGCATTACAAGATGCAGCTGGCAAAGCTTATGCCACAGTGTTAGTCTTCAGGTTGCACAGGTTCCTTTGCCGTTTACATAAACTGGCAAGACATTTTGCTATTTACCTTAAATAAGTATCATCTCAGTTTTGGCTGCACATTTTCCAAATGGTTTTCAGTTTCTCAGCTTGGAAACTACTACCCAAAATCTGTTTACATGAATAATAATAATTTTAAAAATCACCTTTGCTTTTTCAACTAAAAACACCACCAACACCACACACAGAGAGACATTCCATTCTTCTTTGAACCAGAATAACTGTGCTGAAAATAATTATTGAGTCTAGTTGTTTCAGCACTCTGCTTATGGAATTCCTCTCCCCCATCACTACGGTTACTAGGGAGCTGAAATTAGGGGGAAAGCACCAAATTAAGTCTTTACTTTCTTCACCCCCATTTGAAATAGAATGGTTTGCTCAAGCAAATGTATATTGCCTTTCATCAGAAGATCTCAGGGCAGTTCACAGCATGAAAATACAAGAGAAAAATAGAAAATACATTAAAAAAGAACAAAAACAAACAAACCAATAACCACCCCTCCCACAAATGCATTTAAAAGGACATAGAATGTTAATCAGCAAAAAGCCTGGTTGAAGAGGAACATTTACATCTGGCTCCTAAAGATGTATCATGAAGGCACCAGGCGATCCTCCTAGGGTGAGCACTCCACAAATAGGGAGCCACTGCAGAAAAGGCCTGTTCTCATGTTGCCACTCTCCAGACCTCTCATGGAGGAGCCACACATAGAAGAGCCTCAGATTATGATTAGAGGGTCTGGGTCGATTCACATAGGGAGAGGCAGTCCTTGAGGTATTGCAGCTCTGCGTAATTATAGGTTGAATTGGGCTTGAAAACTAATTGCCATCCAGTGGAGTCTGGCCAGGATCAGTGTAATATGCTCAAACCATCATGCCCCTGTGAGTGCCTTAGTCTTATGTGGACTGAGCTTCAGTTTGTTGCCTCTCATTTAATCTATCACAGAGGCAAGACAACAGCCCAGCACATCCACTTCCCTACCTGCAGGTGTAAAGGAGAAGGAGAGCTGTGTGTCATCAGTACACCAAACTTTCAGATAACCCGACTCAGCAGGTGCTAAAAAGCATAGGGGATAAAATGGAACCCTGAAGAACCCTATGTGGAAGGCTCCATGGGGCTGAAGGACATCTAAGCATCACCCTCTAGAAATGACCATACAAGTAGGAATGGAACCACCACAAAGTGATGCCACCAACCCCCTAAGAAATCTCCACAGAGTAGTGGCTCCTCATCTGTGGAATGCTCTCCCCAGAGAGGCTTGCATGGCACCATCATTACATGTCTTTAGTTGCCAGGTGAAAACATTCCTCTTTACCCAGGCCTTTGGCCACTAATAAGTCTATGACCTTTGGTCACTAAATAATCTGTAAATGCAAATTGAATTGCAAAGGTATAATCTATAAATCTATATAATTTTTGATAACAATTATAGCTGGAAGTAGAGTCAGTAAGGCATAGTGGTTAGGATGTCGGACTTGGACCCAAGAGACCATGGTTAAAGTCATCAGTTGGCCATGAAGCTTACTGGGTGACCTTGTGCCAATTACTGCCTCTTAACCTAACCAGCATCATAGGGCTGTTGTGTTGATTGAATGAGAAGGGAAGGAACCATGTACGCCATTTTGAGCCCCTTGGAGAAAAAGGTGGGATGAATATGATGATAATGTTAAATGCATGCCCCTCCACTATGAAACATTACCTGCTGCCCTTCAGCTCTGTTTGCCTTCTGCTGATGAGCAACCTGACCCCTTTGTCATGTTAGACTAAGTTTTAAAAGAACCCTCAAAAGAGCTGTTGGAGTCCAACAACAGTCATGGCTCAACATACTTTTCACTGCTCAATACACAATGCAAGTGATGTGCAAAGCAGGGTAACCATGTCAGCAAAAAGTATTTATTGATGTTCACTTGATGCTGAGAAGATGAATTACAGTACTATTAATTCAAGCTGGCAGAGTGGACTTGGCAAGCAGAATATGGAGATAACTCAGCAGAGGAGAGTTGTGTTAGGGAACTATGACCCAAAGCACTTAGGCTGTGACAACATACAAATCAGCTGTCAAGTCTTCCTTTCCCTTCATTTTAGATTTTCAAGGAATCCATCAGTTGAAAATGCAATTAATTCAAGTTGTGTCTGAGCATCTTTCAGAAAATACAGCCCCAAACTTGCATTGCTCAGCGCTCTAACATTGCACAGCAGATGCTGTAGACTTTTAAAATAAATTGCACAGAAAGCGACATCAGAATTAGAACCCCATTATTCCTCAGCAGCAAATAATTTATCAACATCAGTACAATTAGTGATTCTCTCTCTCTCTCTCTCTAAGTCCCCCTCACCCCATCTCTCTCCAGTTTCATGGGGAATTATGTACACTGTAAATTCATCTCAATGAATTCTTTATTGCCTGCATTTCCTTTGTTTTATCACGATGGGGGGCGGGGAGGCATGGTGGCAGATTTCTTAAGTGCAAACACCTCTGTTAAACTTACCCGATTTAGGAGGCTTACAGCTTCTTGATTTAATTGCATTACATGTGTATAAGTAGGCAGCAATTTAGTCTGAAGTGGCACTTAGGCATTATACCTTCTTAGCTGTGCTCAGCAATGCTTCAGCTAAACTCCAGACACCAGAGGTCTTTGGGTCGGAGACACCGATATGAAAGAAAACGCACAAATTGGTCCCAGGACATAGTCTGGAAGCACATGATGAAGTGTGTGCATGCTGAAAGTGAGCAGACTTTGCATCACCTATGTCACCTTGGGCTCCTTGATAGAAGAAAGCTGATAAGGCTAACAGGGGCTACTAACCCTGTTGCACTATTGCCACTGCTGGATGCAGTATGTTTCGGGATACCAGTTGTTTGGAATCATAAGTGGTTAGAGCACTGTTGCACTCAGGTCTGGCTTGTGGGCTTTCCAGAAGAGGCACCTGGTTGGCCTCTGTGAGAAACAGGAAGTTGGACTAGATGGACCACTAGACTGATCCAGCAGAGCTCTTCTTATTTAATTATATAAGCATAATAAATAAACATGATGGGACCCAGGTGGCGCTGTGGGTTAAACCACTGAGCCTAGGGGCTTGCTGATCAGAAGGTCGGCGGTTCGAATCCCTGTGACGGGGTGAGCTCCCGTTGCTTGGTCACAGCTCCTGCCAACCTAGCAGTTCGAAAGCACGTCAAAATGCAAGTAGATAAATAGGAACCGCTACAGCGGGAAGGTAAGCGGCATTTCCGTGCGCTGCTCTGGTTTGCCAGAAGCGGCTTTGTCATGCTGGCCACATGACCTGGAAGCTGTACGCCGGCTCCCTCAGCCAATAATGCGAGATGAGCGCGCAACCCCAGAGTCGGTCACGACTGGACCTAATGGTCAGGGGTCCCTTTACCTTTACCTTAATAAATAAACATATTGTTGAAACAGTGCAATTATGGAAGTGCTTGTGAGATATCCAGAACTTGCAATGACTTTTCCTCTTATTCCTGTTCACTGCTAAAAGGCAGACAAAGATTACAATGCAATCCAAAGGATTGTAGAGCTTGGAATGTTGAAACCTAGATATATATCTCTCTCTGGCTGCCATGGGGCAAACAGCAGCTTTGGAGAGGGGGTTTCAGATCAGAATAACAGTACTGGGGAACATTCCTTCCAACAATGCCCTCCCCCCCCTACTTAGTTTATGGTTTCCTATTATTCCTTTTAGATTACATTAAGAATTACAAGAAATCTGGATGGCAGTTCATTTCTGTTACATCTTATTTAAGCATCATGCAACCCATTAGCTGTCCAAGGTTCTTCATTCTACCAAGGATGCCATCTGCAGAAGCTAGACATCACTTCTGGAGGCCTTTCCATTGTGCCACTATGCACAGTTCCAAGGTGTGAGGAAATACATTGAAATATCTTGCAGCTTCACTCAAAAGGCAGGGCTTTGGGAGGCCATACTGGGTAATATAAGGATTCAGTTGCGATTTGGCTTTTGCCAAAGTATCTTCCACTGTCCTTAGGAACTCTCCAAGGTACTGAAGCACCAGACTAGCTGCCTGTTAACTGTACAGTCATATCTCAGTTTAAGTCCGCTTCAGTTTGAGTACGTTCAGTTTAAGTACTCTGCGGCCCTGGAAGTGTTTACTTCCAGGTTCCACGGTGCACACATGTGCAGAAGCGACCTGCACGGTTCATGCATGTGCAGAAGCGTTCTATGGGCGCTTTGTGCACGCGCGCTATCACCGCTCGAATTAAGTATTTTTCGGGGTGCGACTGGCACCCCAGAACCAATTAAGTACTTAACCCGAGGTACCACGGTACCTTGGTCACAGGGAAAATAATGAAGGCATAACAAAAACCCTGCACCCTACATATAAAAATGTTACCAAAATTTCCTTTCTACTTTGAGAATTATTAATGAATCTTATTTTCTACATGTACGTTTATCTAGAATAATCGTCACCCACAGACCCCAGGCAGTACTGCTAATAGTACTAAATCCAAGAGAGGCAATAAGGTGATAACTTTCTGAAGACCATTTAAAATATTACAAAGTGTTGAGCAAGCTACTAATTCCACCCCAAAGACCAATATGACTACCTGCAATCTGACTTCTTTATTACTAATAAATATGTTAATAAATAGGAGTCCTACACAGGAAGGCTGCAAGCTTTCCCAGCCAGCATCATCTCTGTCACTAGTACAACATGGTGAATAATAGTCCCCTGCTATGGAAAAGCCATGGATCAATGGCAGAGCATATGCTTCCCGTAAAACAGGTTGCACATTCAATCCCCAACATCTCCAAGTAGGGCTGGGAGAGACCCCCATCTTGGCTGAAACCTTGGAGAGCCACTGCTAGGCAAAGTATACAGTCCTGAGCTAGATGAACCAAAAACCTGGTTCAGTATAAGGTCATTTCCTATGTTCCTAATCTTAATCAGTGGAGCTGGATTGATACAGGAGGAGACAATCCTTTAGGCACAGTGGTTCTGATTACCAGATTTGGTTAATACAGATTAGCATGAACAAGTCACTAGCCCAGGGGAGCAAAGAATATTTTTTGTTTGGGATATTAATAGTGGGTGATGGTATATGAAGGCAGCAGAAAGCTCACCTTGCTCCTTTCTCAGACTGACCCTTGGGGGAAACTCATTTCTGCCCTGGGACATGCGATTTAATCTGACATTTGATGATCTATGCACAGCCAGACTCTTATTTTTAAGAGTTTGTGTTTTTAAAAGAAAAACTTGTATTTAAGATTCAAGTATTTCGACTGCAAGATGCCTTGGGACACTGAGGGGGTTCGCAAGGCTGAATAAAATAGATGCACAGATACATACATAAATAGAAAGAGCATTGGAAAGTATCAACTGCAATGACACGGAGAGTATAGTAGTTCATTAAAGCAATCACATTCTAAAGGAGCTATACTGACAATAATTTGCAAGCCTCAAAATGGCCTATAAAATTATTTCATTTAGCACTTTTTCCCAACCAATATTTTTTTATATAAAAAAATGAAGCCCAAAATAACACAGTCAAATGGCAAACTGTTTTCCTTAAGTATGATGTAATTTATGTAACAAAATAAATCTACCCTGTTAAAATATTTAGTAGAACTGAGAATAATGAGTGCAGATAGGATTAGTTTAATTAGTTTACTGAAATGGAGTTCTCTTAGTGGCTAAGTGTGATATATTGGCTTTTGTCACCTGGAATAAAAAAAGAGGTAATTAGTCCTCGCTCAAATATATTGTTTTCCTTGAACCGAGTGAAATGTAATACTTTATTCTGAATTACTATGGTAACCCTTTTCCATTGTTGCAAAACAGCACAGAGCACATGAAAATGTATCGCCTTTATCAAACATTGCATCTATGCCACTATACAGGGAAAGGTTGAGCTTTCTACAATTAATTCCTCTTATTTGGTATGATTCACTACTAATCTGTCTTACTCTAGTTTGTACACCTCTGGAACTCTGCAACGATCAAAGATGGCACCAGTGTTAAATAGCATGCCGTTCTTTGGAGTGAGGGTCACTGACCAATAACCACAAATCTGTAAGGACCAAGGGTGGCCAGATCTATCTGTTTCTAGCACACAGTGCTTTCCCCCAAACTGGGTCTGCTCCCCAGCATGCAGTTTTCCCCTTATCCTGCCATAATAAAACTGAAGCACAGCATTCTAGCTCAGTGGCAGATCACATGTATTCCTAGCACATGGTCTCTGGTTCAGCCTTTGGTGGCTCCAGCTAGAACTGGGAAAGACTCCCAGGTCTTTAGGCAGTCATGGCTAGTCAGTGACAAGGCTCAGCTGGATTGACCAGTGGCCTGACTTAGGCCACATCCACACCATACATTTTAAACAGTACCATGCTACTTTAAACAGCCACGACTTCCCCAAAAGTTTGCTAAGGAATGGATGCTGAGAGAAGTTAAGGAGACCCCTATCCCCTATCCCCTTGTTAAACTACTCAGGAGGTTGTAGCTCTGGGAAGGGAATAGGGGCCTCGTAACAACTCGCAGCACTCTTCACAAACTACAGCGCCCAAAATTCTTTGGGCAAAGCCAAGGCTGTTTAAAGTGATATCATAGCGATTTAAGTGTATGGTGTGAATCTCATCACAGTCTAAGACAGGATCCTATGTCCTTGTAGCCACAGGAGCCCTGTGTCCCTCAGTTCCACCCCACTGTCCTCCCTGTGTCTCACTCTCCACCCAGTAGTCTGAGATATGGAGATGAAGGGGTTTAAGGTCACCCAAACCCTCTTCCTCCTCACCAGCCCTGCATGGAGTGATGACAATAGTAGTTTCCTCCTTGGCATCCCAACCCCATTTTTCACATATTTTGCTGATTGTAGAACAATCTTTTGGGAGGTAGCCAGCCTCTCACAAGGCAATCAAGTCTTTTGCAAGTCGAGGCCCACCTTTGTTGTCCTGCCAACATGATAGCAACTCATAGCACCAGGTGCAGTTCCTTAAAAAGGCTCCCCACCTCAGCACAGGGGAGACAAATTCTAGATCACCACAGTTGTTGAAGCAGGGACACAATTCTGGGCACACATACACACACAACGTCTCCTTGCAAACCCCTGAAAAACCAGGGTTCCAACCACAGATAAACCCTAGGCAAGTAAAGTTCTATCTACACATAGGGCCAGTTCTCTTACTATAAAAAAGAAAATGTGGGGGTAAACGGCACATGTTCTTGTTCCCCCACTCCAAACAGATTGATACACTGCTTGAATGTTGTTTTACAAAACCTACTCAAAGCAGAATGTCTGGAAGGGGAGCTAACATGGGATTAATTTCCTACACGGATATGTTTGCCGTTACATACTCCAGCATATTATTAGAACAAAAGAGAGCAAGTCTATGAAATTATTGCCTTAAAATTATTGTCTTGAGCAAAGTATCAGAGGCTGCAGGTTGTGCAAATAAAATGATTATCATGTTCCAATGTGATTTAATAAAACTAACATACAGATTCTGGGCTCTGGCTAAGGAGCAATATATAAATAATGCATGGAAATGCCTCTTTGGGCTGTCAGGGTTAAAGATATTAACACAGCAGTGAGGAGAAGAGAGTTTTGGAAATACCAGTGCCATCAGGTTGATGGAGTTAAAGACATTGTACAATGAGGACAAAGGTTTAGTAGGAAAATCTCATCTGTTCTTTCTCCCACAATTAAATTTGGAAATACCTTTGAAATAGTAGTTAACATGTTGATTGCCATTCAGTAGAAATTTGTGGCAGAAAAAAAGAAGGTAGGGTATGTCTGAGGGACAATGCATTACATAGGAAGCTTCCATGCCTGGGTCAAACCATTAGTCCATCTTTCTCAGTATTGCCAACACTGACTGGCAGAAGCTCCACAGGCTTTCAAACTGGGGTCCCATGAAGTCATACCTGAAGATGCTGGGGTTTGAACCTGAGACCTTCTGCATGCAAAGCAGGTGCCCAACCACTAAGCTATGGAACGAAGCAACTTGTCTTATAGTAAGTCGGACCATTGGTCCATTTAGATTGGTATTGTCTACACTGACTGGCAACTCTGGAGTTTCAGGCAGGGATCTTTCACAGCCATATGTGGAGATGTTGGAGATTGAACCTAGGGTCTTCTTCAATCAAAGCAGGTGCTCTCTACCACTGAGCTATGGCATTTCCTCCTTATTTTCACAGCTTTGGAGGGTGTATTTGGAGTAGCCACAACAGTTACTAATGCAACTGAACAAACTATCTAGCAAACTGTCTACTTAGATGCATAAGTGGCAGCAGCAGAAATTTCACCAACAATTTTGGAAATGTGTACACACACACACACACACAGAGAGAGAGAGAGAGAGAGAGAGAGAGAGAGAGAGAGAGAGAAGAGAGAGAGAGAGAGAGAGAGAGAGAGAGAGAGAGAGAGAGAGAGAGAGAGAGAGAGAGAGTTCTGAGGGTTGCTGCCTTGGATGGTTTTATATAACTGTACTTGAATTTGAAATAGCAATGCACACTGATCTTTAGGGTTTTTTTTTGAGGGGAGGTAAGTTTTAGTGGGTTGGGGGAGAAATGTGACCCATTTAAATGGGGGAAAATGCAATTTGGAATCGGGCATTAAACACAGCCTGCCACACACATGCTTCTGTTGCCCAGCCTGACCTTCACCCTATCTCTTAAAAGGTAAAGGGACCCCTGACCATTAGGTCCAGTCGTGACCGACTCTGGGGTTGCGCGCTCATCTCACATTATTGGCCTAGGGAGCCGGTGTATAGCTTCCAGGTCATGTGGCCAGCATGACAAAGCCGCTTCTGGCAAACCAGAGCAGCACACGGAAACACCGTTTACCTTCCCGCTGTAGCGGTTCCTATTTATCTACTTGCACTTTGACGTGCTTTCGAACTGCTAGGTTGGCAGGAGCTGGGACCAAGCAACGGGAGCTCACCCCGTCACAGGGATTCGAACCGCCGACCTTCTGATCAGCAAGCCCTAGGCTCAGTGGTTTAACCACAGCGCCACCTGGGCTTCTGTTGCCCAGCCTGACCTTCACCCTATCTCTTATTTGTCTCTAAATGGCCTCTTCTTTGACTATCCTTGAGCTATTTCCTTTCACTGCCAAACAGAGCAGAGATCAAAGACTTTTCCTCATCACAGCATACCCAGTGTAAAAAAGAAGAAGCATACAGCCTAAAAACTCCGAGTTTGTATCACATATTGTGTAAAAACTCCTATTCATTTTTATAGGCACAACTTGTATATTTATGCATTCATTCCATTTACATTATTCATAGACTGCCTTTTCAAGAACGTGACCAAGGCTGTGTAGAAACCAGCCAAAACATTGGCAATCAAAATGAGACTGATGAGTCAAAATTCCACAAAGGCCAAAATATGTATAAGAAACATATGAACAGCAGTGTACAAGTGGGAAATCAACAATTAGTCAAAAGCATTAACTTAACATTGGAATGTAGGAAGTTGCCTTATACTGAGTCAGGCCATTGGTCCATCAAGCTCAGTATTGTTTACACTAACTGGTAGCAGCTCTCCAGGATTTCAGGCAGGGAGTCCTTCCCAGCCCTACCTGGAGATGCCTTCATGAGTTGAACCTAGGAACTTCTGCTTGCAAGGCCACTGAGCTACAGCCCTTCAACATCAATTGAATGTTCCAAAGAACCCTCTTCAGAACTTTGTACTAACTGTTCAAAAGCCAGAAGACCAGACCAGCGACTGTGAGATTTGTGGCTTGCATAGAACACCCCTATCCTGTCCCCTGTTTCACCCTTTACATGCTTTAAGTGAATGCCTTGACACCATCAAGAAATAATTCTGTTTCATCCTTACTGTCTAGAGCAGCTGTGTGGGACCTCAGGTCCAGGGTGAAATGCAGCCCTTCCAGCCTCTCTGTTCAACCCCTGGGACTCTCCGCAGGTAATAAACATATCATTGTCCATGCTCTGAGAGCCAGTGTGGTGTAGTGGTTAAGAGCGGTAGACTCGTAATCTGGGGGACCGGGTTTGCGTCTCCGCTCCTCCACATGCAGCTGCTGGGTGACCTTGGGCTAGTTACACTTCTTTGAAGTCTCTCAGCCCCACTCACCTCACAGAGTGTTTGTTGTGGGGGAGGAAGGGAAAGGAGAATGTTAGCTGCTTTGAGACTCCTTCGGGTAGTGATAAAGCGGGATATCAAATCCAAACTCTTCTGCTTGAATGTGTTTGCCTGTTGGAAACATGTCCTTCAGTTGTGATAATGCCTCTTGCTAGAGAGATAAGGACAAAAGAAGAGCCTGGCTGCTGAATCAGGCCAGTGGCCTATCTAGTCCAGCATCCTGTTCTCAACTGGACACCTCCAGGAAGTCCACAAGCATGACCTGAGTACAACAACCCCCTCACCACTTGTGGTTCCCAGCGGCTGGCATTTGTAGGAATACTACTTCCTCCAACAGTGGAGATAGCACACAACCATCATTAGGAACAAAATAAGAGCCTGGCTGCTGGTCCATCTATTCCAGCATCTTATTCTCACATGGTCAGCCAGTTGTCTGTGGGAAACCTCTAAACAAGACCCCAGTAGTAGTGCACTCTCCTCTCCTGTGGTTGCCATCAACTGGCCTATCAGAAGCATTACTGCCTTCAGTCGTGGAAACAGATAATAGTCTCCATCATAACTAGTAGCCATTGATGTCCTTACATCCTTCATGAATTTCCCAAATCCTCTTTTAAAGCCATTTACATTGGTAACCATCACTGCCTCCTGTGGAAGTGAGTTCCACAATGTGCTGCATTGAAGAAGTACTTCCTTTTATCTGTCCTGCAAAATCACATAATTTTATTATTGACTCTCCTAACATTCAGCTTCTTTGGATTTCAGGATAAGGGCTGCAGAAGGTCTGGGCATTGGGGTATTGTGGTATGATTATATACTGCTTTTGCTTTTTTAGCTCAAAGGCTAAAGCACTGAACAACATTAATACATATTTTTATATAAAAAATGCAAAAAGTACAATACTCTGAAACCTCAAAATTTTATTTCAAAAGATGAGCTGAATATTTTCCTGTAGCTCTGTTGGGGGGAAAAGAAAGAAAAACATTATGGCTACTAAATTAGGGAATGTGTACTGTGAAGATGGGCCACATATCAAGGATGGAGAAAAACATTAATTCCTTATGAAGTTTGGGGCAGGCTGCTGGGGCGGGGGGCGGGAGAGAGAAAACCAGCTGCCTATGGAACCCTGAATTAGAATTCCACAGATAGACCTAAGCCCCAGGGGCTGCTATGAGTGCTGTTGCTACAAACTACCATTTGTTATCAGTTTTTTAAGAAGCATGAAATCCTCCACTACTTAACAGCGCAGGAGGGCGGTGGGGTGAGGAGAAGGAAGGAACGGAAGTGCTCTCTGAGATATTCAGGGATGAATAAAGCAGTTGGGGATGAGCTGACTAGGCATTTCTTCTTTTGCAAAGTGAGCAATTGTGTAGATGTTTGTTACCAAGTACTAGTAGTAGTAATAATAATGATAATACGCGGGGCTGCGGTTGAAGCTGACCCAGAAACTCCAGCGGGTGCAGAATGCCATGGCGAGGCTCCTTACGGGGTCCCGGCCATGGGATCACATTCATCCAGTGCTTTACCAGCTGCACTGGCTCCCGGTGGAGTACAGGATCAGGTTTAAGGTGCTGGTTTTGACCTTTAAAGCCTTATGCGGCTTGGGACCCCCATACCTACGGGACCGCCTCTCCTGGTATGCCCCGCGGAGGACCTTAAGGTCCACAAACAACAATATTCTGGAGATCCCGAGCCATAAGGTAGCCTCTACTAGGGCCTTTTCAGTATTGGCCCCAACTTGGTGGAATGCTCTTTCACAGGAGACCAGGGCCCTGCGGGATTTGTCATCTTTCCGCAGGGCCTGCAAGACAGAGCTGTTCCGCCTGGCCTTTGCGTTGGACTTAGTCTGACCCCTGTGTTTTCCTCCCTCATGGCTGGATTTATGGACTACTTAAAATGAGGCTGCATTTTAAATTTTAATATTGTATTTTAATCTGTATTTTAATTAATTGCTTTTTATGTTTTATTGTAATTTTATTGGTGTGAGCCGCCCTGAGCCCGGTTCTGACTGGGGAGGGCGGGGTATAAATAAAAATTTATTATTATTATTAATAGCAAAAGCAATAATAAAAACCATCATCATTTTCTTTTTCTTTTGCAAGGTAAGAGATTCTACACATTCTTGCCACAGATTGTGCTAGAAATCATCACTATTACATTGGTTCCAAGCTCTTCCAAGCTACCAATAAGGGCACTTTACAAAGCACAGTAAAGTACTCTCTATCTGATCTTACTAAATGTTTTCAAAGCACAGAAAAGCATCAAAAGGAAATGAAAGTTATGCTAAGGCTGCAATCCTGGACATGCATAAAGAGGAGTAAACCCCACTAATTTCATCTGGACTTGCTCTGGGGTAGAGATGCATAGCATAAACTGTGACACAATTAACGGAGCTGGTGCCTGATGTGTAGGACACTTTTATTTCCTCCGAAAGAAGCTCTTTAAGTGAGGCGACACGGCGTGAGTTTTAGGTGGCTCCCTAAAAAAAAAACAATCTCAACAACTTTGGCGTCCTTCTGAAAGAAGCTCAACAATTTAGGGTTGTCTGTCAAAAAAAAGGTGGGAATGATTTTTTATATTTAAAAAGCACTGGCTATAACTCACATGGTGCACTGGCTATAACTCATGTCCAGAGTATACAACTCTAGACATTTTTTGACTCCAACCCCCATTTGCCACAGGTAGCATGCCCAGTGGCTGGAGGCATGATAAGGTTTGACATCCAACAACTTCTAGAAGGCCTCATTCCTGTGTTAAATTATGAGAAGGAAATGTCCGCCACATCCATGCACATAAATGTATGCATTCTGGAGCTTCCTGATGAAACACCCCAGAGACATTTTTACGGCCAAGTTATGTACCTACAAAAGCCAGTGTTTGCAATGGAGAGGACTGTCTAATTACCATAGCAGAATAATTGCTGCAGGGTGCTTTGGTGTGGGCGTGGGTGGAGAAGACATTCACCCATTTTTTTTTGTTCTTACTTCAGCCATTACTTTAAATAGCCTCTAGAGAAGACACTGACAGATGATTGATTTGCAAACAAAACCCAAATCCTCAAAATGACTAAATGATTTAAGCCACTGGTACCAAACTTTGTTAATGCCTGAGGCTAACCATGGCAAATATAAGATGTAATTCATGTTTACCTGCAGACTTGGACTGTCTGATAATTTAATCAAACAGCAAAGTACACTTTCACGAGCATGCAGCCCCCAAACCCAAAAATTGTTGAGCTTTTTTCCGATCTGTCCAGAACAAAGTGCCACCTTTTGGAATTTCCCCCCAGACATCAAGTCCACCTTTGAAATCCCGGTAATGTGTGGCAGCCCTCCTAAAGCTACATTTGATTAAGCTCAGGGTTCTCCCACTGTCTGCCTCTCCTTCCTCTCTGGTTATCCAATCTGACTTTTAGCAGTATGTGGCTGTCTGTACCCAATTTTTGAGTCCCTCTGAATGTGCCTGATATGACTCAGGCCTCAGCTGAAACAGGCACAGAGCTGTAATGCACATGTGATTTATTTATATTTTACATATAATTAGCTGGGCTTTGTAATTATATAATGTAGTTATTGTTAGGAAGCTGCCTCATACCATATCAGACTATTATTCCACTGAGCTCAGTAATGCTTACTTTGGCTGGCAGTAGCTCTTTGGGTTCTATATTGCATGCTACCTGATGCCGTTCATGTACTTTTCTTGGGTAAAATTTTGCAAATAATTAGTCAGTTTTTTATATTAAAAAACCAACAAGAAAAAAGCATTTAAGACATAAGTGATCGCCCAGAGAAATAGGTGATCTGATGCAGGCAAGAATTGGGTCGGAACCAAAAGATTTCATGTATGAATCCATTTAAATCAGATTCCTTTCTCAACCATAATGATATACCCACACTTACAACCCATGTACTGCTGAACCATAGAGAACAACAGGACTAACAACTTAACTGCTAATTCAGAGTGCCACATGATAAAACACTCATCACCCAACTAATTCAGAAGACAATGATGTTGCCATCATCAGACACTGCATTGAGACAGGATTTTATGTAATGAAAATGAATTACGACAGAAGCCTTTGTAGCAACATTAATTTAAGCCCAATTGGCTGCTGCAGATAGATACAACTGGTTTTCTTTCTTCTATGTTTCTCTGTGTGTGTTATTTTGTTAACTAATCAAATCATCAGTACAAACAAAATGTCATAACAAGTTCTCTTGGCATTAATTATCAAAGTGTCAACTTCCCATGATAAGCAACTAAGAAGATAGAATTTGGAAGGGAAGAAAAAGAGAAAATATGTTTTTAAAAATAAAAAGCTTACTGTTATTTAACACACTCAAATAATAGATATGTCTCAAAGTTTGCCAAATGTGAAATACTGAAGAACATTTGAAAATTTCTCTGCAAGGAAAAATTCCACAGAACACAAAGAGGGGGGCAGGAATCTAGCAAATTTATCAGGAGGTGCCGCTGATCTCTAAATACCTAAAGTAGGGTTGGACAATCATTTTTTCAGGCTGAGGGATGCATTCCCTTATGAGATTGGTAGGCAGGACCTCTTACCTTTGTTCAGAAGGCAACATTCCAGTCATGCAGAAATCAAAGGTTTCCACCCACCCACTTGTCCTCCATTCTTCATCCTTGCAAGCAAGAAGCAGCCAAAAACACTCAGGGGGAGTGTGGAGTAAGCTTGGGAAGAGTGAGCCCTCTTGCCTAATAGAGCTCTTTCTTATGCAAAGTGTGCAACACACAGTTTGTGAATCTAGTTAACTATTGCAATCATACAGAGATGCTTCTAGAATAAGACAAACAATCAAGTAGTTTATTGTAAGAAGTACATAACTTGTGTAGAAAAGTTTCTAGTTTTAACCTAACTAATTTAGAGGAGGTCAACACAGCCATGCTTGCTCCTTTGTTCTCAGAGGATAACTCCAGGATAACCTGTCATCTTGAGGTCTGAGAGAAATAAATGAGGAAGTTGTAAATGACATGCAACCGTCTAAACAACAAAAATATAAAGAGGGGAGTCAGTATAAAGATACAGGGAATCTGGAGGTTCCTTACACTATCTTAACTCCTTGCAAGCTGAATTGTACCCAAACTTCCAACATTCTTACCTTTGTTCAGTAGGCTACATTCTAGCCATTCTAGCCATGCAGAAATCAAAGCTTTCCACACACACACATTCTCCATTCTTTACCCTGGCAAGCAAGAGGCATTACTGCAGTTCAAAGACACACTTCAACCTGCCAAAAGCACCTGGGGAAGGTGTGGAGTAGGCCTGGTGAAAGGCAAGGCTTGGAGAGAGGGGGTGTGGCTTCTGAAGGCAACCTTCCAGAAAGGGGGAACCTTAAGATACTCCCAAGGGCCAGACATAGAGGGCTGCATTCAGCCTGCAAACCTGAGTTTTCCTTCCCCAGATCTAAAGCAAAACATAGAGGTAGACCTGAAATTTCCTCTATTCCAGCCCAGAACATCAGTAGACAAATGGATTCCTGGAGTGCTGCCCACACCCTTCCTACCGTCAGGAAGGAAACAAGGATGGAGGTTCAAGCCCACAAATCCAGTTCTGCAAATGGTCTTTACTCATCTCGGGCAAGTTGCATTGAGGCATTTGCCACCCCCTTGACCAATTCCTTTGTATTCTGCAGTGGCAATCAGAGGTCAGGGCTATAGTTCTCAGTCAGTCAGTCAAATTTGCCCCAGCATATAAATACAGTCTCTGCTTTGACCCAGTGTGAAATTTCTCCCAGAAAGGCTTAAGGACATCATCTTCCCTGGCTCTTTTAAAACCTCATTCCATATCACACTAGAAAGATTCAACAAAGAGCCCTGGCTCCTTATCACAAAATAACATCTTTTATCATGTTAAAATGAAGATAGCACCACAATGCTGGAACTGATGAAACAGAAGTCAGGGTAGAAGTACATATTTTCCAGCGCTATTTCTCTTTGGAAGACGGGGGAGAGACACCCAAAAGATCATAGGCTACACACAATCTGTGAAGAACATTTGTGTGTGTGATTAAATAAAGATAGCATACAAAGCCCGGGTGAGATTAATTGACCCCAGCCACACTATAGTTGTGTGGAAGGCTATCAAAATAACATGCAGTTGATTCTGTACATTTTCTTCTTTAAACTTGTCGTCCCCAGATAATTCTTCATGTTTAAGCACAGGAGATGTTGAGCTGTGGGTGTCCCAATGCTTAGGGATAGGGGAGAAACTGGGTCATGTTCACTTTTGAATGCAGAGCTACGTAATTTAAACTTCCCAGAGCATGCAGTAAGCTGGAACACAGTTATATATTTGCTGGTGGATGGTGATGGTTGAGACTTGCACTCTCTGTGCGGCCCTCATGGGTAGGGTTAAGATTGTGATTTATACAGTTAACCCTCAAAATTTGCTTTCATCCAAGTTTGTGATGCAGTTCTCTAACAAACAAAAAGTGCACAAAAATGCATATGGTAGGGGAAAGTGTGCAAAAAAGTGCACATATTAGTGACAAAAATATACAAAAGACGTGGTATTAGGGGGAAATGCATGCAAAAATGTGTACATTGCAAGAAATGTACAGTGGTACCTTGGTTCTCAAACGCCTTGGTACTCAAGCAACTTGGAACCCAAACACTGCAAAACCAGAAAGTAAGTGTTCCAGTTTGCGAACTTTTTTTGGAAGTCGAACGTGCTCCATTTTGAGTGTTATGCTTCCGATCTGAGTGCCACACTTCCGTTTTGAGTGTTATGCTGAGGTCTGTCTGTTTTTGCTATTTATTTTGTGTTTTTGTTTTTGTGGTTCTTTTTCTTTTCTTTTTGTGACTGTGTGGAACCCAGTTCAGTTACTGATTGATTGATTGATTGATTGACTTCATTACATTGTTTATTGCTTTCATTTTATGGGTCAATTGATTGATATTTATTACGGCCATTGGCCCATAACACAACAATTTCCCAAACCAACATATATGTACTTAAACTATTTATGGGTCAATGGTCTCGTTAGATAGTAAAATTCATGTTAAATTGCTGTTTTAGGGGTTGTTTTTAAAAGTCAGAAACAGATTAATCCATTTTGCATTACTTTCTATGGGAAAGTTTTGGAACACATTGGTTTTGGAAAGGACTTCCGGAACGGATTACGTTTGAGAATGAAGGTACACTAAAATGCGAATTGTCTTTGTGAGAATACACACACACACTGATACAGTAATGTGACCAACTGAATTTAAGATAGGGTAGAAAAGAGACACCAAAATAGAAAGATTCATTCATCCTTATCCATGACACAGGGATACGTGCATTGTACGAGCCATTGCTGTAAACTGTGTGTGCAATTTACTGGCATCCCTGTCCATTAAATCAAATGGGTCTACTCTGAGTAGAATTATCATTGACAACCCTGTGTTCTGTAATGAGTAGCTGCTTTAGGTTCAAGCTGTGAGGAAATGATCCTATTTTTGCTGGAAAAGGAACACCTTCGTGGAACTGGCTTATATACAGTGACTTCCAAGATAGACAAAAAAAAAGTCACTGTATAAATATAGACACCCAAAACTGACAGGTTAAAACACCCACCTTAGAAAGAAACCCACCACTGCTTTTAATGGCAGAGTTATTTTAGGGCCTTTATCTGCCTGTCATTTTGTCATTTATAAAGCGTTATCCCCTCATAGGAGACAAGCTGATGGCATTAAAATCAACAGAATTCTAACATTAAATAATGATTGCCAACTTTTAAAAATAGATTCTGTGTGTGTGTGTGTGTGTGTGTGTGTGTTTTGGCAGCTGCATATGATATAAAAACTCATATATAGCTGTTAGGATGCTCCCCTCCCCCCTCCCCACTTCTTAAAACTTGCTGAACTAAGGGGAAAAGTTACTTGCTCTCCAAGCCCTTGTTTCTGGTTCGCCTTATAGCAATCAAGGTAACCTAAAAAAGAGGAATGGAAAATAAATTTGTTCTGTATGTTTTTCGCAGTTGACTGTCCTAATCTGATGCTCCCGAACTCCCTTGCTGATGAGGACACATATCCCCTTTGTCTATTGCCTATTTCTCCAAGATCTGCAGTGCATTTTCTGGGTGCAAAAAGTATGCGCACAAAATTATTATTTTTTTTAAAAAAAAAATCCATTTTTTTAAAAAGTGTGTACAAAATATGCATTTTATGGATAATACAGAAAAAAATATATTTAAAAGTACATATAAAATGTTTGTCCAATGAGTTTTTGTGCATTCTTTCTTTCATATAGACATATCCACACAAAATGGAATGGGGCATGTCATTGAGGACCAGAAAAACAGAAATGAGACAACATAAAAAAGGTAGCCAGGGATCCAGTGTATGAGAGAGCCAAGGGGCCCAAACCCTGAATAATCCCATCCTCTTTAAAAAGCAGTGTCAGATTACCAGTAACTAACTGGCTGCCACAAATGGAACCAAGTAGGAATTCGTACTCAAGGTGCCTTCATTCTTAAAGTGTGTCTCTCCCCCCCTCCCCTTTGTGGGCTTACATAGGCCACATCGGGTTGTACCCAACATTAAGTAGACCCATTGAAATTAATGGACATGACTAATTTTGATTCATTATTTTCAATGGATCTACTCTGAGTAGCACTTTGTTGACTGCTACCCACAGGCAGGTAAGTGTGGAAAAGAGATGATAGGAAAACAAGGAGGGGAATACCTTTGCAGGTGAAAGGTGATGTCTGAGACTTGTACTGTGTGGGGGACTTGTTGGCAAGGTTAAGATCGTGATTTATACAGTCTTCAGGCCTTGTAAATGAGTCATATAACTGTCATCAGCTCTGCAGCACAAATACACAATTGTATTGCAAGGTGAATTTTCATTTCCCCTGTAAATTGAAGATCAATGCAGAAATTTGATGGAAATGACTTATGAGTAGGGATGGATCAATCTTTCAGTTTGGGTTTCTCTTAAGTTCTCATTTTCCCCCAATCTTAGATTTGGTTTATAGGTTTGCAACCGGGGGGGGGGGATGTCTGCATAAACATCTGTATACATTTTAATATGCATTTCTTCTAACACATTTGTTTTTGTACCAAACTAGTCTTATTATACACATTTTTGTTCCTAGCTTGTCCTATTAGATGCATTTCTGAAGCAGATTTCTCATAACTGAATGCAGTTTTGTACATTATATTTACTAATACATGCAATTTTGCAAGCAACTATCCCCCTCCCTGTATGTATGTTTGTACATTGTTTTCACCAATATATGCAATTTTGTGCAGATAAATGCTTTGTATGTCTACTCAGTGGCAAGCCACATTGAGTTCAACAGGACTTACCCCCCAAGTAAGCATATGGCAGCCTAATTCATCCATGCTACACTGTGGTGCAGTGGTTAGAGTGTCAGACTATGACCTGGGTGACCAGGGTTCAAATCCTCTCTCAGCCACATGAAATTCACTGGGTGACCTTGGGCCAGTTGCTGCTGCTCAGCCTAACCTACCACACAGGGCTCATTGATACATAATCCTACAGAGCAAATGCATGAAACAATTAAAATGAAATCTATATCAATAAACTATTATCAAAATTTCTACATCATAGGGTGTCAGGGCTTTGGGAATTCTGTTCTTTCCCCAGTAGCAGCAAGAAGCAGAGAAAAACAAGATAAAGTCCTTTTTAATGAGTTTGTTCATCCATAATAGTGAGAGACAAAAGAACGCAGAATGCCATAATAATGGTGTTGCTCCAACTGAGCTCCTCCCTCCTTCCTAGCAACAGCATCCCCCTTACGGTGGCCGCTCATGGCCAATTGTCTCGGAGTCCTTTGTTCCTGCACCCTTAACGAATGCTGAGTTCTGGGAAGGGGGGGTGGTCAGAAATATTCTCCAGTGACAACATGTCAGATGGCTGCTCTGCCTCTCCTCCCCCCCTCTCCTAACACCTCCCAACTCTTCTGTTCGTCCCTCGCTGAGCTGTGACCCTCCTCAAACTCTTCTGTAAATCAATGCTGTGTTTCTCTTCTTCTGCAACATCAGAGGAACGGTGTGTGTGTGTGTGTGTGTGTGTGTGTGTGTGTGTGTGTGTGTGATCACCACCATTCCTCCTCCTCCATCTCGTCCCCTGGAGTCCACTCCCTGACAGAGGGGTTGAATGAGGAGGAGGGAGAACCACAGACACCACTTTGAACTCCTTGGTGGAAAAGGTAATTGCTGCAGCACCAGCAGCACCAGCAGCATGAGACTCTCAGAGTCAAGGGTTTGAGTCCCACGTCGGGCCGAAGATTCCTGTATTACAGTGGGTTGGACTAGATGACCCTTGTGGCCCTTCCAACTCTACAGTTCTGTGATTCTATTATTCTATCCTATGATCATCATCATCATT